>NC_071989.2:144607500-145232500 GCF_028885655.2 Pongo abelii
GATCCACTGAGCCAATAAATTAGTGTTCTCATGGAAGGGTTTACAAATATTTGCATCATCAAAACTACATGTGATCATGAATGCCTGGCATTTTCCAGTGGTACCTTCCATGGTCCAGTAAGACAGGTGAGAACATGTGCCCTCCTGCCGCAGAAGTCCAGAGCCCAGAGGGAGGTGTGGGGCTGTAATACACTCTCTGCATGTCGCGGCCCCTTTCCGTGGTAGGATAACTTGACCTCACATGCCGTGGGCTTGCCTGCTCCTGCCCTCAGCTAGTGGGCATCCCTCACAGCCAACTGCAAGGCTTCCCATGCTACTGTCATTTCAACCAAAGCATTACGTGCCTGTTAGGATATGGCAGATTGCCTGGGGGAGTGGTGCAGAGACCTGCAGCTTTTCCAGGCACCATCTGGTTTTCTCTTACACATGGGGAAACTGAGGCCCAGAAGGGCAGGAAGGACTAGTGGACAAGAGCTCATTATCCACACTGGTGATTAAGTATGTAAAATGCTTTAAAAATATATGTGTTGTTTGTCCATCCACAATGTGCTGTATTTTTCTGGAGGGCAGCAGCTGAGGCTTCATGGCCAGGCTCACCTCTTCTCTCACCTCTTGCCTTTTTTCCTCACTCAATCTGCGCTCTTGCAGCGCTGAGCATACCACACTGCTTCACCCCTCCCTGCCTTAGTACATGTGCTCCCTACTGTATAGAGTACTGTTTTTTGGGGAGGGTATCATAGACTGAATTGTATCCCCCTTAAATTCCTATGTAGAAGCCCTAACTCCCAGCAAGTTAGAAGGTGACTGTATTTGGAGATGGAGCCTTTAAAAGGTGACTGAAGTTAAATGAGGTCACGAGGATGGGGCCCCAATCTTCTTGGACTGGTGGCAAGGCTGTGTGAGGACACAGCAAGAAGGTGGACATCTGCAAGCCAAGCAGAGAGGCTCCAGAAGGAGCCAACCCTGCTGATGTTGATCTTGGACTTGTGGCCTCTAGAACTGTGAGGGAAGAAACTTCTAATGTTTAAGCCACACAGTCTGTGGTATTTTTTAGGAAAGCCCTAGCAAGTTAATACACAGGGATCTTTACTTTTTTCTACATAAGAAGTATATAAACAATTGTTTCTTATAATTTAAGGACAGAGGTACACCAGGACATGGGAAAGTCCCATTTCAGATCTTCTCTCTCCTTTCATTTCCTCTCCCAGAGGACACCCGGTCAAAAGCCCTGTAGCCTCCTTGGAGTTCCTCTCTATGTTTGCATTTGTACTGTTACGTAGATTAGATTCCCCTATATGTCTTTTTCTACAACTTACGTTTTTTCACTTAATAATGTGTTAAGGATTTTCCCATGTCAGTACAAAACGGTCATTCTCATGCTGGATGTATAGTATCCTACACCTTATTCTAAAGTGTGACTATATCACAGTTTATTTAAACATTCTCATATCAATGGACTATTTCCAGGTTTTTCCTTTAACGAACATCTATGTAAAATGATATTGGATCTATTTCCAGAATTGGAATTGTTGAGTCAATAGGTCAGTGCTTTTTATTTTAACTTTAGCTTATTTATTTAATCATATAGTAGGTAAAACAACAATATGATTTATAAAGGATAAAAAGTATAAAGAGAAAGGAATTCCACCCACCATGCCCCCATCCCCCCCTCTCAACAGGCACCCCATGGTGTCTTTCTTGTGGAACTTTCAGAGGTTTGTTCTTTTCATTTGCTTATACAGTCACAAATGAATCACATTCCCTTTTCTTTCTCTCTTACACAAGAGAGAGCCCACTATATACATTGTTCTGGAACTTGATTTTTACCTCCTACCACTGTAACTTGAAGGTCTTTCCCCATCAGCATATAGAGAATATATTTATCCTTCTTAAAATAGAATTGCACAGCATCCCATTTTTCAGATGCATCATAGTCTATTTAATTAGATTCCTATTAATGCTCATTTAGTTTGTTTTTTATTTCTTGCTGTTCCAAACAAGCTGCAATCAATAGCTTATGGTTCATGCCTTTTAGATTTTGATAAATTGTCTCCTGATACATTCTCTCAACCCCTTTATCTGTCAGGCAAAATTGTTCTCCTTTTAAATGGCCTTCCAGCACCACCTCTGGAAGCTTCCCCCATAGTCAATCTCTGTCTCTGTCCCCACACCACCCCCAACAACCTGGCTGCACTGGCCCCAGGGCACTGGAATTTGTTGATCACCCTGTATGATCTCCTCACTGGACTATGAGTTTCTCTAGGCAAGAACTGTGTCTTAGTCATCTTGGTATCACCAGTGCCTAGTGCGGATTTGGCATACAGTACTTAATAAATAATACGTGAGAGGCAAAAGGGGCCTGGGGGCTGAAAGACAGTCATTCTGATTGATTGCCATGGGTCATCTGCATGATGTCCTGAGAAGACAAGTGTAAAAGAGAGAAGACTCATGATCCCAGTTCTTTCTGCTCTCGCTGGGCCTCATGGTGGTACCAGCAATGCCATGGGGCAGACTGACTTTGATTGCTTCTATTTCTAGAAGCAATCCAGGAAGAATGCCTGTTATTTGTTGTTCTGGCTGCACATTTAACAACACATGGGCTTCTAACATCATTCCCCTCATTGCTGAAAACAGCAATGTAAATTAGATGAGGGAGAGCAAGCATTTTCAGTGACCTGGCCTTACCTCAATTTCCTGATAGGAGTTGTTGATCATGGCTATTAGCATGTTGAGCAACACTACCACCATGGTGACGTTATAAACGCCGTAGAGAACGTAGCCGATGTTCTCGATGAATTTGTGGTCGTATTTCAGCACCACTGAGATTACTTCAGATAAGCCGAATATGGACCAAAACAAAGTTTTAAAACTTTCTTCAACCCTGCAAAGAAACAGACAGTCCTTTCAGGCAGTTTGCATCAGCTTGAACTTTTATTTATTCATTCATTTATTTTGAGACAGAGTCTCACTCTGTTGCCCAGGCTGGAGTGCAGTGGCTCAATCATGACTCACTCCAGCCCTGACCTCCTGGACTCAAGCAATTCTCCTGCCTCAGCCTCCTGAGCAGGTGGGACTACAGCTGTGCACCACCACACCTGGCTAATTGTTTCATTTTTTGTAGATCTAGGATCCCACTATGTCGCCCAGGCTGGTCTTGAATTCCTGGGCTCAAGGTATCATCCCACCTTAGCCTCCCAAAGTGCTGGATGACAGATGTAAGCCACTGCATCTGGCCAGCTTGAACTTTTAAAATGAAAGTTGCCATTGGTCAGGCTTTACCCTGGAGTGCCCAGGTGTTACCCTGGAGTAGGGCTGGGCTGGTTGGTGGTGCCTGCATTCTGAGATAACGTGATATTCAGATTTCTAAGAAGACTTTGAAAGAATATTAAAAATGGCAGGCTCTTTATTTTTTATTCAATCCATTTATTGGGACTCCTGGCTGTGGTATCACTTTTCTCTTACTGTAATTAACTTAAACATTTAAAATTAAACACCTGGGTAAATGTTTGTTCTTGGGCATTATGAGCCCCAGAAAGTGCATTCTTCCTTCCATTAAGCCCTAACCATTTCTCCTCAGACTCCATAGTCCACGTGAAGGGGAGTGATGGCAGATACCCGGAAAGTGGGCAGTGTCCACACAGGAGGATGGCATCCCTGGAGTCTGACACTTCTAGGCACTCGACAAAGAGCAGCTCACTTAAGCCTCATGACCAGCTCTGTGGCAGGCTCTCATATGACCTCCTGTTACAGAGCTGAGGCTAGCCATATGTATTAAGCTTTCTAAACTGGGGCTGAATTATCGAGAATGAGAGGGGGGATTTTGGTGTGCCCACATGGTTCAAAATCACCAGGTGACTGCCCAAACCTCACCTTACGGCTCACTTAGGTTAGGTGCTGCACGTGCCTTGAAGGCGGTTCAGGTTAGTCTCAGCTTTACGGACACTGCTCTTTGGCCCTTTTGAGACTACGAAGTAACTGAAATACAGTAGTGTTGTGAATAAGACCCAAGTGCATTTCGTAGTCCATACTCTATGGCCATGACCCTGTATCAGGTTGATGACCTAGAATCAAATAAGAAAGCTGGATTTTGGTTGGGAGGTTTAGACCGTGCAAGTGTATCTGGTAACATCTGAATGGTTAAGTGCAGTTCTTTTAGTTTTCATCCAGATTTTTGGTACCACTGTGAGAAGCACTTTTTTTTTCCTCTTTAACATTTCAGGTTTTCAACACTCACCCACAAATGGCCAGGATTAGCTAGATCTTTAAAAATATCAGCATTTCTCAAGGATTGGTATTTATTTGACAAGATGTACAAAAATACTGGTACTCGTCACTTGGGCTGAAAATCCAACTCTTGACTCGCATGAATTTACAGCTCTCCTGAGTGTGATTGTGTGGGGGTGTATGTGTATCTGTGTGTGCGTGTGCATGTGTGTGTGTCTACCCAGCTGTTTGGCTCATTCCCTATGCACACTCTTCAGAGTCTGAAAAACTGATATTTGAAGTGGGATTGTATTGTCAGTGTTTGTTTTTAGTTTCTTTTAAAACTGTGATTTTGAAACATTTAATTCATTTTAGCATTAGCGAGAAATAATTTAGTTGGGTGTTTATAAGCAACAACAGGGTATTAAGCCATTCTTGCAGAACTCCAGCTCCTGGTGCTATTCTGGAAGGGGGAAGAACTGTTTTCCTCATGTGAGATGCAGCATTTTGTGTGAAAAAGATGTCATCCACCCTGTGTCATGATTCACTGCAGTACTGTGTCCCATTATGAAGCAATCTTTCAGTTATCACACTCGTGGAAGGGAACAGTGGCAGAGAGATTTCAAAACCACCAGATGAACCCTAAATTCCAAACTGGAAGGAGACAGTAGGCTGTGATCTCTCTTAGAGTTGCTCCCCTCCTGGCAGGATCAGGTGAAAACTGGAGAACACAGTGTCTGAAGGGGAGGCTGGGCAGACAAGGGCTGATCTAGGATTATAGACTTGTCATGGACCAACAAAGGAATGGATCATACTTGCCATAGAGAGAGGCTTTACCCAAATTCATCTTCCCTTTCTTACCTTGGAACAACCCAGAAACCTTCGGCTGACACAAATGAAGTGAGCGATTACAGAACACATCCAGGGAAAACCCTCTGAATTTCGATTAGGGAAAGTGGGCCTACATTCAGCTTCCATTTTTTTCTCATTTGCATCTTGCCATAAATTTTGCCACTGAGCCCTGATTTATCCTTGGTGCCTTCTCTTAGGTATTCTATATCAATAATCTGAAGAAACAGGCCTGGCTTATTAAGCAGTATGTGTTCCAGCAAGGTAATAGTTACTAATCTCGAGGCTTTGCCTTAGTCCCTCCTTTACCTGACTCCCGCATCTCAGGACAATTAACCTGGCCTGGAATGCTGATATGTTCAATTTGTTGTCTGTCTTCCAGAAAATCTTCAGTACTGCACATCTGTTTTATTTCTATTCTGTGGTTTAAGGAGTAACTCCTGGACCTGGATTTGGCCATTTCTCCAGCAGGCTCTACAAAAGGCCCAAACTCACTGGGACTGCCAGAGTGGCAGCCACGCCTCCAGAGCAAAAAGCAGCTGCACCTGTCTGGGCAGGATGGGGTCTTAGACAAACTATGCATTTCTTTTCTTTCTTTTTTTTTTTTTTCTGAGACACAGTTTCACTCTTGTCACCTACTCTTGTCGTGCAAGTGGCATGATCTTGACTCACTGCAACCTCCACCTCCTGGGTTTAAGTGATTCTCCTGCCTCAGCCTTCAGAGTAGCTGGGATTACAGGCGCGTGCCACCATGTCCAGCTAATTTTTGTATTTTTAGTAGAGACGGGGTTTCACCATGTTGGCCAGGCTGGTCTTGAACTCCTGACCTTATGATCAGCCCACCTCAGCCTCCCATGGTGCTGGGATTACAGGCGTGAGCCACCGCGCCTGGCCCTAAACTATGCATTTCTAATGATCTCTTCTAAGCTGTTAAGGGAGAACATCTATGGCCCTTGCTTTCTCTTTTCATGGGGCAAAATGAATGAGGTAAGAAAATCTTCATTTAAAGAAAGGTGGGCCTATTGGTTTGACTCACCCAATATGGCTAGATTCACAATTTGAGGCTCTTGGGTCTTTCATTTGTACCCACATGTTCTTGTCATGAAGATAAGTGGACTAACTGCATAGACTAATTCTGTTGCTGTTTTTGTTGTTGCTATTAGAGGGCACCTTATGGGCCGAGTTATGTCCAATTATCTGGGCTAACCTGTAAGCAATACAATATTTTATCCATAGTTCAAACCATATAACTAAATAACTTCTGAATGGAATTGAAGAGTTAAATGTTAAAAAAAAATACATGGTAAAAACACTAGAATAAAGTACTGGTGAGAATTTATTACATAATTCTGGTCTGGGGGAAGTTTCAGAAACTACAAAGCTTGAGAGATTTGACCACACGAAACTTTACTTGTACACATGAAAAACATAATAAGTAAAAACATATGGCAGAAGACTGAGAAAAGAATTGGTATTTGCAAACGTAAGACAAACAATGGATGATATCCTTACACTAAGAGCTGATAAATCAATATGAAAATGACAGACGTCCTGGTAGGAAAAAAAGGAAAAAAATTTTCAGTGAAAACTTGATGCTTTTTATGGTGATTAGAGCTCTACAATGAATTTAAGATGCCATGCTAGTGTCATCTTCCAACTTAACATGTGGCAAGAAATAAACAAAACTTGACCTCACTACCCTGAGTGGGAAATGACTTGTGTTCCCTTGACCTTGGGCACCCATAGTAATATATTCTCAGAGAGAAGGCTGGCATTGGAATGAGTCAATAGAAATCACTTATCCCAAGGGCTTAGGTATTGGAGCTGGCCCTAATGCCCCATGAGGTTATGAGGCTCTCTGAGTTACATATTAATCATCATCCACGATTTTCATGAGCTCTGGAACCCAGGGCATGGGGTGGAAAGCCAGTCATTTGGGAGAAATGGGGCTGGCTTTCAGGAAGAAAATATCTTGGAATTAGGCTAGTTACTATTTGCCATAAAGCTACTTGTCTCACAGAAAGCCCCACAGTGAACTAGCTGGTCTTAAGACTAGATCTGAGGTTCTTTACTGATAGGAATGGCAACTACTGGCTCTGCATCCTCTTTCCATCCACCCTAACTAGCTATAGAGTTTGCCACAGATTCCTTCAACTGTGTCAATCACAGGAGATGACACAGAGCTGGAGGAGTGAGAAGATCCAGGGTGCATGCCTGGGTTCAAATCTCAGCAACACCTTGTAGTGGCTGTATGAGTTTGGGCATGGGACAAAGTCTGTTTGAGTCTCAGTTTACCCAACTATGAAATTGGCATAATGATGCCTCTATTGTTCAGTTGACATGAAGATTAAATGGGCAACCTATGTGAAATATAAAGTCCAATAAATGGCAGCTATTATTTTGATTCATATATTTATTGAACTATGTGCCAGGCACTGTCCCAGGTGATGAGGATACACAGGTGCCCAGATCAAACGTGTTTCTGTCCTTTTGGAGGTCCCAGTCTACAAGCAAGCCCAGTAAGATAAGAGAATGCTATGAGACTGTAAGCAGGGAGGCTCTGTTTGCCTCTGCCCTTCCCAGCATACATACAGCCCCTCAGCCCCTCAGGTGCTTCCACACAGGGCTGAATGGAGTCAATAATTCAGCTGCTTGTTTTCTGAACAAGACTTGTTTTTCTTCTAATCTTCAAAGATCATCACAGACCCTTGATTTCATGCAAATACTCTTTCTGATTATTCCAGCCCATGCTGTCTTTTCATATTTGACTCTGGGCCTGCAGTGGAAGGGACTGAAGTTAGTCAATAGGCCACCCCAGCAAAAGAAGCACTCCTAATGAAGTAAAGGAGGAAAAGTGCCCGTGAGTGATGTTGAATAGGCCACGATTCACCCTTCTCTGGGCGGGAGTGCGGGTGTGTGGGAAGGTTGGGGCTGATTTGTCATGCAGACAGCAGGGACGAGGTAATCAGTTCTCCACCAGGTCTGTCTCAGCTGGATAACAGGACTTTAATAACAGGTTGCCTGAAGAGGCAGTTGTATACGGGCCTCAGAGAACAAACTGATCAACAAGGAGAGGGTTCAGGGTGACAGGAAAATTGCTGCTTCTTCAGAATGCCATATCTCTCTCTCCCCACTGCCAGGACTCCTAGCCCCTACCACTGAATAGTTCAGTTCAGTTACCTACTCAAATCATCATATAGCAGGCTAAAATTAAGCACGAGGATCAGCCTTTAATTGAAAAAGGCTGTTTCCCAAGCTCAGCAGACAATAGCTGGCACTCTGCTAGAGTTCTGCTGAAGGAGAATAATGCTCACCTGTCATCCAAGCTGGGCTGATGGGAGGAAGGTGTTTAGAATGGATAAAGATCTTTTCAGAGGCTGTGTTCCTCTAATGCCCAGACCCAGAGACTGAAAGCAGTTGGACCAGGTTTGAGGATGGTTAAATGCCTGAGAAAGTCTGAACTCATCCCTTCCTTGGCCCTGCAAAGTTCTGTCCTCCGAATCACCTCTGATTTCTACCTTGGGTCCTAAACAAGGAGTTTGATTTAGACAGTCTAGAAGTAGAAGAGTCTGGGGCCACAGAACTGATGCCAAAGAACTGGGATATGTAAAGCCTGTGCAGCCTAGATTTATTTATACTGAGGGGTTTCACTGTACCCCATGCAGCCTGGGAACTCTTGGAGGGAAGAAGCTGTGTTTTCTTCATCTTCGAAACTGCAAACCTCATCAGAGCCTGGCACACAGAAGGCATTCAACAAATTCAAAGTCAGCTGAATGAACGAATGAATGAATCCCTAATGCACATTTCGACTTCCTGTTCCCTAATCCTAGTGTTGAGTCCAGGTGATGATGAAACAATCGAGGTGTAAGTTCTGACTCCAGGCAAACCTGGTTTGAGTATATGTTTTTGGCCAAATAGCCTCATCTCTCTGTGCTGCTTTGTTCCTGGCTGTAAAATGGGAAAACAGCAATCTCCACTTCATAGAATTGTTGTGAGGATTGAATGAGTTAATGGAATGCTTGTGAAATGCATAAATTACTGCCTGGCACATACTAATTGCTCAATTAATGTCACTAATTTTATTACTAGTGTTCGTTTTTTACACAATCTGCATCAACTGCAATAGGCTCCAATATCTGGCTGAAAGACTATGGAGCCCTGCGATTAATTTTCAGAAAAGCCCTTGGAAAACAGAAATCAGATCCTGCCCCTCTCTGTTAGTGGCTTTCCCTGTGGCTGACAAAGCCCATCATCACCCAGCGCAGGCCCTCAAGGCCCTGGGTAGTCTGGTTCCTCCTGCCTCCTGGAGCCCGAGGCCGGCTTTCCCTTCACTCACTGCACTCTGCCTGGGTGCACGGGCTGAGCTCTCTCTTGGAATGCCTTCCCCTCTCTCTGTACCTGGCTCCTCCTCCTCTTTTTCTCATTGAGGCTTCAGGCTGAGTCAGCATGCGCTCCATGAGAACTTCTTTGACGACCTGTCTGAAGCAGGCCCTCTCTCATGACTCTTCTGTACAGTGTCTTACTTCTCTAGCTCCCAGCTCTTAATCTATAACTATCTTACTTGCCTATTTGTTTATCTTTTTGCCCCTTTTCCCTCCGAAATGTGAACTCCATGCTGACAGGGCCTGCTGACCTCCTTTGTCACTCTGTCCTCAGTACTCAGAATAGTGTCCAGCTTGTAGTTGGGGGGGAGGGGTCAGTGAACATTTTTGTCAATGGACGATGGAATGCTGGGAAACTGAGGCAGAAGGTGATCTGGCACTTGGCCTTACAAGCCAGCTTGCCTCAGACCTGCCCCTGCTGGTAACATCTTGAGCTAACCCTGGACATTGCAGTTTCCTGCCACTGTCACTTTGAGAAATGGCAGCTTAAACCATATTATCATCCTAGAACTGAATTTTAGTGCATAAAAAGGTGGGACCCTCTCCCCTGTCAGACAGTGACCGTCAGCCTGAGAAGCAGATGGAGGGCCCTGGGCAGTGCTTGAGAGGGTGCCGCAAAGCCAGCATCCTCAGGAGCACATTTTCTGTGTGTCGTCAGGTCTTTTTCCTCAAAACTTGGTGGTTCTCAGACTGTTCCAGGGGCTCACAGGTCCCAGGCTTTTAGAATCCAGGTCACAAATAAACATGAGAAGAATGTATCCATAAACATTTTATGATAGTAGAGTGTCTGTTGTAACAATTCTTCTAAAGTAGTCCAGGAAAAGATCTATATTTTTATCACTTGTTGGAGAGTTATACAAAGAAAAAGACCTTATATTATACCCAAATGATCTTTTTTGACACATAAAGGTCATTTCCAGGTCCCCAGCCTCTCTGAGCCTGACTTGGACCCCACACTGATCTTGGCTGCCTTCTCCATCAAGCCGTAGAACTTTTCTGTGCTGGTTTCTCCACCTGAAAGTGGGTGCAGTAAGCTCTCTCATCCCCTCCAAACACCCTATGCCTAACTTGCATTAATTAATTAATTAATGAATTAATTAATTTTTGAGATGGGGTCTCAATCTGTTGTCCAGGCTGGTCTCGAATTCCTGGGCTCAAGCAATCCACCCACCTTGGCCTCCCAAAGTGTTGAGGTTACAGGTGTGGGCCACCGTGCCCAGCCGGTCCTGACTTGAATTTATAACATGAAAGGTGGAGATTGTAACTTTCACAGTGTAATAAAGTCTGATGGTGAAACAGCCTGTGGAGCTTCTGAATCAGAGATGCCCATATTTCAACACTGACCCAGGATCCTGGGAAAAACGGGTCCTTCACAAAGCCCAGTAGGCTGATGCCATTCCTTGTTCCCCACCTGCAAACACGTTCAGCACACTGCACAGGGAAACCGGCAGTAGGCCAAGCTCCTAGGGTGCCTCAGGGTGATCTCTCCCTCGGTTTCTCTCAATATATCATTGGTTCTGATGAGTTTTATGACATATTTCGGTCTAGGCAGCCTCAGCAGGATCCCCTTTGCAGCCATAGCCTGCCACTCTACCCCTTGCCCTGCTTCTCCATCGCACTACTCCCTGCATGTAGCAATGCACCCTCTCTCACAGGGCTCCTGCCAGAGCCTCCCAGGGGATCCAGCTCAGCTCCTTTTGTAGCTGCCTTTCTTTCACATTCCTGTCTTTCAGAACATTTTCTCGATTTGTAAACATGCCCTCATTCATGTGATTATCTGATTAACATCTATCTTCTCAACCAGTCTGCAAGTTTCATGAGGGGAGGGACCACATCTGCTTTTGCTCACAGTAGAATCCCAGCACCCAGCTTGGGCCTCCACTCTCACCCCTTCCAACCCACCCTTCATGCAGTTGCCACAGCACTCTTCCTGAAAGCAGACCCAATTACATCTTCCTCCTTTTACAAAGGCCTTAGCGGAGACTCTAACACTCTATCAGGACTTATGAAGTGCTTCACAATCTAGCTTTTACCTGATGCTCTGATTTAATCTTCTGCCATCTACCCAAATGCCTTCCTACGTGAAGCTCTCCAAAAATGCCTTGCACAGGCCAGAGTGCCCTTCCAGTCATCCTCCCAAACCCTCTGTTTAGAGCCACCCCTTCCAGGAAGCCTCTGACTGCCAGGCAGGGCTCAGTGCTTCCTCCTCCCTGTGCTACTCAAGTACCCTTTGATGATGATCATATGGGATCGTAGCTGTTGCTTTCGCCCCCTGCAAAATCCCTACTCATCCATGAGTTTCCTAGGAACAGAATTGTCTTATTAATCTCTATGGCCTCAGGGACAAACACCACTTGCCATAGAGTAGTTGCTCCATACATGTTTGTCAAATGAGGGAGCTCACTTTGGAATAGAAACCTGCTTTATCCGGGGAGAATCACAGTCTGCATATTAGAGCTGAGATATGTAGAATCAGCAGGTTCTCAATGGTAATCAAAATCTGAGTTAGTATGCTCTTTTTCAGAATTTACTACTATAGGAGAGCAACTCAACTTTTAGAGTCTTAGCATCCATCTCAAAGTGTAGGCCCTAGTGTGAGTGATGGAAATTTTAGGCCTAAGGTGGAGGATGGGCTTGGAGTCATGCGGATTTGGATTCAGATTCTCTCATTGGCTCTATGATCTTGGGCAAGTCTGGTACCTTTCTGAGCCTCAGTTTCCGGTAATAGTATTTGTGTTATTCCACTGTGGATTAAATGAGAAAGCAGGTGCATATTTTTCATGAGTTGGTCAACAATTTGATATTTTTTATTATTATTATTGCTGCTCTTTACTGACTCCAAAAGGATCATCTGAAGCCTCAATTTCAGCTCTAAGCCGAGTATGTGAAGCTCAGCCTCGAAGCTGGGACAGTCTGTGGCGGGTGGGGGTGTGTGGGCAGAGTCTTAAGGATCCTCTCCCTCAGCTGCAGTTCCCATAGCTGGAAGGGGAATCTGGCTTCTCTATGGCAAGAACAAGCTGGGTGGGGCTGAATCAGTGCCTCCTGAATCCCTCCCTCATAAAGTATGGAAATTTCCCATAAGTGTCATGGAAAATACAAGTTTCTAATTTTGCCTAGCATTGCTGAAGCTACTTCCATTAAAATGATTCCTGGGGAGACAGAACAACCTTAATAGAGGTATTATTTTGATTAGAAAACTCTCAACCCAGCTATGCTATGAAGCTGACTTCACAACAGCCTATAGAAAAGATGGGCTGAGATGATCTTTTGAGAAACAAAACCCACATTTAGTCTCCAATCAGGATTGAGTCTGGAAGGCCAAGTTCACCCAAAGGGGAGACAGGGGCCCACCATAGGTTGTGTTAGAGCACCCTTCACTTCCTACTCTGGACCACCTCATTGCCTCCAGGCCCTCCTATTCTCTGTGTAGCTGTCCCATCACAGTCACCAGCTAGGGTATGAGAAAGGCACCCTTTTCCTTCCTTCCTTCTTTTTTTTTTTTTTTTTTTTTTTTAATATAGTCTCACTCCATCACCCAGGCTGCAGTGCAGTGGCACAATCTCGGCTTACTGCATCCTCCGCCTCCCAGGTTCAAGTGATTCTCCTGCCTCAATCTTCCAAGTAGCTGGGAAAACAGGCGTGAGCCACTATGCCCAGCTAATTTTTGTACTTTTAGTAGAGATGCAGTTTTGCCATGTTGGCCAGGCTGGTCTCAAACTCCTGACCTCAAGTGATCCACGTGCCTTGGCCTCCCAAAGTGCTGGGATTATAGGTGTGAGCCACCGTGCCCAGCCTAGGCACCCTTTTTCTATGCATTGTCACTCAGCTGTATTTCATCTATGAGCATGGACCTTTTATTTCTCTTTTTCTAAACCTGTAACAAGAGTGCTGGGACCCCAAGAATTCCACACAACATAAGCAGAAAGTCTTCACTTTATGGAATATGTGCATTTCAGCAAAGTTGGCTATAAAACAAACCTCCAAAAAGCAAATCGTATTTGTCTACTGAGTTCTATGATAGAGTTAAAAATATGTCCCCAGTCACAAAATTCCTAATAGTCTGAACTGAGAACTTTTCTTAAAGACTTTATTAAAGGAAGTGTGTTCTCAGGCGATTTTTCTCTCCACTTCCTTACCCATGTCTTGGGATACTTCGATTTTGTACTCTGAGAGCATAAACCTTGTCTGAACACTTTTCCTTTCCTCGCCTGCGGCCATTTTCAGTTTCTAATAGAAGTGGCTTGGAGATAATGAGTTGCCAGCAGGTGTACTATCTGTCATGCCCAGACAGGCCCCAGCTTACCAACTAGTGACCCATGCTTCTCCCCTCAGGCCAGCACTGGACACAGAAGTGGCTATGAAAAACAACCCAGACCTTTGAGAAAATTCTTGGTTCTGAAGTGGAAGGAGGCTGAAAAATTGGGAACTATTAATAGGATCTAACTTTGGGGCTTGCTCCCACTGGATCTGGCTACCTCTTTAGTAGCTTGTGCTTAAAAAAAATTGCCTGCATAGAGCCTGAAATCCTACTAATAAGATACTCACTTAAGTTAACAAGCTCCTTGTTTTTGAAGTACACAGAGCTGAGAGTGACTTCCATCTCCCTATTGGTGCAATGATGAGATTGGATCAGATTAGCATTTCTCATACTGTGATCCAAGACCATCTGTACCAGAATCCTCCAGGGGCTTGTTAATGCTGATTTCTGGGTCCTACCCAGAACCACTGTAATTAGACTCTCTAAGAGGAAGAGCCTGGGAAGTCCCACATTTAGCCACCTCCTCAGGTGACTCTGATGTAGTTTGAAAACCACTGATCTGTTAAGGCTGCTCATACTGTGTATTTATTCGCACCTTGGGCTAAACCAATTTAATCCATCCATTTTCTTCTAGCCTCTTCATTGAGGTCTGCCAGATGGAGAAAATGAGAATCTGGGAGTGGCTGGAGGGAGGCGGTATGTGATTTTAGAACTGGAGTACACTGGGCGATAGGGCAGGGCTTGGTTGAGGGTTGGGGGCTGCAGTTGGTAGAGAAGTCTTTCTTCTCTTCTTTCCCTTTGTCTTAGAATGCCTGCCCTACCTCTTCCCCTTGGGACAGTGCTACAACATGGTGAGACTGGTTTTTGTGAGCTGGCCTAGGACTGCACCCCTAGGGTGAGCAGAGCTCATATGAAAAATCTCCCTGTAGGTTCCTAACAGCTGACTTTCGAAGTGGACTCCTGAACAGTCTTTAGAGACTCCAACTGCCCTTGGACATGGCAGGAATGGAGTTGGGGGGAGGTCAAAAGGGGGGCTGGGGGGATGCCTGCAGTGTGCTCCAACCCAAATTTCCCTTCTGTAGGATTGGGTCTGCTGAGACTATAGAAACAGATGCTGAGTTCTATAGACTCCTGCCTTACCCTACAACCTCAAAATTCCACAGAGAACAGGCCACTCACCTGTGGGTGGGTCAAAGGGAAGATTATAAGCTGGGCAGGGCAGCCTGGGGATGGGCTGCTCTGGAGCAAACATTCACCTGAGTGAGGTTGTTTGACTTCATCATCAGCATGGCTGGCACTCAGAACAGCTTTGAGTATCCTAAGACACGAATCTCATTTATTCTCACATGGCTTTTTTTAACTAACAAAGAAGATCTCTTGGGGGTGACATGCTCCAGAGAGCAGCCAAAAGGTAAAAGATGACATTTACAAAAATTCATTCTTTTCTCTCTCCACTTCACTGCTCTACTGACTGTTTTCCTGTTCAATCAAATCCTATTCACAGATACACATCCCATTTCAGGAACTGCCAAGGCAATAAATCTCCTGTCCTTTCTTCACTGTGCTTGCCGCCTCCCCACCCTTTCTCCTCTTCCCTATCCTAGAAGGCCTGGGGTCCTCTTGGTTGGGTCTCTCATGTCTAGGAAGTCTTTATTCAGTTTGCCTTTCCCCATGACTCTTCCTAATCCCAAAGACCCCAACCCAGGCCACCTGCCTTCCTCCCTGTATGGATTAGCTGTGCTGCATCTAGTTGAGAATTGTGGCTAGGTCAGCCCTACTCTAAAGTCATAATCTCTCTCTCTCTCTCTCTTTCGCCCTCCCCTCCCCTCCCCTCCCTCCCTCCTTCCCTCCCTTTCTTCCTTCCTTCCTCTCCTTCCTCCTCCTCCTCCTCCTTTTTTCTTTAATGACGTTTCATTGTATTGCCCAGGCTGGTCTCAAACTCTTGGGGATCCTCCCACCTCAGCCTCCCAGTGTTGGGATTATAGACATGAGCCACCAGGCCTGGCCCCTTTGTCATTTTTCTGTGTGTCATGGCACTGATCTTCTGAGGGAGTGAGGGACTGTGGGCTGGTGATACAGGCTCTCCGTAGAGGAGGGAAGAGGGATTGCACAGAATACTCTGGGCAGTGGGAACAGGACAGAAGTCCACACTGTCAAATGCCCAGTCTACTGTTTATTTGACTACTTTGACTCTGGCTTCCTTTCTCCTGCTTATTTCCTCATTCTTGTTCATAAAGCATTTAATGAGCAAACAACCTTTGCAAGGCACCATGCTAGGCTAGAAACACAGGAGGGACACCAGGGTCTGATCACAGAAAGTAAGAGCCTTCGTTTATCAGCTGACATCCTCTCCATGTTCAGTAGCAATGCATCCCATGTGGAGTGGATACATTTAGTTTTACCTTTAGCAGATCTACACCAAATTTGCTTTTGGGTGATTGAAACTTATTCTATTCCTTCAGCAGTTAATCACTAAGTATTGGAGTGATATAAAGTAGTCCAGCTGATTCGACAATGTGCTTGGCCTGTGCTGGTGGGCAGTGTGTAAGCTAGACCACTGCCCAGAAAGGGCGCTATAGACCAATTCAGTACTCAGGTGTCTTTTCTTGCAATTTCTTCTCCCCTGAGGATAAATTATTCACCATCTCCGTTATCATCATTACTATTTACTGGAGGCTCACTTTATGCCAAGCATTGCATTTGATCATATTTCTTCTTATTGGATCCTTACAACAATCCTGTGAAGTTGGCTGTCTTAGTATTCTCATTTCGGAGCTGGGGAAATTGAGGCCCAAGGGATTTAAGCACTTGCCCAAGTCCACAAAGTTAGTAAGAGGCCGAGCTCAGACTGAAACCTAGTCTGTCGGTCCATGGGGTACCAACGCTCCAACATAGCCTGTGGCCCGAGGAGCAGGGCCAAGCACCTCTCAGGTGCATTTCTCAGCACTGTGGCTGGCACCTATTCTCTGTGACACACAAACTACTTTGCTTCAGGGAGTAACAGCTTCTGTGGTTCAGCAGCACCAGAGTCCCACTCTTTTAGGTAGTTTCAGCTGGGTGGGGCAGTGCAGTCCATAATTCTGAGCTGAGTGGCACAGAATTCATTGTACTTGGTTCTCAGAGACAAGTATCTTACCTTAATGGGTGATTTCTCCAAGAAGAGTAAGATGAGGCCCTGCTGCAACCTGGAAATTGCTTAGGGAGTCTGAGGGGCAGGGCTCAGAGCCATTTCTACTAGCTGGAAAACTGACATTCTAGGCCACTCAGGGCTTCCTGGGGACAAGTGTCAGGAAGTGCTTAGCCCCATTGATCCTGGCTGCTGTGCTGGGATTCCACAAGGCTGAAAACCTGACTATCCTCCTTTCAAGATTTTGGGCAAGAGCTTGGTGAAGGCAAGGAGAAGTTCTGGAGCTGAGTTGGTCTGGGGCAGGACATGGACTGGAAACACTTCTGTGTTTCAGGCACTTTATGTAAACATCCTCATTTATCCATAAAGGTATTTGTGAATAAGGTGGGAAATCTTATTTTCATTTTATAGACGAGGACACAGAGGCTCAGATAAATCAAATGACTTGATTTAAGTTCACCAGCCAGTATATGCCTGTGTCAGGAAGTATATTCAGGTCTTCCACACTCTTCCACTAGACCCTTCTCGGTGCTACTGATGGCTGGCCCTCCAGGAGACTATCTGGCATCCTGCCCTGCCCCCATCCCCAGGGGAGGAGCTTTGGATCTTTGTGGACACAGGCTTAGAGAGCTCCATCACCATTTCCACGGTGGGGGATGTGCATGCCATTGTGTTACTCTGCCTGCTTTCTGGAGCACCCCTAGCAGCTACTTCTGGACCCCAATTTCAGTGTCTTGCCTCATGCTCAGGCTGCATGCCTCCTGCCTCTCTCACATGGGCTTTCCTTCCTGCTGCAGAGGCACACGATGCTGCAGGACTTGCTGGGTGCCCACACACAAGACCTGGCTTACCCAGCCAGGCATGGAGAGCTGTGACCTGCAACCGCTCGCAGACCTGCCTCCCATGCTGTGTGGATATGGCTTCCCCAGGGCTGCCCTGGAAGTGTAGGTGAGTTAATGTCCTATGGAGTGACTGATGAGAAACAGCAGATGGGACTGATCTGGATGATAAATTCTCTATTTCTCAGCCTGATGGGCTATTCTGAGATGTGGTCTTTCCAGATAGTCCCTCTGGAGAGGTCCATCATGCCCAGGCTGTGTATTCTGGTAGACAGTGGCCAGGGAGCTGCCTGGATTTGCTTTCCCCATCTTCACTTCACACACCTCTCATGCAGCAACACCTTGTACTTGCTTCCCCTCTTCCCATTCTTCACTTTCCTTTTTCCTTCAGTCTTATTTCCCTTAGATTGCAACTCCCTCGCTCTAATAAAGTGTTAGCATGCAACTTTTACCCAGAGTTCTGTTTTCTAGGCAACACAGGCTAAGACAATAATAATAGTAATAACTTTTTTTTTACTACATATTGAGAGTTTACTATGTGAGTTACATCATCTCACTGAATCCTTGCACAATCTCGGTGAAGAAGGTACTATTATTATCACCATTTTAAAAATGAGAAAATGAAATCTCAGAGATGTTAACCCATTTCCCCTTTGCCCCAAGAATACTCGCCAGCGTGCTTGCTGCTGCATTGTTTACCCTGAGATAACTCATGGATTGCAGTCCTAACTTTACCCCCAAAGTTTACCACAAAATATCTCACTTTTATAATTATTCTCACATCACTCTAGTATATCAACTTTGGAAACAAAAGACAACATTCTATTAATGGCATTCTGTTTTTAGTAGTGGTCTTTCCATTTATGAAATTTCCATTTATGAAATAATTCCTGATTGCTGAAAATGTCAAATCCTAGAAAATGTAGCATTCCTACATGTGATTTTTTTTTTTTTTTCTAAATGGGAACATGCTCTGGCCACACAGAATGTAAGTGGCAAAGTGAGGATTTAACTCAACTCTTCTGTTCAACTCCAGAACCTGAACTCTAAGCCACCCTTGAATAAAGTTGCCTTTAACCTTGAGAGATAGCAAGGAAACAGCAGTCTCTGCAAGAAGCCACCTTCAGGAGACTCCCAAGGATTCCCAGGAAGCCCAGGGAGAACCTCAGGGGAAAGCCCTCAGATACTCACGTTGTAAACGCTGGGTTGTATTTGGCACCTCGGTAGTAAGAGTACAGGTTGAACATCCCAATCATGAAGGCCACAAATACCATGATGAAAATGACCATGAACTTGAAGATATCTTTCACAGTTCTCCCTAGGGAGATCTGCAGGGGCCCAAAACTCTCGTTGGCTGGCAGGATGTATGCAATGCGAGAGAAACTCAGTACGACGGCTATCGCATAGAGCCCTTCCGATATGATCTGAGGGTCTGAAGGCCACCACTTGTCCCTGGCTAAAAGAAAACAATCTGGGTTACTCACTAGGCCACAGGATCTATTCTAGAAGAGAAACCAGTTAGGCATCTTTAGAGGTCTCCAACTGCATCATTTGCCATTCTTGTCCTTGTCCTTAAATTAATCCCAATATCCAGAAGTTGCCACCCTCCCTCTTGGAATGTGCTGGACCATCTGCCTGGAACACTCTTCTCTCACTTCGAAGTATGATTCATTCCTAATCCTCCTCTAAGACTCTGCTCAGGCATCACCGCTTTCAGGAAGCCTTCTGTGATCCCCCTTACCCCCACCACGGACTGGGCAGGTTCCCAGTTTCTGTCTGTGCTCTCATTGTATCCTGTACACCCTCCATGTCTTGGCACTCACCAGGCCACTTGCTATTCTGTCTCCCTCACCAGTGTTTAGCTCCATGCTCAGGAGCTGTCCCACTCACTGGGGAGGCAGCGTGAGGAACGAGATGGGCAAGAGCATGGACTTGGAGTCAGACAGCCCTGAGGCTGAATGTGGCCCATCCACCTACTGGCCACATGACTCTGAGAGACAACTAACTAACCTTTTGAGCTTTATTTTCCTCATCTCTAAATTATGGATAATATCCATTTCACAGGACTGTGGAGAGGATGAAATGAAATCATACATGTAAAGTGCTCAGCACAGGGTCTGGCACACAGCAGGTACAGATAAGTGTTTGTCAAATGACTGAATAGACTTTTAACCACAAGTTTAGACCAGACACAGGTCAGAACAAATAAGCTCACATGGGGACCAGGAATCTAAAGGATCTTGCCTGAGAAAATACTCTTGGGTTTTGTTCCTCAGGTACTGTGTGCTGGGATATTGCTCCTTGATTAAGCTAAGGCCCCAAAAGTGGTGACCAGTCAGGCAGGTTTGCCACGACAGCCTTGTTCCAGGTAGGCAAGGGTCCTAGGACTGATCCTGAGCTGGGAAGGCTCTGCTTGTGGTCACTGTGACCACAAGGGCCTGAGCTCTCCTATGGGTATTTCTGCAGCAGAGCAAACCTGCAAAGCATTCCTATTGCAGTTCTAATGGTACAAGGAGCAGCACCTATCTCGAATCGGCTGTCTATTACATGTCAGTGATTCTCAAGTGAGGGCAGCACTTCTCTCATGGAGGATGTGTGGGGGTGTCTCTGGTTGTCACAGTGACTGAATAGGAGTACTACTGGGATGCTAATGTCCTGCAATGCCCCAGACAGAGCTGTACAGTGAAAACTGCCCTGCTGGAAAAGCTAATAGTGTCCCTATTGAGAAATGCTGAGTGAAATATTAATTGAGAAACATTGAGAAACCTAAATTAGCACTTACACTTACATTAGCTGTAATTTTCACAACAGCCCTGTAGAGTAGATATCATTATTGCCATTTTTAAGATTGGATTTAGGGTATGGGTCCTTTTCAGAGCCCCGTAAATGCAGATAGCAAGGATATTACATAGCAATTCGTGGCATTCCAAGGGAGAATGAAGAGGAAGGCTTTTATTCTTTATTTTCAAAACTAGACTCTGTTAAATAATTATAATAACAGAGAGCAGTAAGAAAGCTTTAGTAAAGGAAGCCAGGCCACAAAGTTTCATGGAGTGATTCTAAATTGCATTTGGAAATATAATAACATTACAGATTCTATGTTCTCATCAAGATCATACCTCAAAAATCCATGAAAGACTAGTAAGCAGAATAAATTATATGTTTTCCAATATATCTGTCATCTTCTATGGATAAATATTTGGATAAGATAAAATAAGACATAACTTCTCCCATTAAACAGAAGGCAAAAAGGAATTCTTTTTTTCTGCAGCCTCTAGCTCACCATCTTAAACCTCAGTCACAATAACAAGACACTCTTATAATCTACTCAGATTTAGCTGTTGTCAGATCCTGGTGACTAGGTCAGGACTTATATTGAAAAATATTATATTTCAACTGACTTGTGAAGAGTTGTGATGAGCATAGAATGAACAGCACTGTGATGATTTGGACAAAGGGGTTTTCTCCTTAGAGCTATTTCCAAGAGAAAAATTGCCCTATCACAACCTGAAAAATTGTTATCTGTGCATTTGGTGCTGTAGAGGTTGGAAGGAGCCACTGTCCAGCTGGCCACAAGAGGGCTCTCTTGCCCTGTAACTGGAGCACAAGTGAAGCCAGAAATCCAAAGGATTTCCAAGAGCACAGCGTGAACCGCAAATACAAGAGCAATAACAAACTATGCTTTGGGTTGGGTGAGACCTTAATACAACCCATAAAGCAACAGAAGTCAGAAGTGGACAATACTGCAGCCTGAATCCTGGCATTAAGAAAAGTATATAATGCAGTATCAATATTCTTTCTTCCTTCCTTGATGAACCCTGAACAAGACAGAGAGGATAACATCCAAGCTATTTTGCTTTAAGAAAGTCTGAATTTGCCAAACCCCAAAATGGCAGAGGGTGGGTGGGTGGATGATTTGTAATACTACAAGACTCTCCATTTCTCAATGGAGATTTCCCTACCACATTTACATGTAACATAATCTACACTGAAAACGGGCAGTTACTCAACTTTTGCGTTAAGCGAACAACGCTCTGCAGATCATTGTTGTATCTGACCACAGAATCACTGTTGTATCTTACCACAAAGATTCTGTGGTCCCGGAGCCATCTGGCTTCATGTAACAGGGACATTCAATACTCAATCCCTTGAAGATGTTGCAGCTACCATTAACAAATGCCTACTAAGTGTCCAGCTGCTTTTTACTGTTAGCAAGTATCTACTGTTCCTTCAACCTTCAACATCTTTCTGTTTCAGTACAGAAATTACAGTGTTTGAACAAGAAAATGACCCAAAAGGTAGTAGTAAGACATAACTTATGTTAAAATAAGTAAGCAGATAATAGCTGCTACCATTAAGTGAGCATTTACTATTTTCACAGCAGAGCGCAAAGCGCTTCACATACACTATTTTATTCAACCCTCAAAACAAACTTTTTGACATAGGTATTATTATCTCCGTTTTACATATGAGAAAAGAGAGCTCAGAAAAGTTAAGTAAACAAGATCTCACAGTAAACTACCGAACTAGGATTTGAATCCAGGTCTCTTCTACTCCAAAGCTTGGGGACATAACTACTATGCTATTCAGCATGATTTTCAAATCATGTCAGGCCAGGATTCCCTGCTATACAAGGCAATCCTGTATTTTCTGGAAACATTATAAGCCCTGCTATAAAAACCTGATTCTTCATGTTTAAAATAGGGACAAAAGAAGGATCCTTTTTTGCCGAGCTATTTGCAAGAATTAGAATTGTGTGTATAAAATGTCTACACAGTTCCTGGCACATAGTAGGTTCTCAATAAACATATGTTATAACTATTATTAGTATTCCTGAAGTCTCAATCTACTACATCAAACTGTAAGGCTTTGTATTTTGCAAGAATTAAGGTAATTAAGGTATCTTCTAAGAATGTAATTTGCCACCAAGCAATAACTGGGAAAGCAGGATTTATTTTTGCACAAAATACAGGGATCCAATATAGAAGGAAAATTCTTCCGCATATACATATCCCTTTAGTGCTCCTGGATGCACATCAGAAACAAGACGTTTCTTAAAAATAAACAAACTACAGAAATGTTCCCAAGGGCCTTTCAGAAACAAACTCGTCCTTAACACAAAAAGATTCATTTCTCAAAGTCACTAATTCCACGTTCTATTCTGCTGGCTACACTTCCAGGACCAAGGGTTTTTTTGAGGTGGAAAGGATGCTCTGCACTGACAGTGGAACTGCCAAAGTCAGCTGCGTTACAAATCATGGGCCACTTGATTACAAATGACGTCACAAATTCACCAGTCGCAGTGAACCACCAGGCCCACGTCCCGGAGGCACCAGAATGGAGTAGGGGAAGCACCCTCCGACTCACCGTAGGTGAAGTACGCCACTTCCGGAGGAAGCGAGACATTGTGCAGCGTGTCGTCCTGCACGTGCTGGTCCACGTACAGCTGCGCCTCCGTGGCCTTCAGGAAGGCCATGAAGCGTGCTGTGAAGGAGGCCACGAAGATGGACAGCATTCCGAAATCTAGCAGGTTCCACAAGTGCAGCACGTACTCCCGTGGCCCCTCCTCCCAGATTTCCTTGCATTCGGACCAAATCATTCCTGTGGGAGAAGGAGAAGGCCAGGCTCATTTTTCGTTTCTCTTGGCGTTTGTGACCGCATGAGGTCATGGAGGGAACCAGAGTACAAATGTAAATATCAGCTCTTTGGAGCTGGGACTGTCGATAGCCAGAGGCAGACAGAAACGTGTTTTCAAAGACAGATTTAGACCCAGGAGACTGAGACTTGGCCTTGCGCTTACAAACACACTGTCTCTGGTAGTGAGGAGAGAGTTCTCATTCGTTGATAGATTCTTGGAGGGAATATAGGAGAAATACAGTTGCTGACATTTACACACTTTAAGAACTGGGAGGCCTTAAAGAATCAATCAGTCCTAAATTAAATATAGGGAAACTGAGGTCCAGGAATTGTAAAGGGCTTTCTGAAGGTCCCACCTCTCCATGTCCCAAATTCTACAGAAATGCCCCAAGAACCTAGAACTATGGGTTTTTTTGGACATAGAACCCAATTTTTTGTTTTGTTTTGTTTTTAAATCCCAGATTAGAATGCTTCTGTATTTCTGTGTCATGAGCATTAATTTAGGGTTATTAGATTTTTTCTTACTCTTTCATAACTTATTGGACTTTAAAGATATATGTCCTCATTGTTACATACTAAACAATATAGAAGTATATAAACAAAATGTTACTAGTTTCCCCAGCCTTCCTCTAAGCCAGCAGCCCATTTGGCACCAGGGACCAGCTTCATGGAAGACAATTTAACACAGGGTGGGGTTGGAGTGGGGGTGGAGGGTGGGATAGTTTCCAGATGAAACTGTTCCACCTCAGATCATCAGCCATGAGATTCTCATAGGATGGCAACCTAGATCCCTCACATGCATAATTCACAATAGGATTCAGGCACTTATGAGAATCTAATGCCGCTGCTGATCTGACAGGAGCTGGAGCTCAGGCAGTAATGCTGGCTTGCCCACCGCTTACCTCCTGCTGTTCAGCTCGATTCCTAACAGGCCACAGACTGGTACCAGTTGGTGGCCCAGGAGTTGGGGACCGCTGCTCTAAGCCATCCCTGTGAGGTAGCCTGAACTAATAGTTGATGAGTATCCTTCTAGACCTGTACTGTCCAATACCATAGCCACCAATCATATGTGGATACTGAGCACTTGAAATGTGTCTAGCCCAGTTTGAGATGTGCTGTAAATGTAAGGTACACACCAGATTTCAAACACTTACTATGAAAAAAGAATGTAAAGTATCTCATTAATAATTTTTTGCATCAGTTACATGTTGCAGTGATTAATATTTTGGATATGATAGGTTAAGTATATTGTTAATTAATTTTACCTATTTGTCTTTATAATATGGCTTTTAGAACATTTAAAATTATATAGCTCATGGTTATTGCTTGCCCTATATTTCTATTGAATAATGCTATTCTATACCTTCACATTTACTAATTACTAAATTATTACTAATACTATTTAAATTATTTTAAATTACCGGCATACCTTGTTTTATTGCGCTTTGTTTTATTGTGCTTCCCAGGTACTGTGTTTTTTTCAAATTAAAGGTTTGTGGCAACCTTGTGTTGGGAAAGTCTATTGATACCATTTTCCCAATAATGTGCTCACTTTTTGTTTCTATGTCATATTTTGGTAATTCTCACAATATTTCAAACCTTTTCATTATTATATTCATTATGGTTGGTCTGTGACCAGTGATCTTTGATGTTACTATTGTAACTGATTGGGGGTATCATGAACCACTCCCATATAAGATGGCAAACTTAATCAATAAATGTTTTGTGTGTTCTGACTGCTCCACTGACCTGCTGTTTCCCTGTCTCTCCCTCCCCTCGGGCCTCCCTATTCCCAGTATTTCAACAATATTGATATTAGGCCAATTAATAATCCTACAGTGGTTTCTAAGCTTTTAAGTGAAAGGAAGAGTTGCACATTTCTCACTTTAAATCAAAAGCTAGAAATGATTAAGGTTAGTGAGGAATGTGTATCAAAAGCTGAGATATGCCAAAAGCTAGGCCTTTTGTGCCAGACATCTAAGTTCTGAATGCGAAGAACAAGTTACTGAAGGAAATTAAAAGTACTACTCCAGTGAACGCATGAGTGATTGATTAAACCAGCTACGGCATTCCCTTAAGCTAATGCCCAAACCAGAGGAAGACCCTCACTCTCTTTAATTCTATGAAGCCTGAGAGAGGTGAGGAAGCTGCCAAAGAAAAGTTTGAAGCTAGCAGAGGTTGGTTCATAAGGTTTGAAGAAGGAAGCCATCTCCATAACATAAAAGTACAAGGTGAAGCACCAAGTACTGATGTAGAAGCTGCAACAAGTTATCAGAAGATCTAGCTAAGATAATTGATAACAGTGGCTACAGTAAACCACAGATTTTTGATGTAGGTTAAACAGCTTTATCTTGAAAGAAGATGCCATTTAGAACTTTCAGAGCTATAGAGTAGACATCAGTGTCTGGTTTCAAAGCTTTGTAGGACAGGCTGACTCTCTTGTTAGGGACTACTGCAGCTGGTGACTTTAAGTTGAAGCCAGTGTTCATGTACCATTCCAAAAATCCTAGGGCCCCTTAAGAATTATGCTAAATCTACTCTTCCTGTGCTCTATAAATGAAACAAAAAAGCCTGTATGACAGCGTATCTGTTTACAGTATGGTATATTGAATATTTTAAGCCCACTGTTGAGACTTACTGCTCAGAAAAAATATATTTCTTTCACAGTATTACTGCTCATGGACAATGCATGTGGTCACTTAAGAGCTCTGATCTAGATGTACAGGAGATTAGCATTGTTCTCATGCCTGTTAACATAGTATCCATTTTGCAGCCTGTGGATCAAGGAGTAATTTTGACTTTCAAGTCTTATTATTTTAAAAAATACATTTCATAAGGCCATAGCTGCCATAGATAATGATTCTTCTGATGGATCTGGGCAAAGTAAATTGAAAACCTACTGGAAAGGATTTATTTTAGATGCCACTCAGAACATTAGAGAATCATGGTAGGAGATCAGAATATCAACATTAAATGGAAGAAGTTGATTCAAACCTTCACGGATAACTTTGAGGGGTTCAAGACTTTAGTAGAGGAAGTTACTGTGGATGTGATGGAAATAAGAGAACTAGGATTAGAAGTAGGGCCTAAGATGTGACTAAATTGCTGCAAATTCATGATAAAACTTCAATGGATGAGGAATTGTTTCTTATGGATGAGCAAAGAAAATGGTTTCTTCAGAGTCTACTGGTGAAGATGCCGTGAACATTGTTAAAATGATGACAAAGGATTTAGAATATTCTGTAAACTTAGTTGACAAAGCAGCAGCAAGGCTTGAGGATATTGAGTTTAATTTGAAAGAAGTTCTGCTTTGGGTCAAATGCTATTAAACTGCATTGCATGCTACAGAGAGATCTTTAGTGAAAGGAAAAGTTAATTGATGCAGCAAACATTACTGTCTTAAGAAATTGCCACGGCCACTTTAACCTTCAACAACTACCATTCTGATCAGTCAGTGGCCATCAACATTGAGCCAAGACCCTCCACCAGCAAAATGATTATGCCTTGTTGAAGGCTCGGATGATTGTTAGCATTTTCTAGCAATAGAGTAATTTTAAAATTATGGTAGTCACTTTTTTTAGACATGATGCTATTGCACGTTTAATAGACCACAGTATAGTGTAAATGCAACTTTTCTGTGCACTGGGAAACCAAAAAATTCCTGGGACTTTCTTTATTAGGATACTTGTTTTGTTGTAGTGGTCTGAAACTGAACTTGCAATTTCCTTGAGGTATGCCTGTATTAAAACGTAACCATTCAGTTTCAATTTGAGCACCTACTATGTGCTAGGCACTGCCATATGTATATATGTATTATCTTAAATCCTTGCAACAATCGTATAAAGTACGTTCTGTTATTATCCTATTTTTACAGCTAATGAGATAGTGGCTCGGATGGTTGTAATGTGCCCTGTTAGGAAGCAGATCTGGAATTTGAACCCAGAAGGTCTGCCCCTAGAGTTCATGTTCTTGACTGCTATACTCTTCTGGCTCTCCAGGAAATAAAATTGGGCTCAAATCAGTTAGAAAAGACTCCTGAACATTTTATGTCATCAAAGAGTCTTATGACTACTCAGACCTGGGAGAGCTTTGTTGTGGAACAATGCTACACTTAATGTGTATATTTAGAGGGATTCACGTGGTGAAAGAATCACCAGCTGGTCAGTGAGTGAAACAATTCCAGCTCAGTGACCACACACTCCCTAGAGGCTAACACCGATAGCCTCTTTTGGCAGTCCCTTGGCCCTGTTCATCAGACATGATGGCCTGCTTTCTTTGGCACCTCCTGCCCCTCCCATTGCTCCTCCTCAGCTTTCTTTGCTGCTTTTCTAACTCTGCCCACTCCTTAAGGGCTGCAGCTTTCCAGGTTTTTGGCCGTTCCCATTCTTTCCTCTGACCTCAAGTTAGTGCATCTAGCCCTGAAACTTTGTCCTTCATTTCCTTGCATATGTCTCACAGATGAATATCTTCCTAACTTTCCTTAAGAACTTCAAAGCTGAATTCTCCCCATAGAGAGAGACTGCTGTTAGTGGGTTAGTGGATGTCTTTCCAGTGCCAATATTACATCCCTCAAGCTGGCCTCCCCATCCCTCCCACCCTCACTGTGTCATATCCTTACCCAGTATTCCCACTCTTGCACCCCTGACTCTTCTGGCTGTCAACAAGGATCACTGCAGTTCTGCAGATCCTCCTCTAGTGGATGTCAGATCCATCTTGCTCTTTTAGTCTTCAACTCTATTCTCTGACCTCATGAAGTTTGGGTCATATCATGGTCACTTCTGTCTTCAGATACCTGTGGTGTATTCCTCATAATACCAAGATAAAGTCTAGACTCCAAAGCTAGGCTGTCATTCCTATGATATTCCTATGATATTCCACAGTTTTCATACACCCTGTACTCTAGCAAAGCAGGCCCACCTAACAGTCCTCCAGCAGTTCCACCCAACCATTTGCTTGTGTTTCTTCCTTTCTTTTTCCCAGACCTTAACCCAAGCACACTCACAGATGCCTACATAATACAATGGTCTTTGAGGGTCCAGATGCTGAAAAAGCCTGGCGTCATAGATGATGCTAGGAGTAGATAGTAATGAGGGCTCTTCCCTGGTCAGAGCCTGGCTGACTTGCTCACAGGCCCACATGTGGGCACATTCAAGTGATGAGCTGATCACTTTTACTTGTCTGGGACTATGCCCAGGGACTATTTTAATCAGAAAATTCCCTTTCTGTTGAAAATGGCCCATGAAATAAAAGGATTTAAAATGTTTTTCTTTCTTTATTTTTTTTCTGAGATGGAGTCTCACTCTGTCGCCCAGGCTGGAGTGCAGTGGTGCGATCTCAGCTCACTGCAACCCCCACCTCCTGGGTTCAAGCGATTCTTCTGCCTCAGCCTCCTGAGTAGCTGGCACTACAGGCACACGCCACCACACCTGGCTAATTTTTGTATTTTTAGTAGAGACGAGGTTTCACCATATTGGCCAGGTTGGTCTCAAACTCCTGACCTCATGAGCCTCCCACCTTGGCCTCCCAAAGTGCTGGGATTGCAGGCATGAGCCACCACTCCCGGCCTGAAATGTTTTTCTAAGGAGAAAAGTAATTTGAGAGCAGCTGTTTGGAGAAGAATCATGGCTTTATTTAATGAAGATCTGCATATTTGTATCAAATTGGAATCCCCACAATAGGAAATATTAAAAAAAATTGCAGGTATGTTTACCCTACAATGGTAGGGCAGAACCAGCCCCCTCCTTTTTTGTTAACAAAGCTATGTCTCAAGTATACCATATCAAAATTTTTGTGGTAATTCAGTGAAGTAATTTCTTAACACTGAAATACGCTTTCATCTGTGACTGTGCAGCAGGTATTTTTTAAATGGATTTTAAAAATCAATTTTTTAATGGATAGAAAAATAGTGTTTGTTGCTTTCCTGTTCCCCCAAATTAAAATTCTCAGCATCTGAGTGGAACTGCTTTTAGCTTGGCACTAGGAGAGTCACAGGCTGTAACTTAAGAGTGATTGGCTTTAATTCAGGAAGCCCTGGGTTCAAGTTCTAGCTTGGCTGCTTATTAGGAGTATGACTTGGGCTAAGTCCCTTGATTTGCTGTGGGTCTTAGATTCTATATTTTGAAATGAATGAATTTGGAGTTTGGAGGTAACTTCAAGTACTAAAAGCTCTATGAATCTGAAATGTAAATTATTTTCAGAAAACTAACTTTTCTAACCCGTATAGTAGCTTCTCATTGGACATTGCGAATCACTTCCTCCATGGTCAATGTCTGCATGAGTCTTCTTAGATTTAAATATTAATTCACCCAGATGAATTTAAATTATTCCAGGGCCATAAGTAAAAGTAACATGGGCCCAAGGGTTTGGGCAGCAGGAATGCTTAATGAAAAAGGAATTGTGTGAAATTAAGTATTTTAGTGAGTGAAATTAGGCCCCCTGCCGCCATAGTGCCAAGGATAGTTCAGCATTTTATATCCAAGCTGAGCCCCATGGCCTTTTGCCTCCAGCATGTCAATCAGAGGAGTATTTAGAGCCCAGGGCTCAAGCGGTAAGCATGTGCCCCCACCCCGCTCCCCACACTTGAGCCTCCTTCAGGCAAAATTTCCCTCACTCAGGGATGCCTGGAGCCTAGAGAACAAGGTCACTAATAATTAAGGAGGGGTGCCTGGCAGTGGAACAGGCTGGGAAGTGCCAGGAAGCCTCAAGGGAAATGAGTAGCTTCTTATAGGCGGGTTCTGAGTAATGTCCTGCAGGCTGTGGAGATGGAGCTTGACAGCTAAAAGGCTAAAAGACAGTTCACTCCTATCCCTGCCTCAGATGATATTCAGAAGGGCTCCCCCTTCAAAGTCCTGTGAGACTTAAGTATGCACATTCTTTAAATGGTCCTGGCCCCCAGGGGCTACTGTCCCAGGGCATTGCATCTGCCTCTCTGTTCTCTCAGGCCAACCTCTCACCATTGGTCCCCAGTTTGAACTCACAGGAGAGAGAATATGCCTAGTGGCTCTGAACCCACAAGTCCTAACATCAAAACACTATCTCAACAGGCGGTCCTTTGCAACAAATGTTGGCCTCAGACACATTCAGGGTTCATTTGTTTTTCAGGCAAGAGGATGACATTAATAGATCAAAAATTTTCTAACAAAGCTCCTCCTCTTCATCCTCCTCTTCTTTTCTAATATAGTAGCCCCCAATTATTGAGTACCTTCTAGGTGCCAGGCCCTTTGTAAGTACTTAATAAATGCTAAGTCTTCATAATAGTCTGATAGATAGCTGCTATAATTATCCCCACTTTACAGATGAAGAAACTCACCTATAAAGGTGGCAAGTAAGTTGTCCAAAGCCACACAGGCAGCCCAGGAGCCTTGTTGTCCACTGTGCCCTCCACTGGGAACAAGCTTACTCTCACTGGTTAGGAACTCATTCACCCACTTAACAGACATTGTTAGCTCCACCTTTGTGCCAGCCACCATTCAGAGAGGCAAAACCACCAAAGAGAAAGGGACACACTCGCTAGCTCTTCTCCTATCTAGCATTTTAAACGTATTTTACTACCATACCGGGCATTTACTCCTAGATGGAGAAATCTCATGCGTTATGGAGAGGCTTACTAGCTTCCAAGCCTCTGACCGCTTTCTGGGAACTACTAGCATTATTACACAGTCCTCAGATGAACATCTCTAGTGATATAATCTCTAGTCAAAAAGCTTATTATAAGCTTGTTATTCTTGCATCTAGCCCGCAATCACTGCTTATAATGCAAGCAACAAAGACAGATTCCTATGGTATGTGTGGATGTTAGAGATTCTCCAGGCTGGAAGGAGCAATGGTCACTGGTTCATTTAGTCTTTTCCTCATCTGATGGCTCTCCAGGATATACATGTCTGCCAGCAAATTTGTCCCTCCTTCCTCAGCCTTGCTCCTCACTTGGCTTCCTTGATATTATGTTCTCCTGGGGTTTCTTTGCCTCTGGCTCTGTCTTCTTAGTCTCCTTGTGGCTTTCACTTCCTCTGCCCATACCTTTAATATCCTGGAATGATAATCTAGAATTTTCTCAAAATTCGCTGAGAACTGGGCAAAGTATGTGGAGGAAAGGAAGAAGGTATTTCTAGTTGGGTTTGGCCTTCCTATAGAACTGTAAATCAAAAGAGGAACAACCTACATGCCTCATAGGATGAGGGGATTGGGAAGTAAGTTATTGTCAACACAAGTGGCCATTGAAAGAGGTGATTGGGAAAACCAGATGGCCATGTGGAGAGAGGGCTACAGTTAAACAGAAGATGAAAGGAGACAGCTACAAATCTATGTGATTACAGAAATATCAGTATTAATTGAGACAGGCAGGAAACAAAATAGAGCATTTAGTATTGTCAGAGGCGTTAATGGTTATGCAGAGAAACAAAAAAGAGGGACTAGGAGGACAGTAGGGGTGGGAGGACTTGCAAATTTAAATAGCTTGGGTTGAAAGGGCTCACTCTGCGGAGGATACTGTTGAGTAAAGACCTGAGGAGGTGAGGGAGTGAGCCATGTAGATCCATGCAGGAAGAACTCTCCAGGCAGAGGGGACAGCCAGGGCAAGCGTTCCTAGGCAGAAGCAGTGCAAGGCAGAGAGCCCAGGGGGCTGAAACAGAGTGAGTGAGGTGGAAAGAGGTGGAAGAGGAGGCCATAGAGATGGAGTGGAGAGGTGAGAGCATCATAGGCCACTATAATGACACTGGCTGTCATTCTGAGGGAAATGGGAAGCCACTGGAGTCTTGATGCAAACAATGAGAAGACTCAATTACATTTTAAATGGATCACTCTAGCTCCTGCATTGAAAACAGACTGAGTCATGGGGGTGGGAAGGGCAGCAGCAAGGAGACCTGGACAAGGGTCATTCAGCCCTTTGTGGCCAAACTCTCCATTCCTGAAAGTACTTTGGACTTGTTAGGGTCCTGAAAGTACTTTGAACTTGTTAGAGAAGCAACTCTAGAGTTGCTTCTGATAAAGAGGGAGTAATGGTTTGGGTATCTTTATAATCAGTCTGTTCAAAGTACTTCATTTATGAGTGTGGTATGTCATGGGAGAAAAGAACTGTGCTGTTCTGTTTCTAGCTGATACAAGGCCTTCTTGGAGGTGCCCAGGAGCAGCAGCCTGATGCTACCTCATACCTCTCAACATCTGAGCAGAGTGGATCACATGCTGGATCTCAGGGTGCACCAGCACAAAGACCCTTCTCATAAACACAGTGCTCAAATCTGTCTCTCGGTTACTATTATTTTTATAATAATTAAAGCGCTCCAGACGCTATTTAGAACAAGATAATGTTAATTCTATTTATAGCTGCTTCCCTAGTACCTGACACGGTGCCTGACGTATAATATAGTGCCTAATAACTAGAAAATATTTATTGAGTAAAAAATTGAGAAAATAGAAAATATTGGAGAATAACTTCTACATGTTCCCACTACTGCATCTCCCAGTCCACCTGCACTGTGCTGTCAACTCCACCTTTTCTCCCGTTACAATGAGTGAAGTGTTCACACTCCAGCTAAGGTCAAGTCCTCTACTTCCACACTAAATCCCATTCCCTGTTGCCTACTCAGGGACTTTGCTTCCAAAGCTGATGGTCAGGTCTCTGGCCTCATCAGCAGCATTCGACATTGTCATCACTCCCTGGTTCTTGCCACAGATACTTTGGCGTCTGGGCCAGCACTCTCTTGGTTCTTCTCTTACTTCAGCCTTCTTTGCTGGATACTTCTCATCTTTCCATGCTTTAAACATTGTTGTGCTCTGGGGCTTGGTCCTCAGTTCTCTGCCCACATTCATAGTTACAATGATGTTATATAATTTAAATGCATTGATATGTCCAAATTTATGTTTTCAACCTGTCTCCCCTGTGAACTTCAGGCATGTATATTCAGTTGCTACTTGGCATTTCCACATGAATGTCTAAATATATGTCTCAAACTAGAGTCTTGGTTTCCATCTCTATTCCCCCTGCAAACTGCTCCACCTTGGGTCTTTCCCGTCTTAGTAAATGGCTTTATAATGTGCCAGTGCTTGAACTAAACACCTGGAATTGTTCTTGACTGCTCTCTTTCTCTCACATCCCATATACAATCCAATTGTAAGTGTTATTGATTTTACCTTCAAAATGTAATCACAATCTGCCACCTCCTCAAACCAGCCATTTCCTTCCTGTCTGAATTACTGCAGTGGCCTCCTAATTGGTCTCCTTACTTCTGCTCATATCCCACAATCATCTATTCTCTACATAGCAGTCAGTGATCCTTTAAAAACTGAAGTCATATGATATCACTTTTGTGCTGAAAACTCTCCAAAGGCTACCTCCTCTGACTTCATCTCTATTTCTCTTCTCCTCATTCATCTACATCAGCCACACTAGTCTCTTTGCTGTTCCTTGAACACATCCAGCTTGCTCCTGAATCCAGCTTTAACACATACTGTTCCTTCTGCCAGGAATGCTTTTCACCTTGTCAGAGTAGAGGGATGAGAGGGCATGCTCTTACCTGCTCAACTACTCTGATAAGGTGAAATTTGAACAGTGATTTGAAGGAGGAGGGGAAGCAAGTCTTGTGGATATTTATTCAACTTACCTCTCTCAATGAAAGAAATTTGGTTATTGGCTGGATATTTGAAGATACTAAGAAATTATTAATTTTCTTTTAGGCTTGATAATGTTTTTCTGATTCTCTTTTAGAAAAAGTGTTCTGATTTCTGTTACTAGCCAGGACGGAGTAACAAACAGGTTAAAAAACAACAAACAAAACAAAAGCAAACATAAATAATATTTTTAGGCATTGGAAATAGGCAGCAAGGGACTGTGATCCCTAAGTAAAGGGAAACAAGTGAGGCAAACCATATGACCACCATGGCTTGCTTTCTGGAGGCACATTCCAGTCTGTAGTGCATGGAGAGGGATCTCGAAAGCATAGCAGCAGTCTCACTGAGTTGAAGAGACAGAATGGGGTTTTGGAAGGCTGAAGTGATTACATGTTGTGCGGCAGAGCTCCAGAGAGAAGGGTACTATGCAAAAACAAGCAAGCAAAGAAACAAACAAACCAAAACTAAACAAACAAAAGACACCAGAAATTTAAATAGGGGTTCTTTTGAATGTTTGCTGAATACCAAGTCATGAATTCATAGAGTGAAACTCCACAAACAACTGCCAAGGAGCTATAAGCTGAACAGTTTTCAGAGCTCACCCAGGGTGGGGAGATATTCGAGCTCTGATCATCCAGAGTTGACACTCCTTGTTGATTACCCAGGGCATTCAACAGAGACCCCAGAAGTGTGTCTCTACAGTACAAAGATAAACAATCTTTACAGTAAGCCTTCTCCAGATCCACTGTGAGAAAGCTTTACATGGATCAAACTCATCACAAATGACATAACAGCCTGTCAGAATAATGCCAAAAACTTTGAAGGACGACAAAATCCAGAGGCTCACAACCGTTACATGCAGAGTGCCCATCATTCAACCAAAAAATTACCAAACATTTCAAGATGCGGGAAAAGGTCATCCATAATTAGAAGCAAGATTAGTCAATAGAAATCAACCCAGGAATGACAGAAATGATGGAGTTAGGAGTCAAGACTTCAAAACAGTTATTGTAAATGTGTCTAAGGATTTAAAGGAAAACACAAAAATGATGAGGAAGGAAATGGGAGATATAAAATAGAACCAAATAAGATTTTAAGAATTGAATAATATAATATCTGAAATGAAAAACCCACTGATTGAAATTAAAATCACAGGAAAAAATATCAGTGACTGTGAAGCACAGAAAGAAAGAAGATTGATAAAAGGAAAAAGAAATGTTACGTTTCAGTGATATACACAAAAGTGTTTACAGAATAAATTTATGATAGCTGGGGTTTGTTTCAAAATAATTCAAGGTTAGAGAGAAGGGAGGTGGGGGAAGTATAGATGGAGCAAAGATTGGCCATGAATTGCTAACTGTTGAACATGAGAGATAGGTCCGTGGAATTCATTATGCTCTTCTCTTGATTTTTTGCATTTCCTTAAAATTATTTGTGACAAAAAATTTGAAAACATTCTCTAGGAAAGAAAAAGTATTAGAATTTTCCTTCTGGAAAGAGGCCAATGAGAAATAAGTCCTTCCCTCTACAACATTTCTGATTTAACAGTCTTGAACTCTGCTCTGAGGGTCAGAAGCAGGGACTAAGCTATACAAGTTGGGGTTCCTATAGCTAGAGACACATCCCTCATATTGAAATAATGCTCTGACACCCGGGAAGAGAAATACGAGGACTCAGGAGGAAGTCCTCATTCAAGAGGTTCCATTAACAGTAGCCACACCTGTTCAAGGGAAAGTATGGTTGCATTTACCAGAGTCTTCTACCTGGGGTCCAAGTGGGAAAATGGGTTGGGTGGGTGATTGGTGCTGTAAATACTTTAAATTTTATTCATAAATCCAACGTGAGATTTTTTCTAAGTGCCTAGTGTTAAAATGCTCAATTTAGTTAAACAATGGCGTATGTACTAGGGAGAACTGGGATAGATTCTGAATTGTGAAGTTAAGGCCACAGAACTCACTCTGTAACAAACTTTAATGTCACTTCCAAACTTTAGTGTCAGTGACTGTACTAAATGAGCCTTTGGTCACAGGGTTGCTGTTTTTTTTTTTTTTCTTTTTTAGACAGAGTCTTGCTCTGTCGCCCAGGCTGGAGTGCAGTGGTGCAACGTCGGCTCATCGAAACCTCTGCCTTCCAGGTTCAAGCGATACTCCTGCCTTAGCCTCCTGAGTAGCTGGGATTACAGGCATACACCACCATGCCTGGCTAAATTTTGTATTTTTAGTAGAGGCGGGGTTTCACCATGTTGATCAGGCTGGTCTCAAATTTCCTGACCTCGTGATCTGTCCCCCTCGGCCTTCCAAAGTGCTGGGTTTGCAGGTGTGAGCCACTGTGCCTGGCCAGGTTGCTGGTTTTATAAAGTCCCTGGAAAGCCTGGTGGGTTGTCCTTCCTGTGCCCTTTGGATAAAACAATTCATCCCATCTTCCGTTGCCTATTTAGAGATCGAATTTAGAGAGCATTTTTCCAATTGGTCTCAGCTTAGGCATCCATAGGATGTTCTCTAGTGGTTCTACTCTTGTAGCACTCTTGGGCTATATTATTTAATTAGCACAGGCCATATGTTAGGTTACCTTTTCAAGTATTTGTTCTATTGTGATTTTGTTGATTGATGGCACAGACACGTTGACCCTGAATACATTTTGACTCATTGTTTGTGAATATAAACATAATGAAAATTATACCAATATTAAAATTTTTGTTCAGAAAGCAAAATCTAAGGTGAGTACCATTAAGCCAATTGAATTACTTGATCAAGTCTTGATACTGTATATTTTTGTCTTTTTTATCTTCTGTTTTGCTTGTTTTACTTAAAATATTCCCATCAAATTCGCATATTTTTGATGTAAATCTTAAAATTTATTGATAAGGTTTATATACAGAGTCACTGATTTTAGTTTTTGCAATTTTTAATTTTTTCCTACTAAGACTGATTTTTTTTTAACCAACCAATTTTGCAGTTTTCAGTGTCGGAAAAATCTATAACACATTTTGCCACGTTCAGTTTTAGTCACTGCCAGTTTTATTTTGTTTTGATTATTCCTTCTAGTAATGGTTCTCATAAATTGGGTAAAAGACAGCCTTTCTTAGTTAATCAATGAGGAAATTGGGAACAATTTACTTGGCAGCTCCAGTGGCAGACTGTGGCAGCATGAAATACCACTACAAGAGGAATTTCATAGCCTTTTAGTACACCCACTTACACAAATAACAAGAAAATGTTACTCCCATAAATTTTTAGATGTATATTTATTATCAAAATTCTACTATATACCAATATTTAGTGATAACAGAAATATCTTTCAAGCTGTGCAATTTTATGCCCTTTTTAAGAATCTGAACTTGTTTTCTTAAGGCTTCCGGTAGACTATATTTAAATGATCAAAATAATATGTTTCCCCATGAAACTACTTTCAATACATGTATAATGAATGTTCAATATATGTACTTAAAAAATTTCTGTCCCCCGCCGCCCCAAACATTTCCTTTCGAAATTGGAATTTGTATACAGGTCTGTGTATCTTAAAGACAGAAGTTGACTCTGACTTTCTTGTTGGTCGTCCACTCACCATTTTGTCTATCAGGAGTACACTGAAGAGGAGAGGGAGAAGTGCAGAAGTCAGAGTTTAATAATGTCCTACTATAATTAGCAAGGAGAGAATAAAAATAGAGTGACTTGCTTACCTAAGACCCACTTCATAATGAGCATTTCTGTCCAGGAGAACTGTGTGGTTTTCACTCTGAAGATTTGTTTTGGGTAGTCTGTGAAGGTTTCATTTGGCAGGGTTTTAACACCTTCAAATCGGTCAGATGCATTCACAACTAATAATCCCAAGAAGATTGTAAAAGAAACTGCATGAGCTACAAACTTCATGAAAGGGCTCCTCAGGGTTCGTCCTAGCTGGAAAGAAAACGTGTGCAAGACATGTTAAACTGGCTCTAGGTGGATGTAGGTCTTTCTTTATAACATCGCTTTCACCAAGGTTTAACCAGAGAATCCTTCATCTTGGACAGAAACTGCTAACTGAACCTATACAACATTTTTTCTTGAACTATTATATGAGATGCTGCTTGACCAAACTTATTTGGTCAATATTTTCCTATTCAGAAGACTTAGTGGGAGGGCTAAGAGAAACTGATAGAACACACCTGACATAATCATCATGCTGCATCTGATTGCACTGATACCTCCAACTGCATGGATATGAAAAAATAATGTCTGCATAAAGTTCACAATTTTAAAAAATGCACTTTGAGTATGCTCGGTTTTTGTTTAATCTACTCACTTGGGCTTCATTCTAAGAGTATTTGTTCTCAACCTTTCTTGTATGTTGATACATTTATTTAAAGCTATACATTTCTCACTAGGTACTGCTTTAACTGCATTCTCCTAAATTTTCACTTGTAGCATTTTCATTGACATTCTGTTATAAATATTTTATAAATTATATTTTGATTTCATTTTTAACTCAAGGATTATTTCATTTCCAGACATAGAGGACTTTTTTTCTCCCTGCTTTAAAAAATTTGAATTTTATTGCAGCATCTTTGTAGAACGTAGCCTCTATGATGGTATTCTAAAATTCATTGAGGTTTTCCTTTTGGCCTAGTGCCTGAAATGTCACAAGCTGGAAATGGTCCAAAAGATGCCCTATGAGGGAGCAAATATTAGTCACATCTTCTCTATCTCATGGCACCCCATCCAAAGGCCACTTGGATCTTTGGGATCAAATTGAGGGCTGCACATTGAGTACTTGCCAACCTCCTGTTAATGAACTCAGTTGGGACTCTTCCAGCTCATTGCCCTCATCTAAGCACCAAGCCCTACCCCTCATCCAGGTACAATAATAAGGCAAGAACAAAGAGGAACATCTTTTCTGAAGCTCAGTTCCTTTTCCAAGGTAGATATTCAATTATAACCAGTGACATTACTTGACATTCACATTCTGCCTCATTCAGGAGTCCTAGAGTGAAATGTTACCCAGGAGATAGACTGTTGGTTCAACAGAAGATCAGTTACAGGGCCTTCTCTAAGTAGAATTTTCCTAGTCACATATGGTCAGCACAACATTTATAAATCAGATGGTTTGATAATGTTCTTTTAATGTGCTTCAGTATGTTAATCGTCCACTTTAATTATTGTAGTTATTAGCATAACATTATTATGATTCTGATGCTATAGAACCCATTTATTAAAATAAAGTATTAGTTTTTATCTTTTTGAAAAATCTAGGTTTTAAAAAATATCCAAGCATTAGGAGTCCCTGCTTGTGTTAGAATTCATCTGCATATTGTCATATGACACTAGGAATAACTTCAGAAATATAAAGAGATGTTTATCTGACAATAGGCCCACAAATACTTTACAATAACATTTCTGTATAATGTTTATTACTTACAAAAATTGGGACTGTAGATTATTTTTGGCAATAGATGTGCTAGTTATAGAATGCAGTGGCATTCTATAGGGCACTGAAGGTGATCGAGATAGAGATTAAATGTAAGGACAAATAAAACATTTTTATATAAATTCAGTAAAAAACTGAATTAAACCATGTCTCTTTTTTATTTATATGATATTAAATAGCTAGTTTGAAGTTTCTGACATTTTAGCAAATGGTGTTAGCATCTTGGAGCTCCATTTCCCAACCAGGACCTTGGGATATTTTGGCATATCCAGGAGACAGCCTTAGGTAGTCATCACATTGTTTCTTGTCACTGTGACCTGACTGAACTGGTGATGAGAGGTGAGGGGAGATGGAGAATGACTGCAGGGAGGAGAATAGAGCATGAGGAGAGGGGAGACTGAAGAGAGGGCAAGGGATACCAGGTCTTGTGTATCCCAGCAAGGTTTCAAGAATGTTAGAAAAAGCTGGGGAACTCTGAGATAGACACAGCTCTTAAGGGGTCCATTTTCCCCATCCTTTATCTGTGGGCTCTACCTAATATCTTCAGTGATAATCTGGATGAGGATATGGGGTATACCTCTCCAACTTCTCACCCAGGTGAGGCACCTGATTGCTGGAATTTGTATGTAGCTGCACCCAAGCTGGCTTTGGGTTTCCCCAGAAGACCTGGTTTAAGGAATTTAATATTCATTTTGTTACCTCCTTCAAGCTGTTATCTTCTAGAAGAAGATGATTCTGCAAAAATTATTATATTTACTATAAACCATAATAAAAAGTCCTGATAATGCCTTTTGGTGATTTGATGGAAAGTTACCCTGGGCTCAGTTCCCACTTGATTTAGGTCATACGGAGGAAAAGCGAGGTTGGGAATTGATGTTCTTTTCCTATACTTCTGGGTTTGAATGCATCTTTTTATCTGGTAAAACTTTGATAAAGGTCAAATGAGATCCAGTCATTTCAATGGTTTCCTTTTTCTTTATTTGTAAAATTCCCTATTTGACTCACACAGATAATTTTTGAAGTAAATTACCTTTGGGGAAAATTTCCTCCATTTGCAAGGCCATCAGATGAGCCAAAAGAAAGGAGAAAAGTCAACCAATATATGCCAGCAGCTCTTAGCTGCAGAATCGTTAAAGCTGGGTCAGGTACCAGCGTTAGGTGTAAAAAGAGATGAAGATGTGGGCCTTAGCCTGCTGTGCCTGGAGTGCAGAACTGAGGAGCCCAAAAAATGTGGGCTAAAGCAGTTCAGTCATTACTAGGACCTTATGAGCTGAGAACACATCAGGAAATTAAAGCTTGTAGAACTGAAGTCTCTGGCTCACCCGAAGCTTCCTGGCCACTATTCTTTGGCTCTGAGAAATATATGAATGTCAAAGCAACTGAATAGTGCCCCTGAATGGGCTCCAAGAAAATTGCCTTCATGGACCTTCGGGGTGGGCACCTGCGTTTACTTGTCAGCACCAACTCTATGTTCCATACCACTGGGCTTTTAGCCCCTACAAGTGTAAGCACCTAAGTGGTACCTGGATGTGCGAGTCCCCACATCCCAGAAACATAGCCCTGTGGCTGTGATTGTGGTAGATCACTCAGAAAAGTTTTCCAGCATCTTCCTAATCTTTTATGACAGAGTCTCCTTCACCAAATGCCACCCTCGCTTTCCACTGGGTGCCATGGTCTTAAACAAGGGCCTGGTTTACAAGTTAGAAACTGAGTGAAAGCAAACTTGGATTAATCATTCCCAAAAGAATCATGCACAGCTTCAGGGTTGAGTAATTCTCAAATGTTAGCGAGATCCTGGTTAAATTAGAGGCAGATCCTCAAGATGCTCCCCCTGAAACTCTTATTCAAAATGTCTAACATAGGGCTCAGGATTTTTCCCTTTTATGATGGGGTAGGATAGTGGTGGTGTTTACTGGGTGCCTATAATCAGTGTTCTTACATTACAGTGTCAATCTACACATTGTAACGACTTGATATTTCTCCACACATTTCAATGTGAATCCACACTTTGTCCTGGGGGCTGAAGAGGGATTTACAAAGTAGGACTCCGATGAAAGAAAAGGAAGGGATAGAGTTTGTCATCTGGTTGTTTTGACTTCTTTCTAAAAAAGTCCTACCAACTTTTAAGATCTAAATCAAGTCCATTTCAAGGTCGGTTAGTCAGCAGCTAAGATGTTTACGTTAGGCGTTGAAGGTTATAATGGTGCTAGTGTAACTAGAGAGGTGTGTGTGTGTGTGTGCACACATGGGCGTGTGCATTTGCATGCAGCCATTAAGGGCAGATCTCTGGAGCCAGAGACTCTAGGTTTAAACCACAGCTTCATATATTTTTTAAAAAACAAGTTATTTAATCCCTTAGTGTTTTAGTTTCTTCTTCTATAAAATGGGGATAAAAGTAGTGCCAACTGCATAGAGTCAATGTAAGCAGTGCATTATTTAATACACACAAAGCAGTTAGAACAGTGCCTGGTGTATGGGAAGTACTCAATATATGGCACTGGAGGGTCTCAGGGCATTCTCCTAAGAGGAATCTTAAAATAAATTTCACACAAAGGTGGACCCAAACAGAGTCCTTATGTCTTTATGCCACGAGCCTGTTTGGGATATCTCTTATAGATAGCCTGTTGTGCTATCTATATGCAATACGATGCTGGGCACTGGAGGTGAAAGAGATAAAACAAGCTGTAAGAGTTGGATCTTCCCTTCAAAGTTGCTGATTTTCTAGTGTGGAGAGACACAGGCTAAAAAGTGTGATAGGAAATAGATGGAGAGATGGGGAGAAATGTTGCAGGGCTCAGTCTGGGCTAAGTCTGAAAGTGATCAGCTTCCGGCACTCTTTAATCCTATCTCAGCAGGGTGACAGGTGCTGGACTAGCCTTTTGGACTTGGGAACAGAAGCACTGGTGACATAAGAGCACCAATGCTGTACTTCCTGACACAAATTTCCTCTCCATGGGTATGCTTCAAAAATTGTGTTGTGATTTTCTTTAATCGAGTGTAGCTCTCTGGTAGAGATAAATGTGGAGAAACAGAGATCTCTGGAGGTGCTCTCCTCTCCTTGTTGGCCCCTGAACCACGTGGTTTGAGGACCCCTTTCAAGCCATTTCAGCTTTGGTAAGGCAAAGCAGAGATCTTTCAAAGCTGCCCACTCACTCATGCCTTTCTTACTAGATGTTCATGTTTGGGATGGTGAAGAGGGGGTACCAACTTTATATTTCTCTGAGCAAGGGTTATGGCAGTAAGGACTGATAGATTGCACACTACAAAGACATAAGGTTGGATTCTAAAGTTGTTTACAGTTCCTCCTGCCTGAGTCCTGGGGCAAATTTTGAAGATAATTGAACAGTTATGGTTAACAGGTAATAGACAAGGTCAGCTTCTCCTTCCCTGTTGTAAGTAAAACTGGTGCAGTTCCTCGGCATTTTCATGATGCTGGCTTCTGCCACATCATATAGAGACACTGTTTGAAACTTTGAAGATGACTGTTATTTATTCTTTTGGCTCTGAGATCTTAACAGGCAAACAATCTAAATTACAAATCAGAATAGGATAGCAAAGGATGGAAACAGCTCAGGCAGCTAAAAAGACCCTTTGACATTGGAGCCCTTGTTGAGAGAATAAAGAACTCTCTAGGCAAACAGAGACCTAACTGCCGTGCATCCACGGGGATTAGAATTCACTGGTCTCCCAGTGGGCTGCCTGAGCTCAACGAAGTTGGTGATGACAATGAGAAATGATGAACAGAATCACTGTTCTTTCTCTTGACCCAGATAAACTTGTCCCATGCTCCAGGCCTGCATTTATCATTATATGTAGCCATCTGTGACTTGGTTATCCTCTTCAACCAACATATTAGTAAGCTGAACTTCTGTTGACACCTTTCACCTTGTAATTTCCTTATTTAACTGTCTTTCTTAGGGACCCTCAGAAACAATATAAAAATAGAATCGACAGCCTTGATAATTCAATAGGAAAGAAATGATGCAGTCATTATGGCTGGCTAATCAAGTAATTTTGATGCTCCTAATAGTCTCTAAATTAGGGCAGCAACTATTAGGAAGTAAATGCACCACTGGGCTGGAAACAGAAATCTCAACATTTACTAGACATTGATGGGCATTAGTTAGTTGACGAAGTTTGCAAGTAACATTTTATGAATACATTTATAAAATAATATCAAGGTCTAAGTTTTTAGAAAGAGGTGTAATAATGTCATTAGAATATGAGATCTCTGAAATGACATTGTCCTTTTCCTGGAATTACAGATATAGGCAGATGTAAAGTCAGTGACCCCTCAGGAGGAGGGCTGCCAGCCCATTAACAGACTTCGCCATTGCCTTCCTTTTGGGAAGACATGGTTTTTCTGGGCATCAGGAACCCTTAGAGGGGCTGGTTTTGTCACATGGCAGATGTGACCTCTCTGTAATTCCCAGTAATATCTCTGCCAAAGTTGAAAAGATTTCTTTCTAAATGGTGAAAGGAAAGACTAAAAATATCTTGACTGTTTTATCTGTCCTTTGGCTGCCTCAGAGCAAGTTCAACAGCTCTTTAATGAGGGAATCTTTGCTTGTAATGAGCAGTGCCACCAAGAGTCATCTCATGCCACAGACTCAGTTATCGACATGCCCTCTACTGCACTGAGCTCAGACGTGGAATCTAGAAAGTGCACAGAAGTGACAAGTGGCTTAACGATCAGCTCATGTTTATCTTGAGTTTCTTTTTTTAGTCTTATTGGAACTTCTGGGGGACTAAATGTCAATCACATGAGTATCTAAACAGAGGTGAGGAAACCCCTGTTATGGGCCAAACTTCCCTGCAAGTGTTTCCTCCAGAGTGTTCCAGAAGACTGCCATAGGTCTGATCCCTACATCCCAGGTGCTATTACCTTCCTGGATTCACTAGGCCTAAGAAATTCTAGAAATCCCTCTCTGCAACCACACACTTTTTAATGGGATCACATCTGCATATGTACCAAGATTCCTCTCAGAGCTACCAGAAATCTAAACAATTTAGTCAGCAACTACTCTTTCTGAGTCTTTTCCCAGGCCACTAGGCAGTTCAGAGCCAAGCCAGTTTGCTCCTGTTGGCTAGTTCCAGGTTCCTGGAAGCTGTCACATTTAGCTTTGCAGCAAAAGTGAGGATTGGCAGCACTTTCTCCACAAAGTTGCTGTTATTTTAATGATTGAACAGCCTAGAATTTGTTCTGGGGCTCAGAGAGAGTGAAGTTAAGTGTCCCTACTCACTGGGGCTCTGGGTGAAGGCAACTTACAGTACAGACTGTGCCTAAAACTCATGACCAGCTTCAAGCCAGCTTTAAATCTGGTTAGTTTTTTCACCCACTGTGTTTTTTCAGCTCATAATGAAGGACAGAAAAAAATTGCCTTTATCTACATATATATTACTTGGGAAATTCTGATCTGAAAGTGCCTGGCATGATAGACTGCCATAGAAGCAAAATCCTCAATAGATGTAAGGTTGAATACTGTAAAAGTTCAGTAAGAGGGCTTCCATTTTTAATACTACTCTCCAGAAGAAGGATTTGGGGGCTTGACCTCTCTCTGTGACCCTGTACCTACTGTGAGGCAGTCAGTTCATTGACTGTCTGGTTAGGTGGCCTCACCAGCAGCCCCGAAGTCTCTCAGCTGTCATTCTGGTATGAGTTACTCCTAAGTGGAGCTGACAAGAGGGTTGGTTCACTGGTGACACTTTTATTAACCACATTACCTGATCAAATTGCCTGTGGAACTAATCTCCCTGTAGTCATATTTCTCCTACTGAATGTTGATTACCTAAGCTTAATTCCTTTTTAAATGTATCACTAGGTAAATGCAGCTTTGGAACCTTTAGTGACAATCTTAAACCCATGAAACATACTTCAAAATTTCTGCATGGTTTGGTCTTAAAAGCACTGACTCTTCCCCGAAGCTGGAGTGCTGGTACTTTCTACGGCTTTGACTCATGTGACTGGGATGTGGGGATGGTGGAGCCAGTAGTAGGGCAGCTTGGCACCTGCAGGTTCCACTCCTTCCATCACTGGTGGGCACTGGACACTCCCCCTCAGGGAAATAACACTCCTTTTGAGCTCTTCTTCTCTTTCCTTTGCCTTTTTCCTTCTTGCAACCTAATTAGCTGCCCATGTGAGCCAGAACCTCATCAAAGGGGCCAGGAAAACTAGGAAGATGTTGTAATGGGTCTGCAGTGCCCCAGCATGAGCTGTGTTTGACTCCCAGCCTACTAGTCATTTCTCTTTTCTGGACCTACTTCTTCATAAAGCATACATGTCATAATGTAATTGAGGCTGTGAAATGAGATATTCCATGAAAAGGGCTTAGAGAAGAGAAACTACTCAAATGTTGGCTATTACTAGTACCATGATTATAATTATTATACTGTGGGTTTGGAGGACATGCTTAGGACATTGCATAATTAGAAGAAGAAAAGTATCTTTATTCTCAATTCTGTTACTGATCTTTTCAAATTATGCCTCTCATGTTTAAAATTTTATTGCTCCTCTCTCTCTTTAAAAAAAAAAAAAAAGATTTAAAAAAGCACGTCTTAACATTTTTCCTTTTATGTGGTTTCCTACTTCCACCGGGTATCTCAGGAATATTTTCTTTAAATATGGGAAAAAATCAGCTGCTAATTTGAACAAAATGGACTTCAGATCATGCTAAGAAGAGAGAAGAAATAACCGCAAACGACATGCACCTTAAGCAGTCTGTACCTTGCTGCACGGAGCAATCCAATAGGCTATGGCGAGAAAAGGGAGGCCTATGGAGACTCCAAAGACAGCCAGGAATTTCACAGCGATAGACTGTTGACGTAAGCCTGAGAGATTTTCATACCACATGGTAAGCAATTGCTGCTGACAGTTAGGATGAGCAACGAACTGTAAAAACAAAACAAAAACAAAAACAAAACGCAAACAGGAAAATGGCATTGATAGCACTTGAACAGTATACAACCTAGGAGTAGCTGGGGGCTGAAATGCTCCACCTGGGGGGTGGTTGAGGAAACTGCAGTGGGGGTGAGGTGTAGGAAGGGGGCCTTCTGACTTGGGGATGCTAAGGAACTTTGTGCTGTGGCCAGAGTCCTTGCAAGACTGGCTGAATTCACACTTTGCAAACCGGGCCTAGAAAAGTCTAAGGCACAGAAAATGGAAGTCAGCTTTTCGGTACATGCTTGTCTTCAATTCAGGCTGTTCAGCTGATCAAGGGAGACTTATCTCTGGGCAGAGTTCACTTGGGAAGGAACACAGAGGAATGGATGGAGCATGAATGGGGTTTTGGAGTCAGACATGGGTGTGAATTTTGTTCTACCCCCTGCTAGCTGGGTGACCTTGGGACAGCTACTTAACCTCTCTGAGCTTTAATATTCTTATCTGAAAAACAGAGCTTATCACATTGTCTTGGAGGATTAAATGATATTGTAAAAAGAAAAAAAAAATCCCCTGTCTTTACCCATGTAGTCTAAGGAAAAATGCTTACAGTGTTTCCAGAGGATGTGTTAAAACTCCTCAATATTTTCTCACTGGATCCCAGTGGTGTTGGGCTTGAATCCAGTTTTTTTGTGGTGTGATGGAGCACCGCCACATTGGATCCTCCACGGAGTAGCTTCCTTCTGGGACATCACGCACCCTTCTTACCACCACTTCTCTCTCTTGGAACTGTTCTGCCCTAATGCTTAGGTTACAAGACAGACCTCTTGTGGCCATTTTCTATTGTGTGGCCATGTCCTGCCCTCACCCCTGGATTCAGCTTGTTGGACTAGGAGTGGAACCCTGACCTAAACTGGGCCTATCAGGTTTTCTCTCCTGGGTGTTTAGGACTATGTTGAGAGAGGCAGTCTATTTATTTAATAGAGAGTTAACATGTAACCTTGGACGATCTGGGCAGCTATCTTCCACTTTGTGGACTAAGTAGCAAAACAAGTCTGTTGAAAACAGAAAGAGAATGGTGTGCAGAAAGAGGCTAAGCTAGTGTTTGACCTCTTTAGGGCCCAGCTCCACTCTACCCATGTGGTCCATGAGACACTTTTATATTCATAAACAAAATGTTTTGTTTTCTGCTTGATCCAGCATATTGGCTTTAGTTGTTGCCACCACAACATCCCTTTTCTGCAAATAGTAGTTGCTGCTTGGCCATTTTTTAGTTGACTCAGGGTAAACTGGAAACTGGTAATAGGCAATATTTAAGCAAAATTTATGGGAAGAAAGTTTACATTTGAAAAAAATATACTTGTTAGCTTATTTTTTTCCCCATGACAGGAGGAAGCCATTGTTTGCTTCTGACAGGTCTGCCCTTTGGCCCCACTCAGGATACCCATGTGCTTCAAGAGCATGGCTGGACACTATGGAGTAGAGAAGATAGACTGGGCATTTTTCAAACGGACAACTTATCAACTGAGTACTCTGGAATGTCATGTGCTGATTTTCATCTCATTTGCCTCACTGAGTATTAAGGGGACATATACAACAATTCCTGGGAAATTTGAAACATTCCTTTTTCATTACAAGAGCAATATAAATAGAGCTATTTTAAAATTCACAATGTAAGTGACAACATGTTTCCCATTTCTGTGAACTCATGGTAACTCACAGTAACAGCCAAACTATCTTTGAGGACATTATCAAAGGTTTCTTTGACCCTACAGCCCCTAACAATACCATTACTTGAAATATTAGATGCAAATGAGGCTTTTCTTTGTAGCATTACTGGCTTTTCTTTGTGGCATTACTGCTATGCTTTCTCTCTAAGAATAGCAATGGATTATCCTCAGCCCAGGAAGGAACCCCCAGGCTGCAGATCATAAGACATCCTGGCCCTTTCTGGCTCACAGTGAAGAGGAGCAAGCAATGGAGAGTCATGCAGACATTTCTGTAATTCTCAGGGTCTAGTCATAGCACAGTCTCAGAGGGAGTGGTGGGTGAGCATGGGGTGCAGTCACCTTTGTTTTTCAACTGCCAGCCTTCTGTGGATACTGAAATGGCCCTGCTTTGCAGAAACTCACAGCCTGATTAGAAGGCGCGACACATGCTGTGAAATAGAAGACGAGCATTTGACTCACCCTATGGCTCCCTGCACTACAGCTGCCTGGGAAGGATGCCTGTCGCAATCCCCATCATTTGCTTCTTGTCTGTATCTGGGAGAGCCTCTCCCATGCTTCTGCTGCTACCTCTTGGCAGACAGGTCAGCACCGCAGATTGGTCAGAAGGCCAGAAGAGCAGAAGCTCTGAGAGAGAACACAGTGGTGACTATTCCCCACTCTCCCTCGCTTGCCTCAGAGGAAGATGGTGGTCCCAGCTAAAACAGAGGGGTCTCTTGGGGTGCTGTCTTCCTCTGATTGGACCTTTGCTAATTTCCACAGCTGCATTTATCTCTATAATAAAGCAACCTAGCTTCAGACATGCTATTTATTTGTAGATAGACTTTATGATGTAATAAGATATCAGCTGTGGATAGCTGAAACCCAATTGGTGTTTACCTCTATCTGGGTACCTTTCTGTACTTGTGGCAGCCGTTCAAAGACAGTTCAATGTGTATCAAAATATTTTTTTCCCATGTGATTTTGAAGCATGAAAAAATATCATCCCTGACCCAAGGAGGATGAGAGTAGCAAATGAAGCACACCAACAGGACACAAAGAAACTCTACCCAAAAGGGCACACAACTAAGGAACAAAGGCAGGAAGAACTCAGGGTGTGACCAGGATTTTCAAAAGCAGGGTCAGAGAGGAACTGATGGAAGAAAAGCTTATAGCTAGAATAGAATAGGAACTCAGAAAATTGGTGTTGTCTTAGGCTTATTTTCTTTGGCATCGTGCTCACAAAAGGATAGAATGATCAAAGGATGGATGTCACCAAGAGCTAAGCCTAGGCCATTCCTGCCCAGGACATGGCACACTTTTAGGAAAATTCTTGAAGGGAAGAACTGATGTGACCGCCTAGATTTTCCCAGCGACATGATTCATATTCATCATAGTAGGCAGTTTGTAATGGCTGAAACCAAGAATCTCTGAAGGAGTTTACATGCAGCTGAGCAGGCTCTTAAGAGAAAATAAATCAAACTACATCTGTAACTGAGATGGACTGTCCAAGGAGCCGGGTGAGGGAGGGACTGGAGAGGAGTTGGCCTGCAGGGAGAGATAGGAGGGGACACTGAAACAGAATTCTCTGGAATGGAAAGGCTGACTCTGCCCCACTCAGGTGACAGTCTCTCTTTCTTTTCTCTCAAGTAATTCTTAGTCACTCCCTTTAATTGTAGTTATAGTTCTGCATGATCCCCTGCTGGAGAGAAAACTCCTCCTGGAGGGCTCCTGTGGTCTTTAGTGTGGTGTTCATGAATGGGCACTGTTTGAGTAAATGGCATGGCCAGAGTTCTCTGCTTTCAGATTGCAAATCTGGTGCCATCCACAGGACCAAAGTTGCCTTCCTTCCTCATTGCCCCTGTGAGGTGGCCGACTCCCGGCACTTCTGCATGTCACCACATCTGGAAGAGGCACGTGGCTACCAGAGGCTGAAAGTGGCTTGCTAGGAGACACGATGAACAGATAAATGATTGAATTCATGTCTGCTGAATTTATTTTAACTATAGAAGTGCCAGGAGATTAAGAAACAACAACAACAACTTCCTTAATTCCCAAAGGCGGTTGAGCTAGGGGTTTAAAGAGATGAACCAGGAAAAAATTCATACCATCATCTGGAGGGGACGCCCCAAGAAATGAGCCAAGGAGGGAGGCAGGGATTGGAACTAAGCTCAAGGGGATTTTGGGCTACAACTTGGGGTTATTTCGTATGCCCTGCCTAGGCACACCACCCCACTCACCTTTTTGCAGCACTGCCTTCAAAATTTCCCCTTTTTTGACCACCTGAGCATCTGTCACATAGCTCCTTCATTGCTAGGAGATTCTATTTGCATGCCTCTATAGATGTCTGACACTTGATTCCACCCTCCCCTGACTCCTCTTCCACTTGTGCATGCCTGATCCCAGCTAACTCTGGAATGCTTCTTGGTTATTTCTACAGCTGGGGATTCTGCCAAGCAGTTGCGAACTGAGCCTTCCTGGAAGTCTACCAGGCAGCAAAAGGAGATGGGCCTCTCTGCAGGCTCTTCATTCCCATGGATATTCAATATCAACTCTTACGTTAGGTCTCTTGTGCCATTGTTCTCAAAGACAGCTCTCTGTTCTTGTATCCCAGGGACAGCAGGACACAAAAAAACTCTCTGCCACCTCTCTTTAAACAAACCTCCAATTTTCTAGACCAAGAGAGATTACTTACACAAATGCCCTTAATTGTTGGGTTGCTCTGAGAACTGTGCCTGTGACTCAGCAGCATCTCTCTGAGCAGAGGATAGTTTTTTGATGAAGAAAGTCCTTAATGAACCAACCTATGTCTCAGTCTCAGGGTGCAGGCACCGAAACAAAGGGTACTGGAATTCTTCCAGAGCTGGAGGCAAGCCATTTCCTGAGTGCAGTGGCAAAGGCAGAAGCTGTGGCGGGGCTTTCTGGAGGTGGAAGCATTTTCCCCCACTCACCAGAAGTCCTCTCAGAGGAGAGAGCCCAGAGGGTGCTGATGTGACTGGGTTTCCAGTCTGGTTATGTTGTCATGGCCAGAGTCCCATGGAAGGCTGAGTCAGCTTCTAGCTGGCTCCAAATGACTGCCTCTATCCTTTCAAAGTGTCACAAAGAGGCCACCCTCCATACCTGGTGGCAACTCTCTCCACCCCACTGGAGGCTATGCCCTAACCTGAAATCAAAGAAGTGGAAGTTATTTCCAGCAAATTTTCTTGGATTATTTTCAACTCCTCCCCTTCCTGAGCCTTATCATCTAGCCACATTGCTCTACATGCTGTTCCCAAACATGGCATATGTAGCCACCCCCTGTCTATGTTCAAAGAAGGTCCATCCTGCTCCTCTCTGGTATAACTCCTCAGCAGCCTTCAAGACCCAACTTCCCCTTTGGGAGGCCGAGGTGGGCGGATCACCTGAGGTCAAGAATTCAAGACCAGCCTAGCCAACATGGTGAAACCCCATCTCTAATGAAAAAAAAAAAAAAATACAAAAATTAGCCAGGCATGGTGGCTGGTGCCTGTAATCCCAGCTACTCGGAAGGCTGAGGCAGGAGAATTGCTTGAACCTGGGAGGCAGAGGCTGCAGTGAGCCGAGATTGCACGACTGCTCTCCAGCCTGGGCGATGGATCAAGACTCCATCAAAAACAAACAAACAAAAAACACCCAACTTCCTGTCTACCTCCAAGTCCCACCAAGTTCCTCAGCCCCCAGAGACATCTTGGACACCTATGGGTCTTATTCTGTAGCCTACTCACTTGGCAATCATGGTTCATAGGTCAAGTTGTGGATAGACGTACTCTTGTAACTACATTTGATCTTTTCTGCTATTTTTAATCTTCTTGAAGGAACCAATTGTCTAGGTATCTCCAAGAGTGTGCAGCCTTATGTTTTCCATGTAATAGGTGCTCAATAAACTTCTGTTGAGTGATTGATAAACTGAGGGTTTTGAATCCCCTAAGATTTTCTCCATGATTTTCTCATCATCCAGAATAATTTCTAAATATAACAAATCCTGTTACTCAGGGCCTGATGAACGCTTAAGTGTCTTCACATCTTTACTAAAAGGTAGGCAGGAAGAGGGGATAAAAGCTAAACCAGGTACTCATCTTCTTGTGTAGGAAAATATTGAAATATTAGTCCAAAATAAGGTTTGAGGATTATCTCTTAGATTAGATGAGGATTATTTAATTTTTATGTATGCCATGTACCATGTAAACTGACATCAATTCGGAAAGTATTTATTTAATAATAAGGAATCACTAATATTTGTTGAGCACCATTCTGTGTCAGGGCCTGTGCTTACCAGTCATTATATTATTTAACCCTCACATCAGTTTTTTAAGGTGAGGTTGGCAAATCTCTGTTTTAAATATGGAGGCATTAGACACAGAGAGATGAAGTAACTTGTCTACCATCAGTCACAAAAGTGATTATGATGACAGGGCCCGGACTGGAACCCAGGCCAGTCTGACATCAAAGATAGCATTTTGAACTATATTTACCCTATATTTCCTCAAGGTAGATTTAAAATCAGATGGAAACACCAAAGCACAAGGGATTATGGTGATTTTTCCAATTCCCCAAAGGCCAGGGGACTCATCATTCGAGATACTGTTAGAACTCTCATCTCTCTCTGCCCTTCTGCCTGTTGGTCAGCCAAGTCTCAGTAGAGATAAAAATCAGAAATACACAAGGAGAAGGGCTTGAAGCCACTTTTCTTGATAACTTCATCCTGCTAAAGATAACATCCTGGGCTCTGTCTTCTACATATAGAGAAGAATAGAAGCAGCTGATTCCATGATGGCTCAAGTGCCTGATCACTTCTTTGCCAGGACCCAGGTTAATGTGGAGGCCACCCAAGCTCAGACTTACAGCCTTGAAAAGTGCAGACTCCATTTAAACAATCACTTTGCTGAAGGACCTAATTAGGATTTCAAGTCCCATGACAAAATCCTACCTGACACTGATATCTTACTAGGAAGAGCAGCAGTTCCCTAAGCCTGAGTTCTGACTGGATAATGTTCCCAAGTTAGTTCCACAACTCTGCAGGCCTTGCTGGTGGCTGTGCTGTGCCTTGGTTGCAAACGTTCATGGGATTGGGAACATGCAGAGGCTCTGGGTCAGCCTGCCCAGGTATCAATACAAGCTCCACCATTGATTGGTGAGGAACTGAGTAGCTTAATTCCTTAGGTCTCAATTTCTCTACTTATGGAATGTCCATAATGATGACTAACTCAAGGGAGGTTTCAAGGGTTTAGAAAATGAAGTTCCAGTTTTTGGTTTATGGTGCAACTTTTAAACCTCAGCAAACTTCTGTTTACCAACATACTGATTTTTGATTGGTATAATATTTCTGAAATACAAACCACTTATATCATGCATCAAATTTTTTAATCAAGCAAAGATGTGCTCACTTACAGAGAGTATTCATCCACTTTCTGTGGCTCTAAAGTAGAGAAACCTGATTATCATTAAAAGCAGTTTTTCTTGCATGAATAATTCTTACTCTAGTTCAGAAACTTTATCAACAAGGAGAACATACACCCAAAGGTATTAATATTGATACAGGAAATCTGCATGGGATTCTGTATCTATATTTAATTAAATGAAAAAAGACAGAGTGGGAATGCTTTCTTTAAATATAAATCACAGTGTACGACCAGTACAAAAATTGTCATGCTAGGTTGATGGAACTGGGATGGGGTGTGGTGGTCATACATTTTTCAAAGAGATTCCCTCATATTATCAAATAAAATATTAGGTTAGGGCAGGCAGATGAAGGAATCAGAGGGAACTATTTGTAGCTTACTTACAACTATCCCTTTATGATTCTAAATTTTCTAAATGTCTCTTTCAGAGAAATGTGAATATAACTCAGTAATAAGTTATTTACTTTTCAAAATCACATTTTATATTTTATTTTTACGTAATTATTTTAAAATGACACTTTAGGCCGGGCGCGGTGGCTCACGCCTATAATCCCAGCACTTTGGGAGGCCGAGGCAGGTGGATCACGAAGTCAGGAGATCGAGACCATCCTGGCTAACCCGGTGAAACCCCGTCTCTACTAAAAATACAAAAAATTAGCCGGGCGTGGTAGCGGGCGCCTGTAATCCCAGCTACTCAGGAGGCTGAGGCAGGAGAATGGCATGAACCTGGGAGGCGGAGCTTGCGGTGAGCCGAGATCAGGCCACTGCACTCCAGCCTGGGCGACAGAGCAAGACTCTGTCTTAAAAAAACAAACAAACAAAAAAAAAAAACAAAAAAAAAACAAGACACTTTAAAATTCAGTCTATCTCCTATGAATTTATATGATAATGCTGATGTATGTATAACATCTATATTGCCCATGTTTTATTTTTACTTGATGCTTTTATTTGTATGTCGTTTTATACTCAAAATATGCTTAAGATTTAGGGTCACTAATTTTACATTTTAAGCTTTGAATTCTTAAAGTTATCAATATTCTTAATACTAGTATTTTGATATTGTGAGACATAAATGTGAAATAAGGGCATAGTCATTGATTCAAGCATTAGAAATAACATGTGTGTAACCCAAATGTTCCAGGTCTTGGCAGCTGGTGAGCACAAACCTAGTACCATTGGCAGACAGTCATCCATCCATCCACCAGACATGTATTAAATGCCTATTGTTACCAGGTACCAAGAACTTTTAGGAATAGAGGACATGGTGAACAAGATGGCCATGGTCCCTGCCCTTGGGAAGCCTGATAATTCCCTAATCTTGATGGTTCTGAATCTTTCCAGGCTGGACAACAGGGGATTGTTTCATGATAGCCTCCTATGTATTCCTACTCAAGTCATTCTATCTGTCACTCAGTGTACCAAGTACAGGACATCAGCTCCTTCCTCCTCGCTTCCTGAATGAGCCCCCGGCAGGGCCAGGCCAGTTGCTGGGACACATGCTGTGGTATGACCAGTTTTCTGCCTTCTGCTATGTCCTCAAGGGTCAACTTTCTCCTGCAGTTCTGTTGATGTGCCAGCGGGGCCCACATGGTGCTGGGTGCTGGGTTCCTCTGGACCTTGATGCCTCCTTGGTGTGTGGGGTGTCTGCTTTCTTTGCAAAGGCAGTTGCTTGCTTTCCGTTGCTCCTATCTCACTTGCTCTCCGTTGCTCCTGTCTCTAGATCTCCATTTATTTTCCCCAGAAATGCCTGTCTCTTCTCATGCCCATCTTTTCTAAAAGGGCAGTCCCCTAACAGAGTTGCTGGAAGTGAAACCCAGCGTGAAGTAATGCCTTCCATTGTTCCACAGATTCTCTTTCCTAGGCTCCAGGCCTGCATGAGTCCACTTCCAATAATTCCGAGACGAGAATTACTTGTCATAGTTAATTTTACCTCCATCTGAGTGTGAGTTAGCCTCCCACTGAGGCAGGAAAAAGAGAGGTGTAAAATCCTGAATGAGATCCTTAGCTCCCTGCACATAGCTCATCTTGGTTTGTGAGAAGGGAGGTGAAAAGGGTCCGAGGATCACCTCATGCTGAGCTCAGAAACCTTGCTCATCCCTCACACTTAGGTCTCGACCAGATTTCTTACTTCTGGGAATTTTTAACCTTATTTCCTGCCCTTTCATTTCCCAGCATCAACCTGACCAACAAAGACCCATGTAGACAGAGTTCTAGTTCTTTTTCATGTGATTCTGGGCCTTATGCAAACAATGGGGTGTGCCTATCAATGGACATCTACTCTCCTCCAACAAACACTGTAACTCTTCACATGTAGAGTGCACAGAGCACTTTTAGAGGGCATCTCCTAATTCCATTTATCACCCCGCCCACTCCTACCCTTAAATACTTCTGTCCTCTTGGTGCTTTCTGTGCCTACTCTGCCATCCAAGGCCTCAGTTTGGACAACTTCAATTGCTGTCTGCACTTATCCAAGAGCTGTGGAAATTCACCATACCCCAAAACTGGGAAACATTATTTCTGGTAAAGGGCATGTTTTGATCATGCAGGAGACCTCTGATTCCCTATTCTCAGATGTCAGATGAGGATATGAATACTCAGCATTCAAGGGTAAGGTACCCTGGGCACTTGTGTTTGTTTTTTGCTCCCTTTGTCATCAGGGGCCAACCCCCACACCATGATATGTGTGTATGTGTGCACGTGTGTGTGTATATTCACACACCTATATAAATTTCTTAATGGGTTGGGTCAATTTTGATCATACTTTGAATGTTAGTTTTTATCAACTTACGGCAAATAAAATCTCTTTCTCCCAGAATGTTCATATTCTTTAGAAGTAAAACTGAATCCCATTGCATATTGTGATATATTTAAAGCCACATCTACCTACATTCAAATCTATCTATACATCCATTCATTCAACAAATATCTACTGAGCCAGACACTAGGACACAGAAGTTGATAATAATGTCCTGGCTCTCATTGCCCTCAATGCCTGTCAGAGAGTCAGTTAAATAGGCAAGTTCAATGTAGCTCCAACAGTGCCCTAACAGGAATTGACCAGGGTTGTCATGGAACAGCAGAGAAGAGGCACCCAGCCCAAGAAGGGATATAGAGGGACAGTGAGGAATGCCTTGTTGAGGGAAGGATTTTTGTGAAGAGTTGTGAAGGCTATACCCAGGCCACTGAGAGAGTCAGGAAGGGCATGCTGAGGAGAAGGAGCTGCAAAACATTTGGGCTCCAGAGTCAGTGATTGCTTTAAATCTTGCCTCTGCCTGTGACTGCCTGTGTGAGACTGAGCAAGTTACTTCACCCCTGAGCTGTGTCTGTTTCATATGTAAAACAGAGATGACAATATTGATGACACACTGAATGAGTATATTCAAAGCACTTGGCATGGTAAAGGGCACAGATTAAGAACTTAAATCATTGTTGTTATTGTTGCTGTTATTACTGAAGCCTCAGAACCTGGCATGTTAGGAGAAATGCAGGTAGCTCAGGGTGGCTGGACCATTGAGTAATGGGTCTTGTGAGTCGTGCTAAGATGAAGACTAAACATGACTTGGAAAAGTATGGTGCCTTAGGAGCCAGGGAGGGTTGTAACAGACTTTTAGTTTAGACATATGGGCCAGATATGCATAGTGTGGATTTTTTTTGCACATACACTTGCTTTCACTTTTGCCCCCACTGTACTCCCATGTACAAAGAAGCAGAACAACATCCTCTGTTTAAATTGCAGCATCAGACAGTCTCAGAAAGTTCCAGGGGCACTTGATTCATGGAACCTGCTCAGTGGACAATGACAATTTATTGCAATGTCCAGTATTCTGTTTGCAGCCTCTTTAAATGTTAATGATCACTAATGTAATTATGATTGAGAAAGTTCCTGGGCCAGTGTGGGTCTAATTTAATTTACAAAGCCATCTGGAGCTATGCAGGATTTTTTAAACATTTTTTTCCAGACCAAATTTGGATGGCTTCTAGCCACTATAATGTCAAACCTATAGCAAAGATACTACCCTCAGACTCTAAGGATCTAGAAGAGAAGCCCAGTGGCCTGAGGATGAGTCAGAGGATGCAAGGCTGATGATAGATTTTGTAATCTCCTGGCTGGACAAGAGGCCAGATGAATGGCTGCTAACTATGCTTAGAAAAAACAATTCACATTTCTTCCCATGCCTATAAGGCTTTTGATAGTCTAGTTCTTGCCCCAGTGCCCCTCCACTGTATTTCTGAAATGCACCAAGGCCTTCCTTGACAACCCTGCCCGAAGTAGAAGTCTTCCTTGTGTCCCCTATTCAGTTCCTTCTGTCCTCTAACCCTGCTTTCTTATACCACTTGGCAACCGCTAGAGTTTATTAAGCATTTATTGTCTGTCTCTGTACTAGAACATAAGATTTATAAGAGCAAGAACTTTTTATTTTTACCTCACTGCACCTGTAGTACTTGGAACAGTGTCCAGTACATAGTATAATTTCAAGAAATACTTATCGAATGTGCGAATTTATAAATGAATCCACAACTCATCTCTTTGATTCCACAGCATACTCCCACAAGTAGGAACTGTCACTCCTCTCTCCTTCTGAGGTAAATGGCATTTCCAAAGATGGTGACAACAATATGTCCCATCCCACATGCTCTGGAATCAGACCTTGAAAATCCTCCATCAAAAGGTGGGTCTAAATCCCTGTGGTGGAAGCTGGGATAACTCTCCATGACTTACTTTGAAGAGGATGCTGCGACACTTTCCAAGACTGAGCCTTAGACATCTTCAGTATCTCCTGAGAAAGCTACCTCTTAGAAGGCAGCTGCCATACTATAGTCCTGCTCCCCTGAGATCCCCATGCTGTGAGGAAGCTCAAAATATCCATGTGCAGGGAGAGAGACCAAATAAAGGAGCATTGAGGTGCCAGCCATGTGGGTGTAGCCTTCTGACATCTTCCATCTCAGCCAAACCACCAACTGAATACAGCTGAACAAATAATGTTAGCATAAGAACATCCCAGCTGAATCCTGCCTCATTTCCTGACCTACAGAATTGTGAGTAATTAAAATGATTGATTCTTTTCCAAACCACCAAGTTTTATGAACCAAAAGATAAGTCAAACACCGCCCATCAGTTTCTAGTTCTCAGCACTCCACATTGTCTCCTTCTCCATGGGCCCGTGGGAACAAGAACTCCTTCCTCGGTCTTCATCTCCTCTCTGCCTTGATGTTCATCCTCTGCTCCTCTCCCTTCTCAGAGGTAGAAGCATCTCACAAACAACAGCTGCACTTACCTGTGTTGTTAGCTGCACTTACCTATGGCCTCATGACCATCTGAAATCTGACTCTTAAACTCAGCTGAAATTACTGTCTCAAAATCTTGTTAATTTCCTTCTGGTTGTCAGACACACAAATCTGTTCTATGTCTTCCTTCCCTTTGACAGCACTGTGGTCCAGATGCCGCCTACCGCTCCCTAAGCCATGAGTGCTCACCTCCCTGGACCCCATCTGTATTTCTGGGTGTCTGAATAACCTTTCTGGGAGATGAGCCTGTCTTGTTTTCTTGCCTAAAGATTCATCATAGAAGAATGAGTGACGTTTTCCCTTCCACCTCCTTAGGAGGTGGCCAGGAGAGCTCTGTGTTCTGGTGATCATAGCTGAGGAAGAAGTTAATAGTTTCTTGAGGTTTTTAGGAATGGTTCTGAATATCACATGAAGGCTTTTTGGGGTGATTAGGGCTCGGTGAAGAGGAGAGTCTGGAGGAGAATCCTTGGTGTTGGAGAGATGTTTCCTGAGACCAGGCAAGCGGAGTGGGGTTTGAATGTCTTCCGTGGGGTGGCAGACATAAGTTCCAGTTGAACTCCCTGCCTTGGAGGTAGATGGACCCCCAAATGCAGGTCATTCCAGAGTACTGAGAGGATTGATCAAATGACAAGGGTCTTCTTTGTGGAAATCCTGAAGAGGGCCATAGCACCAGCCTGGGTCAGGGGTCTTGCTTCATTTGAAGCTCCAGGAGGAAAGGGTTAATTATGTTTTGTTTTGTTTTTCTGTTTTATTCCCAGCACCTGCTATAGTGTCAGGGACACAATGGATGCTAAAAAAAAAAAAAAAAAACAAAAAAACAAAACAAAAACCAAAAAACAAAAAACAAAAAAAACCCAGAACAAAAAAAAAAAAACCTCTGTTGAATGAATAAGATGGAGCCACAGCTTAGGACAGATTGTAGTGATCAGCACTTGTTAGTGGCATCAGGTGTCCATAGGAGAAGGGCATAGACCAAGAGCCCTCCTTTAGGTACACAAGTGAGTCTTCAGGGCTGTGGTACAACACAGAAAAAGGTGCCCCCAGAATGACTGAGACCAAAGTTCCTTCCAATCTGGGCAGGAGACACTGAGCCAGACTTCATGTAGTTCAGAAAAATTTTTAAATGCTAAGAGCCAACATTTATTGGATATGATGTGCCAGACATTGTTCTAAATGATTTTCATGTATTGATCAATTTAATCCTTGCAACAATTCCATCATTAGCACAATCACTAGATCTTTTTTTACAAAGGAGGAAACTGAGGCAGAGGGCTAAGTAACCCATCTGAGGTCACACAGCCAGGATGTGAACCCAGACACGCCTACTTCAGAGCTTGAACTACACCAAGCAGCAGTTAATATGTGAGATATCTTACCAGCAAGAGGCACAAAGCAAATTCATACTGTTTATGCCTGTTTCCCCAGTCATTACACATTTAATGCTGTATATACACATGTATATAGATTATACATAACATTTTAATAATATAATAAAATATTAATTTTGACAGAACAGGTTAAGGTTAGAAATAGAGATTTTTTTTTTTCTAGTAATAGAGTATAACAACATGGAGTGGGCTGTGCCTTGTCTGCCACCGAGATGATACACAGCTGGTCCCCTAACTAGTGCCGGCTATGGAGCAGAATAATTCCTGGAAGAATTTGTCCAGTACTTACTATGTACTGGAACTTTATAAAGCAAGTAGTGTTATCCCCACATTAGAGATGAGGGAAAAACAAAGTTAAACAATTTGCCCAAGCTGATGATTCTTAACCACTACTACACACAGGGCCATTTGCTCACATCATGCTGAAAGGTCTGTTTTTTGGCACACAGCCTTTGCTTGTCTGGGAAGGAGTCAATTAATTCAGAAAGAAATCTTTAACAACCATGTAAGGGACCTTCAGGATATTTGTGCACCATCTGTAAATATAATAACCAGTTACAATTATGACAGAACATGACATATATGTATGTGTCCCCTGCCCTCATAACAAAAAGTCAGATTTCTCTGGGCAGTGGTTTATTATCAGCTAAGGATCTGTAACTGATGCTAATGGATTTGCTTGTTGGAACTTTGTCTTTGTATACCCTCCCTAATGGGTTTTAATTTCACTGAATTTCAGCCTGATGGTTACCGCAAGCAGCTCTTCCAAATTAGCCAACACTTTAACATCTCCTTTTCAACTTTTCTAATAAGGACTTTGAATAAAGGTCCCAAAATGGGCCCCAAAATGCAGGTCATTCCAGAGTGCTGGGAGGATTGACTGAAGGTCCTTATTAGAAAAACAAGTATTAGGGGGTAGAGCCAAGATGGCCGAATAGGAACAGCTCCAGTCTACAGCTCCTAGCATGAGCAACGCAGAAGACGGGTGATTTCCGCATTTCCAACTGAGGTACCGGGTTCATCTAACTGGGGAGTGCCAGAGAGTGGGTGCAGCACACCGCGCGTGAGCCAAAGCAGGGCGAGGCATTGCCTCACCCAGGAAGTGCAAGGGGTCAGGGAATTCCCTTTCCTAGTCAAAGAAAGGGGTGACAGATGGCACTTGGAAAATCGGGTCACTCCCACCCTAATACTGTGCTCTTCCAACGAACGGGCTTAACAAATGGCACACCAGGAGATTATATCCCACACCTGGCTCAGAGGGTCTTATGCCCATGGAGCCTCACTCATTACTAGCACAGCAGTCTGAGATCAAACTGCAAGGCAGCAGCAAGGCTGGGGGAGGGGTGCCTGCCATTGCCCAGGCTTGAGCAGGTAAACAAAGGGGCCGGGAAGCTCAAACTGGGTGGAGCCCACCACAGCTCAAGGAGGCCTGCCTGCCTCTGTAGGCTCCACCTCTAGGGGCAGGGCACAGACAAACAAAAGACAGCAATAACCTCTGCACACTTAAATGTACCTGTCTGACAGCTTTGAAGAGAGTAGTGGTTCTCCCAGCACGCAGCTTGAGATCTGAGAAAGGGCAGACTGCCTCCTCAAGTGGGTCCCTAACCCCTGAGTAGTCTAACTGGGAGGCACCCCCCAGTAGGGGCAGACTGACACCTCACATGGCCAGGTACTCCTCTGAGACAAAACTTCCAGAGGAATGATCAGGCAGCAGCATTTGCGGTTCACCAATATCTGCTGTTCTGCAGCCACTGCTGCTGATACCCAGGCAAACAGGGTTTGGAGTGGACCTCCAGTAAACTCCAACAGACCTGCAGCTGAGGGTCCTGACTGTTAGAAAGAAAACTAACAAACAGAAAGGACATCCACACCAAAAACCCATGTGTACGTCACCATCATCAAAGACCAAAGATAGATAAAACCACAAAGATGGGGAAAAAACAGAGCAGAAAAACCGGAAACTCTAAAAATCAGAGCGCCTCTCCTCCTCCAAAGGAACGTAGCTCCTCACCAGCAACGGAACAAAGCTGGACGGAGAATGACTTTGACGAAGTGAGAGAAGAAGGCTTCAGAAGATCAAACTACTCCAAGCTAAAGGAAGTTCGAACCAATGGCAAAGAAGTTAAAAACTTTGAAAAAAATTAGACGAATGGATTAACTAGAATAGCCAATGCAGAAAAGTCCTTAAGGGACCTGATGGAGCTGAAAGCCACAGCACGAGAACTATGTGATGAATGCACAAGCCTCAGTAACCGATGTGATCAAATGGAAGAAAGGGTATCAGCGATGGAAGATGAAATGAATGAAATGAAGCGTGAAGAGAAGTTTAGAGAAAAAAGAATAAAAAGAAATGAACAAAGCCTCCAAGAAAAATGGGACTATGTGAAAAGACCAAGTCTACATCTAATTGGTGTACCTGAAAGTGACGAGGAGAATGGAACCAAGTTGGAGAACACTCTGCAGGATACTATCCAGGAGAACTTCCCCAATCTAGCAAGGCAGGCCAACATTCAAATTCAGGAAATACAGAGAATGCCACAAAGATACTGTCGAGAAGAGCAACTCCAAGACACATAATTGTCAGATTCACCAAAGTTGAAATGAAGGAAAAAATGTTAAGGGCAGCCAGAGAGAAAGGTTGGGTTACCCACAAAGGGAAGCCCATCAGACTAACAGTGGATCTCTCAGCAGAAACTCTACAAGCCAGAAGAGAGTGGGGGCCAATATTCAACATTCTGAAAGAAAAGAATTTTCAACCCAGAATTTCATATCCTGCCAAACTAAGCTTCATAAATGAAGGAGAAATAAAATCCTTTACAGACAACCAAATGCTGAGAGATTTGGTCACCACCAGGCCTGCCCTACAAGAGCTCCTGAAGGAAGCACTAAACATAGAAAGGAACAACCAGTACCAGCCACTGCAAAAACATGCCAAATTGTAAAGACCATCAAGGCTAGGAAGAAACTGCATCAACTAACGAGCAAAATAACCAGCTAACATCATAATGACAGGATAAAATTCACACATAACAATACTAACCTTAAATGTAAATGGGCTAAATGCTCCAATTAAAAGGCACAGACTGGCAAATTGGATAAAGAGTCAAGACCCATCAATGTGCTGTATTCAGGAAACCCATGTCATGTGCAGAGACACACATAGGCTCAAAATAAAGGGATGGAGGAAGATCTACCAAGCAAATGGAAAACAAAAAAAGGCAGGGGTTGCAATCCTAGTCTCAGATAAAACAGACTTTAAACCAACAAAGATCAAAAGAGACAAAGAAGGCCATTACATAATGGTAAAGGGATCAATTCAACAAGAAGAACTAACTACCCTAAATATATATGCACCCAATACAGGAGCACCCAGATTCATAAAGCAAGTCCTTAGTGACCTACAAAGAGACTCAGACTCCCACACAATAATAATGGGAGACTTTAAAACCCCACTGTCAACATTAGACAGATCAACAAGACAGAAAGTTAACAAGGATATCCAGGAATAGAACTCAGCTCTGCACCAAGTGGACCTAAAAGACATCTACAGAACCCTCCACCCCAAATCAACAGAATATACATTCTTTTCAGCACCACACCACACCTATTCCAAAATTGACCACATAGTTGGAAATAAAGCACTCCTCAGCAAATGTAAAAGAACACAAATTATAACAAACTGTCTCTCAGACCACAGTGCAATCAAGCTAGAACTCAGGATTAAGAAACTCACTCAAAACCACTCAACTACATGGAAACTGAACAACCCGCTCCTGAATGACTACTGGGTACATAACGAAATGAAGGTAGAAATAAAGATGTTCTTTGAAACCAATGACAATAAAGACACAGCATACCAGAATCTCTGGGACACATTCAAAGCAGTGTGTAGAGGGAAATTTATAGCACTAAATGCCCACAAGAGAAAGCAGGAAAGATCTAAAATTGACACCCTAACATCACAATTAAAAGAACTAGAGAAGGAAGAGCAAACATATTCAAAAGCTAGCAGAAGGCAAGAAATAACTAAGATCAGAGCAGAACTGAAGGAAATAGAGACACAAAAAACACTTCAAAAAATCAGTGAATCCAGGAGCTGGTTTTTTGAAAAGATCAACAAAATTGATAGACTGCTAGCAAGACTAATAAAGAAGAAAAGAGAGAAGAATCAAATAGACGCAATAAAAAATGATAAAGGGGGTATCACCACCAATCCCACAGAAATACAAACTACCATCAGATAATACTATAAACACCTCTATGCAAATAAACTAGAAAATCTAGAAGAAATGGATAAATTCCTGGACACATACACCCTCCCAAGACTAAACCAGGAAGAAGTTGAACCTCTGAATAGACAAATAACAGGCTCTGAAATTGAGGCAATAATTAGTAGCTTACCAACCAAAAAAAGTCCAGGACCAGATGGATTCACAGCCAAATTCTACCAGAGGTACAAAGAGGAGCTGGTACCATTCCTTCTGAAACTATTCGAATCAATAGAAAAAGAGGGAATCCTCCCTAACTCATTTTATGAGGCCAGCATCATCCTGATACCAAAGCATGGCAGAGACACAACAAAAAATGAGAATTTAGGCCAATATCCTTGATAAACATTGATGCAAAAATCCTCAATAAAATACTGGCAAACCGAATCCAGCAACACATCAAAAAGCCTATCCACCATGATCAAGTGGGCTTCATCCCTGGGATGCAAGGCTGGTTCAACATATGAAAATCAATAAACGTAATCCAGCATATAAACAGAACCAAAGACAAAAACCACATGATTATCTCAATAGATGCAGAAAAGGCCTTTGACAAAATTCAACAACTCTTCATGCTAAAAACTCTCAAAAAATTAGGTATTGATGGGACGTATCTCAAAATAATAAGAGCTATCTATGACAAACCCACAGCCAATGTCATACTGAATGGGCAAAAACTGGAAGCATTCCCTTTGAAAACTGGCACAAGACAGGGATGCCCTCTCTCACCACTCCTATTCAACATAATGTTGGAAGTTCTGGCCAGGGCAATCAGGCAGGAGAAGGAAATAAAGGGTATTCAATTAGGAAAAGAGGAAGTCAAATTGTCCCTGTTTGCAGATGACATGATTGTATATCTAGAAAACCCCATTGTCTCAGCCCAAAATCTCCTTAAGCTGATAAGCAACTTCAGCAAAGTCTCAGGATACAAAATCAATGTGCAAAAATCACAAGCATTCTTGTACAGCGATAACAGACAGAGAGCCAAATCATGAGTGAACTCCCATTCACAATTGCTTCAAAGAGAATAAAATACCTAGGAATCCAACTTACAAGGGATGTGAAGGACCTCTTCAAGGAAAACTGCAAACCACTCCTCAATGAAATAAAAGAGGATACAAACAAATGCAAGAACATTCCATGCTCATGGGTAGGAAGAATCAATATTGTGAAAATGGCCATACTGCCCAAGGTAATTTATAGATTCAATGCCATCCCCATCAAGCTACCAATGACTTTCTTCACAGAATTGGAAAAAACTACTTTAAAGTTCATATGGAACCAAAAAAGAACCTGCATTGCCAAGTCAATCCTAAGCCAAAAGAACAAAGCTGGAGGCATCACGCTACCTGACTTCAAACTATACTACAAGGCTACAGTAACCAAAACAGCATGATATTGGTGCCAAAACAGAGATATAGACCAATGGAACAGAACAGAGGCCTCAGAAATAATGCCACGTATCTACAACTATCTGATCTTTGACAAACCTGACAAAAACAAGCAATGGGGAAAGGATTCCCTATTTAATAAATGGTGCTGGGAAAACTGGCTAGCCATATGTAGAAAGCTGAAACTGGATCCCTTCCTTATACCTTATACAAAAATTAATTCAAGATGGATTAAAGACTTAAACGTTAGACCTAAAACCATAAAAACCCTAGAAGAAAACCTAGGCAATACCATTCAGGACATAGGCATGGGCAAGGACTTCATGTCTAAAACACCAAAAGCAATGGCAACAAAAGCCAAAATTGACAAATGGGATTTAATTAAACTAAAGAGCTTCTGCACAGCAAAAGAAACCACCATCAGAGTGAACAGGCAACCTGCAGAATGGGAGAAAAGTTTTGCAACCTACTCATCTGACAAAGGGCTAATATCCAGCATCTACAGTGAACTCAAACAAATTTACAAGAAAAAACAACCCCATTAAAAAGTGGGCGAAGGATATGAACAGACACTTCTCAAAAGAAGACATTTATGCAGCCAAAAAACACATGAAAAAATGCTCATCATCACTGGCCACCAGAGAAATGCAAATCAAAACCACAATGAGACACCATCTCACACCAGTTAGAATGGTGATCATTAAAAAGTCAGGAAACAACAGGTGCTGGAGAGGATGTGGAGAAATAGGAACACTTTTACACCATTGGTGGGACTGTAAACTAGTTCAACCACTGTGGAAGTCAGTGTGGTGATTCCTCAGGGATCTAGAACTAGAAATACCATTTGACCCAGCAATCCCATTACTGGGTATATACCCAAAGGATTATAAATCATGCTGCTATAAAGACACATGCACACGTATGTTTATCATGGCACTATTCACAATAGCAAAGACTTGGAACCAACCCAGATGTCCAACAACGATAGACTGGATTAAGAAAATGTGGCACATATACACCATGGAATACTATGCAGCCATAAAAAATGATGAGTTGATGTCCTTTGTAGGGACATGGATGAAGCTGGAAACTCATTCTCAGCAAACTATCGCAAGGACAAAAAACCAAACACTGCATGTTCTTACTCATAGGTGGGAATTAAACAATGAGAACACATGGACACAGGAAGGGGAACATCACACACTGGGGCCTGTTGTGGGGTGGGGGGAAGGGGGAGGGATAGCATTAGGAGATATACCTAACGCTAAATGATGAGTTAATGGGTGCAGCACACCAACATGGCACATGTATACATATGTAACAAACCTGCACTTTGTGCACATATACCCTAAAACTTAAAGTATAATAATAATGATTAAAAAAAAAGAAAAACAAGTATTATGTTTCTTTTATTAAAAATAGTCTGGGGGAAAATGTGTAAGGGTGGCTAGCTGTGGATCTGGTGAGAGGTTTAGCATCTCTGATATTATCTGTGGACTGGATAAGAACACTGTGCTCTACCAGCTCATTGGTCCTTCCCTATCTTGGGAATTCTGGCTGCCTGCTAGGCAGGGCAAGCTTGGCTTAGCCCCAGTAGTCCCCAGTGCCCCAGTCCCCTCCTCATCCACTGTGGCCCAGGCCTCCTCCAGGCTGCTAGAACTTGTCTGCCTCAGCTTATCACCACATCCTCTAGGCTTCTCAATGGCCTCCAGTTCCCTCCCTCATCTAAATCAAATCTCTGTTAGGGTAATCTGGGGAATGCCCCTAATCTCTGCAATCTCTGTAGGAGAATCTGAGTAGTTTATCCTGTGGTTGATAGGCCATACTCAGCCATAGAAGCATCTAGGCTGAACTTGTCTCCTAAATTGCAAAGACTTATTTTCTACCTCCAAAAGGACGGATATACATATTCCTCATTTGAACTCAGCCATTGCCTTTAGGCCCTCATGACTTCCTACTGGACGCCTCTAACAGTATTTTAGCTAGTTCCCTTTCCTGTATACGCCATCAAACCTTACCACTAGAACTGTATTACTGAAGTGAAGCTACTTACAGTCCTAATATATGATTAACTTGGCCACAAATGTGTAGAAAGTTCTATATCACACAAGAATCATACAAATTGACATGGAAAGTGGTAAGGCTCCAGTATGGAAATGCTAAGGATATTTGTGGTGTGGTGTGGTGGACAGCTGGGGGTGGGGCAGGATTCACATAGAAAAATATTCATCTGCTTAGTAACCAGAGGAATGCATTTTAAAATATGCAAAGATAGTATTTTACATCTATTAAGTTAGGGAGGAATAAAACTAATAATCTTAATAATACTCAGTGCTTGCAAAGTGCTGATTAAACCAGGTCAGTTTTATACCACTGGTGGCACTGAAAAATAATATAGTCCTTTGGGAAAATAATTTTGCAATATATTTCAAGAACCATAGCAAATATTTATGCCCTTTGACCCAGTAGCCCCACACTCAGAAATTCAACTTAAGGAAATAACACAAAAGAAGGAAAGAAAACTTTATGCAGATAAAAGTAAATAGAAATATATTTTAAAATGAATGCTCAACAGTAGAGAAAATGTTAACAATGGTACTTCAATCTCATGCTAGCATCAACAAAATAATTATAGGAAACAGATAAATTTTTACATTCTCCTGCCAGGTGGATCAAATCACAAAGTTATTTACCCTATAGCTGTATGTATGTAAATACATGTCTGCAAATGGGAAAAAAATGGAAACCTGTAAACAAATAAAAATAATTGATATATGGGTCACATGATTGTACACTGTCGTTTTTCTTTTAAATAGCTTCCTTGTTTTTATAATGTTGTTTGTTCAGTAAATAAAATCAGTGAAATCAGAAATACAAACTGCAGACAACCTGGAGGCCGTGTTCCATATGGAATGGAGCCAAGCCCTTTGGCCATCTTCACAGCCCACATGCTGGCCTGGCCTCCCCAGCCAGGAGTCCTGCCCCTGCCTGGGGTTCCTGTTCTCCTACCTCACATTGCCTCCTCTTCCCAAGCTCCTTTCTTCCCATAAATCCACCCCCAGGATGCAAGTCCCTAAACGTGATCGCACCTTTATAGGTCCCCCACTGCTTCCTCTTTCTGGAATGTCTTTGTTCCCCCTTTGCTTTTGAGCTCTGATCCCCCTTTCATGGCCTGGCTCAGAAGCCATGAACCTCTTCCTGTTCCATGGTTTCCCACACCATTTTCATCTGAATTAGTCTTCCCTTACTTGTTTGATAAAAGGTTGGATTCAGATCTCTGAAACCTGTTAGGATGAAAGTTCCTGACAAACCAGGGCTGGATCTTATTTATTTTATATTGTCCACAGATGTAGCTGATAATGGGTGTCACAGGATGATCCCCTCCTTCTTCAAGCTTGGATCTGCCTAGCAACACCTATCAGAAGAGGAGTAAGCATAGCAGTCAGGCAATGAGGCATCTGATGGGTTTAGTAGGGAATAATAAGCATAAAAAGATGAATTCATTTGTGATAAGTATGCTTACTGTACAAATATACATATATACTAAGTATGTAATAGCTATAAAAATATTAATTTGTAATACACTTCTGTAATAAGTATACTCATTACCCAAATACATTATTATAATTATACTAATCTTTTCCTAAACATTAATTTGTAATTTATTCAGATGCAATTTGGAGACCAAATTATTAATAATTTTATTAATTAAACTATATTTTGTATGTAAATGAGTTTTTAGTTGTTGTTTTTAAGTAAATTAAGGTCATTACTCATGTTCTGAGTTTCCATGGACTCAGTGACAATAGTCATAGGACCTCAAGCATGAGACAAATGACATCTAATCCACTGTCACAGCATGGACTGCTTTCCTATTCATCTCATTTGATCCTCAAGAGAGCTCTGTGAGTTTCCTCAACAGCATTTGGGAATGCATCTCATCTTGAATTTGGGATTTTGTTGTATTTCTGGAAACAAAACTGGAAGAAGACTCAGGTGCTACACATTCATTTATTTATTCCATTTTTCACTTATTCAGAAAATATTTTTGAGAATCTTCTACTTGCCTGGGTATGCTCTAGGCTGGGGATACAGTGGTGAGTTGCTGCCACAGAATTAAGGGAAACAGACAATAAACAAGTAAACAAAAGAAACAAATGATATTCACTGGGATAGACAGTGGCTGATGAGGGAGGGAGCAACATGGTGACCACATTCAGATCGGGTGGTCAGGAGGTCCCTCTGAGAAGCAGGCTATGGATCTGAGACTCAAACACTGAGGATCCAGCCAGCAGAGATCTGAGGGAAAGGGATCAGTAACTTCCCTGGGCAGGAACTAGCATGGAATGCTGAAAGAACAGAGGCAGGCAGGGCAGCTAGAGATCAGTGAGCAGGAGGGAGCTTGGTGTGAGGTGAGTTAGACAGGGAGGCAAGGGCCAGGTCATGCAGCACTTTGTAGGCCATTGTTAATAGCTGGATTTTAAGTGCTTTAGGGGGCAAAAAGATGCTAGTGTCCTGCCAAGATCCTCATTAGAAATAAGGTGCACCCGCCTCCAGCTACTAGGGACTCACAGAAACACCTGTCTCCAGAAATTCCCCAAAGCCAGAGGGAACCACTTTGCCCAGAAATGCCTAGGAGGTGATGCCCTCCCCTTGGGGCAGCCTGCCACTAATAAGTGGCTGGTGTAAGTGTACAAAAGGCCAGCCCCCTTGCCTTAACATGGGACATTTCTGTGGTGCTACTAATATTCCCAGGCTCCTCACCAAGTCAAGCTGAAGTTAGACTTTTCTGAAACCTTCCCTTATCTTAGCTTCTTCTGCCCCATCCTGCTTCTGCCCCTTCAATGCAGGTTTCTCCTGAGATCATGCTTTTGATGAATCACTTGCAAAAACAAATAAAAACAAAAAACAAAAAAACCCTTGTTTCAGGCTCTGCTTCTAGCAGTGATGATTATTAGACTATGAGCTTCTTGAGGGCAGAGACCATGCCTGGCTTATTCATGCTTGGGTGGAAGATTTAACTGTGGGCATGACATGATCTGATTACTTAAAAAAACAATCAGGCTGGGCACAGTGGCTCACACCTGTAATCCCAGCAATTTGGGAGGCCGAAGGGGGGTGGTCACCTGAGATTGGGAGTTCGAGACCAGCCTGACCAACATGGAGAAACCCCGTCTCTACTAAAAACACAAAATTAGCTGGGCATGCTAGTGCATGCCTGTAATCCCAGCTACTCGGGAGGCTGAGGCAGGAGAATAACTTGAACTTGGGAGGTGGAGGTTGCGGTGAGCCGAGATCATGCCATTGCACTTCAACCTCACAACAAGAGCAAAACTCTGTCTCAAAAAAAAAAAAAATTTCACTGGCTGGGGTGTGTGTGTGTGTGTGTGTGTATGTGTGTGTGTGTATGTGTGGTGGAGGTGAAGGAGGAGGAGGAGGATGGGGAAAGGAGAGGAAAGAGGTAGGTAGACCAGTTAGATGCTATTCTAATCATCCAGGCAAGATATGACTGTGGCTTGGATTACATAAATTAAAACATAAATTTAGCAAAAATTTTCAACTACAATTATACTTACAAAACTCCCCTTCCATCAAGAAAATTTGCAAGTGACCTTAGGCAGATGAATGTTAATAAAAGAGTAATGCATGTGGTACATATTGGGAGGAATATTTGAAAGATCAAATGCTCATTAAAATTCTAAATTCATATATCAGCATCTGGTAAAGAAATAATGAGATAGAAATGTGTAGATGGTCTTTAGCTGAACTACCAGAGTTAGTCACAAATCCTTGGGGAAGATTGTAATTTCTAAGATCTGTTTGACTTTGGGATAAAAGTGACAATTTGAAGATGGCTCTTGTTCTTTCCACTTTGGGCTAGTAAATGCATCTGATTTGTATCTATTTCTTGTGGGGCATTGGGGGATTTATGTTCTGCCATTGAATGCTCCTCAAATTCCTCTCTTCCTATTAGCCCCCAAATCAGGATGAAATAATACTCAAGCTCTGACTATCTTAGCAAATGCACCACAGTAAGAACATAATGATTGGTATATAAGCTAAGTCTATGTGGCTTAGGAGATGTGGTAACCAAGAAGAAGAAAAATGCTTTAAAGGATTATGCTTTCATGCAGCTACTTAGGTATTGAAACAGCTGAACAAAAGGTAGCAAAACAGGCAAAAAGCAATAGTTTTCTGTCCTGTCATGACAACTCTTAATTTGAGGATCTGAAATATCTTTTGCAAATTTACAGTAGCATCTGCACATCATGCAGAAATTTATGTCAGGTGATTTACAGAATGCCTGAAGAAAGGCAAAGAGGAGCATCAGGCATTTTGTCCCTTTCTACCCTCTAAAGCTGAGCTGGCAGGGTGTGGATATGGGGCAGCAACTCAGGCTCATGAGTGGAGGGAGCACTCCCAAGACCCACTGTGGAGCCCTTAGCAATCTGAGCTCCCCACAGGAGGCAAAGGCCCCACTGTTTCTCCCTGACTGTACAGGGCCACACTGGAAGCCACTCACCTCTCTGCTTCATCTCTAATACAACCAGGCTTATGGTGGTAATTTTAGAGATGGACTACCACCATAAGTGGATGACTGATGCTTTCAACACCAATGGATTCTAACAGTGTTTGGCAACTACCGGGCAACTACCAGGCCAGAACTGGTGTTCGGGCTTTCCTGGATAGCTCTTTTCCAGAGTGACAAACCCCAAAGGGACACAGGTCAGCAATGAAGGACATGGAGATGATAGCCCCATACTCTAGGGCCAGCCTGGAACATCATCTGGATTGTTTACATAGGCTTTTAATCCCAACGGGCAGTTTCAGGTACTTAGAGAAGCATTAAAGCCTCCAGCTTCCCACTGAACACACCATCTATCTATTCACTCCATATGGAGGCTGCACATTGCATGTGGGGCATGTACTGTTCTCAGCCTTCAGAGATCTAGATGAACCAAGAGTCCACCATCCAAGAGCTTCATCTCTTCAAAATGTAGAATCATTAAAGAACTTTTAAAAAACACCAACTGCTGTGCTCCCACCCAAAAGAATTGGATTACAAATTCTGTGGATGTGGTTCAGGCATTTTTTTTTTTCTGAGACGGAGTTTCACTCTTGTTGCCAGGCTGGAGTGCAGTGGTGCAGTCTCAGCTCACTGAAACCTCTGCTTCCTGGGTTCAAGCAATTCTGCCTCAGCCTCCCGAGTAGCTGGGACTACAGGCACCCACCACCATGCCCAGCTAATTTTTGTATTTTTAGTAGAGATGGGATTTCATCATGTTAGTCAGGCTGCTCTCAAACTCCTGACCTCAGGTGATCCACCCACCTTGGCCTCCCAAAGTGCTGGGATTACAGGCATGAGCCACTGCACCCAGCCCAGGCTTTTTTTTTTTTTTGTGTGTGACAAATCATAGTTGTCAGGCTTCTGAACCCAGGCCAAGCCATCACATCCTCTGTGACTTGCACATATACATCCAGATGGCCTGAAGTAACTGAAGATCCACAAAAGAAGTAAAAATAGCCTTAACTGATGACATTCCACCATTGTGATTTGTTTCTGCCCCACCCTAACTGATCAATGTACTTTGTAATCTCCCCCACTCTTAAGAAGGTTATTTGTAATTCTCCCCACCCTTGAGAATGTACTTTGTGAGATCCACCCCTGCTCACAAAACATTGCTCTTAACTTCACCACCTATCCCAAAACCTATAAGAACTAATGATAATCCACCACCCTTTGCTGACTCTCTTTTTGGACTCAGCCCGCCTGCACCCAGGTGAAATAAACAGCCATGTTGCTCACACAAAGCCTGTTTGGTGGTCTCTTCACACGGACGTGCATGAAATTTGGTGCCGTGACTTGGATTGGGGGACCTCCCTTGGGAGATCAATCCCCCATCCTCCTGCTCTTTGCTCCGTGAGAAAGATCCACCTACGACCTCAGGTCCTCAGACTGACCAGCCCAAGAAACATCTCACCAATTTCAAATCCGGTAAGCGGCGTCTTTTTACTGTCTTCTCCAACCTCCCTCACTATCCCTCAACCTCTTTCTCCTTTCAATCTTGGCGCCACACTTCAATCTCTCCCTTCTCTTAATTTCAATTCCTTTCATTTTCTGGTAGAGACAAAGGAAACACGTTTTATCCGTGGACCCAAAACTTCGGCGCTGGTCACAGACTGGGAAGGCAGCCTTCCTTTGGCGTTTAATCATTGCAGAGATGCCTCTGATTATTCACCCACATTTCAAAGGTGTCAGACCACACAGGGACACCTGCCTTGGTCCTTCACCCTTAGCAGCAAGTCCCGGTTTTCTGGGGGAGGAGCAATTACCCCTCAACCCCTTCTCCTTCACACTTAGTGGCAAGTCCCGCTTTTCTGGGGGAGGGGCAAGTACCCCTCAACCCCTTCTCCTTCACCCTTAGCAGCAAGTCCCGCTTTTCTGGGGGAGGGACAAGTACCCCAACCCCTTCTCTCCATGTCTCTACCCCTTCTCTGCTTTTCTGGGGGAGGGGCAAGTACCCCTCAACCCCTTCTTCACCCTTAGCAGCAAGTCCCGCTTTTCTGGGGGAGGGGCAAGTACCCCTCAATCCCTTCTTCACCCTTAGCAGCAAGTCCCACTTTTCTGGGGGAGGGGCAAGTACCCCAACCCCTTCTCTCCGTGTCTCTACCCCTTCTCTGCTTTTCTGGGGGAGGGGCAAGTACCCCTCAATCCCTTCTCCTTCACCCTTAGCGGCAAGTCCCACTTTTCTAGCAGACAAGTCCCACTTTTCTAGGGGACAAGAACCCCCAATCCCTTATTTCCATGCCCCGACCCCTTTCCCACTTTTCTGGAAGGGAAGAACCCCTGAACCCCTTCCCTCCGTGTCTCTATGCTCTCTTTTCTCTAGGCTTGCCTCCTTCACTATAGGCAACCTTGCACCCTCCATTCCTCCTTCTTCTCCCTTAGCCTGTGTTCTTAAGAACTTAAAACCTCTTCAACTCTCACCTGACCTAAAATCTAAGTGTCTTATTTTCTTCTGCAATGCCGCTTGACCCCAAAACAAAGTCAACAGTAGTTCCAAATAGCCAGAAAACGGCACTTTCAATGTGTCCATCCTACAAGATCTAAATAATTCTTGTCGTAAAATGGGCAAATGGTCTGAGGTGCCTGACATCCAGGCATTCTTTTACACATCGGTCCCTTCCTAGTCTCTGTGCCCAGTGCAACTCATCCCAAATCTTCCTTCTTTCCCTCCCACCTGTCCCCTCAGTCCCAACCCCAAGCATCGCTGAGTCTTTCTGATCTTCCTTCTCTACAGACCCATCTGACCTATCCCCTCCTTGCCAGGCTAAGATAGGTCCCAATTCTTCCTCAGCCTTTGCTCCTCCACCCTATAATCCTTTTATCACCTCCCCTCCTCACACCTGGTCCGGGTTACAGTTTCGTTCCATGACTAGCCCTCCCCCACCTGCCCAGCAATTTACTCTTAAAAAGGTGGCTGGAGCTAAAGGCATAGTCAAGGTTAATGCTCCTTTTTCTTTATCCCAAATCAGATAGCGTTTAGGCTCTTTTTCATCAAATATAAAAATCTAGCCCAGTTCATGGCTCATTTGGCAGCAACCCTGAGACACTTTACAGCCGTAGACCCTAAAAGGTCAAAAGGCCGTCTTATTCTCAAAATACATTACCCAATCTGCTCCCGACATTAAATAAAACTCCAAAAATTAAATTCCAGCCCTCAAACCCACAACAGGACTTAGTTAACCTTGCCTTCAAGGTGTACAATAATAGAGTAGACGCAGCCAAGTAGCAATGTATTTCTGAGTTGCAATTCCTTGCCTCCACTGTGAGACAAACCCCAGCCACATCTCCAGCACACAAGAAATTCCAAATACCTGAACTGCAGTGGCCAGGCATTCCTCCAGAACCTTCTCCCCCAGGATCTTGCTACAAGTGCCAAAAATCTGGCCACCGAGCCAAGGAATGCCCGCAGCCCGGGATTCCTCCTAAGCCGTGTCCCATCTGTGCGGGACCCCACTGAAAATCAGACTATTCAACTCACCTGGTAGCCACTTCCAGAGCCCCTGGAACTCTGGCCCAAGGTTCTCTGACTCCTTCCCAGATCTTCTCGGCTTAGCAGCTGAAGACTGATGCTGCCTGATCGCCTCGGAAGCCCCCTAGACCATCACGGATGCCGAGCTTCAGGTAACTCTCACAGTGGAGGGTAAGTACATCCCCTTCTTAGTCAACACGGAGGCTACCCACTCCACATTACCTTCTTATCAAGGGCCTGTTTCCCTTGCCTCCATAACTGCTGTGGGTATTGACGGCCAGGCTTCTAAACCTCTTAAAACTCCCCAACTCTGGTGCCAACTTAGACAATACTCTTTTAAGCATGCCTTTTTAGTTATCTCCACCTGCCTAGTTCCCTTATTAGGCTGAGACACTTTAACTAAATTATCTGCTTCCCTGGCTATTCCTGGACTACAGCTACATCTCATTGCCACCCTTCTTCCCAATCCAAAGCCTCCTTTGTGTCCACCTCTTGTATCCCTCCACCTTAACCCACAAGTATAAGATACCTCTACTCTCTCCTTGGCAACCGATCATGCACCGCTTACCATCTCATTAAAACCTAATCACCCTTACCCCACTCAATGCCAAGATCCCATCCCACAGCATGCTTTAAAAGGATTAAAGCCTGTTATCACTTGCCTGCTACATCATGGCCTTTTAAAGCCTATAAACTCTCCTTACCATTCCCCCATTTTACCTGTCCTAAAACCAGACAAGGCTTACATGTTAGTTCAGAATCTGCACCTTATCAACCAAATTGTTTTGCCTATCCACCCCATGGTGCCAAACCCATATACTCTCCTATCCTCAATACCTCCCTCTACTACCCATTATTCTGTTCTGGATCTCAAACATGCTTTCTTTACTATTCCTTTGCACCCTTCATCCCAGCCTCTCTTTGCTTTCACTTAGACTGACCCTAACACCCATCAGGCTCAGCAAATTACCTGGGCTGTACTGCTGCAAGGCTTCACAGACAGCCCCCATTACTTCAATCAAGCCCAAATTTCATCCTCATCTGTTACCTATCTCAGCATAATTCTCATAAAAACACACGTGCTCTCCCTGCTGATCATGTCTGATTAATCTTCCAAACCTCAATCCCTTGCAAAACAACTCCTTTCCTTCCTAGGCATGGTTAGTGCAGTCAGAATTCTTACACAAGAGCCAGGACCACACCCTGTAGCCTTTCTGTCCAAACAACTTGACCTTACTGTTTTAGCTTAGCCCTCATGTCTGCATGCAGTGGCTGCCGCTGCTTTAATACTTTTAGAGGCCCTAAAAATCACAAACTATGCTCAACTCACTCTCTACATTTCTCATAACTTCCAAAATCTATTTTCTTCCTCATACCTGATGCATATACTTTCTGCTCCCTGGCTCCTTCAGCTGTACTCACTCTTTGTTAAGTCCCACAATTACCTTTGTTCCTGGCCCGGACTTCAATCTGGCCTCCCACATTATTCCTGATACCACACCTGACACCCACGACTGTATCTCTCTGATCCACCTGATATTCACCCCATTTCCCCATATTTCCTTCTTTCCTGTTCCTCACCCTGATCACACTTGATTTATTGATGGCAGTTCCACCAGGCCTAATCACCACACACCAGCGAAGGCAGGCTATGCTATAGTACAAGCCACTAGCCCGCCTCTCAGAACCTCTCATTTCCTTTCCATCGTGGAAATCTATCCTCAAGGAAATAACTTCTCAGTGTTCCATCTGCTATTCTACTACTCCTCAGGAATTATTCAGGTGCCCTCCCTTCCCTACACATCAAGCTCGAGGATTTGCCCCCACCCAAGACTGGCAAATTAGCTTTATTCAACATGCCCTGAGTCAGGAAACTAAAATACCTCTTAGTCTAAATAGACACTTTCACTGAATAAGTAAAGGCCTTTCCTACAGGGTCTGAGAAGGCCACCACAGTCATTTCTTCCCTTCTGTCAGACACAATTCCTCAGTTTAGCCTTCCTACCTCTATACAGTCTGATAGCAGACTAGCCTTTATTAGTCAAATCAGCCAAGCAGTTTTTCAGGCTCTTAGTATTCAGTGAAACCTTTATATCCCTTACAGTCCTCTGTCTTCAAGAAAAGTAGAATGGACTGAAGGTCTTTTAAAAACACACCTCACCAAGCTCAGCCTCCAACTTAAGAAGGACTGGACAATACTTTTACCACTTTCCCTTCTCAGAATTCAGACCTGTCCTCAGAATGCTACAAGGTACAGCCCATTTGAGCTCCTTTTTATTAGGCCTCAGTCTCATTCCAGACACCGGACCAACTTAGACTGTGCCCCAGAAAAACTTGTCATCCCTACTATTTTCTGTCTAGTCATACTCCTATTCTCCATTTTCGACTGCTCATACATGCCCTGCTCTTGTTTACACTGCCGGTTTACACTGTTTCTCCAAGCCATCACAGCTGATATCTCCTTGTGCTATCCCCAACCTGCCACTCTTAACTCTTGAAGTAAATAAATAATCTTTGCTGGCAGGACTATGCTGAATCTCCTTAGGCACTCTCTAATTAGATGTCCTAGGTCCTCCCAATTCTTAGACTTTTCCATTTAGTTTTTCAATTCACACAAAACCGTATCCAGGCCATCACCAATAATTCTACATGACAAATTTTTCTTCTAACAACCCCACAATATCACCCCTTACCAAAAAATCTTCCTTCAGCTTAATCTCTCCCCCTTTAGGTTCCCATGCAGCCCCTAATCCCGCTTGAAGCAGCCCTTAGAAACATCGCCCATTCTCTCTCCATACCACCCCCCAAAAATTTTCACGGCCCCAAGACTTCAACACTATTTTATTTTTCTTATTAATATAAGAAGGCAGGAATGTCAGGCCTCTGAACCCAAGCCAAGCCATGGCATCCCCTGTGACTTGCACATATACATCCAGATGGCCTGAAGTAACTGAAAAATCACAAAAGAAGTAAAAATAGCCTTAACTGATGACATTCCACCATTGTGATTTGTTTCTGCTCCACCCTAACTGATCAATGTACTTTGTAATCTCCCCCACCCTTAAAAAGGTACTTTGTAATCTCCCTCACCCTTAAGAAGTTTCTTTGTAATTCTCCCCACCCTTGAGAATGTAGTTTGTGAGATCCACCCCTGCCTGCAAAACATTGCTCTTAACTTCACCGCCTATCCCAAAACCTATAAGAACTAATGATAATCCACCACCCTTTGCTGACTCTCTTTTCGGACTCAGCCTGCCTGCACCCAGGTGAAATAAACAGCCATATTGCTCACACAAAGCCTGTTTGGTGGTCTCTTCACATGGACATGCATGAAAATAGTTGTATATATTTATGGGGTACAATGGATGTTTTGATATATGTATACAATATGTTATGATTAAATCAAACTAATTAACATATTTATCACCTTGCTTACCTATTATTTCTACGGTGAGACATGAAAATTTACTTTCTTACTTATTTTGAAGTATATAATACATTTTTATTTATTATAGTTACTATAGTGTGCAATAAATCTCAAAATCTATTCCTTCTGTCTCTCTGAAACTTTGTACTCTTTGATTGACAACTCCCCATTCCCTCCCTCCCCACCTCATCAGCCCCTGGTAACTATGATTCTACTCTCTACTTCTATGAGTTCAACTTTACTAGATTCCATATATGTGAGATCATCTGGTATTTGTCTTTCTGAGGCTGAGGCACTGGTGCTTTTTCCATTTGTTTTATACAAAGCACCGAAGTGGTTTCATTAATCATTTAAGTTTTGGAACCCCTGGTCTAGAGTAATACAACACATCCTTGGATAACTATAATCCTTGCATTTAGGGGCTGACAATTAAGAGTTTATAGCCTGGATCCTGAAAACAGCCAAGAGGTTCTCAACAGGGAATTATTTGTCCCCCTCCCCCTTCCTCCAAGGACATTAGAGACAGTGTCTGGAGACGTTTTTGGTTAACACAAGCTGGGGGTAGGGTGCTACTGGATAGAGTCCAGGGATGCTGCTAAACAGCCTATAATGCACAGGGCAGTCCTCAAAGCAAGGAATTCTCTGGCCCAAAGAGTTAAGGTACCAGGCTTGAGAAATGTTGACTTAGCCTTAAGTGTAGTTCTGCTTAGAAAACCAGTATGGCAAACAGTTTCCATTGGCTAATTTGTTATGCACCTACCATGTTCCAGGTACATTGCATGTGTTCTAAACATTAACTATTATTTATTAGACACTGTAATTTGTTTGTATTATATGGATGAGAAAATCAAGGCCCAGAGGCCAAATAACTTATCTAAACCACATGACTAGCAAGTGAAGAACTTGGGACTTGAACACGCACAGTCGGGCTCCTGGACACCACACTATACTGCTGCCCCGTAAGTTCTATTTTCCCTCTCCTGGGAGTTTTTCCAAGTAGAAAAGGGATCACGATTCATATTTACATATATACATGCTGGAATTATTCTTTCTCTTCTGAAGATTTGCTCCTTGAGAAAACAAAACTTCCTCATGTAAAAGATAGCCCTTCTGAGCCAGGAGATTAATGGATATTGATCATTTTTGTGGCATGTGGCCAGGTGAGATCCACGGAAGTGCTTAGAGGAATTCCCAAAGAGGAAGATGATTGATGCTTTTGACACCAATGGATTCCAACAGTGTTTGCCAACTACCGGGCATCCTGCAGTGCAGTTTGGGGTAGTGCCTGACCAGCCAGACTGTGTTTGTGACAACTCTGATCTTCTTAAGTCTGAGCATCTGTTAAAACGATGCCTCAGCAGGAAAACACAGTAGGAGAATGTCTGCTCAGGGCATGTGAGCATCTGACTGGCCTCTCAGACGTCCTCTAGAAAGCCCTGATGTCCCCAGGTCCCCTTTGCTCACTGGCCCTGCCTGTGCTTTGTACAGACAGAGGAAATCAAACAGAGCCCAGCAGAGGGCATCTGCCCTCTCTTGAGTGTTCCTACCCATGGTCACTGCACTAGGTAGAGGATGTCAGCCAGTTGTGCAGCTATGGCTGGCATTGTTCTCTCACTGAGCACATATTTAGGCCAGAAGGCCCTTTAGGATTGGAGCAGTGTCCACTGTGTCTGTGAGCTCCCTGCAGGCCAGCAGACTAAGAAACTTATTTTATGTCCCATATCAGCAGGTGGAGGACTTGAGCAGTCAGGCTCCCAGCCATAACACTATACTGCTACCTGACAAGTTCTATTAAATACTTTCATCTGCTAGTTTTTCCAGGTAGAAAAATGGGCCTATTCATGGCATGACTGTAAAATGTGCACAAGGTGGTCATTTTTGGAATAGAAGGAGGCAAGGGACTTCTGATAGAGTAAGAGGCGCTGGCCCAACTGTAGAGCTAGTGGCAATGTGGGCTGAAATGGTCCCCCATCCCCTCCTCTCTAAGCCTGCCCTTTTCTCCTTGGCATTCTGCTCTGAGGGGAACTTTCCAAGTGCTATGCCCTGTGGGCACATTTTGTATGCTCCTGGCCCATGTCTATGAAAGAATCTTGAAGTTGATGGCAGGGAACTGAGGTTTATGGAGGACACTGACTTTCTGTGTTACCATCATTTGTGGAGATCTTCCACTTTTATTAAAAATGCAGTCTACTGCCAAAGAATTTCAATCCCCAGTCTTGGCAGGCCTATCAGACCTACTGCTCAGCTTCCTCTCCCATCTCCCACAGAATTTTTCCCATTTTTTTTTACTTTCTTCAGGCTGCTTCTATCTCAGAGGGTGATTCTGTGTCCTATTGACAGAGAAGTTGAAGCTATCAATACAAATTCCCTCAACTTTTCTCCCATGGTAATCATTAGCGCTAGCTGCCAAATAGTGCCAGGATTATGCTTCCTGGTCCTTCTTGTGAAGGGGTGGGAGGCATGACTAACTCTTCACTATGAGTGGCGAGCAGAAACAATGTGTATCACATCCAGGTGAAAGCACGCAATTGCTGGAGTGCAATTTCCCAAAGCCGAGTGACCCTCTGGCGTGCAGGAAACATTTAAGAGGGTGGTTCCTCTGTCAGCCGGGATTCCTGAGGGAATTCAGTTCCAAATGGAAATAAGATGAGCAATAAATAAACTTACTTTTGTAAAAGCCACTATGACTTTAGTTTTGTTTGTCAACACAATGTAACAGCCTATCTTGGCTAATATCCTGTCCCTTTCACACAAAAAACTTGCTCCATCTTCACCCACCCTGTTTCCTTTCCAACTTTTTCAGAGGAAGAGCTGTCTCTCCATCTATCCTAATCTTTACAACCACTCCTGATTAAGGTCCTCCAATGGCTCCCCATTGTTCTTTAGAAAAATAATAAAAAGATTAAAATCCTTAGGGAGATCTACAAGGCTCACATGGTCTGTCCCCTGCCTGCATCGTTATAGACTCAGTCACACCCAGTGCTCCCAAGGCCCAGCTTGGCCCGTTGGCCCTCTTTCAGTTCCTCTTATACACCATGTCTCTTCTCACCACAGGGCCTTTGAACATGCTTTCAACATGTCCTTTCTACCAGAAATGCCCTCCCCACCTCAGAGGGAACCTCTGAATTTCCAGGGTTTTGTTCACTTTCCTCATTTTTTAGCTTTAAGAGCAAACATGAACTTTTCAGTGAGTGAATGAATAAAAATCGTAGGGGAATTTTTAAAAAAATAAAACTGTGAAGGAAAAGGGAACTATGTAAGTGAGGGAGAGTGAGTGGGTCCTCTCCACCCTCTGCACTTTGTTCCCTTCCCATGGTCCTGTCCCAGGTCTTTATTGTACTTGAGACTAGCTTTCTGAGCCAGGATAACCCAGGGAGCCTGGCAGAGCCAGGAAAAGGCACCTCAAGATTTCAGGGTCTGGAAGGCTCAGGAGGAGTGGAGCTGGCTCTTGAGGAGGGTGGAGATCTCCTCAGTTGGAAGGAAAGATGGCTGGCACCAAGAGCAGAGGCCCCCAAACCAAGCTGCATCCCAAGATGCTAGAACCGGGGCCACCTGCAAGTCTGAAAGAGGTCACAGGTGTGAATGCTACTTTGCTCAGCTGGTGAAGTACTTAAGAGACTTCCCCCACCCCACTGCAAAGGCTGCTGCTATTACAGTCATGAGACACCTGTCCCATTTCACTCACTAGACTGGTAACTCTTTGAAGGTAAGACTGTGTTTTATTCTGCTTGGGTCCTTGGAAGGCCGAGCTCAGTGTCTGTAGACCTCGTAGGTGGTGGTTAAGACAATTTGTCAGATGGAACTAATCACCCTTGTTGGTGATACAGCCTTGCCTGCCTGATAATATATGTGCTTTCTGCCATGAAGTAATATATTTTGGAAAATAATATTCACATATTTTTCTTTTTTTTCCCCCAGTAGCAGGCCTTTGCTTAGTAGTGTCCAAAAGATGCTCCATCTCCTTTATAGGTAGAGTTAAGGCCTCTCTCGTGCAAAACCGGACTCTCTGGGTCTCTTTGCCCCACTCTCCTGGAGGACTGACACACAAAGTTCTCTTGCAGTGAATAGGAGATCCCACCTGATCCCCATTAAGGCAGAGTGGGGTCAGGAAGGAGGAGGGAATGGTGTAGGGGAAAGAAGGGAAAAGATCATCCCTGTAAGCCCACAGATGAGGAAGCAATCTAGAGGAGAGAGAGGGAGGGATGAGAGTGTGTCTTCTGTTAGACAAGTTGAGTAGAGTACCAACAACTCTGTCTGGGTCTCTGTTCCCCATCACTAAGCACTGATCACATGGCAGACACTGGGGTCCCTTCGTAACTGCAGCCTGAGTCCAGCTGGGCCTAAACTGGGATTCAGAGACTGGTTGGGTTGGTTCCCAGTTGTTGGGGCTGGAAGTTTCCTCAGCATGTGTTTAGAGTTGATATGCAGTGGAAGGAAAAGGCCTTTAAGAAGGATAGTTAGGCATGATTCCCGGAGGACAGAGACAGAGTTAGAGAAGATTGCAAGGTGTTCGGCTCTGCAAGGGAAGGCCAAGGCCAGTTTATATAGAGAGGCTGCAAGCCGATGCTGGAGGGGTGGTTTTCTTTAGCTGCGGAGCATAAGCAGAGTCCTTCTGAGCTTAGGTGTGACTCAGTATGGGGAAGGGTCATATCCCTGATTTTTCATGAGGCAAGCTTGGCTTCTTCAGGGACTGTGGCCTAGAGGGGCTGGGATGCACTGACGTGGGTAAGAGAAATGTCCTAAAGTAATGTAGGCATTGACTGTGAGCAATGTATGTGTTAATACTGCCTCATTTATACCCATCGGCTACTGAAGCCTGGAGATATTTGAGGCACAAATGCTTTATCCCATTTAATTCTCATTATAACCTATGATATAGGCATTATTATTCCAACCTTCCTGATGAGGAAAGTGAGACAGAGGCAAGGCTGAGTAATTTACTCAAGTGACCACATTAATAAGTGTTTGGACGCGGGACTGACTTCAATAGGCACCTCTCAGCTACATCTCCAATTCTGCTTCCCAGAAACCATGCTTGACAGTTTGAAGACACACCCACTTGGGTTACTGGGGAGGCTGAGCGCCCTCTTAAGGCAGAAGTCATGGGGGAAAAACCATGTCCTCACAGCGCCTTTGGTATTTTGGAAGGAATTTTAGGCTTTATGAATGATGTCCTTTCCCAGGAAGACATTTCTAGCATTCTCTGGGGAGATAACAAAGGACCAGCTAGGGAATTAGAAGAACCCTAGAGTCCCAAGAAAGGGAGTCATCACTGAATGAAAGCAATGATGCTTCCTTTTGGAGCTGCAGAGAACTTTATAGTTTCTAGAGCATTTCCTCTCATATCAGTTCATTTGGAAGTTCACACACACATACACAAAAACCTCTGTGAAGCAAAAGCTCATATGTCCATTTTGCAAATGGGGAATGAAACTCAGAGAGCTTCAATGACTTGCCCAAGACCACAGGGTTAGAGAATCAGGCTAGAAACCTGGTCAACAGAAACCCAGTTCACGATTCCTTCCCTTTAACAGGTACTCCCCTGAACCATGGTGGGTGACTTATCTTCATCTAATGGAGGCTGGTGCTGTGACTCAGCCAGCCAGAGGTCCAGACATTAGGGTGGTGCCTGAAGATAATCAAACATTCATATGAAAGACACGATTCAGAGTGCAGTCCCAGCCACAGAGCAGCACCACCTTCATTCAAATCCTGGCATTTCATAGACATAGAGGCTGATTATAGATTAGTTTCCCAAAGACTGATACATGAAAAACTAGTTTCACCATGAGAAAAAGCCTGTGGTCTTGTAATACACATTGTATCCTTCATCTATTACAGTAGTGATTTTTTTTTTTTTTTTAATAGAGACAAGGTCTTGCTATGTCCCCCAGGCTGGTCTCAAACTCTTGGCATCAAGCAATCCTCCTGTCTCAGCTTCTCATAGTGTTGGCATTACAGGCATAAGCCACTGCGTGATGCATATTGAAGGCTGTGTAATATCTTTAAGAAAAACAGAAAACAAAAACAAAACCTGTTTGACTGTTTAATTAAAGGTTTCCAAATTTATCTGAACACAAAATCTTTTTTTTAAGGTAATACCTATTAGCAGCCCATGGAACTGCTAAGAACAACTTGTTTTCTTAAGTTGCTGAATTAATGGGTTGATTTTATGCCATATGGGCAGAATCTTGGAAATGTTTTATGGTTTTATATTCAAGCCTGAAGCCTCAGGAGATGTCTGTCTATCTATCTATCTATCTATCTATCTATCTATCTATCTATCTATCTATCTATCTAAGTTGTAAAGGGCAGTGCATTTAAGTAGGTCTTGCTGCTAGTTATTTCATAACTTGAATACTCAGGGATAGATTGTGCTCAATGCAAGTATGCTAAAATTCATAAATTAAAAATGGAAGCCCATTGTAATATTAATAAGACTTTTAAATATTGGTTAGTTTCCTGGTAATTCATGAAGAATAAATGTCAAGGAGAGCTATGAGTCTGTCTGCTGTCACATGATGGCATACAAGGTTTGAGAAAATGTATCCCTTGAAGGTCTTAGAAATGAGCAGGTTGACATTTTATGCAGGTCATTTATCATCTTCCTACCTATGGATTACAGCAGACACTTGACATTCATGTTGATTTCCTGAGACCTTATGACTCCGTTAATTGGCAAATACCACTGGAGCCAATCATTTCCTTCATGAAACAGTTTAATTCTGACCCAAACTATCATGTTCATGAAGGGCTTCATTTCTTCCTTCTTATTCATCCCCAGGGCCATTTTGAACTTGGTAACTGACAAAAGAGGACATATAGTTATGAGGTGGGGGCCAGACTCTGGACTAACTGAGTAACTCCACCCTCCATGTCAGTTTTGCTAGGAGATTTGAATTTATGTTTCAGAAAAATGGTAAATGCCCACATGCCATGGACTGTTGAAGTTGTGCATAATTAGCCCAAACTGTGAATATAAATCTGCAAATGCCAAGCATCTTCTTTTGTCTGGTTTTTAGACATCTTCCATCTTCACCACGAGCTGGGAGGCAGGAGGATAATCTGGCTTCAGGAAGGAAGAAAATGTTTGTAGTTCTGGGAACTCCAGCTCATTTTTACCACTGCCTGACAGCCTCCACAGCAGCGTTTGTTTGAACCCCAAGGGCAAGGATATCTCAGCAGCTTCAGGGAGTGACTGCATACTTTGGTGAAAAGCCCCAGCAAGCTCTTGGTTTAAGCTAAAAGGTGAGTTTTCCTGAGCTAAGTAAATAGGATTGTACTGTACTTGAAACTGCAGCCCGATTCTCTCAACTTCTAACAACACTGTGCTTTCTAATATTAATCTCTAAGGTCACCTTTCCCATGGGTCATCAATTTCACCTTTGAGCTCAGAGTCTTAGGCAAAAGTTGTTTTTCTTAAAATTTATGATTATTATAATATCAAAGTAAAATGGCAGGAAGATTTTATCAAACTTGGAAGCTCTCCCTGGATGAATTTCACAGATACATATGGTTGTTGAAGGCACAAATTAAGATACACACAAATTAAGATAATCAAGAAACAGAAGGAATGCCCAGAGGCCAGTCTGGGAGCTTTAAAAATACCATTCAGTTTTGATCAGGTGAAAAAGCTGAAAACATTAAAACCCTTCAAAGACCAATCAGCTCCTTTGCTTATGTGGAAAGCACATTGATATTTAAACATGTGGATCTCTGGAATGATCTAATTTTCATCAGGATGAGTAATGTAATCTAATAAAAGAGCAGATTCTAAAGAATCCAGAGTAGATCCAAAGTGGGAATATAATTTACTTTTGCTCCTTATAATCTTAATCTGAGTAGCCGCTACAGGTCTGAGGGCTACTGGTGACCACAGCCATTAAAGACACTTGGATGTCTATTGAGGAGGTGGCATGAGTTTACTTTTGGGAAAGTCTACTTGAGCTTCCTTAGGGCTTTCATATGCCTTTGGAGTGCAATTCTTCTATAAGCCTCCCAGGGCTGTTGATCCCATAAGCTCTTTACATTAATACATTTTCTACACAACTAGTCCTCAGGCACACAGAGGAAGCTCAATAAATGCTTTTGAAAGATCTGAGTTCTATGTTTCTCGTGAAGACTTGGGAACTGTGTTGCTAACTGTTAGGAGCCCTCGCAGTGACATTGTCCCTGCCAGTGGGTTGAGGCTGAAGATCTCTTCTGCTGTCCAAGCTCGAGGCCTGCTCAGGAACTGACTCATGCTTCTGCTCTCTCTTCTGGTGGGCTGGGGGCTGAGGTGGGAAGGGATGGTGGAGGGGATCCTAGCAGCCCTGTGAAGCTGACAGCTAGCTCCCTGTCTAAAGAGAATCTGGGTGTCATCATGGTCACCCTGTGGGAACATAAAATAGACGTGAGCAAAAAGCAAGGGCAGCAGCCCCGAGAGGAGAGGTGAGATGGGAAGACCGGGAGAGATGGGGGAGCTTACCTTCTTGACTTCATATTTAATGGCGAGTTTGATCCGGCTCAGACTTGGACGGTGGTGGTCAGACCAGACTTGGAAGTTCACATCACCGTTTAAAATTGCTTCCACTTCTTCTGTGTCTCGGCACAGGTCCAGCACACCCACTACAAAATCCTTGCATTGCATAGATAACTTCCTGTAATCGTTCTAACAGAATAAAGAGAAATCAGCGGTATGTCACACGAGCCCCGCATATTGGCTTGCCCAGCATAGCAGTGTCGATCAGCAACTGCTCACCACATGTGAGCTTATGGAGCACATTGGATGCACTTATGGAACGCAGCAGGATGTGCTGGGTGCAGAAGGCAGGGCAATTTCTCTTGACACAGGACCTGAAGGACATTTTCTATAGGTCAGCATGTGTGAAGGTGTGGTCCATGGGCCACCTGCATCAGAGTCACCTTAGGTGCGTGCTACAGTTGCAGATTCCCAGGTCCCACCCTAGACTTACTGAGTCAGAATACCTGGTGGTGGGGCCAAGAAATCTGTCTTTTAACTTTGCTCTCTAATGATGTGGATGCCTGCCACAGCCCATCCTGGGCTCTTTCAAAATGGCAGTTTTCTATGCCCAATTCTGAGTCAGTTCTGAGGGAGGAATAATAAGGACATGAATTTTTAAGGCTGATGTAAATAACACTTCGCTCATTTACCACTGATCTATATTGGTGACTGCTGCACACAGGAATTTTACTGGAAAGATGGATAATATGCTAAAATTGGAAAAAAAAATTGCACAGGTGTGCTTTTTTGTGTGCCAGAAAATCGGCTTGTAAATTATACATTTAAAAATCAAATGTAATTTAACTTTAACAGGATCTTTTCTTACTAGAAATCCTTTTGTATGGCAAATCATGGCTCCTTAAATCACCTGCCTGTTGAATAAACATTTTTAGCCCTTGACCTTGTTGTTGTTGTTTCATATCTTTAATGAGCTGCTTCCAGATTTCTCTCTTCCTTTCCCTAGGTATACCTGTCTGAATGTCTTTGAGAGGCTAAATTCCTTTCCTAGTGACATGTCAACTTCTCTTTCCCCTAAACAAACTGCTTACGTTCTAGATAATGATCCAAAATGTTGGACAAAGAATGTTTGATGTTACCTCATACCTCTCCTCCCCAAAAATGTTTTCCCTCAGAGGCCTCCTTGCTGGTTTCTTAGTTGAAAAGAGTCTATTCAGAAAGTACCCAAGAGCCAAATGTCACTTTCAACGTTAATCAATGTCAACAACCCTCAGACTGCTATATAGTAGTTGGTAAACAGGACTGCGGTTGTGCTTTTCCAGAACATGGATTTTTCAGTCAATGGTTGGAAGCCTGGCAAACTGCAGAAGCTCAGCCATTTTTCTGAGTTAATGAATGATTCTTATTTCCTTCCGGGGTTGCTGTATCAAAATGTCACTTTGCATTAGAGAAAGAGGTAAGTAAGTGCTTGTTTGCTGGGAAAAGGGAAAAGATCAAGAAAATATTTTCAGGTGAGGGTAGCTGTCCTTCATTTTTATATATAATTTAGGTAGAAGAAGGGAGTTTCAGAAATTCTGGGTGGAAAAATGACCTCTTGGCTCAGGCATGTAAGAAACTTTTGGGGTTCTAGGTTTTGGTACCTAGCACAGAGCTGGCCTGAAGTGTTAGGATTGGAAGAGCCATGCTCTACGCTCCTCCAACCCTAACACTCACCCATCTGCCATTCACTCATTCATTCATGAATGCATTCATTCATCACTGAGAACCTACTATGTAGCAGACAATGAAAAATTAGTGGTGAACAAGGCAAGTCTCTGAGCAGTGTGAGGGAAGAGGAGGCTAGAGTTCCACCCTCAGATTTGCACAAGTGCAAGGCTAAGTGAAACTTACTCAGATCTTTTCCTGGCTAATATATTCTGCATAGCACTGATAAGCCAGAGGTAGGAGGCTCAAGGTACACTGACCTCAGCAACATGGACAAGGTGAATCACCTCACCACATGGACCCATTCAACTCTGGCATCTCCTCTGTGGCAACTCAGGTTCCTTAAATTTCCAACCCCCACCCCGTAACTTTATTACCCCTTTTCTGAGAACAAGGAATCTCTGAATGTTAATGCCTGTTACCAGTGAAACAGACACTGCCCTGTTGGCTAGAACATACCTCATTTCTTGATGGAAACTCCTGCCTAGGGCTGAAGTCATGGGTGGGTATAGGAGAGAAAGTGAAAAGGACTTGATCCAGCTCTTGTCCCAGGCTCCCCATGCTAGGAGCTAGTCAGGCTGTATTGCCCAGAGCTTCCTCACATATCTGGGTTCAGTGCAGTTCAGAACAGAAGGTGACACTTCATTAGAGACTTCCCCGGGCTCTTTCAGCCAGCCTGCCATCAATAGGAGAGGCAACAGAGCAGCCAAAGCAGGTAATTTGCATTTTGCCTTCTGCATTAGACACTTGGGCTCGAAGGCAATAAGCCTTCTGCTGTCTGCAGTTGGCTAGAGGGGACAGAGAGAACCCAGGCCTGCCAGGAAGAAGGAGATGACATGTACACGAATGGAAGCAGAGAGGGCCATTGATGAACGTCTCTTGGGAATTGTGATGATTATAATTTATTGAGCCAAACCTGAGCTCAATTAGCCTTCCAAGACACACTCCTTACTGTAATTGGAAGGAGATGACATACACCCTCAAGACTTCATAGATGCCCTTTACATTTTTAAAAAAATATTCCTGAACACTGAGGTCTGCCAGATCTAATGGGTGACAGGTACTCTACCTGCATTATCTCATTCAGTCCTTATAAAAACCCCACAATGGAAGGCTGATCACAATTTCCAACTTGCAGATGAGGAAAATGAGACCAGAGAGATAAAGTAACAGGCAGATCTACGCTCTTCCTTATATCAGCCACTGATCTCTAGGTCCCTCTCTCACCTTCCTTGGATATTTAGCCTGTCTCACATCAGTCTCCCAACATGACTGCATTGTTATTCTTGATGGTTTCACTATCCTGGAAGATGACCCTCACATTCCCTGCCCTTTCATTTCCTTGACAGCTCGTTTTCTGATGACCTTATTCCCAACTCAAACTCAGCCATTGACTCTCTTAGTTATTCCAATAACTGCAGATCCTTCCCTACCCCAACTTCAAGTGTCCCTTCTCCAACCACCACCTCCTATATGTCCAGCTCACTCCCTCTAGGACCCCAACTCCAGCAATCCTTTGATTCCACCTTCCTTACAGCCACTGACTGTACCTCCTTTTCACTTTTTTTTTTTTAACCCACCTTATGTCACTGTCTCTCTCCTTGCAGAGCTGATATTTCATGGTCAATGAAATGGTCTCTTGTCTTTCTTTTATTCCAATGTCCCCACTGGATAAAAGCCTGACCTTGGTTGAGTCTAACTGTCTACCAGTGTGTTCTTGCCTCTGCATAGTGAATGTGGCTGAGAACACACAGCTGATCATTGTGCTGTAAACTCACTACCTCCAGCCTCAAGTCATCCTTAGTGCTCTTGGGCAGTTTACTCTCCTATTCTCCTAAATAGTCATTTCATATATTCTTCTTTCCTCAGTCCTCTAATATCTCCTTCTCCTCCTCTCAGATGAGGACCTTGTTTCATATTTTATCAAGAAATAGAAGTCATCAGAAGAAAAGTCCCACATGTTCACACCTACATGTGTCTCTGCTCCTGCACTCTGTGTTCCCTCCTCTGGCTGTGAATGAACTGCCCCTGCTCCTCTTCAAGACCATCTCTTCCACTTATGTGCTGGATACCAACCTCTTTTGGCTACTCAAGGATGTGGCAATCTTCCTTTCTCTCTCCTGAATTCTCAATTTCTCCCTTTCCCTACTTGCTCATCGTACAAACATGCTGTTGTTTCTCTTGTTTTAAAAAGAAATTTCTCTTGACCCCACTTCTCCCTTCAATGACTACTCTAATTTTCTGTTTAATTTTATAGCAAATCTCTTTAATAGGGTTGTCTACATTCATGTCTCCATTTTGCCCTCCTTGTCCCCTTTCTTGTCCCCTTCAGTAAGGCTTTCCCCTCCACTGACTACTGTGACTTTTCTTGTCAAGGTCATAAATCACGTTCATGTTGCTAAATTCAATGGTTGGTTCCCAGTCCTCATTTTACATGACCTACCAAGTGCTTTAACATGGCTGATCACTTCCTTCTCCTTGATACATATTCTTCACTTGGCTTCCAGAATAACATACTCTTCTGTCTTTATCTTTTTTCTGAATGACTACTTTTTGCATTCTTTGTTAATTCATTTTCATCTCCCTTATAATTTAATTTTTGGAATTCCCCAAACTGTGTCCAGCCGTTGGAATTCTTCTTTTATCCATTTACACTGATTGCCTTATTGATGTTATCTAGTGTTATGAATTTCAATAGCACCCATACACTGGTGAGTCCGAAATGTGTATCTTTCACCCACCTTTCTTCTCTGTATCCAATTACCAACTTTATATCTCCACTTGGATGTCTAATAGGCATTTTGAACTTCATAAAATTAACTCTGGATCTAGTCTCCTACCTTATTTAGTATTCCCTATTCTTTCAGTTGTCCTAGACAAAAAAAAAAAATCTTGAATTTATCCTTGATTGCTACCTTCCTTTCATAACCCACATATAATTTGGTAGCAAATCCTGCAAGTTCTACTTGCCAAATATATCCATACCCTGACCTCTTTTCACCAATTTTACTATTTCTACCTTGGTCCAAACCATCATAATGTATTGCTTGGACTAACCCTAGAAACTCCCAGCTGGTCTCTCCAACTCTGTCCTTATCCTGTGTAGTTGATTCTCAATACACCAGGCAGAGGAACACTTAGAAAAAGTAGTCAGATCCTGGGACTTCTCCGTACACCCGCTCCAAAGGCTCCCTATCCAAAGTAAAAGTGGGGTCATCAGTCACTGATCTCTGGGTCACTCTTTCACCTTCCTTGGAGATTTTAGTTCCTGTCCCACATAGTTCTCCCAACATTACTGCTGTTGTTGTTCTTGGTTTCAAAATCCTGGAAGATGACTCACTACCTACACTATCCTCCAGCCTCCCCATTTTCTCCCTGACTTTATTTCCTGGGAGTCTCCCCCGGATTTAGTCTACTCCAGCCACTCTGGTGCCCCTGCTATTCTTCAAACACACTTAGTGTGGACCAGACCTTTACACTGGCTATTCCCCTTGCTGGGACTCCTCTTTCTCCAGATATCTACATGAACAACTCTTAAGCCTTCCCTGACTATCTTTTTATAAAAGTGTGGCTCCTCCACTCCTCATTACCATTTCCTCCTTTTCCTTTCTGTTTTCTTCATAGTACTTATGACTGCCTGATGTACTATATATTTTACTTATTTTTATATTTATTGTCCATGTCTCCCACTAGAATATAATTTTCTTGAGGGCACGGATTTTTTTCTGTGTCATTCACAAATATATCCTGAGATCCTAGAACATTTCCTGGAGCATGGTGGGCACTCATTAAGTTACTTGTTTAATTAACTGGAACAGTGAACTTGCCTAAGATGACACAGCTACTAAGTGATATAGCCAAGATTCAAAACAGGTTGGTCTGACTCAAATCCTGATCTTTCCCTCTCATCCTGTTGCCTCTTGGGGAGCAGCGTGTTACCTTCTATTTGGCACACTTGAGGCTCAATTGTGCTGACTCTCAACTAACTTGGGGGAAACAAAATGTGGGCAGGGATAAGGATATATGAATCCCTGACAGATTCTATAGTATAGTCAGTAAGTGCACAGGTTTTGCAGTCAGAAGGACCTGGAATTGGAATTCTTATTTTACTACTTGCCAGTAAATTGATAAGTGGAACTGATAAGTTTCCTATTGATAAAATTGATAAGTGGAGCAAGCCATTTAACTCTTACGTGTCACAGTTTTCCATCTGTACTAAGGTACACACTGTTCAATCATTTGGAGAATTCAACACCAAAATCATGTCAAATGCTCAGGATAGTTAATAATAAATAACACAAATAACAAGATAAAAACTTAAAAACTGATAATAAAAATAAGCATGTAAATGGCAATCTACATGATTTCAAACTCCTGATCTCTTGCCATTTGTGGTTTATAATTACTGGAGTGGGAGTAAGACTGGCTTATGGGTAGGAGGAAAACAAAAAGTACTGGATAAACTCTTGATTCATCTTTCTTGCACTCCAGATAAAATCTGTAAATTGGAGTGCCTTACAAATGGACTGATGTAGTATATAAGCTTTTGAGACTGGGTTCTTTCCCTCAGCATGATCACTTTGAGATTTATCCATGACATTGCATGCATCAATAGTCAATTTTTCTATTTCACATCCACTATATGGTTGTATTTCTATTTCACATCCACTATATTGATCTATTTACTCACTGAAGGACATTTGGTTGTATCCAGTTTTTGACATTTGGGAATGAAGAAGAAGGCTGCTATAAATATTTCTGTACAAGATTTTTTTTTTTTAAGATGGAGTTTCACTCTGTTGTCCAGGCTAGGGTGTACTGGCACAATCTCAGCTCACAGCAACCTCTGCCTCCAGAATTCAAGCGATTCTCCTGCCTCAGTCTCCCAAGAAGCTGGAATTACAGGCACCTGCCACCACGCCCTGCTAATTTTTGTATTTTTAGTACAGACAGGGTTTCACCATGTTGGTCAGGCTGGTCTTGAACTCTTGACCTCAAGTGATCACACGCCTCAGCCTCCCGAAGTGCTGGGATTACAGGCATGAGCCACCACACCTGGCTAATATTTCTGTACAAGTTTTTTTGTGTGAACATAAGTTTTTTATTTCTTTAGGGTAAATGCCTAGGAGCGGGATTGCTGAATAGACAGTAAATGCATGTTTAACCTTGTAAGAAGCTTCCAATTTGTTTCTGGAAAGGTTCTACCATTTTATATTCTACTAGCAAATTATGAACGTTCTAATGCTCCATATTTTCACCAGCACTTGGTATTGTTAATTTATTTCCTGTTTTTATTTTCATTTTTAGAGTTGGGTCTCACTATATTGCCAGGCTGGTCATGAACTCCTGGGTTCAAGAGATCCTCTTGCCTCAGTCGCCTGAGTAGCTGGGACTACAAATGCAGGCAACTATGCCCTGCATGTCAGTTTCTTTTCTGTGTCATGGTATCTCATTGGGATTTTAATTTGCATTCCCTAATGGCTAATAACGCTCCACATCTTTTCCTGTGCTTATTTGCCATCTTTGTATCTTCTTTGATGAAGTTTATATTAAAATCCTTTGTCCACTTAAAACATTGTTTTTAAGTTATTGAATTTTGAGAGTTCTTTATATATTCAGGATACAATTCCTTTTTAAGAGATAGGATTTGTAAATATTTCTCTTAGTCTGTGGCTTATGTTCACATTCTCTTAGTAGTATAGTTCAGAGAGCAAACATTTTTAATTTTGATGAAGTCTGATATGGTTTGGCCGTGTCCCCACCCAAATCTCATCTTGACTTGTAGCTCCCATAGTTCCCTTGTATTGTGGGAGGAACCCAGTGGAAGATAATTGAATCATGGGGCGGTTTCCCCCATACTGTTCTTGTGGTAGTGAATAAGTCTTACAAGAGCTGATGATTTTGTAAGGGAAAACCCCTTTCACTTGGCTCTCATTCTTCTCTTGTCTGCTGCCACGTGAGATGTGCCTTTCACCTTTGGCCATGATTGTGAGGCCTCCCCAGCCATGTGGAACTGTGAGTTTATTAAACTTCTTTTTTTTTGTAAATTGCCCACTCTTGGGTATGTCTTTATCAGCAGTGTGAAAAACAGACTAATACAAGTCCAGTCTATTATTTTGTCTTTTTGTTATGCTTTTTATGTCACAATTAAGAAATCTTTTCTTAATACAAGGTCATAAATGTATCCTCCCATGTTTTCCTCTAGAAGTCTTATAGTTTGTGTTTTAAATTTAGGTCTACCACCCATTTTGTGTTAATTTTTTGTATATGATGTGAGGTGTAGGTTGAGGTATCTTTTATTGCACATGGATGTTCATTTGTTCCAGCCCCATTTGTTGAAAAGATTATTCTTTCTTCATGTAGTCTTTTTTGCACAACTGTCAAAAATCATTGACCACATTTGTATGAGTCTATTTCTGCACTCTCTGTTTCCTTGATCTATATGCTTATCCTTTCACTAATTCCCACTGTCTTTATTTTTGTAGCTTTATGTTATCTTAAAACTAGGTACTTTGAGTCCTCCAACTTTGCTTTTCTTTTTCAAATTATCTTGGCTTTTCTCATTCCTTCCCTTTACATATAAATTTAAAAATAAGCTTGTTCATATCTACAAGAAGTTCTGCTGAACTGTGTTAAATCTATTGATCAGTTTGAGGAAGAACTGACATTTAAACTCTTTTGAATTCTCCAAACCACAAACATAATATGTACTTCTCTTATTTAGGTGTTTTTTGATTTATTTCATTCATGTTTTATAGTTTCCAACATACAGTTTTCACATATGTTTTGTAAAATTTATATCTAGTATTTCATTTTTTCAGCTATTGGAAATATTTACAAATTTTTCTTCATTTTAATTTTCATCATTATATATAGAAATATTGATTTTTGTGTGTTGTCCTTATATTCTGTGACCTTGCTAAACTCACTTACTGGTGCCTTTAGATTCTTTGGGATTTTCTACATAGACAAACATGTTGTCTGAAAATATGGATTGTTGACCTTGAATAAACACCTAGTTCAAATGTATTCCTTAAAATGATGAGAAAATGCTCAGAAAAGTGCATTTACATTGCTTTGAAGATTGATAAGTATTTCTTTCTAAGAACAAAATTCTGTCAACAATTTTTTGCTGGTTTTTAACCCAAATTAATGGCTCAGAGCTTTTTATGTAGTCAATTCAGTAAGCAGTTTTGTAGCATATTCACTATTTATTTCTTGCTCTCTATTCAACAGAGGTATTAACTGAGATTCTTTAGTTCTCAATTATCTGAGAATTTCTTTTCTTTCCTTTTGATCCATAAATCTCCCAAGTTTATTTATTATTGAGATGAATTTCTAGCCCTAATATGGAGGATGACTCCGAACCATCTATCAAGACATGTTGATACCTTTAACTTTTGGTGATAGGGCCATTGTTTTGATAACATCAATTTCAGGAAATTATTAGTTTGCTTGACTTTCAATAAAAACTTCAACTCCTCAATTTTTTCAAAGCTATTGACAAACTTAAATTAGAAGAGAAAGAGAAGCTCATTACCCTGATCGGTCAAAAGTTAAATGAATTTCTCAGACAGATGCTGTAGAGACATCCATACAATACAGCATAATTAACACTCATTCCTTAATGGAGACCTTAGAAATTAGATTTTAAAAGAGTGTGGACTTCAAATTCACTCCCCCTCCCTCCCTTTAGGGCTCCAGTTATGGGGAAAGAATGTTTATGGACAGCTCCAATTGAAAACTAGCGGAGCTAAGTCCCAGATGTGTATAGCTGTAAACCTGGGAGATATTTCTGCTTTTGACATTTAGGATGAGTTTAAGAAAGGGTTGCGCTAACAGTTTACAATAAAAGTGTTTAAAACATTTTAATAGTTCATTAAATTGTCACAACTATTCTGTAGAGCTGATAGTATTATTATCCCTAAATAAGAAGACTGAAAGTTGACCACTGGATTGAGCAAATTGGAAGTCTCTGATCACCTTGACTGGAGCAGTTATGGAAGAGTGGAGGACATGCCTGGAGAGAGCTAAAAGAGCAGGAGAAGAGGTATTGTGCCACTGATATTGACAGCTCTTTCGAGGAATTTTATTGCAAAGAGAGCAGAGAAATGGAAAAGTAGCTGATGTGAGAAGTAGGGTCAAGAGAAGCTTGTTTTTTCCCTTCTTCCCTCTCTTCCCTCTCTCCTTCCTTCCTCTCTTCCTTCCTTTCTTCCTTTCTCCTCCTTATAGGAGAAACTATGATATTTTGTATGCTGACAGGAATTTTCTAGTAGGTAGATACGCTGATCATTGTCTATGATATCAGTAGATCATTACATTAATCCAGTAGTTCAGAAGCATATATGAGGGAGGATTGAACATAGTGTATTGAGGCAAGAGAACAGGGTCTGGAGACAGGGAACTTAAGGCCAATTCATGCTGAATCAAGGAAAACACCAGGGTCTAGGGGCAGATAATCAGAGGCCAATTTGTGCTGACTTCCTAAAAGAAAAAACGCCAAGGTCTGGGGGCAGGGAATCTCAGGCCAATTTGCACTGACTTCCCAAACCTGGATCAAAAGGAAAACACCTGGGTCTGGGGGCAGAACACCTAAAGTTTCTTAAAGCTAAACCAAAAGGAAAACCCCATCTCCCAACCTGAGCAACAAAAGGATCAAAGGCTACTCTCCCTACAACCCTCTCCTTTCCACCAGTGTCAGATGGAAAAGGAGAGTGCCTGGGATTGGTTGCAGGCCAAGCCAGGACCATCCCTTCATCTGCACAGGGCACCAATTCACATCAGCCTTTAATTAGCCACAGACCAAATCCTTCATGCAGATAAGGGGCAGCTGGTAAGAACTGAAAACTGAGTGCTTAAAACCCAGAAAACTTTGTAACTGGGCCCTTGAGTCACTTGCTCAGGCCCATGCCCACCTTGTGGAGTGCTTTCTCGCTTTAATAAATTGTTGCTTTCACTGCTTCATTACCATGTTTCTTTCCTCTGCTACTTTGTGCATTTTGTTCAATTCTTTATTCAAAATGCCAAGGACCTGGACAACTCATAATCAAGACCCTCCACCAGTAACAGTATGAGTAGAGGAATACATGTATATAGAATCACATATGGTTTAGCTACAGTAATAGGAGGAAAGGTCAGTATGTAGGTGAGGATGCTATTCGGTAGGTGCACGGATGGTGGGGTCCTGTATACATTTTCCTCCTGTTGCTTCAATTTTTTCTTTCAGTGCAATAGAAATAAAAATTATCAGCTGAAAGTAAGAATAGGGGAAGAGGTGGTGGAAGTTTGGGGAGAGGAAAGAGTAGATCCAAAATAGCTTTTAGGAGAAGATGAGAAGAGATGGATTGGAAAAACCGGATATGATTGCTGGAGAACAATAGAGCCCATTTGAAGTTCGTGGTCATAAATTTAGAATGAGGTCAGTTAATGTGGTTGTTTTTTTTTCCTAACCACATTCACCTTCCTGGGTGCTAGCATGGAGCAGATAGAGAATTATATTTTACCAGGGTTGTGTTTTTGCTAAAGAGTGCAACAAGTCAAGAGAGGGGCAGAGGAGCTGAAGTGTACCTGAGGGAGTGATCACAGTGACAGTTCATGGAATTGAAGCTGATATGAAAGGAAGACAGGACGTTGATGGGGAGAGGGAAAGTGAAAAGATGGCTTGATCCGTTCTGAGGTTAGAAGACCTGGGGGGAGACAAAAGATTGACAGAGTTGAGGCATTCAAGGGAGATGGAAAAACTGGAGTCAGAGAGTGTGATGTGCAATGCTTAGATAATGGAGGGTTTGCATTTATTGATCATGGCAAGTGTTGGCTCACATAGGCTCTCGATGACTAAGGTACAGAGGAGGTTAAGACCGCTAGAGGAGGTAAGTCCATAAAACTGAGCCAGTGTGTTGGAAGGATGACCTGTGTATATACTGAGGTGCCAAGAATTTAAACAGCAAGAACCAAAATTGTGATAGAGTGACCCATTGTTGCAGACTACAACAATGAGAGATAATGGGTGATATAATATGTTGAAATATAATTCAAAGGTAGATGTTCTTAGAGAGGAGAGAAAAGAGAAGAAGAGAAACTTCTTTCTTGGAATTGGCAAGAAACAGCAAGGGGGATGCATACCCAATCTCCAAGCCCAGTGCTCTGAAGATTGGGAGCAAAACCACCTCCGCTTGAAAGGGCTGCAGGAACGCTGTGTCCTCAGGGCAGCCAGTCTTTAGAGAGAGCAAGAAGGTGGCACATCACTCAGAGAAGGGGTTCAGTGATGGGGGCTTTGCTGAGGAGGGACTGTGACTTTCATAGCATGAAATAGGAGAGCATCTGGAGATGAAAAGGAAGGTATGAGGATGGAGGAAGGGATCTGACAGCCTTCTGGAGAATCACATGCAGGTTCTGAGGGGTTACTTGGGAGACAGTGGCTTCCCATGGTGAGGACCTATAGAGGGATTAAAACATGTAATTACAGGATGTTGAGAGGATTCAATGCAGTGACGTGGGGAAGCACACAGCCCAATGCTGGGCGCACAGGTCACCTTCAGTACCCTTTGGCTAACACAGGACTTAGAAGTTGCATCTTGCCCGAGTGTTTTCTTTCTGCACATCCCCAACTCAGCTGATGGGTAAGAAAGCTCTGGATGTTAAAATTTAACACATATGGCTGAATTTTTATTAATTAAAACTGGAATCATTAAAATAATTAATAGATGTTAAATACTGGGTAAGAACCTGAGCCTAGTGCTCATTATGGCAGATGAAAATTGAAAAGCTTCAATCCATGTTTTAGCTTCCATGGATACAATTAATTGTTTCATTAACCTTCACCGTATCAATAAACTCACACTGCAAAGGATCAAGGCAAGTACCCTTTGGCATTTCATCTCCATTTAGGAATGCAGATCCAAGGAAGGTGGTTCAAGTTTCGTGCAGAGACCAACAGCATTTATCACCTCAGCTTTCTCAGGGGAATTTAGGCAACTCCTCGGTCCTCAGAGTCCAGGGTTCTGCCCCAAGGGTGGAGCAGGGTAGGGCTGGCTCTTTGTCTCAGTGATCCCCTGAGAGGTCTGACTCTCCAACTCTGCCACTGGTTACCCGCTGCCTCCCTGACTTTATATGCTCTCTGCAGGAGGCTTTCCTTTATTAATCCCAAACATACTCCCTGCTTTTCTAAAGGGATCTCTGTGTCCTAAGTGTTTCAGCATTCAGGAAAGATGGCTGTGCATTGGTGATCTTAGAATTTTTCGTCATAGGCCTGATCAGTCTTTGCATGAGAAGGATGACTGGGTGGTCAGTATTTGGGTTCAAATCACAGCTCTGCTGCATCATGGCTGTATGATTTTGAGTGTATAACTTAATCTCTCTGTGTGCTCTAATTTAATCTGCATAATGGGGCTGATAATGCCATCTACTTTATAGGGTTGTTGCAAGGAGCAAACTGAAAAAGATAACCCAAATAAGGTGCTTCACACAATATGTGGCCAGTATTGACCAATATTATGATGACCTAGAGTGTATAGGTTAGCAGAGAGCATAAGCACAGATCACTTGTCTATTTGGGGGCTGATTTTCAAGTGCCTCATCTAACAAAGCTGGCAAACCTCCTCATTGGATTTATTTCCAGAGCTTCAACCTGTGTGAGTCCCAAGGTAGAAGGTGCAGGCAGCAGGGAAGAAGTTTGGGGCACAGAAATTGGGGCAGGGTCCTGCTCACTTACCCCTCAAATGCAGGCACCTGGACGCTGAGCACTCAGTCTGCAGGTCACTGTGAACCACCTTCCTCAGCCAGGCAGTGCTGACAGTGCTTCTGCTGGCACATTGGTCTCCAATCTGGTTTCTGGTTTACTTAATTGTCAGCTACTGACATTGTGAGGGGCCCATAGCACATTGACATGGCGTTTCTGAAATCCCAGAAGTAATGCATTGCTCTGCTTGTTTTTTTTTAACAAGTCCCCTCTGTTAGATTCAGAGGCTTGCCTGAGGACAAACACTGTCTTTCAAGGAAACGACTCAGGTATTTTATTAGCAACTCAGGTATTATATCCACTAATTCAGCAGATATATTTGGGCGCCCACTGTATGCCAGGCACTGAGAACGTAAACCTACTAAAAGAAAGCCCTTGCCCTGAAGGGTCTCAGGGTCCTTCTAGAGACAATACAAGTAGCCAGATGAGGACCACAAGGTGATGTAAGTGCCTTGCGACAGGGTTGGGGCATGCTGCCTGAGTTTCGGATATCACGAGGTTTCCAAAAGGAGGCAGAGTATGAACTGAGACCTGAGGATGAGCAGAAGCTAGCAGGGGTAAACAGGTATGAGGAGAGGAGGTGGCAGGGAATGGACATTCCAGGAAGTGGGACCAGCAAGTACAACAGGAAGAGATCATGTACGCATGTGCGGACTGTGATGAATACGAGCTGACTTTAACCACAGCATGGTCATATGCGTAAGTTATGCACATAATTCAATATTTTACATATTTCTCATAAATAGGCATGGATATGCTTATTTACCAAGGAAGGAATTCATGTGCACTCTCTGCACATCCTTAGCCAGGTTAAAGATGCTGCTTGGTTCTCTCTTGTGGAACTCCTGGAAGAGCCTCTCCTCAGCTTTCTGCTTTTCCTGCTGGTTCAAATGCAGTAAAACTGGGAGGCAGGTTTGCCTATATGAACTTAGTCTTGTCCCCACAACCCACCCCTCACAGCCAGTCAGCATTCTCTGTTTTCTCTCTCTCTCTCTGACACACACACACATTCACACACACACACACACACACACATACACACACACACACACTACCTTATCACCTACAGGTTAGTGCTTCCTGATAGAGTGCTTCCTATGGGCTGTGACTCAGAGAATCCTTCAGGACATGTCAGTTGAAAGAGGAAGAGGGACCTTTGGGAAGCCCTGTGTCTCACATACATGGAAGCAGTCCCACCTGTCCCCTGCCCACCTGCCCCGCCCCCACATGGGGGTGGCCAAAGCATGATTGATTGGTCTGTGCACCCATTAGGATCAAAGACAAAATTAAAAGATATAACTATTGCTGTTATTACTGCCATTGGTTATCATTTATCAAGTGCTTACTATGTCCTGGTTCTGGGCTGAGTGCTTTGTATATTTATCTCATTGAATTCTCATGACAAACCTAGGAAGTATATACTATCGTCATTTCTGTCTTAGGGACAGAGGAACTGAAGCCCAGAGACTTTGGTGGCAGCTGGGATGTGAATTCAGGTATAGCTCACTCCAGAGTCCATGATCCATGATCATAATACTGGTAAGTACTCATTTGCTAGAAACACTGACTGCCCTTGTAGTGCTCTAAAACCCTGAACATGCCCTGAAGGGCAGGTGTGGGAGGAGGATTCAAGGACCTCTCTGTGAACGGGAAGAGAAAGATGAGGGCCTCTTGTTAAAAGGCAAAAGTGCTGAAACTTTAGGTAAAGCAATACCCTGTGTTTACACACCCGAGGGAAGGCCAGGAGGCGAGACTGGCTGAGCTCTGGGAGCTGAGTCCACCCCACGCTAAGTCACCAGCAGGTGTGTGGCAACAATTGGAAAATCAGGGTAGGAGTTGTCTCTAACAGAACAGGCCACTCCTATTGCTCTCAGGGCCCTAAGCCTCTTAGCAAAGTGCCAGACTGTCCACTCCACCACACCCCTTTTGGGCTCTCACCCGGAGATCATCACCCCCTTTCTGTAATGGGTCCTCCAGCCCCAACTGCTATCACTGTTTTCATGGTGAGAGGTTATGGGAATGGGTGGGTAAGCAGAGGGTTTATGGAGTTCCCCTGCCAGCAGTGGCTGGGGGAACCTTTCAGCTCATTCCTCAGGTATAGAGAGAAGAATGTGGTGGGATGAGGCTGCATTGCTTGTGCCAGCTAAATTCCAAAGGGGGTAGCATGGTGACTGCTGTTCTGAGTGCACTGGCTTTTAACAAGCACATTTTCTGGGGTGTCTTTGACCTGTTGGAGCTGAAGCACACATAACAGCTACACAGTGTTGCAGAATTAAGCACTCTCTCTACCTGGATCCTTCCAAAGCTTCATCCACAAAGCACACCTAAGCCACTTTTGCCCAAGGATTGACTCATGGAAGACCTCAAGTATACATTCATTTACTCATTTAATCAACAAAAATGAATAGAGCATCTAGTGTGTGCTGAGCTCTGTGCCAGGGCCCTGGAGGTACAATGGAGAGTGAGGCAGGCATGGTCTTGCCTTCATGGAGCTGACAGACCAGAGGAACACGTAGATGATAAAGGTCCTGCAGTTAAGTGGGATGAGGAACTCTCCTTTTAGTGCAAATTAAACTTGAGTTCCTTTACATCCAGCTTCATAGTTATTCCTGGGGAAACATTTCTTTCCAAATAAACCCAACTGGTAAGCTGCAGTAACTGGGTGTAATTCTGTTAGCTCAAAAGCTTGAGAGGTTTCCAGAAATCCACTTTTACAAAGTTGTTCCGCTCAGTTCAGCATGTGCTTACTGAGCCTTGTGTGTGCCAGAGCTGTGGCCGGCACTGGAGATTCTAGGAGGAGTGAGCTGGGTTATTGCTCACACAATGGGGAGATAACACACAAGTCAGTCATTTCAGTATTACCTAGTGAGAGCAAGTCACTCATTCACCAAGTATTCCCCAGGTACCCACTCTGTGCCAAGGCTGTCCTAAATCTGAGATACAACCATTAGCAGAATGGACAGTCCCTATTCTCATGGAGCTTGTATTTTATTGGAGGTATAGGAACCGCAGAGGTAAGCAGAGGGTTTATGGAGTCCCCCCGCCAGCAGTGGCTGGGGGAACCTTGCAGCTCATTCCTCAGGTATAGAGAGAAGAACGTGGTGGGATGAGGCTGCATTGAGAGAGAGTGCTGTTTTATATAGATGTGAACCAGGAACTCCCTGACGAGGTGATTTTGAATAGAGTTGAAGGAGGTGAAGGAGAGAGTTACTCAAATATATGAGGAAAGAATATTCCAGACAGAGGGTCCCCGGTGCTAAGAGGAAGAAGAGTACAAAGCCAAGAGAGGGCGAGTGTCTGGGGTTTTTGAGGAGTAGCTAAGAGGCCAGCCCTAGGTGCAATGTGGGTAGGAGTGGAGCAGGAAGAGATGAGGCTAAGGGAGCAGCAGGAGCAAAATGATCAGAGCCCAGACAGGCATCTGCACAGACTGTGATGACTGCAGCTTTTCCTATGGCGAGTTGGGGAGGCACTGACTGGAGGGCTTCAAGGAGGAGAGTTGACATATGATTTATGCTGTAAGAGGATCCCTCTGGCTGCCAGGATGGAATAAATCCTAAGGGGCAAGAGCAAAAGCAGGAAAAGCAGTTAGGAGGCTGTTGCAATTACCCTGAGGAGAGACAAACGTGGCTTGGACCAGAAGGGAATTGAGTAAGGAGAGGAGTATAAAATTCTGAATGTCTTTGAAAGATAGAGCCAAGAGGATTTATTGATGAATACTAAGTAGAGAAAAAACAAACAAACAAACAAGAATGAATCTAAGGTTTTGGCTTGAGCAACTAGAAAGATAGAGTTACTATTTGTAAAACATGCACTAGGAGAGGTTTCATAATTGCTTAGCAAATACTTCCTCTCTCCCTTTTTGTCTCTATGAGAGAAACACACTTTCTTCCCCATTGATGTTGGGTTTGGTCATAGGACTTGCTTCTGCCAGTGAAATGTGGGTGGAAATGATAGCATATGTGTTCTAAACCTAGCTCTTAAGAGGCCTGCATCTTGCAGTTTTCTTTGTCCTTCCTGGAGGTGCTGACCACTGCCAAGAGAAGAATGTGCCTAAGTGGCCACTACTTATACATCTTGGGCCCCAGAATGAGATACATAGAGCAGCCTCCTCCACTAACCCTCAGAATTGTGAACACGAAAATAAATGTTAATTGCATAGACTATTGTGTTTTGGGGTGGTTTGTTACACAGCCTGACTGTGGCAGTAACTCACTGATAAAGGGAGGAAGATAGGCTCAGTGCTTTGGGACATCAACATCAAAGACAGGCTCTTAGCCCTATCTGGGTGCTCAGGGATGTTGCCCCAGAGGTAATAAGTTGTTGCTGAGTCTTGAAGGCTAAGTCAGTGTTTCCCAGTTCAAGAGGTGGAACAAGGGCATTCCAAGCTGAGGACAGCATAAGTAAAGGCACAGAGACACAAAAACATTATATATGAATATATAGGGAACTATGCAAGTAGACGTATAGGGTGGCAGAAGATGAGTTAGGAGAAATTAACAGTAGCTGGATCACGGAGGATTTTGTATTCTTGTATAAGGAGATTGGACTTTATAACATAGGCAGTGAGGGCCACGAAAACCTTTTCAGCAGGAGAATATCATGGTCTGATTTATGTTGACGTGCTATCCTTCTGGCCTTATGTGGAGGACAGCTTCAGTGTTTCAGAGTTTCATGGCCTGGAGGCAGAAGGATAGGTAGAATCTGTTGGAATCATCTGGTCAAGTGCAGTGGTGGTAAAGATACGTGGATGGAAATGGAAACATTCAAATTTTAATACCAGCAGGATTTAAAGTACAGGGAGAAAGTGAGAGCTCAATATGTGGCATGCTTGGAACAGCAAGCATTGGAATGGATTTTCCTAACATGCTAATGTCTGATGGAGTTATAGATGATTTTTCTTTTCTTCTTTTATACAAATTTATTTTCTACAGTAATCATGGATTGCCCATATAATTAGAAAAACGTTTTGGATATGTTACAGTGTTTAAATCTGCCTGTTTTCCTTTGGATCAAGTTTGCTGAACCCTAGAATTTCAATGTTGGAGAGGGATACCCACCCTTGATACTCTCTTGGCCAGGTTTGCTGTCTTCTCTGAAAATTTGATTTTTTTTAAGATAACAAATGGAAAAAATATCCAAAAAGTGGTTCAGAGTGAATGTGACCTATGCATCTTATTTGTACTAATTTTATACTGTGAAAACATTTCAGAGAAACACTAATTCAGAATTGGCATCATCAGATAACATGCCCTTCCAGAGGATTGTGTCATGACTCATCTGATTATGGATTCAGAGTAAGAAATGTACATAAGACTCATTTAAAAGAGTAATTAAAGAGCACCATATGTGTAGAAGTAACTTTTTAAAAATTGCTGTGATTGCTGAAAATGCTATTGATTAAGAGGGGCTAACAGCTAAATGGCGAAGTAGCAATTAAAAAATGTAGATCCCTGCTAACAAAAATACAAATCAGGTTAGGCAAATCAGTACTTGTGATTTCTCTGCTCAAGGAGCACATCACACGTTTCACTTTGGTGCCTCTGTCCATTCTGTTCCCAAGCCTGGGCTGACACTCTTTGTCACCCCTGAGAACTCTACTCCTTCTCAAGACAAGCTCAAAAGCAACTCCAGGATGGCTTTTCTGTATCCCTGAGGAAATCCACTCTTTCACGCTCTGGGCTCCCACAGCATTTTATTCTTTGGGTCCAATAGCCCTGTCAAAGTGCTCTCTATATTTTTAACACTTATACTTTATTCATTTGTAATTTCAGTGCAGAGAATAACACACTACAAGACTTAATAAATATTGTGTCAATTGAAACGACTTAATACATACTCTTAGTCAAGTATCTTATTTATAAGGAAGCTGAGGAACAAGTAAGTGCTAGCATGTGGCTACCAGGGAATTGATCTAGAAGTGGTAAGAGGGTATACTTGGCTGTAAGAGATGGCCTTGAAGCCAAGGCTGACTGTTCAAGGCCCATTATCTTGTATATAGATCACTGTAGCAATTTTCTAAAAGCCCCGGGAGACATAGGTAAAAGATGAATAAGTGATTGCATTTAAATACGTTTAAATCTAATCAGGAAAATCAGATTCCAGTTTTTTGCTTTAAACTGATTTATCCAATGAATTACTGGATAGCCCTTGGAAGTAAGATTGATATCCACTTTGTAAATGAAGAGACTGAGGCTTGACATGATTCCATTGATCTCCACAGCTTCAACAGACACTTATCTGCTGACAATTCCCAGGCTTTTACCTCCAACCTCAAACTGTATTCTAAGGAGCTGATTTGAACTCCCAAGTGGTCATCTACCCTGGTAAGTCCTGCAGACATTTCAAAATCTGCAAGCTGAACATATGGGGCTTACATCTAACATCCAAACCTGATCTTCTGCTTTCTGTTTTAGGAAATGGAGTTCCCTCCACTCAGCCCTTGGAGCTATAAACCCTATGTTCATCTTTGTCTCTGCCAATTAGCTACCAAGAGCTTTGGAATCTAATCCACAGTGTCTCTTATGTCTGACCCCTTCTCCCCATACCCACAGGCATGGTATTAATTCAAGTCCTTATCATTTAGCGTCTAGACTTTTGCACTGGTTGGTACGTTTACTAGCAACAGTCCCATCTTCCATCCAGATGCCAAACCATCATTCCCTTCATTAAAAAGCTACGAGAGGTCGGGCGCGGTGGCTCACGCCTGTAATCCCAGCACTTTAGGAGGCCAAGACGGGCGGATCACGAGGTCAGGAGATCAAGACCATCCTGGATAACACAGTGAAACCCCGTCTCTACTAAAAATACAAAAAAATTAGCCGGGTGTGGTGGCGGGCGCCTGTAGGCCCAGCTACTAGGGAGACTGAAGCAGGAGAATGGCGTGAAACCAGGAGGCAGAGCTTGCAGTGAGCTGAGATCACGCCACTGCACTCCAGCCTGGGCCACAGAGTGAGACTCTGTCAAAAAAAAAAAAAAAAAAGCTACGAGATAAAACTCAAGCATCTTTATTATCAAACCTCCACATACCTCACTAATATCAACCCCCTTCCCACAAACCCAACTTCCTTCCTGCCACATCTGTCCACTAAGGACACTGAGCCCGATCACACCTCTGCATATGCTCATTCTTCAGCCTTTATGTCTTTTTTCTCTTCTCCACTTGCCGAACTCCTACTCATTCTTCAAGGACCACTTTAAAATGTCTCTTCTGAGAAGCTTTCTCTCACATTGCAGGCAGTTCATTGCTGTCTCCTCTGTGTTCTCACAGTATTTTGCTTATACTCTATTCCACTGTGATAATCTCTTTACACTCCGGTCCCCTACTTGCTTTGAGGACAGGGTCTGGAGCTCATTTTCACCAGCAGCCCTAATACCTGGTACAGTATCTGGCACACAGAAGGAAGATTACCTTTTGTGGGTAACTATTTAACCACTCTCAGTCTATTTCTTCACCTGTAAAATGGTAATAAAAATCTCTCCTTAAGATTTCAATTCAGATGTTGTTTATGAAAATGTTTTGTAGAAATGAGAAGCAGAAAGGGCTAGTGAAAGGAAGGGTTTTTTTTTAATATACTTTAAGTTCTAGGGTACATGTACACAACGTGCAGGTTTGTTACATACGTATACATGTGCCACGTTGGTCTCCTGTACCCATTAACTCCTCATTTATATTAGATATTTCTCCTAATGCTATTCCTCCCCCTTTCCCCCTAGCCCAGGACAGGCCCCTGGGGTGTGATGTTCCCCGCCCTGTGTCCAAGTGTTCTCATTGTTCAATTCCCACCTATCAGTGAGAACATGCGGTATTTGGTTTTCTGTCTTTGCAATAGTTTGTTCAGAATGATGGTTTCCAGCTTCATCCATGTCCCTAGAAAGGACATGAACTCATCCTTGGGAAAGGAAGGATTATTAAGGGATTATTTAGCCTAAGCATCTGCTTTTATTCATCAGAAAGATGAACCACAGAATGGTGACAGGACTTAGCCAAGGTCACACAGCAGTTCACATTGTATAGCCTGGGTCTCCTGACTCATTGCCATTTCCTTCCACCTTTCTGATTCTGCAGGCTCACCTATTAAGGCCCCAAACTAGTAATGCCTTGAAGGATCTTCTTTTATGATGCCGTATCACCTGTGACAAAGGCCATGTCCTGGGAAGAGTCTCACCACAAGGCTTCAAGCTATTTGGTTCCCTTACGTAACCTCTAAAATCTTACTACCATGAGAAAACTCCTCAAATATTTGCTTTGGGTGATGCACAGACTCAACAGTATGCTTCAAATCTGGTTTCTAAATTTGCAGTCTTAGAGGAGATACTATTTAGAGGAATAAACTCTTGCTCCTGACTTTTTTAGCTTAATTAAAATATTTTCTCTTCCTGAACATTTCCTGGAGCTCACTTTCATGTTTATGTTAAAATATCTGTTTTAGGGCGGGGCGTGGTGGCTCACGCCTGTAATCTCAGCACTTTGGGAAGCCGAGGTGGGCGGATCATGAGGTCAGGAGATAGAGACCATATTAGCTAACACGGTGAAACCTCGTCTCTATTAAAAATACAAAAATTAGCTGGGTGTGGTGGTGAGTGCCTGTAGTCTCAGCTACTCAAGAGGCTGAGGCAGGAGAATCACTTGAACCCGGGAGACAGAGGTTGCAGTGAGCCAAGATTGTGCCACTGCACTTCAGCCTGGGCGACAGAGGGAGACTCCATCAAAAAAAAAAAAAAAAAAAATCTGTTCTAAGGACAAATTTCCAATGTGCTGTGATCAAACATTGGGTGAATTATTTAGAGTATAAACTTCAAACAAAATTAACAATCACCAGAGAAGAGAAGTTGTCATCAGAAAGACTCTTGGTCCAGCATTCTGAAATGAGATGGAAAAAGGCTCAAACCACTGTTTTCAAAGAATATGTAGAAGAAGCTGGGAGAGCTATTAACTCAACAGGCAAAGACCTAATCCCCATCATGCAGAAGGCTGGCAGCTGCATGCTCCTGTCCCAAGAATGCAAACATGAGCTCTCACCTCCCAGGTCCAAACAACTGCATTGTGAGTAAGTGCATTGTATTCTAACCATGGGAGGGAATGGTGGAGAGAGAGAGAGAGAGAGAGCAGCTATACTTAGCATTTCAATGTGGCCCTTCTGAATTTTCAAAGCATTTACCAGTCAGTAATTAGCAGTCTCACTCTGGAGCTGAAAAAAAAAGGACGTTATTATAAATTTCACACTTTAGGTATGGGAGATGGAGAGATCATAGTAACGTAAAAGATGATCACACTACCAAGCATTTGGGCAGTAATTTTCTGTTTGAGAATTGACAGTACTTAGAATATGTTCACACCATTCTTACATCACTGTAATTTTAGAAATAGGCATATCATTTTATCTATTTTTTTTCTTAGTTTTCTTAGATCTTACAGCATACTACCTCTATGATAAATAGAGCTTATATCTCACCTCTCCAGAGTTCTTGACCATATAGGGAGTATGAAAAAGTATAGATGGTACCCCATCACCTGATCCACTTTATTGAGAGCTGATGAAAAATTACATAGTGTCCTATTGCTCAGGCGGGACATGTTTTGAAAGAAAGCCCAAGCCAGATATTCAGAGTGTTTATCCCTATACTATGTTTGAGCGTGTGACCTTTATGTCAGGTACTCATCACCTAGTTTATGAATAGAAAAGAAAGAGAGGCACATTTAGTTCATCAATGCCAAGTGAGATTTATGGTTTGTTGCATCTGAATGATGGAGATTTTTTTCACTTTTCAATCAAATGTAGTACTCTCAGTTTTCTTGACTGGCATTAAGTGGGACCCTATCTTGGATCCCAGGGCTGCAATGGCATTTTCCAGCTTCTTATAACTCATGGGCTGATGGGAGAAAACAACAACCATGAATTGTTACCACTCTACAGCCTAAAAACCAAACATGAAAATTATCCAAAACTTGAAAAAAAACCACAAAGATAAATGAAAAATAAACTGAATGTGGATTTTGACTTCTGTTGTGGCTGAAAAATACGTATCTGGGGTTTGATGGGGAAATGAGTAATCACTTCCACTGGCAACCATTTTCATTCTGCTTAATAACATTAAGTTCTTTTCATTGATATTTTCAGAAATGGGAGTCTTAGACTATGCAAATGGAATCAAATCTTGATAACTACCTGAAGGAGAAGAGGAATGTTTCTATTATGCTCCATCTTGCTACTAACCTCACAGGCTGGCTGTTCTTGCTCATTCCTGGGTATAAGCTAAGCCAGCTATGGGAGGAATTGGTTTACAGTTTAACTTTAAAACAAGATGATAAGAGTCCCCTCCTGAAACTAACCCCCTCTTTGCTCAGGGACCAAAACTGCCTTTGTAAACCTAATAAATTGGCCACAAGGTTAGAATTATGGTAGGGGCCTAAATTCTGTTAGAATGTAGGCATAGTTAAATTCTAACCAGTCATTGTTTTATAATTTGTCTTTTTATAACTGCTTACTGATCAGGTGTCATGTAACTGGAAGTTATTTGTAAATTCTCCAATTGGTCCTATAGATAACATCACTATTGTCAAACCTAAGACAATGTTTGAGATCTTTTTCAGACTTTTGCATTCTGGTGACCAACTAACTCCACTTGGACCTGTGATTCATACCAAGAAACTGACTCAAAAGGTCCTGTGTCCCCCACCCAGAAATGGACTCAGTGCATGAAGACAGTTTTGACATTCCTATGATTTCGTCCCCAACCAATCAGCAGTACCCATTCTCTAGTCCCTGCCCACTAAATTATTCTTAAAAACCCTAGCTTCCGAGTTCTTGGGAAGGCAGAATTGAGAAATATCTCCTGTCCTTCTGCTCAGCAGCCTGGTGATAATTAAACTCTCTCTACTGGAACAACAACAACAACAACAACAAACTGAGAGGATGTCCTCTTTATAACAGAATAAATTTCAGAGGAGTTAAAAATAAAGCCATAGAAATACTAGAAGAGAACGCAGGTGCATTAAAAAAATAACCTTTGAGGAATTGAAATCAGTACATCAAAGAGAAATCTGCACTCCCATGTTAATTGCAGTATTATTTGCAATAGTGAAGACAAGGGGAAAACCAAAAGGCCATCAATGAATGAATGGATTAAAAAATGTGGTATATATGCACTGGAATACTATCTAGTCTTACAAAAGCAAGAAGTTCTTGTTATTTGCCACAATATGGATGAACCTAGAGGAATTATGCTAAGTGAAATAAGCTAGGCACAGACAAATACCACATGATTTTATTTATATGGAATCTAAAATAGTTGAACTTGTAGAATTAGAGAGTAGATTGGTGGTGGGTGGGGTGGGTAAGGAAATGGGAGATGTTGGTCCCAAAGTACAGAGTCAACATGGTGACTATAGTCAACATGGTGACTATAGATTATAATAACGTATATTTAAAAAAACTAAAAAAAGGACTTTAAATATTTTCACTGTAAAGAAATAAGTATTTGAGGTGATTAATATCTTAATTAACCTGATTTGATCATTATATAATGTATACACATAAGAAAACATCACATTATATACCATAAATATATACACTTATTATTTATCAATAAAAATAATTGTGGAGTAGCCTTTTAAAGCATGACATGAAATCCACAAGCCAAACTGAAAAAACTCACAAATAAGAAAGCATAAAATTTGAATAAAATTTCTGTTCAGAAAAGAATACCATAAAGGAGATAAAAAGGCAAGTTGAAAAAATATTTGCAACACACAAAATAGATAAACGTCGATTTTTTTCATAAAAAACAGTAAAAACAGTAATGAGCCAAGAAAAAATGGACAAAAGACACCGGAAGACAATTCACAGAAAAAGAAATACAAATGAACATTAAATAAGAGTTGTTTAGTCTTACTCATAAAAGAAATTCAAATTAAAATGGCACTGAGATACTGTTTCTCTCCTACAAAATCAGCAACCATTTAAAAATTTGCTAACACACACTGTCTGGAAGGAAGTGAGGAAAAGAGACTCATTCTCTCTGTCAGTGAAATTTATGATTTGAGGCTGCCTTCTGGGAGGGCAATTATCAATCTCTTATATAGTTTTCAGTGCCAGTGCTCTTTGACCCAGCAACTCCATTTTGGGGAGTTTAATTTACAGATGTGGTCACAGAAGTACAGAAAGTTGTATATATTAATGAGGTTTAATATAGAACTGTTCATTAAAACAGAAAACTGGAACTAGCCTAAAGTTCATCAATAGGGAAATGATACATAAGTTACAGTGCCTCTATCTTGTGGAACACTACAGCTATTGGGGAGAAAGAGGTAGACTTGGAGATGCTGATATGGACAGACATTTCTGCCAGATTTTATTATTAATTAAAAAAAAAGCCAGTTGGGAACTGAATGTGGGGTATATTTTAATAATTTTAAGGCAAAAAGTAAATAAATTAACATATATACATATATTTACATATATACACATATATATACACATATATATACACACATATATATATATACACACACACACCCCTATGTATAAATAAAAGATTTATGCCCAGATATAAAATAAATTATTAATAAGGCTGAGTCTGGGAATTGACACTGGGGCAAAGAGAGGGTTAAGGAAGAGGAGCTTACTTCTTGCTCTCTATTTTGGGTCCTATTTGGATGATTTTTCATATCATATATTCCTTTGATTAAAAAATTGAAAAGAAGATGAATGATTTCTTCATTTATCCCTTATTCCTGTACAACAGTCGCTATTCAGGTAATTCAAGGATAAACCAAACTCTTGGCTGCTCCAGGCTTAGCTCCTGCTTCTGACAATGAATTTTTCAACCAGTTACAGATCCAGCAGCAACATGGGATCTCAGATGATTAGCACAGTTTGGTTCCTGTCCATATTGTGGCTTAATTCACCTGAAATATATTATGCATATCTGGGCCATGTTGCTGAAGTCGTTTTAAGAACAAGTCTCTGATCTTAGCCCTCTTCTCACTGATTTTTAATTCCAGCTCCCTCTTGTTGATCCTTAGGAAATACAAAAAACAGCCCTTACCAATTTTTTTTTAGTAGACTTTCAGTAATTTATTCATGTCTTGTTGGCTTTCTCCATCCCCTACTCTATCACTTCTTTTCTAACCCCTAATGTGTAATTTTCACAGGCCTTCTAAGTGTTTTTGAAATATAACCTCAACAAAGAGTGGTAAAAATTCCATCAAGGTAACAGGCCATGAAGCTGCCTGGGTCCTGCATGGTCCCCCCAGGGGCTGGGCTGGTACTTAGATGTGAGCTCACATGCCTCCCTCTGTTCACCAAGCCCATCCTGGAGAGCTGGCCAAGAATATCAAGAATCCCAGGGATCTGTATTCAGTTCTACTGAGGGGTGCAGACTGCTGGGTGTGTAAGAGAAAGATCCTCTTGAAAAATGAGTGTTCTTCTTCCTTCTAAATGGATCATCACTGACCCCTGGGAGTAGGGGTTATGTTTTGGAAAGAATGGCTGAAGCTGACCTGTGGAAGCCAAGTCTGGGCCCAGCCATCATCTGTCTCTCCCTAGTCAGGGATCAGAACACCTTATCCCATCTCCTGCAGACTTGACCCTGCCTCAGTCCCTGGGGCCTACCCTCACCTTATATTAGGCTGCAGAAGTTGTTCTATGGTGGAAACACACTGGATTGTGAGATTTGGTTTTATTGATGGTGACACTATATTTTCTAGGAATTGATGTTTATAAAGTGTTGACAAAACATGGGAGAAATGCCAAAATTAACAATATTCAGTGAGAAAAGCAGGATTCCAAATTACTATACAGCCTTGTAACAATTGTTTGAGACAAACAAATCTATGCACAGAAAATATAACTGGATCTCCCCACTTGGTAATAGGTCACAAAACAAAGTCCTAGGATGAAACTGTGGAAGAAAGAATGGAGAAATTGTCAGATAGAACACTGGAATGGAATAGAAAACAAAGAAACAGAAACATGTATTTGGGAATTGGTATGTGATAGAGGTGGATAGAGATTAGTGGGGAAAAGTTGGATTATTTAATGGATGAAACTGGGAAACTAAACACACAGAGAAAAGCAAAAACTGAAACAAACTCACTCGACATACAAAAGCAAGCTCCAGCTGTACTAAGGACTTAAAAGTGAATGGTAAAGCTAATGAAAGTAATAGAAGAAAAAAAAGATGTAATATAGAATACTTCTTCATAACCTTAAGTGGGAAATAATTTCTTAACAAGACTAAATGCATAAGTGGGAAATAATTTCTTAACAAGACTAAACGCATAAACCATTTCAAAAGCAAGGTTTTCTGTTCAACAAAGAATGATAGATGAATATAACTGATGTTGGGGCTCAAAAATGCTACCCCAAGGCACTTTGAACTGAAGGAGATTTGTAGGGCCTTAGTAGTAAGGTCACTCTGACCTTCCCCAGCCTTTGCGAGAGATGTCCTTGAAATTCTCTGACCTACTTTGCTAGAAAATAGGAAATAAGATCCTTATTCCAAACGGGTCCTTCCCTATTCCTTGGAGGAAGGAATACTACACAGAGAAACCGAGAAGAATCTGAACAGACAGGCCTTGGTCTATTACCATTAGATCATACCCTTTTGTCCAATCACATTTTTATATGGCTGGCTGTTCTTCATCTAAACTTAGCATAAAAATAGACATTTCTTCCTGGGTCTTAAGGTCTTCACTTCTGAAAGCATCCATGTCATGTAAAACTTTGTTAAATAAATTTATGTTTTTCTCTTGTTAATCTGTGATTTGTTACAGGGGTGAACCTTGTGACAGGTGATGGAAAAGGTATTACTCCCTTTTTGCCCCTACACAGATGAGTGACACACTGGGAAAAGATATTTGCAATGTCTGAAATAGAGAAGGAACTAGTATTTAGAATACATAAAGAACACTTGCAAAAAAGGTATTTTTAATACCTCAAGACAGAAATCCTGATAAAAAGTGGGTAAAGCATTATTGTGTATATACCCAAAGGAGTATAAATCATTCTACCATAAAGACATATGCATGTGTATGTTAATCACAGCACTATTTACAATAGCAAAGACAGAGAATCAACCTCAATGCTCATCAATGCTAGACTGGATAAAGAAAATGTACATAAATACCATGGAATACTATGCAGCCATAAAAAAATGAGATCATGTCTTTGCGGCAACATGATGGAGCTGGAGGCCATTATCCGAAGCAAACTAACACAGGAACAGTAAACCAAATACTGCATGTTTTCACTTACAAGTGGGAGCTAAACACTGAGCACACATGGACACAAAGACACATGGATAACAGACTCTAGGGCCTACTCAAGAATGAAGGCTGGAAGGAGGGTGAAGAACAAAAAACTACCTATCGGGTAGTTTTTACCCTGGTACTTATTACCTGGATGATGAAATAAACTGTAAACCAAACCCCTGTGACATGCAATATACCTACATAATAAATATGCACATGTATCCCTGAACCTAAAATAAAAGTTAAAATTTTTTAAAATGTAGGTGAAGAAAAGATCAAAGTAGGCAATTCATAGAAAGGAGAAGCCTACATGTCTAGACAGTATAGGAAGTGGTCAGCCTCACTAGCAATTAGAGAAACACAAATTAAAATGACTTTACATTTCTCATACTGGCAAATATTAGACAGCAGCATGTGGCACATCAAAGACCCTGAGAGAGTATAGACTAGGGTGGGTCTTCTGGGAGTTAGTCTGCTGTGTTCACTGAACCTAGCCATGGGTATTCCTTCCTGAGTCTAGAACACAAGAATGCTTGAATAGGATTGTAAGGGGGTATAGGATGTTCTTTGCAGCCTCCTTTGTGGTAACAACAAGTGAGAGGCAGCCTGGGTGTCTATCACTAAGAGAATGAGCCAGTCAAATACTGTAGGTGCAGGAAATAGAGTAGTAGGCAGCAGACAGAAGCAATAAACTAAACACATGTGCAAGCACACACGCAAAACAACCACCATATTTTTTCATAATTTCCATTAGAATGTAAGCTCCATGAGGGCAGAGACTACAGGGTTTTGATGGTCTTTAAGTCCCACCCTCTAGAATCTTGAGAACATAGTGGATGCAAAAGTCACATTTCTTGAATTTTTGATAGATACATACTTATATATCTACATACATTAAATATATCAAAAAGGATGCTTTTTGGAGGGGAAGGATAATGGAAGTAGGGATAAAATATGAAGGGAAATAAAAATATGTTGATAATGTTCCATCAACTGAGTTATAGTATTAATTCAAATTTTTGTACCTGGAGATTGGGGAGGATTAGGAGGAAACACCAAAATATGAACTATTCTGGCCAGGTGCGGTGGCTCACGCCTGTAATCCCAGCACTTTGGGAGGCCGAGGCGGGCAGATCACCTGAGGTCAGGAGTTTGAGACCAGCCTGGCCAACATGGCAAAACTCTGTCTCTACTAAAAACACAAAAATACAAAAATAAGGGCGTGGTGGCAGGCGCCTGTAATCCCAGTACTTGGGAGGCTGAGGCGGGAGAATCACTTGAACCTGGAAGGTGGTGGTTGCAGTGAGCCGAGATCAAGCCACTGCACTCCAGGCTGGGCGACAGAGCGAGACTCTGCCTCAAAAAAAAAAAAAAAAAAAAAAAAAAAAAAAGAGTTATTTGTAGATTCTGGATATTAGCCCTTTGTCAGATGAGTAGATTGCAAAAATTTTCTCCCATTCTGTAGGCTGCCTGTTCACTCTGATGGTAGTTTATTTTGCTGTGCAGAAGCTCTTTAGTTTAATTAGATCCCATTTGTCAATTTTGGCTTTTGTTGCCATTGCTTTTGGTGTTTTAGACATGAAGTCCTTGCCCATGCCTATGTCCTGAATGGTATTGCCTAGGTTTTTTTCTAGGGTTTTTATGGTTTTAGGTCTAAGATTTAACTCTTTAATCCATCTTAAATTAATTTTTGTATAAGGTGTAAGGAAGGGATCCAGTTTCAGCTTTTTACATATGGCTAGCCAGTTTTCCCAGCACCATTTGTTAAATAGGGAATCCTTTCCCCATTTCTTGTTTTTGTCAGGTTTGTCAAAGATCAGATAGTTGTAGATGTGTGGTATTATTTCTGAGGGCTCTGTTCTGTTCCATTGGTCTGTATCTCACACACCGAGGCCTGTTGTGGGGTGGAGGGAGGGATAGCATTAAGGAGATATACCTAATGTAAACAACGAGTTAATGGGTGCAGCACACCAACATGGCAGATGTATACACATGTAACAAAGCTGCACGTTGTGCACATGTACCCTAGAACTTAAAGTATAATAAAAAATAGATATAAATAAAAAATTAAATTAAAAAAATGAACTATTCTTAGATGGTGGAATTAATGCTAATATTTTTGTTCTTCTGCTCTTCTATATTTTTAAAAATTCTATAATCAGCAGTGTTTTACTTTTATTATCCCCAAACCCAACACTTTAAAAGGTTTTTGTCATACTTGAGAGGGCACTGTCCCCAATACCAAGTTTCCTCTCTCGGCTGCCCTCCCTCCTTTTATCTGTTCTGCTTTTCCCAACACCATGAGTGCGCGCACACACATATGTACACATACATGCAACACACACACCATGTACATATACAACACACACACGTGTACACATACACACAACACATGGACACACACATTTATGAAGTTCCCATATCACTGGCTTGGTTTGTGCTTGGTCAATAACCAAGAAATCAATAACCTCCGGTTTCCTCCAGACTGACCTCTTAGTTAGGATTATCTTTGGCTTCCTAGAATATATGACCCATGGTATGAGTCACTGACCTCTGGCCTAGTTTGCCCTACTGGAGGTCTTCCTGGATTCCTGGTCTCAGCCTTCGCCAGTTTATCTCAACCTGGTGCTTACCCTAATGTACTGAGTTGCATAGCACCCCGCACCCCAATGCATGTCCTTCCTGGTAATGGAAATGGGATATTTGCTGGTGTAACTAGTTAAGATGAAGTCTTATTGGAATAGGGTGGATCCTCAATCCCAAATGACTGGTGTCCTTATCAGAAGAGAATTAACATAGAAACACACAGCAAGAACCCTACTGCATTATAACAGAGGCAGAGACTGGAGTGGTGCCTTGACAAGTCAAGGCTTGGCAGAAACCACCAGAAACTAGGAAGAGGCAAGGACAGATCCTCTCCTAGAGCCTCCAAGGAGGGCATGATCCTGCTAACACCTTGATTTTGGACCTCTAGCCCTCAGTACTGTGAGAGAATAAGGTTCTGTGGTTTTAAGTCACCACGTTTGTGCTACTTTGTTATTGTGGCACTCAGAAACTCAAACAACCACCCACACTCAATTGAGTATTTGCCAAAGGAGATTTTGGGTGGCCAGAAAAGCCTCGATTGCACCCAGTCTCTTGCTGGCATGGCATTTTGAATGTCCAAAGTCCCATGAAGGAAAGGAGAAGGAAGGAGAAGGGGAGGTCTACTCCATATCTTTATTTATGCTAAAATGAGCTTTAGTTTAACATAAATCAGATAGTAGATTCAGTCATTTTCCTGTACTTTAATGAAAAATTTACTTGGTTCATGCAGCCAACAGAGAGAGAAAGATGTTTTTAGAATCTTGAAAATGCAATAGGAAGATTAAAGTCCACTGGAATCCTTTCCATTCTGGGGTTATCACTTCTGAACCCACTTTCCAATACCTCCGCTTTGCAAAGAACAATTTGGCCGAGCCTGGGACACACTCTCTTCTAAGGTCAAGGTCAATTTTCCATCAAAGATCAAGGTGAAAAATTGGAATTGACATCACTCTCCTGTTCTGCTTCTATTTTACTGGGCTCCTGTCTTAGAGGAGAAGTTAAAGAGCTGTCTCTGTTCTGCTTCCTGTCCCTATTTCTCTCCACTGCCTGGAGCACCACTGTGAAGCACTGAGAGGTTCCAGAGATAGGAAAAGCAGGGTCCTGGGGAGCTTAAAGACAAAACAGTGGTCCTGGAAGCAGCCAGGAGCCAGTCACCTGCTCCAGCTGTGCTGTGGCTTCATCTGCAATGAAACACCTGCTGGTGGAGATGCGCTAGTCCTTCTGCATTCATATGCCACTCACCCCTTCCCGGGAGAGTCTCATCTTCCTATACAGGCCTTCCAACTCTTTCCATTCTTGTGCTCTCCAATCCATTTTCTATAGCAGGTAGAGCAGATCTTCCCAAACTGCATATACAACTCACTTGCTGAAAACATCCGATGCCTCACCATTCACCCTACAATGAAGTCCAACTTCTTACATGGCCACTAATGGTAAAGCCATGGCTAAGGTCTCTTTAGCATCCATGTCACCTGCTACTTCTGTTTACTCCCTCCAGTAGATCCAGACCATGTTACTCACAATTCTCGGAATGGGCTTCTTTGTCTCCTTCCCTTCACTGGGCTATTTCATGTGTCATTTCCACACTCAGAACCCTCTTTCCTATTCTCTGTTGTCCATTTATCTCTTTTATTCCACTGGGTTTCATTTTAGACATTGCTGTAAGCTGTCCCATTGAGACAACTCTTTTAAAATTGCATTTTTATTTTCTAGCACAATTTTAATGCTGTGTTTATTGGTATGATTACATGAAGGACACGTATCTTCTCCCCTTGACAATAAGGTCCTTGAGGGCAGGAACTTTATCTTGTTCATTTTATGTCAGCATCCAACTCAGAGCCTTGTCCAGACTAGAAGCTTTATATGTATTCATTGCAAGAATAGGGAATTTTCAGATGGCTCTGTTACTAGGGCCTGCCTAGCTCTGATATTCTGAGTCTGTAGATCTTGTCCCCATCCTGATAAATATTTTCTGTATTTAATCTGAGTGTGAATTTACTGCTAATAAAACATGTGGCTCCCTGCAGATGGTGTGTGCAGCATACTTGATTAATGCTACTCTACTCTGATTAATGTATATAGCATTGTAATTATTTTTTTCAGAGAAAAATCTCTGCATTTCCATTTGATTTAATTTGTGCTACTACTCATTGGCTAACATTCTCAAAGAACTGTTTCCATTTTCTCCATATCTCTGATATTTCAGACTGATAGTTGCACTTGTGTAGGAAATGATTTTTCTCAATTTTTTTATGTGTAGTGATGAATCTTTTCCACGGAGATATTTTTCAAAAAATAATCTCTGTATTTGGCAGGATCTCTGCCTGCCCATTTCCTCCCTCCTCCTCTTTTGCTTCTCTATCTTTCCAGCCCACATCGCCTCTCCCCACACTAATATGTTAGCAGCACTCTAAGCTTATTCAGTTTTAGTGTTCTGCATTTTTTTCAATTGGAAAATATTCCCTTGGCCTATTTTTAACCATGGAGCTCACACGTACAGCCTAGTTGTTTTCTTGTGCTGGAAAAATCTGCCATGGGAATGGGAAGCTTAGCAGAAATCAGCAAGACCCTCTGAATAGAGGAGGTGCTGAATTTTAAGCCGTGTTACTGGGAGGAAAAGTTGTGGTGCTGAAAATCCAGTGGGTGCTGAGAAACAGAAAGAGCTTCGTGGAGCTCTCTGGTGAAAAATTTATAGTGCTTATTATGTATATCAGCTTCTCTGTAAGAAGTTATGTATTTTTTATCTCATTTAATCCTCACCAACACCCTGGGAGGTCATTATTCATTAATTTGATCACTGATTTATTTGTCTATTTACTGAGCTAATATTTACTTAATACTATATGTGCCAGGATTTTCTGCAGGTTAAATGGGATGAAGTGTAGAAATTTCTTAGCAACTTGATAAATGGCAATGTCACTTACAGAGTTGGACAGATTAGGGTAAGAGCAAATGTTTGGGTGGAGAAAACAAGCATTCCATTTTGGTCAAGTTACAACTGAAGTACAGTCATGCATGGCATAATAGCATTTCACTCCAGAATGGACTGTATATATGACAGTGGTCCCATGAGATTATAATGGAGCTGCCCTATACAGGTATATCATTAAAAATTTTTATACTGTATTTTACTGTGCCTTTCCTATTTAAATATGTTATATACACAAATCCTGACCACTATATTACAATTGTCTACAGTGTTCAGTACAGTAACATGCTGCACAGGTTTATAGCCTAGGAGCAAGAGGCTATCCCATATAGCCCAGGTGTGTAGTGAGCTATATCATTTAGGTTTGTGTAGGTACACTCTATGATGTTCACACAGTGATGAAATTGCTTAACGATGCATTTTTCAGGACATATCTTCATTAAGTAACACATGACTGTATCCTACCCTCCATATTTCAAATGAGGAAACTAACTTCCAATAGATGCCCAAGATTACATGGTTGGTAGGAGAGAGAACCAGGTCAGTCTGGTTCCAGGGCCAAGACCCTCACTGTCCGCTTCTCAGCCTCAAGGAGATGAAGCATGGTGCAATGGGTGCCCTCCAGGGCCTGCCCCTCTGCGCTTGTCTCTTTTATCACTCTCAAATAACTGTCACCCAGAGCATACAGTCTCCCTGTATCTTGGAGGCAGATACTCATGACATAGACCCTAGAACAGAAACATCATCTAATTTTAGGCACTATTTGTGACCCAATGAAAAGTTGTTATTAAAGCACACATTAATTGACTCATTTTCCTTTGATGACTCATTAATGGATGCTCTGGGAAAAGCATTCCCCTAGGCACTTAGGCAGAAAAATAGAAAAAAACAAAGCTAACATAAGCAGAAGTCACTTTGTCCCTTTTCTGGAGATAAGCCAGTCCCTGGGTCTTGCTCTCAGGTATGGGGTCGTGTGACCAGGCCCTAGTGTGGCCCTGAGGAAAGGCATGCACACTTTGACTACATTTCACCTGTGTATGCTTATTGAGTGGCAGTTCCATCAACTCATCACCTGATATTCATCAGCTTTCTTTCCTCTACTCACATTTCTGCATCATCAGATGCTCAAACACAGGACCAGAGGGACACAGATCCCTGAGGGGATTAGAGATGGTGTACAGTCGTCCCTCAGTATCTGTAGATGATTGGTTCCATGACCTTCCCCCCTACCAAAATCTGAATGTGCTCAAGTCCCTGATATAAAATGGCATCATATTTGCATATAACCTATGCATATCCTGTATACTTTAAATCATTTCCAGAGAATTTATAATACCCAATACAATGTAAATGCTATGTGAATAGTTGTTCTACCACGTTTTATTTATCTGTATTATTTTTATTGTATTGTGATTTTTTTTTTTCCCCGAATATTTTCCATCCACAGTTGGCTGAATCCATTGATGTGGAACCCGTGGATAGGTACAGCCAAATGTATAAGCTCACGCTTTGAGGACTTTTCTTCTAGATTCTGTCTTACACACACAGGCACACATCACACACATAAAACTTCCTTTTAAGACCTGCAGCCTTCATAGCTTAAAAAATATTTTCCCAATAGAAAAGGAAACAATTTTCAAGTCATTTCCTGCATGTTAAGCAGGCATTTGTTTATACTACCAGCCAAGCTTTCAAACTTCAAGGAAATGTATAATATTTTTCCCAGGGTGTTGGACTGTAACATTTAAAAATTCTAAAATGATTGAAAGTATGTGAGAAACTGGTGCAAACACTGAAAGCTGGGGCAATAGGCTTATTCAGCGGCAGCCCAGGTGGGGGCCTTTCCCCAACTTCCTGTCTCCCTGGCTGCACACAGCCAGAGGTTAGATGTGCTCTGAGCCCTGGCACAACAAGACAAAGTCACTCCTTCTCCTCACTCTTCCCTTTTCTATTCTGATAAGTTTGCAAGCAGATTACAAATTATCACCTAAACATCTTTACCTTCCACAATGGGATCTCTCTAGATATCATAGCAGGTGGCAAATTGGTCTGATTTATCATTATTTGCATTTTTAATTTGTAGTATTTTAGGCCCAGAGAATTTTCATGAGTCTTAAAATGACAGCACAAACATTAATACATAATTCATCATCTATTTTTCATAATACATGTGGTTAGCAACCCATTGATAAACAGAAAAATCATTACCACTTTAAGTAGGATAAAGTTAGTTCTTGCCCCCTACTCTTCCCCTCTGAGGTCTCAAAGGATAAATTGCCTGTGACTGAAGCACCATCGACAGCCTCCGTGCTATTTTGTCAACAGGAAGAGACTTCTTAGTTGTAGCTTTGTTATTCTTTAGAACCACCAGATGTTAAATAACTGCAATACAGTGTTTGTGGGGCTTCCACAGTCTCTGATTTGGGCACACTGGATGCTTTCACATGTAAGCAAAAGATGAGAAAGCAAGAGAGATACCCCTACCCCATACTGCTTTCTCTTTCCTTCCAAAGTCCTAAACCTCACTCTACAATATTCCCTTGTCATCCTTTCTTTCCATGTCCCCGCCCTGCCCCACCAGGCGTTGCTGTTTCCATAACTCAGTTGGAAGAAATATTAATTCCTCTAATCGTTTTGAAATAACAGCCCCACAGAAAAATAAAATGCATAGACAAAATGCCTAGGAATTTGACTGGGAAGCAAATAAAGGAGACTAGCAAAATAAAATGGACCCTAAGCAATTTTATCAGAAAGATGATCAGTGAAGAAAACCAAGCAGATTAATTCAGGAGAGCTTCAGACATCACATTGTGTTCTTGTTGGCTGTTACCCAACTGAGGTAGACAAATTTTTTATTTTTCCTGGCTACTCTAGGTGCCTCTACACAGACAGCACATATTCCACAAGGACGAAGCACTTCTGAGAAGTCCAGCTCACACCAATCTTCCCTTTCTCTGGCTCCTACTGCATAGATAAACCAATCAACCAAAATGTCATTTGTTGGCAGTGCTCCCAAAACCCATTTTAGGTACTGTGGGGAAGATCAAGAAGACACACTTTGCCCTCCATACACATACAGTGAAGCAAATGATTGGGAACAGCTATTTAATGTGTATGGACTTTGTGCCCCCAGCCAGCTTGTAACTTTCTTTGGAGCTTCCTTGTTTCACTATGTCCATCAAACGCCACTATTAAATCCACCCATGTAGGAAGAGTTTAAACCATAAAGAAAAGGAGTCACTTGCTTCATCAGTTGAAATGATTATCCTTTTAGGATTTCCTTTATTCCCTTCATCAAGTATTTCCAGAATGCTCACTAGCTTATTGGGCACCACACAAGGCACTGGGGAGGCCCCAGTGACCACATCAAGTTTTAATATCTTTCTAGATCCAAGATTAGAGAGACATAAGAAAATCCTTGAACAGCTACATGATTTCCACACCAAAAATAATGGCTTGCTAGCGGGCATCTAACTCCAGCCACAATTTGCTGAAGACCTTGACATTGGCTGAAATTTTTGTTAATGACTAGTATCTATTCTGGTGATAAAGTGACTCCAAAAACAATAGCCTGGGAAAACTAAATCCAGGCTTTTCATGGATGATGCTTCCTAGTCAGGAAGAGTTTTTCCCTGAATGAGTTAGGGGATGTGGAGGATGACATATGACATTTCCAATGAGAATCTGATAGTTTTTTACACAACTGATGGCATCAGGTCATCTCCATAATATGTGACTACAAGCAGCAACATGTGGTCCCTTGAAAGCAGAACAGATTCAGAAAGAGTGCATTTTAGAAGACACTCTCTTGCTCTTTATTTTCTTTTTTATTACAATTTGACTTCTTTCCTGCTAAGCTGCTCTCCTCTGAGAAGATTTATAATGTCAGGAATGCCCATATAAGGCTAGCTGAATAAGTAATAAAGTTCTAAAGGAACAGTTATGTTAATTTATACTGTGCCATTTGTCAACAATCCAAAAGACATTACTTCAAATAAAGATAACTAGGTGGATGTTAATAGCAAGCAAATGTATTGATGCAAACTCTTACTCCAAGTAAGTCACTGAATTGTAGAAAGGATTTTTCATCACATTACTGGTGTTCTTAATTGTCCACAATTTTCATATTTACTTTTAAAATCAAAATATAGTAGATGCTTTCAAACGAACTTCCAGTTTTAGATATTGCAAATACTGAAATATGCCAGATTTGAGTTTTACTAAAAAAAATGGCTCAGATGTAATTCCAAATGTTAGTTTAGTATCATTTTATTTAGTAAGGCTGTCATGCTCCCAGATATAGTAGAGAATTGTGCAATTTTCCAGATAATCTGATCCAAAAAAATATTCTTTTGCTTGAATTTTTAAAAAAGTTTTTGGCTTGAAATATCTGAATTAATTGGTTCAGCTGTTTCTTTCACATGGCCAATGCAGAATAGGTCAGAAGACTGAATAACAAGCAAAGTTCAACCAATTTTCCTTAGCACATCCTTGACCTTAATGTTGGCAGGTAAGGTTTATTGTACAGAAAAAAAGAAAAAAGAGGCTATATTCCTTAAGAGTTTCTTTCAGTAATCTCTACCTCTACATCCACCAAGTTTTTCAGATGAGACCATACAATGTAGGATTTAGAGAAGTGGCTTCAATTTAGTGGTTGGGTCTCAGATGGGAGACAGATGACATAAAGTAAACTTTTTAAATAATTATTATCTAGTCCCAATTTGTGGGCCCCTGCAACCTCCTGTTGGCCTGGCCTTTCTGTCCCTGGCTTATGGCATGAGCGTCTTCCTACAGAGGCTTCCATGGCCTCACCTACATACAACAAAATTTTCTCCCTCTTCAGTCCCAGTGCCTCACACTCCAAATTCTCCAATTAATCTTATTTACCAGACAAGTTAATTTCCCAAACTCTAGTTTTCATCACTTTAGTTCCCTAATTACTTTCCATGGCTCTCCCTTTCCTACAAGACAACCTTAAAAGTGCTCAGCCTGACCTGCTGGGTCCTTTGAGATCCTTCCCCAACTGATCTCTTCAGCATTCCTCCTGAATGGCCTACAGGAAGCCTGTATTTGAGTCACATGGAACTACTCACCCTCCCTGCTCTGGCCCATTCTGAGACTCATCTTCACTTACCTCCTCCAAATGCCTACTGTCTCTTCCTAATGACCCAACAACTCCTGCTCATTAAGGCCCAACCCAATTACATCTCCTTTGAGCCTTCCCTGAAAAACTTGTCCCAGGAGAGCCTTCCTTGGTATGAGCTGGTACCCATTCTTGGCTGTATAATTGTATGACATACAAGGGCAGCTCCCCCAATGACATCTAGTTTGGATCATGAAGTTTTCACTTGCGGTAACAGCTCTGTGTGCAATAACTCTTTGTATGTCATGTAGCACATGATAGTCTCTGGTTGAATGGCAGGATGAGAAATAATGAGCCCAGTTGTGGTTCCTACTCTTCCAGCTATACCTTCTGCAGTGGGCAATCCTTTATCATTCAGGTAAAAACAAGTGAAACCTGACAAGCTCAATATACAAGCAAGGCTCTGGCCCTCAGTTTCCTGAAGTGGCTAAGAGTTGACTCGGGTCTGAGTGCTTAGATTAGAAAAATGGCTTTGCTATTTACTAGCTATGTGATCCTCTCTCTACTTCTGTGCTGTCATATAAAATGAGGCTAATAACAGTACTCATGTCATATGGTTGCTGAGAAGATTAAATAAGATCATATAGATAAGGTTGTTAGTGCTAGGCACACAATAAGTGCCCATTAAATATTTGCTCTTGGCCAAGTATGGTGGCTCACGCCTATAATCTCAGCACTTTGGGAGGCCGAGGTGGGCAGATCACGAGGTCAGGAGATCAAGACCATCCTGGCTAACATGGTGAAACCCCGTCTCTGCTAAAAATACAAAAAATTAGCTGGACATGGTGGTGGGCACCTGTAGTCCCAGCTACTTGGGAGGCTGAGGCAGGAGAATGGCATGAACCTAGGAGGTGGATCTTGCAGTAAGCCAAGATCGCGCCACTGCACTCTAGCTTGGGTGACAGTGCAAGACTCTGTCTCAAAATGGAAAAAAAATTGCTCTTATTATTATTAAACACTGTGTGAAAAGAATTTCCTACTTTAGGGCCCAGTTTTCTCTTTCAGGTGGAATGTCAGTTGACAATAAAAGCACAGACCTGCTATTGAAAAATGCACTTTGGAGATGCATCCTCTAGGCTGACCTGGCAGGTCAAGGTGTTCTCAGAGTGATTGAATTAGAGCTTTCGCCTGAGCTCATCTACTAGGGTGACAAACTCTACAGAGACAGTTTCATTCTTATTTTCCTAAACCTCCTCCTCAGCCCATTGACAAGAAAATGGCAAGAGCTTCCCAGGTTTAAGAAAAGCTGCAGCCAGGTCTTCCTATTAGACTGAGACCGAACAAGACATTCCAGGATGAGACAGAGATGTGAACAAGACAAATCAAAGCCACGTAGGTGAAATAATCAAGAAGTCTAAGCCCTGCACTAGGAAATAACCACAGGTCCTTAGGTGTCCTAGACACTCCTGAGCTCCCTGAGGCAGAGCTAAGGCATTGACATCAGAACCACAACATAATCCTGCCTGCACTGGCCTTTTACTGCATGCGTTTGTACTCAAGTCACTTCTTACCGCATTTATGTAGTTTAAAACATTTCACCCAGAGGGCTGCTTTTCCTCAGGCCTACCTCTGATAGGTGAGATGTGTCCCCGTCCTCCCCTGGGCCTGCCCAGTAAGATCCCGAAGCTTCCCCCTTTCTTAGATTTGAAGATAACCCATTTCACACTGGACACACGTGGAAGAGCCCCTTGAGCAACCTGCCTGCAGGGTGCTAAGTGGGAGAGTTACCTTGAATTCAGTCTCAATGTTGGCTAGTCTGGCTAACTCGTTGCTGAGCTCCAGGGCGGTGAGGACAGGGTCTTCGCTGGACAGGGACAAGTAGGCAGCACTCGCCAGTCCTTTGTAGGCGTTCATGCGCGAGCGCGAGTGGCTGAAGGAGTCTTTCCGCTGTTTCTCGGTGCACTCATTGCACTTGCAGAAGTAGTCGTGGGGCCGCTCGATGCGGGCGCCCTTGAGCAGCAGAATGTGCACGATCTCATACTCCTGGCAGTGCGCCGCCAGGATGATGGGCGTGATGTCGTGGGAGAAGCGCGTGCCGTCCTCGTCGTAGGCATAGAAATCGTCGTCGCGCAGCTCCTGTTCCAGCGGGCTGAGCGTCAGGCGCTGGCCCTGCGCGAAGGCCGGGTGGTTGAGGATGGCCTCCACGATGCGCACATAGCCCTTGCTGATGGCCAGCAGCAGCGCGTCCCCCACCCGTGCCAGGTTCTCCTTCTTCAGCAGCAGCTCCGTGACCTCTAGGTGCTCATTGCCCACGGCCAGCTGCAGCGCGTTCTGCCCCATGTAGTCCACACAGTTGAAGTTGAGGGTCTTGGACTCCTCCAGCATTTTCCGGACCACCGGGATGTTGCCATACTCAGCCGAGTCCAGGAAGCGCTCCTCCTCGGGCGTCAGGCTGGTGCCCTTCTCGTTGAACATGTAGGCGGGACCCCGGATGGCCTGGCGACGGCCCTTCTCCCTCAGCGTTGTGTGCCGGCGCTGCATGTTTTTGAAGGTGCTGCTCCTCAACCTATGGGACAAGGCAAAGATGCCGTTACTTTCCTGCAGATTCCCTAGCAGTAAAGCACACAAAAATGGTTGAGATACACAAAGAATATCATGCTTGGAATCTTATGAGGACTTGTGCAATCTTACAAATCATTGTCTTAATCATCGAGATTCAGACACACTGGGTTACCTGTACTATTTGTTTCAAGTGGTAGAATATGACTCAGTTGTCTGCCTCTATACGCCTTGGGTGGAGACCGGGTGGCAGAGCTGAAAAATGGATTTAGAAGGACCCTAATAAGAGATGGAGGCTGGGGCGTAGGGTGGCGGTATGGCTGAAGCAGGCAGGAGGCTATTGGTTTTATTTCCATTTGTACAAAGTCGAGAGAGCCACTAAACCCCTCTGTGCTTTAGTTTTCCCACCTGCACAATGCGGATAACTTACATGTGCTGCAGAGTCTGTAGGAGGATTAAATGAGGTAATTTGTAAGTAGAAAGTATAAGTCAATGTAGGTTTTATTCTGTTCCCTCTTGCCTCTTTTTATGCCCAGCTCTCCAAGGGCTGTGCCATAGAGTTGGCCATCACAAATACGGCTGCCTTTGGTTCAGATGTCTCCCCCTGAATGAGCTCCTGCATCATGGCAAAACTGCAGCAACATGCATGCATGCATATCACACGTGTCTGTTTCTACATTCTGTGCTATTCTTTATGGGGACAGTGCTTTCTGGTCCACACACAACCTAGGCACCTATTAAAGGGCAAGATGTGGCAGGGAGCAGGACTAGAATCCTGCCACTTTCTGATGGCCACTGAAGCAACCCTTCTGAGGGAATTCAGCCTTAGCTTCTTAAGATTAGCCTGGATTTTTATATGGATGGAAGAAATAGCTCAACTTACATGCTGGGTCCCCTTCTTACTTATTGCTGTTTCCCATTGTGGACTAGTGTAGAGCTTAATACCAATGCTAATAATAATAGCAGTTAACATTTATTAAGCACCTACTATATGCCAGGTATTATACTAACAGTTTCACATATATTAACTTGTGTAATTCTTGCATCAAATCTATGAGGAAGGTGCTATTATTATCCTCATCCTCAGATGAAGATACTAAGAGTAGGGGGCCTGAAAGACAGACTTTGAAGTTAGAAGGTTTAGAGTAGGAATCCTGGCTCCACCACTTGCCAGTCTTGGACAATGTAAGTTACCCAAACTTACATTGCCAAAGTGTTGAAACAGCAAACTAGAGACAATAACAGCTAATATGTAATTTGAGCTCAAGTCAGGGATATGCCATCTCCAGCTAGCCTTGAGACCTTGAGCAGGTCCCAGCTTCTAGATCTCAGATAATTATGAAATAGAGGGGTGGACCAGGTGTTTCCTAAGCCTCTACCAACTTGGACATCTTAAACATTTTTGATTTTCCAATTGGTTCTACCTGTATTTTCTATTTTTCTTTTCTACTCTACCTCCACTCACATTATTCAGAGAATATTAAAATGGCATAAATTTTAACAAGAGTGTATCTGTTTTAAAGAGTAAGTACTTGGATATTTGTTTTTAACTATTTTCCATGGTCCCAGAGAATTGTCTTTTTTTAATTTGTTATGTCTTCATGCATAAACAATACTCAGTATTTCATTTTAGCCATTTTTTAAAGTAGTCAAACAAAAATGATCACAGAGAAAGGCTTTAAAATTAAATCCAATTTTTCGAGATTTTTAAAAAGTTATGCAATTAGCCTTGTGAATGTTTAAATTGGGGACTCCATTTAGTTTTCTGCTCATTGTACCTTTCGACCTGCTCAAACCTTTTTGGTTTTAGCTCCTTGGGGGCCCTACATCTGGTATAAAGCGAAGAATGGAGATCAGATCTTGGTACTCTAATCCTGCCTGGAGCTGAGTCACACTTTCCTTGGGAAAAAGCTCCTAAATTATATAGTGGAGCAACTTCTTCATCTGCACAAAATAAAAATTATGGGCAACTCCCTCAAAAGGAAACTGTGGGTGATAAATCCTAATAGAGAGCTCTGTTACACCTTTAGGAAGAGCGTCTGAACCATCATCCACTTTTTTAAAGTGCACTTTGATAAAAGATTGCTGGAGAAAAGACTGTCAGAATTCAAATTCATGAGATCCTTCTGAGCCCATTCCTTTCAACAATGCCATCATTCCAGAGACAGTCTGCTCAATGGTATCAAAGGCAGACTGTGGATTAGGAGTCCCAGAAAAATCTTTACAGGAGAGAAAGATTCAAAAATAGTGTACAGGCACTTATTATTATAGGGTTTTCGGAAAGAGAAAGCTACTGAGTCGAAAGCTAAGCAGTTACCCCATTTGTATTCCCAAGAGACTTTGTTTCAGGAGATGTAATGAACTCAGTTTCAAGGCCTGTCATCTGGGCACACACACACACACACACACAGAGGTAGAAGTTGAGCCCAAAGAAGACTAATAATAATCTTCTTCATGGAACTACACAGCCTGTCCTACAATAGGCTTCTACTTATCTCAGAAACACTTTTTTTTTATTCTTAGCCATCACAACTCAACCTGAGAAAAAGCAGTTTACACTCAAGAGCATCTGAGCAGTGTGTCAGATACGAAACAGCAGCTGTCGGAGAAGAAGCCAGCACTACAGCTTGATTCCACGTCACTTTTCCATTAGAGGTCTGCTCAAGAGGGAGAATAGGTCAGACTACAAGGTCAAGGGTACCCAACTATTACACAGCAACAGGCCATGGAGAGATTAACTCAAAGGAAATTTAATGACTACTGAACCAAGTCACAGCAGAGAAATATTTCACAAGGAACACATAAGTACTCAATCTAAATTCAGAGTCCCTGTGAATATCATAAACACTGCAGCCTACAAACTTAAAGGATATTCAAGCATTGTTTGTTAATTACACTCATTACAAAACAAAACAAAACAAAACATAAAAAGGAAAGTATTAGCATTCTCATCTTTCAGGTGAAGAAACTCTGGTAGGTCAAGTGAAAAGACTAAATCTTAGGTCCTAAGACATTGGACAAATAATTTCTGCACAAGGGTAGGGCGTCATATAAATCTTGATGTTTCTACAATAATTATGTTTTATCAAAGAAAATAATATATGTGTATAGCTAGTACTTGGCAGACATTAAAATCTCCTCACCATTTGACATGCATTTTTCTGAATGACCTTGAAAGCGGACACCCAGATGTAGTAAGAAATAAACAAGACTCTTTCGCAGACTTTAAAGCCTCAGCCTTGAAACACATTTGGATGCTCACAAAATCATCACTTCTGTTCCTTTCCTAGCAGAATTTAGCATTAAAAATGAAATCTTATGAGCCTTAGGGTCATGTATGCATATAAGCAGATAATGGCATGTGCTACTCAGTGAAATTGCTTCCAATGGGAGGGGCTTCACAATAGACTATGAAGCCATGAGAATTGATGCAGATATTGATGGAGGCCTTTTAACCTCACTGTGGCCTTTTTATTGGCTCTGACTCCCTCTTACCCTAATATCCCTCTAATGATGCTTTTTAGACATTTATGCACTTGTGAATATATTCAGCCACCATATCCTAGCTATTTAATTTTGATACCACAGATATTCATGTTTTAGCTATACATATCACATGGGTTGGAAAGAATCCACAAAAGATGCTGTGTCAGAAAGATAAAGTCACATGGCTCACAATAGTTGGTGGCCAAAGCTTACACTCATGAATCAGATGTGCTGCCCTGCTGAACTCTGGAGATCTTAGCACAGTTTTAGGGCCAATGATAAGCAAAATGAATCTCCCTAAAATGCAATTGGCATTTGATTGCCCTTATTTTAGTATTTTTCTTAAAAATGAACTTTGAATGCAAATACATTTTTATTTGCATATGTTATTGAGATAATGCGTGATTAAATACCCCAATTAAGATATTATGTTTTACATTTTCCAGAAATGCATACAATTGACATTTGATGTCATTTGGAAGAAGGATTCCAGTGGAAACAAAACCATATATGAGAGGAAGACTGATTATTATACTCCCTCTTGATCCTTCAGTTGCTATTTTTATCAAGCTGCTCTTACAGATGCATCAGCCAATCTGAAGGAAGCCAGATGTCATTGACCCATGAAAAGTATGAATCTTGTGCCCTAAGTCCAGCTGCAGATGAGCATGGCCATAAAGCCTTTTGGAGACAGAAATTGCGGTTAATTACTGAAGAAGAAAAGGCCACTTAATCAAAATGTCTTTTTAGAGATATTTGTTGTCTCTTTTCTAAAATGCTACATGCATCAAAAGTCTCTATGGAAATTATCCAAGCTTAAAATCAATTCAGGCTGTAATATTCCCCAACTGGATATAGAACCAAACAGAATCTAGGAGTCAGATCAAACACCCAGGAAAACCCAGCTTTGATCTGTGCATCTTCTCCCAAGAGTACGTATTCTGAGTATTAGTCTAGAGCAACAGTGATGAAATAGTCATTTGGAGTCTTCTCCTAAACCACAGTTCTCTTGCCAAAATAAAGGGAGTAATAAAGCCCATTCCTCATGTTCCTCAGGATCACAGTGAAGATTAAATAATGTCTACCAAATGCCCTGGATACCATAACACTTTATACAAATGTTCATGACAATAATGATCAAAATCTTACCTATCAATGCACTTAAGTACACAATTATTAGAATTGTCTCACATTTTACTGTACATTGATATACTCAGCTTAGCTATTTTTCTAAATGACTATACAATAGTTATATTTAACATATATTACACATTTACCATGTAGACACTGTCCTAAGTGCTTTACATAAATTATTGTTTTAAATAAATTATCTTCTGATAAGGTTAGCTATTTTCCTGAATGACAATTTAATCATAGTGATTAACATTTGTTTCACATTAACCATGTGCCAGCCACCATGCTGAGTAATTTATGTGCATTGTCATTTATATTTATTTATTCATTTATTTTTCAAATAAGATCTAAAGAGAAATTTAACATTATAGGTACTCAACACAATAATGCCAGCCTGTAAAGACAAATGGCAATGTAATGATGAATGAGTTGTAAATATAAACATATAAAAAAGGAGGTAAGTACATAAATCATTAAGCAAAAATGATTAGAAATGTATAGCGAACATGACACATTTGAGAACATGCATTATCATTTTAAGTTCTCACAAACTATTACATGGTTTAGGTGCTATTGTCATTCCCATTTAACAGATGATGAAGTGATGGTCAAATTAATTAATCACTTTTCCGAAGCTACACAACGTGTCAGTGGTGGACTCACTATTAAGGGTCTAGTTTGTCTGCTTTGAAAGTTTGTGCTTTGGGCTAGTATGCCACTGCCAGCCATCTTCTTTTTGTCTTTCTGTTTTTTTATTTTGTTTTGTTTTTTGTTTTTCTGAGTTTCTTTAGGCTATAACTTTTTCCATTAGAGTTCAAGATCCTTGAGGGTAGGGAATACTCGTGTATATGGCATATGCACCTGGTGCCCTGTACTCCTGATGCCTGGGATATGGTGCTTGGTCAATCAACTTAATTCATTCCTAAATATTTGAATCTGGGTTGGTCATTTAAGAAGATCAGTACATTGGAGCTGTTGGTGTTTACCAGCATCTTTCTTCTCACAAAATGCAGGAGCCATATAATTCTGTAACTGTTATTTCCTACTTATGACTGGCAACATTTAAAATAAGGTATGAATTCCTAAGTAAAATCAGTTTCAAATTAGCTCCACTATAAATTATGGCCCATAAGTTGCTAGATGAAGCAGCTAATATCAGAGGGCATATGATGTCCCTTGGTGACTGAGGAAGAAAACTGAGACATTCTCACTTCTTCACACTACTCCTGAAAATTTTTACATATTTCCAAAGGCATCCAACTTATTTCTAAGTATCACTTTCCTTTTTCTCTTATAATTGAGGTGAGATAGTGAATGTAAACTATTTATCATTGCCTTGTAAGTGCTCTAGTGAAATTGGATATTATTAGCTCTATTTAATTTATTATAACTATATTAATTGTGGGTTTAAGGCATTTAAGTTCCTACCTAAGCTACTGATAATAATTTGCTTGTACAACATATATACTTTAAATAAAAGTATAAAAAGATATATACCTAACTACCCCATGGTATACACAAGTTCATACATTTTACCAGTTAAATCCTACAGGAAACAAGCAAAGTATCCTTCTTTTACTCATTAAAATGTATTATATTAAGATATACTTTCCACATAATTCTACTAATGCGGGATGGTTTTTCTATTGCATCTTGGAATAAAAATATTATCTAGTGTTCCTGAATGTTAATAAGTGTTTCTATTAGTAATTTATTTTCTACCAAGTAACATCATTTAGAGAAGAAGTTATCCTCAGTTTTTTCAAACTGCCCTAGGTACCACCTATCCAAATATAACTAGTGCCTTGTATGTGCTTCTATTTTTCTTTTAAAATCCTTATTTTCCTATTTGGAAGTTGGAAGTTATGAAACTGGATGTCTATATCTCATTGTGTATAGCTCCAGGTGGAGCTGTAACAAGTTTTGATAGCTTTATTTTTAAAAAAGATTTTTCTTGAAATAAAATAGACATGTGTAACCTTTTGATGATTTCACTGACCTCTGTGATAAGAGTCTGAAAATAAACATCTACTACCAAGAAAGAAAGAGAGGCCCTTATATTATGAAATGACAATACTAAAAAAAAGTAACATGCTGAATATTTATATGGAGGGAAATGTTGATTGCTTTTACTAAGCAAGAGCTCCTGGTAGCTCTCTTCCAAGATACCAAATGCATTCTGCAATTAGCCTCAACGAGGCTCCACATAGTTCTGATTTTTTTCTGGGTTAATTACTGCCTAAAGGAGTTATCTAATCTACATGCCCCTAAGTTTAGGAGCAAGTGTTTTTGGAAATAAGTATTTATGAAAGAGTAATTGTGACATAGAACTTTGATAAGCTTTTAAATAATTGAATCAATGTCATTGTTAAAAAGATCTCGGAGATTGGGTTTGCATCACATCCATAATGAATATTCTGGATTTAATGTGAATTCATTCATAAATTTGATGTGTACCCGGTGCTTCAGAAATAAGACCCACCAGCAGGTGGCATTCTGAGGCAAAAATTCACTGAGCGCCACCAGACAGGGTCAATCATTATTGCCTTTTCTGAGTCTACCCTGAATCCATTATGCCTCTAAATTACAATTAATAGCAATAGCATTTTGGTTGTGTCTACTCAATCATAGGTAAATGAATTTACAACTTCAAACTTAAAGGGGAAATTATGAGAGTTTCAAAGCTCTGCCTAGATTACACCTCTTTCATTAGGAGCATATTTGTTATTTTGAAATGGATGTCTAAAGGAGATATATAGCTCAGACCATATTTTCAACAAGAAGAAAAGAAAAATGACAATCTCTTTCTTGCCACCTGTAGTTCTTTAACAGTGGCTACTTATTAGAATATAACCCTCTCCCTTCTCTCACCCCCATATTTATATTATGATAAATACAACCACATAAATACATTAGAAAGCTGTCAGTAGTGAAGGGAAAGAAGAGACAACACCTATACACTCTTCTAGGAATAAAACTATATTACTCTAGCACAAAAGGAATAGGCTACTGACATGAGTTGTCTATTTCTAAATGGCTTTGAAAACTTAGACATTCAATAAAAGAAAAAAATTTCTTCTACCAACCCAACAGATAAGAAAGATCTCAGATCCATCTAAAAATCTAAGCAGTGCGCTAGAGGAAGAAAGCTGATAAATAAAAGTTCAATTCCATATTTTAGCGAGAACACAACCTCTACTGGAAAAAAAATCAATATGAAAGAACCATCATAGCTGCTTACATTGAGGGTGTAATACGCAGGCTTGTTCCTCCTCTAGATGACCGGAATCCGGCGCTGAGTCGCCAGAAGCTGGCTCCCCATGGGTGGTAGCCAAGGATGTACCGCTCTCCGTGGTGCTGAAGTATAGAGCTGGTCGAGTGAGTGGAGTTGCAACGATGTGAAAGCGCGCTCCGCTGTTCTTTGTGCTGCAATGGTAAAAACTCGCCTTCCGAGGCAGAACCGTGTTACCGTCCTTTTCCTAATCGGGGGGAGATTTCCCAGAGAACATGACGGAGAAGCATCTGTGTGAGAGTGGCATGCGGCGTGGTGATGGGTTGGTATAGTCCCCACCCCCTCTCCCCGACGTAGCTTGAAAGGGAGGTAGCAACTCTTTCTTCCTACCATAGCTCCTCAGGATTTCTACCTGCCCCTTCCTCTGTCCCAGAATAGCACATCACACACACACACACACACACACACACACCTCGTTATATAAGGCAGCATGTTCTGGCTTCCGAGGCTGAATATTCATTGGTTTAAACAAATGAAGAATGAGGAATGAGCTGGTTTCCTACCTGTTGTGTCTGTGTGTTTACAGAGGGAGGGGGTTAAGAAGAAAACTAAAACCAGAGAAGCCTAAAGAACGATATAAGTAGTTTTCTTTCATAAGTCTCATCACCACACCACACTTTGTCTTCTGTGAGTGATGTATCTTCCAACTTTACTATTTTGGTTCATGATCTTTTAGCATTATCTAGGATCAGGAAGAGGTCAGTGGTGTAGAACAAGTCTCACATTAGTAACAAGACTAAAAGGGTTAGCTTTCATTTGCAACTGTCCATTTTTTGAAACGAAATTCTCAATCCAAAATACCATTTTCCCAACAGTTCCCACGCTCACCAATTGCTATGTTACCAAATGGTCTATGATTCTTAAACACTGAGGTACTTTAATGACATCATTAGAGAGAAACCATCTTAACTGAAATATTGCCTGTGTACGAAAAACCACAATTGCTTCTACAGTCTATCTTGGTTACTTACCAGTAAATCAGAGTGGTTATTTTCTGAAATCAACTCACGGCTTAGTAACTGACACTCTGTAAAACTGTCTCTGTGTGCACGTGCAATACTTAGGGCTAAAGAGTTGCTTACAATGTATTGTACACATGACCATTCTAGTTTTACATCCAAATGAAATTGCATTGGTTTATTAATATGCTACTAGTATTTTCTCTGGAGATAACATGATATGTGGGAAAAGACCTTGGGATTTTGATTCACTTATTAACTGTGTGACCTTAGACATAACACTTAACCTATTGAATCTCAATCTTCTCATATGTGAATGGTGGGTAATAATAGGGTTTATAATGCCTTTTACCAATTGTCGTGGTGATAATTAATTGAAAAATCATATACAAATAACTCCAAAGAGCTGGCATTTAAGGTGTGCATGATAAGTTTGAAAGTTCTTTTTAATTTTTTAAAAATTTGAGACAGGATCTCACAGTGGTACAATCACGGATCACTGTAGCCTTGACCTCCCAGGCTCAAGTGATCCTTTTGCCTCACCCTCCATAGTAGCTGGGAATACAGGCACATACCATCAGACCTGGCTAATTTTTAATTTTTTAGTAGAGACCGTGTCCCACTATGTTGCCTGGGAAGGTGTCGAAATCCTGGGCTCAAGCTATCCTCCTGCCTCGACCTCACAAAGGGGAGGGATTACAGGCGTGAGCCACAATACTCAACCCAGTTTGAATGTTCTTTCTCCTCTGCTTGCTCAATAGAAGCTAAGGTAGTTCTCTAGTTGTGGGCATGGTGGTATGAACCTGTAGTCCCAGCTACTTGGGAGGCTGAGGCATAAGGATCACTTGAACCCAGGAGGCTGAGGTTGCAGTGAGCTGAGATCATGCCACTGCACTCCAGCATGGGTGACAGAGTGAGATCCTGTCTTGAAAAGCAAGCAAACAAACAACAACTACAAAACCCTCCAAAAAGACTGGCAACAAATGCATTTTATTCTTATAAGCCTCCACACAAGCTTTACAATATTAATAATTATGTTTCATTGGACAAAATACCATTCTAAAAAGAAATTTTCTAAAATCAAGACTTTCTTTAAAAAAATTACAGGCTTGAAGGATACAGAAATTTTATTTTTTATTAGAATCAGAAACAAGTAGATTTAATGCATTTGAATAAAATGCTAATGAATTAGGAGCTCTTTAGTATTGCAATGAAGTGTGGAACAAAATATAAATGTGAAGCCGATAAAAGTGTGTTACACAACCACAAAGTTAGAAGATTAGATCTGACAAGTGATAATATCCTTTTGATTGGGATCCTCATCATCATGATTAGTGAAGTAGTGTAGAATGAGATAACTCTTAATTATACAATACTTTTAAAAGAATACTGGTTTGTGGCTTTTACTTAATGATGGAATTGAAGTCTCATTATATTCTGTTTTTAATAAACAACCAAGAGCGTATTTTCATAAAACTCTGACATGAATAATGTCCTTGTTTTCAGTATTGATAAGCTCATTAAAAAAATTAAACCATATTTTAGAAAGTTGTGCCAATGATGGTATGACAGTCAAATGTGTATATATATATATTTTATCTCTCTCATACACACACACACATATATATATGTATGAGAGAGAAAAGAAATGAGCTAATTGTTTTATAGATGTATTAATTAATTGAAGACAAGTCAGAGTCAGGCCAGACAGCTCTTCAAAAGTGATAAGATGACATTTTGCAAAGGATCCAATCTTCAGGATCCTTATAATTAGAGTACTTTATCATTTCCAGAGCATATCATACACACATATTTGGTTCAATGGGGCAAATACTTGTAATCTGAAAAAATGTTGCATCCGTATCAAATTATCATTTTCAATATATAAAACACAGAAGTATTTAGGACTTCACTATCAACAGTGAAAGTTCAGAAGATGCTCAGCTTTTGGACTAGAGGATGTCTAAATATACTGCATAAGGACTTGAGTTTTGCATCTCTCAGTCTCAACCAGACATAGGCTCACAGTCAAATTTAGTGGTTAAGAGTGTGTACAGCTTCTAGTCAAATTTCCTGTGTTTTAATTCCAAATTTCCTATTCCCCAAGTGTGTCCCTAAGTTTTATCACCTGTGAGATGAAAGTAACAACAGTTTCTCACTTGTAGAATTATAGCGAAGATAAAATGAGACAACACACATGAAGAGCTTACAGCAGAGCCTGGCACGTAGAGCTCAGCCTATGTCAGCTTTCACTATTGCTTAACAACTCACCCTGTGACTGAACAGTGAACATACTATTGATCTGTGGTTCTCAGACTTTGTGTGCTCCATTGTCGCCTAACTAGCCTGTTAAAAATATAAACATACAAATTTCTGGTTCCCTAGAAAAATAAGCACTTTATCTCCTTAAGAACCTAAAGTGATTCTGATGCAGATGATTCATAAATCATACTTTGGGGAAACACTGTTATCATCTATTGAATGACTAGGTTGTTTTAGAAACCAAAGCCGTGAATATGAAGGTTTATTTCAAATAAATGAATCCTTTGGGAGACTCATTCTCCCTTTTTTCCTCTCTCAGAATGTTCCTTAAGTCTATGCAACTTTGTGTGGTTACTAGTCAGGTCTGGCTCTTTCTCCTAGATATAAATATATTGAGCAGACTTCTTGGGCATTAGATTTAAGGAATTAATGTAAATCAGTTTCCATAGAGAAATTCTGGCTGAAATTGCTAGAAGCCACTATACTGAACCCACTTAAAAAGTAGATCTCTCTCATTTTGATTAATGACAGCATCACTGTAAAGCTTCTTTAGAGTGAGCACAAAATCTGGGGAAAAATTTTGTGCTCTAGACTGTTCTCAAGTAATGAAAAATTGTGTTTTTATTTACAAACAGGGAGTAACTGGAAATAGCACTATGTCTCAAAGTGATGATAAGAATGATGCTAATTTAATTCTATTCCTATTTATGTGTTTTATGAAAAATTATTCATCTTTCAGTTTGGGCTATAACTTTGCAGATTTCAATGGTTATGCTTTTACAGGATTTATGTAAGCTATAATTGGCTTGTAACCTATTAAAGGTTTCTTACAAAAGGAAACTGAAACCCATATGAAATATTTATTGATTGCTATTGTTTAAATGTCTCCTCCAAAACTCATGTTGAAATTTAATTATCATTGTAGTAGTATTAAGAGGTGGGACCTTTAAGAGGTGATTCGTTTATGAGAGCTTCACCTTCATAAATGGATTAACATCTTTATGCTGGGATGGGTTATTGTGGGAGTCCAGCTTCCTTCTCTGTCTCTTGAGCTTACCCTTTTGTCTTTCACCAAGGGATGATCCTTTGCATGTGGTGCCTTCTGCCCTATTATGACACAGTAAAAAATCCCTCACCAGATATGGCCCTTGATCTTGGACTTCACAGCTTTCAGAATTATTAGCCAAATAAATCTCTTTTCTTTATAGATTACCCAGTCTGTGGTATTCTATTACAGCAGCAGAAAACAGACTAAGACATTTGTATTCTGCCTTTAAAAAAAGATTTAAGATGGTATGGTCAGAATGGAAATGCTTCTTCAATGAAAGAAGTGTGCAGGAATGGCAGTCAGTGGATAGCCTCCAGCTGCCATACCCTTCAGAGTCTGCCTCAGGTACAAAGAGCCACCTTTCCTGGGGCCACATCCTTTGCAGGATAGACTATATTTTGTGACTGAGCAAGGTGAGAGAATACAGACCATTTCAGGAACATGATTACGCGCAATACTATTTCCAGGGCTTGCTGCTATATTGCCCGCATTATCATAGTTTGAGTTCTTCCTCTCCCCAATACTGCTTCCTCCCTTTTCCTTTTAAAAATGTTGATCCCTAATAAATATTTTTCACCTTAAACTCTATATCAGTGTCTACTTCTGGAAAACCTAACCTGTATTAATTGATATCAGGAATGGATTGAGAAACTAGGTGATAAAATGGGATGTTTGGGCTGGATTGCCACCACTTAGTTGGCGCTGACCCTATTACTGGTCATAGATGGAGCACAGATGGCCCATGAAACAAGATGAAGATCCAGTTAAGTTTTCACCTGTGGTGAATTGGGATGCTATGCTTGTGGAAGATAATGCATTGGTAAGCAGAAAATATGCATTTGAAACTCATCAGAGAAATAATAATGACAAGCACCATGGCTTTGGATAGCTATCATTAAATGCCACCGATATTCGACAGAAAGATGAGTAGCTGAGGATGTGTAATAGGCAATAGAATTCCAGGTGTTAAAGCTGGAGGACATCTTGGTTGCAAAGAAGCTCTTAAAAACTCTGTTGGGAGAATATAGAAAGTCAAAGTCTCAGCCTGAGAAATCATATTCAGAGTGACTGAATTTCACAGATAACCAAATGGCCAACTAAGCATGGTCTGTCATGTCAGATTATCACCTTGTATAAGAAAGTCCAGAACTCTAAAGAGATAGAGATACCTACATGACGTCTCAGAAAATTTTGTCTCTCAGTTGACCCTCAATCACTAGAGTGATTGGTTTTAAGACCCCCAAATATACAAAATCTGTTCATACTCAAATCCTGCAGTTGTCTCCATGGAACCTGCATACAGGAAAAGTCAGCCCTTCATATATGTGGGCTTCACATCCTCTGAATACTGTATTTTTGAGCTATGTTTTGTTGAAGAAAATCTATAATACATATAAGTGGACCCACATAGTTAGAATCTGTGTCGTTCAAGGGTCAACTGTACATCTGAACCCTCTGAGCCTGAAGACATGGTCCATCCATCCATATTAAGAGCTAGCAGCTGTCACCTCATGGAATACATTATATAGGTCTCACCCCCATGAGGTACACGTGCCTGCCCAGAGCCTATACCACATTCCTTCCTGCCCACAAGGCCTGTAACTAAGGTTAAGTTGTACTTAGGGTCTGAGTTGACATTAATATCCATAGAGCCATAATATAGCAGAGGATGTTCTAAACCTGATTAAGTCAGGAAAGGGACAATTTCCCAAAAAAGCTATAAGAACTAGCCAAGATGTATTGGAAAAAGCCAGGAGAGTACATTTGGAATGGCATTCTGAGGATGCTTGTCCAAGGGGCCCTGTAATAAAAATTAGATGGTGAAGAGTTTATTGACTTGGTAATGTTCTCTTCAATTGTAGGATTTAACATCTGGCAAGGTTCTGGGGGACGGTGTGAACTTATTCCTAGAATGGTCTCTGGAAACATAAAAAAGGAATAGTTCACATCACACTAAGCTGAAGTGACATAATTTTCATGGCAAAAGATGACGGAAAGAAATGAAAAGCTTATAGATGTGGGGATGCTAGAATCAATATATCCTGTTTGGCTAGAAGGTTCCTGAGGTGATCATGTTCATGGGGCCCAGAGGACACATCTTTTTACCAAAGGCATCATAAATGCACTGACTAAATGTCCACCAGGATCACTGAAATTTTCATTCATGGTTCTTCTCTTTAAGCCAAGGTTGATGGTTGGATAGTCTGTTACAGAACTTACTCACTGGTAACAATGGGCATGAGAGAACCCTGAAACAATAGAGGCCAGGTGGAGGTGCTTGAACATCCTAAACCAGACTGTTGCAATTATTGTAATGACGAGCAAGATTGGAGGGTAAGGAAACATAACTCACAGAGTTATGAAAATGGTTAATAGAACATAGCATCCCTAGGGACAAAAAGAGGCAACTGACTAGGATATTATTAAATTTGTGCCTGTAGAAAAATCAAGAAAGGATGACTGGTGGGCTGAGGATGTCATTCTGATAAAAAGTTGTAATTCCACACCATAAATATGTATTACTAAACGAAAAGACCAATCTGAAAAGGCTGTATACTGTATGATTCCAACTATATGACATTCTGGAAAGGGGAGAGCTATGCAGATAGTAAAAATATCAGTGGTTGCTAGCAGTTGGGGGAAGGGAGAAATTAATAGGCACATTACAGAGGATTTTTAGGACAGTAAAACTGCTCTATATGATAGTATAATTAAAAGTGGATACAGGCCGGGCGCAGTGGCTCACACCTTTAATCCCAGCACTTTGGGAAGCTGAGGTGGGCAGATCATGAGGTAAGGAGATTGAGACCATCCTGACCAACATGGTGAAACCCAGTCTCTACTAAAAATACAAAAATTAGCCGCACACGGTGGCACGTGCCTGTAATCCCAGCTACTCGGGAGGCTGAGGCAGGAGAATCGCTTGAACCTGGGGGGCAGAGGTTGCAATGAGCCCAGGTCATGCCATTGCACTCCAGCCTGGGCAACAGAACGAGACTCCATCTCAAAGAAAAAAAAAAATGGATACATAGCATTACACATTTGTCAAAACCTGTAGAGTGTACAACACCCTAATATAAACTCTAATGTAAACTATGGACTTTGGGTGGTAATGATTTGTCAGTGTAGATTCAGTGATTGTAACAAATGTACCACTCCATTGTGTGGTGTTTATAATGGGAGGAGAATATATGTGTGGGGATTGGGGGTATGTGGTAGCTCTCTGTATTTTCTGGTAAACTTCACTGTGACCCCAAAATTGCTCTAAAAATATAGTCTATTAGAAAAGTCATAATTCCTTGCCAGTTTGTGGATCTGATCTTGTTTTCAAACCTGGAATGGATTGAAGAGGTAGACCAATTCCTAGGAGAAAGAACCCTAGGTTCTTTACACGGTAATACTTTCTTCAGTCATTCCCCAAAGGATGGTCAGTGGTAGGCAAAGATGTCATTTATAGTTTCGGTCAAGTAGTAGTGAGAGAATCACATGTGGGCCTTGCGGTTCTGGAGCATGGCCATCCATTTGAAGTGGAGAATTATGCACCATTTGCAACAACTTCTGGCATGCTACTGGATCCAAGTAGAGATGGATCACCTGACCATGAAAAACCAAGTGACTATATGTCTAGAACTGTCCATTATGAGCTGGGTCCTGTCAGATACACTACGTTATAAGGTCAGCTAAGCCCAGGCACAATTAGTTATAAAATGAAAGTGGTATATCTAGGACTGAGGGCTGGGTAGACCAGAAAACCCAAGCAAGCTTGAGCATGAACAGGAGGCTCCAGTCCACATGGCACCCACCACTGTGGCACCAGCATACCTCCCTCAGCTCATATCTATGGCTATGTGGAGAATTTAATACACCAGGTAAAGGAGTACAAAAACTCTGAGTTTGGCATATAGATAGGTTGGCTTAGTATTTGGGTACAAGTCAAAATGAATGGCAGCTATTCAAATCTCATTCAATCAATCTCATTCAGAGATGGCTTTGAAAGACAAGGAAATCCTCCCAAGGCAGAGAGATGGACCTGCTTATTTCCTTTCATAGAAAGAAAGCTAACTTGAGGTTAAATTCATACAAACTCATGAACAGTGATGAATGGCCTGCCCACCTGGTCATGAACCTGGAGCGAGAAAGAATGGAACACTGGTGACAAGAAAGTGAAGTAGAGGCATGTGAATAGACATACGTGAATGGATAGAAATTGTGAAGATCTTTGTATCACATATTAGTGCCCACCAGATAACATATGTCATGGAAGTGACATAACCAAGTAGACAAAGTGACCTACCCAGCCAACATCAGCCAGCTTGTCATCAGCCACACCAGTGCTGGCCAAATGGATACATAAATGACAGCAGCAATGATGAAGGATTTGCATGGCTCAAATAACCTGGACTCCCACTTACCAAGGCTTATCTAGCTATGGTCGCTGCTGAATATTTAATATGTCAGCAACAGAGACCAATGTTAATATGACACCATTACTCACTCAGGAAGAACAACTGGCCTCTAGATGGCAGGTTTACGTCGTTGGGCTCATTTCGTCCTGCAAGGGTTAATGGTTAATTTCACGTGTCTCACAGGAATGGACATGCATTCTGAGTATGAGTTTCCCTTTCCTGTACAAATGACCTCAGCCAGCACCAGTATCCAAAAGTTTATCGAGTATTTGATTCACTGGCATGGGATCCTGCGTAACATTGCATCAGACCAAGGGATGCACTTTATAGCAAAGGAAGTTCATGAGTGAGTCTATAACCAGAGAATTCACTGGTCATATCATATACTCTGCTCAGAAACTACTAGCCTGATAGAGCATTGGAGGTTCAGAGGTAATACTCTACACAGACAGATTGCCATCATCTAAAATTCAGTATTTGGATCAAATAAATGATCTTCATATGGTGCTGTGTCCCTGAAGGAAGACTACATGGACACAGGAATTAAGGAGTGAAAACAGTAGTGGTCTCATTTACTATCACTCTCAATGACTCACTGAGGGTCATTGTGTTTTCTTTCCCTGTAATTCTGGGTTCTGCTAGATGAACAGTCCTGGTCTTCAAAGAGGATAACACTTTCCCAAGAGGACATAGCAAAAGTCCCATTGAATTACAAGCTTTAGTTTTCACTTGGGTACTTTGATCTCCTTGTGTACAGGGACCAAAAGCAAGAAGAAGTCACTATCTTGGCAGGGTAATTGACTCCAATCATTAAGAGGAGGTGGTGTTATTGCACAATAGAGGCAGAGAGGAATTTGTGTAGAACTTAACCCATCTACTTGGTCCTAACTTAGTACTCCCTTTCCCAATTTTGACTGTAAATTGATTGGCCGAGTGACTGCAGCCAAGGTGCGTGGTGGTCAGTGACTCAGGTCCTTAGGGCTGAAGGTCTGAGTCAGACTAACAAGAAGGCAGCCAGGCCAGTAGAAGTGGTAGCTGAGGGTTAATGGAACTTAAAATGCCTAGGGAAGAAAGGAGATAATGAGTATTAGGTGGAACCCTGAGACCCACTCCAGCTTTAGGCACTACTGTTTATCTCACCAACATCTCTCTTCTAAGCCTCCCTTCAGGATGAGAGGCTCACCAGACATCTGGAGGATCTGATCTTCCATCCCATATAGAAACGTGGTTCTAAGCCAAAAAGAAGGGGACTGTGGTAGATGCTGATGTATCTCCCAGTTTCTCCCTCGAGGAAGGACTTGCTGCTCAGTGGAGGTAATCACATCGCAGATCATCTCCATAGTTCAGCAATTTCAGATCCTACCTCAGCTCAGAGACTCACCTTGCCTGAGGTCACATTCTTGCTGGGGCAGCCTGTGTCGGTGACTGAGTGAAGGGTGTGTATGCTGGGCATTTTGGCTTGACATAGGCACTCTTAATGATCAATGGTTACTTCAGAGTGCCCTGTTAGGTTGACAAAATTTTGATCAGGCCTGCCTTCTTCCTCTGCCCAATCCCACTTCCTCCCTTTTCTCTTCCTCAGTGATAATTACAAATAAACAACTTGAACCATAAACTCCATCTCTGCATCTGTTTCCAGATTACTCAACCTGCAGCAGATGGTCTTATAGGAATGTAAAAAATACAAAACAAATTGGAAATGGGTGAAAAAGAATAGATCAATAATAGGGAGAGGGACATAAAATTGCTTGATTTAAGCCAACATATATTTTCTTAGTCTTACCTACTGGCTATAGACAGCCTCCATGTTTTCTAGAAGCTGGAGTAAAACAAAACAAGCCAAGTGATCAATGGAAACCCTCTGACCAGGTAAAGAACAGTGATTCCTCATCCAAGGAGCAGATTTTTTTTTTTTTTTTTTTTTTTCTGGGAAAGGACACTGTGTAATGAAATGAAAAACCTTAACAATTAAGTTGTGCTGCATGGTTAACTAGATGGCTCATTGCTGTTTGTTACATTCATTTCAAATGGAATTACAATCAATCACGTTATCCCAAGCAGGTTTATTGTTTATCATTCACACTCCTTAGGCTCTGGATCAGTGGCTGTGTATTAGTCATGGGAATCAATTATCCAAGGGTGTTTGGTTAAGATGGTTTTATTGGTGCTGGAGCATGCAGAATGACAATGACTAATGGTGTCCCACATACTATCATTATTTATTTCGTCCTCCCGTGTGCCAGGATGTTTTTGCTTGAGCTGACTTGTTTCCCTTTTTGACTCTCCTTCCTGAAAATCATACCATCCAGTGCAGAAGAGGACGCTGGCATGTAGAAGAAGAGAGGGAACAAGAGCAGAAAAAGTAAGTGGAACACTGAAGGGCCTAGAGAGTCCTCCAACTGCAGAATTCGTTCTTGAATCACTGAATCACAAACTAGTAAGGGGTTTGATTTTGAACCCTTGATTTTCTAAGAGATTATACAGATATGCCACTGGTACTGATAAGCTACTGGTCTCCTTTACAGGTTCCCTTGAACCCTGGAGGTTGCAGTGAGCCAAGATCACGCCACTGCACTCCAGCCTGGGCAACAGAGTGAGACTCAATCTGAAAAAAACAAAAAAAAAAAACAAAAAAAAAAAAAAAGAAAAAAGAAAAAAAGAAATCACCAAGGGTAAAAGAGAAAATTTTGTGTTTTTTTTTTTCCTGATTATCTGAACTCTTGCCCTCCTGCCTTCACTGTATATGGCTCATTATTTTTTTTGTTTCTATTTTATTTGATTTTCTTTAATTGTTTTTAAACAAATTTGAAATTTTTTCATACAATTGTTTTTAGTTTGATTTGAGTATTAGTCTTTTGGATACTCTGGTTTCTGCAGAACTAATTCTATTTTTTTTTAAATCTTCCTAGTTTATCTCTACACTCTTGGTTTCCTCAATCCTTCATCAAACAAATACACATAATAAAAGTCTTACAGATTCAGATTATCTCCAGGAGAGATGGTTGGAATTAATGGGAAGACTGTATTACAGATTATCTTTAAACCAATATATACCTTTCTTATTCACTTAGAGATATTTGTCTACTAAAGTGTTCATGAGTTGCATGATATCTTCTGAGAATTTCCTGTAACGAGAAGATAAAGAACACTCTTCTTACTTTTTTTTTGAGATGGAGTCTCACTCTGTTGCCCAGGCTGGAGTGCAGTGGTGCGATCTCGGCTCACTGCAAACTCTGCCTTCTGGGTTCAAGGAGTTCTCCAGCATCAGCCTCCTGAGTAGCTGAGATTACGGTCACCTGCCACCACACCTGGCTAATTTTCATATTTTTAGTAGAGAAAGGATTTCGCCATATTGCCCAAGCTGGTCTCAAGCTCCTGACCTCAGGTGATCCACCCGCCTTGGTCTCCCAAACTGCTGGGATTACAGGTGTGAGCCGTGGCACCTGGCTCTTTTTACATTTTTTGTTGAGTGTTCTGCTGGTCCTTTGCCCCCAGAGAAATCCCCTCTCTTTTCCACACAACTCTGTTACATTTTGCAAGGAGGCTAAACTCCGTAGGATGCATTTCTCAGGCTCCCTTATCAGTTGGCTTCCATTTGGGTTTTGCCAATGGGAATCGTTAGTGGGAGATTGGTGGGCAGAAGGAAATGAGGCATCTCTACAGCTTTCTCCATAGGTAGCTAAGCCACTGGAGCTCTGCTATGGCTTCAGATCTCATTGGATAGACTACCATGATTTTAGCATTTGCTTGCTGGGCCCAAACCCAGGACTTCAGGAACATTTTTTTCCTCCCTTGAATACTTCAGCCTAGAGGTAACAGTGGTTTCTTGTCCCTGCCAATCTGTGGATTGGCCTATTGCTCCCTGTTTGGCATCTCAGCTCATCCATCACACATGAACAAATTCCAGGCCTCAAATTCCATCTGTTTTGGAAAAAATGGTTTAAAAGTAAATGATGTTAGGACAACTGGATACTCATTTGGAAAAAAAGTAGTTTCATGTCTTGTACCAATCACCAGAATGAACTCCAAATGAATCAGACAACTAAATGTAAAAAAATAACCCATGTAAATCATAGAAGAAAACAGGAGTGATTTCTTTCTTGAACTGGGCATGGAGAAACCTTCAAACTATAATCCAAAATCTAGAAATAACAAAAGAAAAGATTGATAATATTAATTACATAAAAATAATAAAAATATTTTTATGTGACAAAGCACCACATGCAAAGTCAAAAGACCAATGATACAGCAGGATACTTCTCTTATGATAAAAGACTATTTTTTCCAAGAAATAAAGACTTTTTTTAAAATCAAGAGAAAACTGCAAAATAGGATATAACATGGAAAAAGCTGCCCAAAGAGTTCACAAAAGACATTGGAATGGCTCTTAAATACAGAAAAAATATTCAGCTTTAATCATAGTAAAATACAAATTAGAACATTAGGAAGAGACCATTTCTCATCTACCAGATTGGCAAAAAGTTCAAAATTTAGATAACACACTTGTCAAGGTTGTGGAAATTTAGATATTTTCATACTCTATTGGGAATGCAAAAGAATATAATCCCTCTTCAAGGGATTTGACAGTTATCTAACAAAACCTATATATGCACTGATCTTTTGACCAAGGAAGCCCACTTCCAGAAATGTTCCCTGAAGACACACCTTCACAAATATGAAACAGCATATGTGCAAGGTTATTCATTAAGAAATCCTTTGTGATAACAAAACATTACAGTCGGTCTAAATGATCACCCAAAGGAGAATGGTTTAATTAAATATTGTACTCCACACTATGGTGTAAAATGCAGCTCAGAAGGAAGGATAAGGAAGCTCTCTGTGAATCCAGGATATATTGTTTAACGAAATAAAGCAGGTCTCAATGGAGTGGATATAATAGGCTATTGGTCATGTGAGAAACAAGGGGAAATTGCTTATTCTTAGAAAATGAAACAGAAAATATAAACCAGCAATTAATGAAAATATTTACTTACAGGGTGTGTAAAGACGATATAGAGGGTAGAGGAATATATGAGATTTCTCTTAGCAGACTATTTTTATATAGTTTTAATTTTGAACCGTGTAAATATTTTAAATATTCAAAAATATAATACAAAGATGAAAAGACAGCCACTAAGCTCAGCAACAGAAAATAAAAACAAACTCGACTGCATATCCAGTTGATAACAATCACACAGAGAAAATAATTGAGTCAAGTAACTTTCGAGCACAAGGCTTTGACTGTACATGCTCAATAGAATATACTATAAAGTCAGAAAGAAACACAAATAACTACTGACATCTACTTAGCAGGTTTATTCTTGGTAGTGGCATTGGTGGTATACGTCTGAAACTGTGTGTTTAATAGGATAAAATAAATGTGTAAATATACTGATGTTTTGGTGAAGCAAGGTTTTTACTTTCATAGGTGAGGACAAACTACATAGGATTGTATTTCAACCAGAGGGATAAGGGTGAGATTTCCATACATAGATAGATGGAGAGATAGACAACACAGACATACCTGCAAACTTCCTAGCTCTGTCTGCTGAAAGGACGTCTAAGCAAAGCCACTTTAATTGCAGCAAGCACAGTTGGCACTTAGATCTGGATTGCTAAATACCACTCACTACTAAAGTACTCCTTAGAAAAATGACTATTTCCAGACCCAGAGCAGGGAATTTACAAGGTAAGACTGAAAAATCTCACATCAAAAGGCAAGTAAGTGCACAGAGACTAATGGGTTCATTAAAAAGAAAAATACAAAAGCTGTCTTGGGACAAGTTACACATCAAAAAGAATGATGATAATAGATTACAACACACTGAGTAAAAACTGAATTCATAGCAATAAGATGAGAGAGAGGAGAAAGGCTCTTTTAATAAAATAATGCTAGCTGATAAACGTACATCGAATAATACAATTATAAAATTAGCATTTTCAACACTAATGTAATAATTGATTCAAACAAGAATGGTCAGTGAATGCCAAAACCATTGGGTGAAATGTTGCAGAACAGGATATTTATGTGGTCTGAAAGTATCCCCCCAGAGATTATTTGGGGGTAAAAGGAAAAGTGTACTTTTACAATAGACATATCTTCATAATATTATCATCCTCCTAGCATAAGTAGATTTTTTTAGTTGGGCACCCTTTTTGTTAATAATATTAGTAATTTGTGTCTTTACTTTTTCTCCGTGATTAGTCTCAGTGAATGTTTATCAATTTGATTAATTTTTAAAGTAATTTTTTTTACCGCTGTTTTTCTCCCTTTTGTTTTAGGTGGGGGAAAAAGAAAAATGTACTTTTACAATGGACATATTTGATATTCCACACCTTAACTAATTTCTACTCATATTTGTTATTTTCTTCTTTACATTTACTTTGAGTTTAACTTGTAGCTTAGCTCACTGACTTGAGCATTTCCTTCTTTTTGACTATATCAAAGTTATAAATTTCCCTTTAAGCAGTGCATGGCTGCATGTCACAAATTTTGAAATGTTTTCAATATCATTCAGTTTATTTCCTACTTTTTTAATTGTAACTTCCTTGACCTCCTCTGGATTATTTATATATGTTGCTTAATTTCTAAATATCTGGAGAGTTTCTAGATACCTTATTTTATATATATATGCATAGAGAGAGAGCGAGAGAGAGAGAGATGGAGTCTCACTCTGTTGCCCGGGCTGGCATGCAGTGGCTTGATCTCGGCTCACTGCAACTTCCGCCTCCCAGGTTCAAGCAATTCATCTGCCTCAGCCTCCTGAGTAGCTGGGATTAAAGGCATGCACCACCATGCCCAGATAATTTTTGTATTTTTTAGTAGAGATGGGGCTTCACCATGTTGGTCAGGCTGATCTCAAACTCCTCACATCTTGATCTGCCCGCCTTGGCCTCCCAAAGTGCTGGGATTACAGCTGTGAGCCATTGCATCCAGCCATTACTATTAATTTCTAATTTAATACTGATATAGTCACAGAACATCCTCCATAAGATTTTAATCCTTTGACTTCTTTTTTTCAGGGATGTACAAATGTCTTTTTATTCAAAAAGACAAAATAAATTATCTGTAGGCGTGGACAATGACAGTGGTAAGCCATTATATATTTTGTCAATTGAAACCAGTAACTGACGGTTATAGTGATTTCTTAAACATCAGCCAGCCTTTTCTTCATTTTCTCCAACTGACTTCTCTGAAGCTATTGGTGAGGCACACTGCCTTGGGCTTCCTGCCACAGTTCATTAATAAAGGTAAAGCCCTATTCTAGGAATTAGAACATGCCACCTCCCATCCACCTCCCATTGCACCCATTGCACCCATTCCAGGGCCTGTCTCTTCTTTAGGAATTTCTGTGACTGCAACTTCTGCTGCAGTTAACAGAGAGGCCACCCCAACAGCATCCAGTAAAGCAGGTCTTACAACCTTTGTTGGGTCACTAATTCCTTTTTCCACCATATTCACAAAATCTTCAATATAGCATCATAACCAACTTCTGAGGAACTTTGCATGATTTTGACATTTTTGATAGTTGTTTTATGGTTCCACAGATGGCCTATCATGATGCATGCTCCAAGTGTATTTGAAAAGAATATGTATTGTGTAGTTATCGGGAAACTTGAATCTAGTGAGAAAAATAACAGATGTATCTAGAATCTGATTTATTCTATAGGCCCGAAGTCTTTATAAAAGTCAGTGTCATAAAAAAACAGACAATACACAAAAACATGCAGACTTGCCTAGGTTTAAAGTGACAAAAGAGGCAGAACAATCCAGAAAGTATATGAACCTTAAATGGCTACTGGATTAGAAAATAAAAAGCAACAAAAGATATTTTGGGACAGCTGAAGAAATTTAAATATAACAGACAATATTATTATGCATGTAATACCCCTAACATACAGAACATCATAGCTTAGACCAGCCTACCTTAAATGTGCTGAGAATACTTACATTAGCCGACAGTTGGGCAAAATTATCTAACACAAAGCCTATTTTATAATAAAATGTTGACTATTTGATGTAATTTGTTGCATACTGTGCTGAAAGTGAAAAGCAGAGTGGTTGCATGGGTACTGAAATATGGTTTCTTCTGAATGCATATTGCTTTCCCACTGTAGTGAAGTCAAAAAATCCTAAAGAAAACCTAGTAAGTAGGGGAGTATTTACATTTCAAAGAGATGGCTTCCGGGTCCTTGAGAAAGACATTCTAGGGTTGTAAAACTGGTAAGAAGCTTTCAAAAAGATTTACATCTCAAAGGAACAGAGAAAGGATCTACAAATACAAGTTTTCTAAAGTAAATGCTCTAAGAAAAGGGAAGGAGGGCAATAGAATCAGGAAAAATCCTGTCTAAGGTTTAGGAAATGGGGGAATGTTAAGGCCCTCTTGGTCATGACAATGCACATTTACAGAGGTTTGACTGAGAGATGTGAGACTTGTGTCTGGCCTTCAGTAAAATTTCTAACTTTCATTTTATCTGCTCATGATTCTAGACAATTTTTTTTTTTGACAATGCATGTGTACTTTTCTTCTGCTCACACACCTTTTTTCTTCCCACCTTTGTTCTGAAGAACATTTCCTTTTCCTTTTTTTTTAATTCCAGCCTATGATTTTTATTTTTTTAATTTTTTTCCCTTTAACTTTTATTTTAAGCTCCGGGGTACATGTGCAGGATGTGCAGGTTTGTTACACAGGTAAACATGTACCATGGTGGTTTGCTGCACACATCATCCCATCACCTAGGTATTAAGCCCAGCATCCATTAGCTATTCTTCCTGATGCTCTCCCTCCAGCAACAATCCTCCCTCAACAGGCCCTAGTGTGTGTTGTTTTCCTCCCTGTGTCCATGTGTTCTCATTGTTCAGTTCCCACTTATAAGTGAAAATTGTCAGGCCTCTGAGCCCAAGCCTGCACGTATTCATCCAGATGGCCTGAGGCAACTGAAGAACCACAAAAGAAGTGAAAATGGTCAGTTCCTGCCTTAACTGATGACATTCCTCCATTGTGATTTGTTTCTGCCCCACCTCAACTGATCAATTAACCTTGTGACATTCCTTCTCCTAGAAAATGAGTCTCAGAACTTTCCCACTGAGCACATTGTGACACCCTCCCCCCGCCCCTGCCTGCAAGAGAAAAACCCCCTTTGACTGTAATTTTCCACTACCTACCCAAATACTATAAAACTGCCCCACCCCTATCTCCCTTCAATGACTCTTTTTTCAGACTCAGTCTGCTTGCACCCAGGTGATTAAAAAGCTTTATTGCTCACACAAAGCCTGTTTGGTGGTCTCTTCACAAGGATATGCATGACAAAAATATGAGGTGTTTGGGTTTGTTTTTGTTTTTGTTTTTTGAGACAGAGACTTGCTCTGTTGCCAGGCTGGAGTACAGTGGCACGATCTTGGCTCACTGCAACCTCTGCCTCCCAGGTTCAAGTGATTCCCCTGCCTCAGCCTCCTGAGTAGCTGGGACTACAGGTGCGTACCACCACTCCCAGCTAATTTTTTGTATTTTAGTAGAGAGGGGCTTTCACAATGTTGGTCAGGATGGTCTTGATCTCTTGACCTCATGATCCACCTGCCTCGGCCTCCCAAACTGCTGGGATTACAGGTGTGAGCCACCGTGCCCGGCCAGGTGTTTGGTTTTCTGTTCCTGCATTAGTTTGTTGAGGATAACGGTTTCCAGCTCTATCCATGTCCCTGAAAGGACGTGATCTTATTCTTTTTATGGCTGCATAATATTCCATGGTGTATATGTACCACATTTTCTTTATCCATTCTATCACTGATGCACATTTGGGTTGATTCCATGTCTTTGCTATTGTGAACAGTGCTGCAATGAACATACATGTACATGTATCTTTATATAGAATGATTTATATTCCTTTGGGTTTATACTCAGTAATGGGATTGCTGGGTCAAATGATATTTCTGCCTCTAGGTCTCTGAGGAATCACCACACTGTCTTCCACAATGGCTGAACTAATTTATACCCCCACCAACAGTGTGAAAGTGTTCTTTTTTCTCGGCAACCATGCCAGCATCTGTGGTTTTTTGACTTTTTAATAATTGCCATTCTGACTGGTATGAGATGGCATCTCATTGTGGTTTGGATTTGCATTTCTCTAATGATCAGTGATGCTGGCCTTTTTTTTCATATGTTTGCTGGCCACAACATTTCCTTTATTCAAGCCAGTAGTTCTCTTCTCTCAATTTCTTTCTGGGCTTTTAATATTTTTCTCTTCCCTACTCCTTCCTCATTTGTGAGGGTAGAACATCTATTGATTCCCTTCTAGATCTAATTCTCTGTGGGTCTTGGACTCTCTCTCAGTGTCTACCCAGGAAAAAGTAGGGCTACACTAATGCAGCGAAGTGTCTGGCTTGTCTCACATTCTCATAAAAGGTGATGATGATTGAGAAGATTTTCTGTGACTAGTGCCACAGGAGCACTTAGGTTTTGGAATTAAAAAAAAATTACACCTCTTATTTACTATTTTAAAATTTATCATTTTATCACTAACAGCAGAGAAAACTGGTGACAGATAGGAACTATGGAATCAGTCTCAGATTTGCAGCTTACTGTGTGGCTTTGAGCAAGCCAATGAATGTCTCTAAGCTTCAGTGCAGTTACTTGCAAAAGAGGGGTCCTAATCATTAGTACCATCCTTAACAGTTAACTAGGTTAATGAATGTAAAGCAGTGAACCTAGTGTCAGGTACTTAGTAAATGATCACCATTTTGTTGGAAAAATCCTAAGTCTTTGCTTATATGATATCAATGGCTGCTTTGAGCAGATCTGAGGTGACATTTTCTTAGGCAGAACATCTGGTCACTTCCCTCTTGTGCTAGATCTGCCCTCAGGAATAGATGTGATACCTTTGTATTTGCCAACTTAGCTCAAACTGCATTGCCCAGATTTCCTTTCCCTGTGGAATTCTAAGTCAGTTGGGCCACAAGAGGCATTTCACAGGAAGTGTAGCAGTGGAAGTGAAGCAGCAGCCAGATTCCAGATGCCCAGAAGGTCAGGGCAGGTCACGCAGTGCTGTTGTACCCCATGGCATGCTGTCCCATACAGCAGCTGATCTGCTGGCTCACCTCCAGCTCCTGCTGCATTTTTGCCTGCCGCTTCTCTGACTCTTGGACCAGGTATGTGCTTAGTTCTGTGATGGAGGGTGCCAGCTTCCCCTGCAGGACACCTCCATTGAAATAGAAGGCTTGGAGGGAGTGGGTACCAGTCCTTTTTAGCTCATCCTCACAGGTTCCCTTTTTTCCTTCCCCCATTTCATATCCATCTTCTCTTCCTAATGGCCTTGGCTGAGAACTGCAGACTTCAGTACCAGAAACAGGTGGCATAGCTTCATATAGACTATTTAACCAGTTACACCAATTGTGTAAAGTCAAATCCCTATAATGCATCTCTTAGTATATCTAATCTGCTTTAGTAGTTTTGCTTCCCTGAGTGAATTCTGTCAGATACAATAGATAATGAGTTTGATCAGAGTATCTCCATAGCTCAAGGTTGGCATCTCTCAGTTCCTAGGTTAATTCAGTAAAAGATGACCCTTTCCTGATTAATAAGAAATGGGATTCTGTATCTTGGCTTTTAAGTTCTTCTTTCTGGTGGAGTGTGCATGCACACACACACACGTATATGTATTATATATGTTTATGTAACACACATACACACACACATACACACACATATATGTTTCCCATTTCTAACTTCTTTGAGTCAGACTAATTGTAGGATGGTGTTTTCATTCCATCAACAATTGCAAGCTATAATGATAGCTTTTCCTAATATAGTGACAAAATATCACATAACTTTGCAAATGTTACTTTGGTAATTTGTAATACAGGCATTGAATGATTTATAAAAGCAGTGTGTGCTACACTGCCAATCTTCATATTTTAAATATAACATGCAAAAATAGTACCTTTTAAAAGATAACATACCCAATATAAAATAGAATACGAGGATGTGAGTGGAAATGCAAGCTCAGAGAGGCAGCAGATTGTAGTAGCTGAAAATGTAGAGTAGGACAAGGCTGCCTGGAGTTTTGATTGTTGGGTCTAAGCTCACTAATGATGTGACCTTGGGTGATTACGTGGCCTCTCTGTGCCTCAATGCCTCATCTGCTGCACTGGGGCATTATGGGGTGGTTGTGGTAATGAGGTGAGGAACATAAAGTGTAGTGCATCACACAATGTAGGCATAAACTTTGGTTTGATTGGACTGGATGCTTTTTTATAAAGAGAAGCTGTTGATTTCCCCACTCCATGAGGGCCAGGATGAGGCCCATCTACTGCTGGACCCCTTTACATGATCACTGGAGGAGGATGCTGTGGTGGCCCACCAAGACACTCTACAGGATGCAGGTTCTTATGTCCACAGCTGCTGCAGTGGCACCCGCAGAAGCTCACAGCTTGAGTCCCTCCCCAGGAATTGCCTTGGGCCAAAGGGATCTGCCAAGGTTTAGGTCCCCCCAGGGGAATGTCCCTATCCCATGACTAATGGACTTGGGGATACAAAGGCTGTACCCCTTTGTCTCAATGTGGGGCAACTCTGAAGGGCAATGCCAGCTACAGTGTTCCACATGGGCTGGGCCAGCTCAGGGCCTCTGTTGTACATGCTTCGCAGTTCAATCCCAACTCTTCCCTCTCTCCAGGCCTGCTGCCCTCACTCTTGCACAGGTGGTGCTCCTGAGAGCACTCCTGGATAAACCCCACACAGAGCTCCATCACCAAGCCTGTTAGAGGCCACGGCAAGAACTTTTTTTGGGGGGGGTGATGGGTATGTTTACTATGTTGGTTGTGGCAATGGTTAAATGGGGGTGTATATGTATCAAAACTTGTGAAATTGTTTGATGTAAATTATGTACAGTTTAGGTCAATTATACTTCAATAAGGCTGTAAAAGGGAAAAAAATCAGAGGAACAGCGGGAGGAAAATGTGAAGTGTTTTTTGGTCACATCCCACCAGTAGTGCTTGTCTAAGATATTGTTTACATTGTTAGATATGAGTTCTAAATTTCTTTTCAAAGAATATGTCAGTATGTTCAATTCTTTACCTTCTACTTTTAAACTTAACTTCCTCATAAAGCAATCTTTTTTGATTACCTACTCCACCCTGACTCATTTCAATCACCTGCTCCACCCTGACTCATTACCTGCTCTGTCATAACCATTTTTCCCGCCAAACCACTCACCCCCTCACTCTCTTTAAATTAGCCAATCAGAATTAGTTTAGCCAGTGCGGTCTAACCCTAGCCAATAGGGGAACCACACAACAGCAGGAAGTGGGGGGTGTGGGGCACGAGCGTCAGGGATAAGAACCCGTTCCCCTCCCTTGTCCAAGTGTGTGCTCACCATTGCTCCATCTGTCAGGGTTTACCCTTCTATAGAAGTACCTTGCCTTGCTAAGAACGAAAAAGAAATTTTTTTTTTTTTTTTTTTTTTGAGACAGAGTCTTGCTGTGTCGCCCAAGCTGGAGTGCAGTGGCTCGATCTCGGCTCACTGCAAGCTCCGCCTCCTGGGTTCAGGCCATTCTCCTGCCTCAGCCTCCCGAGTAGCTGGGATTACAGGTGCCCGCCACCACACCCAGCTAATTTTTTGTATTTTTAGTAGAGTCCGTGTTAGCCAGGATGGTCTCGATCTCCTGACCTCGTGATCCACCCACCTCAGCCTCCCAAAGTGCTCGGATTACAGGCGTGAGCCACTGCATCCAGCCTTAAAAAGAAAATTTTATACTCGAGTGCTATTTCTTTTGCGGCACCGAAACTTTATAGATAACAACATGTTTCTCATTATACTATTCTCTTGCTTATGAACCTTTTCGCTCAGCAAATTCAAGGTCTTCTTCAGTTCTTCCTTCACTCATATATTCGTATAATCATTTGTTCTCTTGGGCAGACATTCTCTGAGCATTCTCTAAGCCCAGATCCTGTGATAGGCACTTGGGATACAAAGACAAAAATGAGACACAACCTCTCTCCCTAGTGAGTTCATGATCCTATAGAGGAGACTGAACCACAGACCATTCCAGTGTCTGACCTTGACAGTCACAACCCTTCATAGTTTGACTTCAGCCTACGACGCTAGAAGTAGCACATTGTTATGGAATAAAATGAGACAGATAGGGAATGAAATAAAGAAGGAAACAGTGATCAGATCCCACTGTCAACTTACAGTGTTTTTTTAGTTATCATTTTATCACAAGCTTTCCTCCCACATCACCAAATCTGTGAGGACGTAATTTTGACCAGGAAAACTATATTTTGTTACGTGAACATGCATGTTATATTTTAACTGTTTTCCTCTGTGGCATCTGTTTGGACGCTTCACCCCTGTGTCTTTGGCATTATTGCCAGAGGTGCCTGGATAAGTCCTATGGTGCATTCATGATCTGTGCCCTTTTCAAGTTCCCTGGATGCTATCCCTCCTCCATAATTCCTGCTAATTTGATTGTATGCAACAGTTTCCATCTTTTTGAACTTTGCTCTGTAAAGCACCTCTTTCTCTTTCTCCCTTTACATTTTTATGCTATGGTATGAAGGGAGCACAAAACAGTGTGAGGGCCAGAGCAGGAGAAGAGGAGCTGAGGCCTCAGCCAGCACAGGGAAAAGCCATTTCACATTCCTTTGCCTCCTAGTGGTATTCAGCATTTCTCTGGCAAGAAGAGGCTTGCCCTGTTAGCCTTCTTTTGGGTCACCAGGCAACTCAATGAGGCATGGCTGGATTTCTAACCCAAGTCACTTTGTCGCTAGTTCATCAGCACTCCATGTATCCACAGCTCCGTACCCATCCACAAGAGACTTCAAAGGATTTCAGGCTGGGCACAGTGACTCACGCCTGTAATCCCAGCACTTTGGGAGACCGAGGGAGGTGGATCACTTGAGTTCAGCAATTAGAGACCAGACTGGCCAACATGGTGAAACCCTATCTGTATTAAAAATACAAAAATTAGCCAGGCGTGGTGGCACACACCTATAGTCCCCACTACTTGGGAGGCTGAAGCACGAGAATTGCTTGAACCCTGGAGGTGCAGGTTGCAGTGAGCCAAGATTGTGCCATTGCACTCCAGCCTGGGCAACAGAGCAAGACTCTGTTTCAGGAAAAAAAAAAAAAAAGATTTCAAGGAAGAAACAAAAAATTAGTTCATGCCTTTGGTAAAAGGTGGCCAAATCTGAATTACCTCTTTGGATGTTTTAAGCAGGGAAATTGAAAAAGGAATCTCCTTGGGGTCATGAAGATCTAAAGAAACCAAGTGTAAGAAACTCAAAGAGAGTTACTTTGATTGGCCACTTCTACTGCAATGTTGTCTTTGAAACTGAATTAGCAATTCAGATTTGAAAAGGATGCCATGTGCTAGGAAAGAAAACCTAAGAGATATTCACTTTGTGGTGCTGAGAAACAAATGTTAATATGATCATAATAATGAAACAAAATTAAATTAAAAACTAAATAAAAATAAAACCTAAAACACCACCAAATATTAGATATTTCTGTGTGGCCATGCTTTATGCCAAGAGCTATGTATTATCTCATTTACCCCTCACACAGCCCTGTGAGAAAGGCATTTTCCATTCTAAATGTGAGCACACAGTGCCACTGAAAACCACTCACTTGTCCACGGTCCCATAGCCATTAAGTAAGTAATGGAACTGGCATCCCCACTGGGGTCCACTTGGCTCCCCAGCCTACATTGTTAAGTATTTTATTTATTCTTAGGGGAAGGGTCATCTCCTGGGTCTCTTTCCAAGAGCTTGGCAAGCTGTGAAAAATTCTGAGAGTGATAAGTATATATTTTTAAAAGCTGTCATTTGGCCATTGATTTCTAATTTTATTGCCTTGTAGTTAGAGAGTTCAGTGTTTGGTAATGGTTGCTTGGTTAACACTTCTTTTATGGTCCAGAACGTTGTCAATTTTTGTGAATTATCCGTGTGTGCTTGAAAAGAATGTTTACTCTATTTTTTCAATATGTCTGCTAGATCAATATTGTTTATTTTGTTCAAATCATTTATTGCCTTACTTTTTTTGCTGGCTTGATTTATCAGTTTCCTAGAGAAAAGTGTTAAAATATCCCACAGTGATTGTCTCATCAATTTATTCTCTCAGTTCTAATTTCCTTTATATATTTTGAAACTGTGTAGTTGCATTTATATTGGATCAGGACTGTTATCTGTTTCTGGTGAATTTTTTTCTTTCAACATTAAGACCCTACTTTATCCCTAAAAATACATTTTGCTGTAGTATACTTCAATATTATCACACCACCTTTCTATTAGCATTTTCTTTCATTATCTTTCTTACTAAACTTAATATGAAAAACAGATTTCTGGTGTGTCTTTGTGTGTAAGAAACTGTGTTTTGCTTGGCTTTGGGAATTCAGTTAATTCTAAAATTTGTGCAGAATAGTAAAAGGCTGATGATGTCAAAGAAATAAATCACCTCAAAACATCTCAAAGAAAGAAATATGATGGAGGGGATTGGTCTAACAGATATCAAGATTTATTTTAAAGCTAAGAAATAAGTAGTGAGGTATTAATAGATGGATAAAAAAAGGCCAATGGATCTTAACAGAAATAGATTTCACATAAATGGAAACTGAATTTCAGATGAAGTTGTAATTGCAGATCAGTGGAGGAAAGGGTGAGCTTTTCAATAAATGGTACTGGGACCATTTACATATTAAGTATATATACTTGGATTCCTTCCAAAAATCCAACCAAAATTTAAGGTGAAAAGTTCAAACCACAACACTTTAGGAGACAAAATAGAAAAATAGGTTATGATCTTGGAGCAGAAAAGTATATTTTAAAATGGTAGCAAAAACTCCAAACTACAAAGAAAAGATTGTTCCGTCTGACTACAGTAAAATTAAACAATTAAAACTGTCAAAAATAAGGTTATAAACACCATGAAAATGAGAGAAGATATTTGTGATACTTGTCTCTGAAAAAGAATTATTACCTAGAATAGATAACTCTCTCAAAAGAATCAACATAAAAATGAACAAAAGGTATAAATTGGTATTTCACAGAAGGGGGAGCTCAGATGGCCAATACACATATGAAATGATGATTAATCTCATTAGTAATCAAACAATTACAAATTAAAAAGCACAATAAATACTATGTTTCATCCATCAGTTAATAGCATGAAAATATCACATTTCATAAACAACTTATAGTATATTGTGACCTAGCGATTTCACTCATAGACATATAATCTAAACAAACGATTGATTTTGTGTACCAGGAGGCTTGTTTAAGACTTTTCATAGCAGAAATGTCTGTGTTAAATAAGGACCAGGAATATCCCAAATATCTATCAACTGGAGAACAGTCAAATAAATTAAATACATCATGGAATACTATACAGCAGGGATTCTATATCCCTGTGATGGAGGTGTCTCATGTGAACCCATGTTCCTGTGGAGGCCATGTCCCATGCAATATTTTATCTGTACAATGGCTGTGTCTTGTGTGACCCTGGCAGTAGCTTCCCCTTCTGCTCTGCCTATTTGTTTCTGGCATTTGGGGATTTCCTTTTCTTTCCTTTATATTTAGCTTTGAATTTTATATTTTGTGAAGAATGTTTTACCAAGCATTTCTGTGACTTTGTGGCAGGAGGAGGCCTCTCTGCATCAACAGTGTCACAAGAAGCCACTGTCTGCCATCTGTATCTATTCTGCCTGTTGCAGGATTCAATGCTTTGCCAAAATCATGTTGCTTTGCCCAAGTTTAGCTGTTGTCTCTACCAGCAGACAGGAATGGATTCTTCATGAAACCCTTTTAGAGGCCTCTTTTATTTATAACTTTGTTCCTCTTGCTCAGAAAGGACACAGAAAAATTATACAGTTTAGAAACATAATTATTTCTGCTCTCTTTTAGATCTAGCTCTGTCATTTCCATACCAGTCTGCATGATGACTTACCACAATAAAGGCATTTTTAAAAGTCTTTTCTTATGTTAGCTATCCTGGTGCATCTGAAGACTCATCCTCAGCAATTCTAAAGGACTGAATGCAGACTTGTGAAAAGAAACCAAGAATGATTGCAGGGGTATTCTGAAGCTATGTGTGTAAAGCCAAGATCTGAATGAAGTCATAAAGCCTGAACATTTGGGCTTTTCTTTTCCTCCTCCTCCCGCTTCTAGTCTTCCTCCTTCTCTCTTTTTTCTCCTTTGTCTTCTCCCTTCTTTTCCTTCTCTTTTTCTTTCTCCTTTTTGCTTTAATATTACTTTAGTGTGCTCTAAAACTCTTAGAAAAGGCTAAACAATAGAACAAAACCATCTGAAAATTATGTACATTTAGCGAGACTAAGGAAGCATTTTTGAGGCATCTTAGATAGGATAAATTCCATTTGCTGTACCAAATTGACAGAGTTAATATTTTTCACTCTGAAATTAGCATTTCAGACAAAATTTATTTCAGAGTAAGAAATATTAACTGGAATAAAGAAGGTAGTTTTATAATGATAAAGAGGTCAATGCATCCGGAAGACATAACAATCCTAAATGTTTATTTACCTATAACACAGCTTCAAAATAGGTGAAGCAAAAACTGATAGAACTGCAAAGGGGAATAGACAAAATCATAAGTATAGTCAGAATTTTTATAGCCTCACTCAATAATCAATAGAACAAATAGGCAATAAATCATCAAGGATATAGTAGCCTTGATCAACACTCAACCAACATGACTTAATTGATATTTATACAGCTAGTCTCTCAACGTGAACGGAATACACATTCTTTTTCAAGTGCACGCAGAAACATTTACAAAGATAAACTATATACCTAGGCCATCAAACAAGTCTCAATAAATTTAAAAGTATTCCAAGGATCACAATGGAATTAAATTAGAAATTAATTACAGAAAAATCTCTGGAAGATACTCAAATGGTTGGAAACTAACATAGTTCTAAATAACACATAAATTAGGCAAAGACTGAAAGAGAAATTAGAAAGCATTTGAAATGAATTAAATGAAAACACAATGTGTTAGAATTTGTGAGATGCTGCTAAATAAATTTAGTGCTATTTGTATCACTAAAACACTATATTAGAAAAAAAAGAAAAGTTACAAATCAATGACCTCAGCTGCCACCTTGAAAAAAACAGAAAAAAAAGATCAAATTAATGTATGAGGAAAAAAGAAAATAATAAATTTCAAAGCAGAAATCACTGCAACTGAAAAAAGTAATAGAGAAAGATTATAGTGAAATAAAAAGCTTGTTTTTTGAGAAGATAAAGAATATTATATTTGTAGCCAGACTTATGGTAGTGGGAAGAAGAAAACATAAATTGTCAGTATCAGGAATAAGAGAGGTGACATCACTACAGAATCTACAGCTATTAAAATTCGAATACAGGAATAGCATTAATAACTTTGTGCCTATAAACTTCACAACTTAGATGAAGTGGACAATTTCTTTGAAAGTTGAATGTTTAAATTACCAACATTCATTCAACAAGAAAGTCGAGTGTTGAAATTACCAACATTCATTCAAGAAGAAACAGATGACTTGAATACCACTACCTAGGATACTGAATTCTTAGGTTAAAACTTTAATATAAATAAAAGTCAAAGTTCAATGTCTTTCTGATTAATTCTACCAAAAGTTTTAGAAAAAAACATTACCAGTTTTACACAAACTCTTTCAGAAAGCAAAAGGGAACACTTTCTAAGAAGTTTTATGAGGCCAGCATTAATCAGATAGCAAAACCAAAGAAGGTCATTATAAGAAAGAAAAACTACTTATGAATATACATGTAACCATTTCAAACAAAATTTTAGCAAATTGTTACCCCATAATATATAAAAAGAGTAATACGTCATGATTATGTTGGTTTTATCCCAGGAATTCAAAGCTGGCTTAATGTTAAAAAATTAATGTCATTCATTATAGTCACAAACCAAAACTGAAAAAGCATAAACAATCTAATATATGAGAAAAAGTATTTGACAAAATCCAAAATCTGTTCTGACAAAAACTTTCCTCAAAGTAGAAATAGAACACAATTTTCTCAATTGCAAAGGTATCTACAGAAAGCCCTCCAACCTTAAAATTTGCCAGGCATAGTGGTGTGTGCCTATAATCCTAGCTACTCGGGAGGCTGAGGCAGGAGAACTGCTTGAACCTGGGAGGCGGAGGTTGCAGTGAGCCGAGATCACACCACTGCACTCCAGCCTGGGTGACAAGAGTGAGGCATTGTCTGAAAAAACCAAAAAACAAAAAAACAAAAAAACCTTCAACCAGAAAATACTTGATGATGAAAGACTGAAAGCTTTCTCCCTAATGTCAGGAACAAGACAAGGATGAATGCTTTTATCATATCTTTTCAATATTGTACTAGATAGTCTAGCCAGTGCAAACAGGCAAGAAAAAGAAATGAAAGTATGTATACTGGAGAAAAAGTACAGCTGTCTTTATTTAGAGATAACATTATTATCTTTGTAGAAAATCCAGTGGAATATATACTACAGATTTCAAGACTTACTATAGAACTAGTATGGTATCAATGAAAAGATAGACACATAGAAAAATGGAGCAGAATAGAGACTCCAGAAATAGACCCACACACAGATGGAGAACTGATTTCTGACAAAGATGCAAAGATAATTTTGTGAAGAAACAGCAGTCTTTTGAACAAATAGTGTTGGAACCATTGGATATCCATATGCAACAAAACAAAACAAAAACAAAGTAAAACAACTTTGGTCCTAACTCACACATGCAAAAATTAACTCAAAATGCATTAAAGACCTAAATATAAATCTAAATCTATGAAACTTACAGAATAAAATATAGATAAAAATCTTTATGACCTTGGATTAAGCAAACATGACTTAGATACAACACCAAAAGCATAATCCATAAAATAAAAACATTGATAAACTGGACTTCATCAAAATTGAAACTCCTGCTCTTTGAAAAACACTGTAAGAGAATGAAAGCATCTGAGAAAAAAATATTTACAAAGCCTGTGTCTAATAAAGAGCTTATATCCAGACTATATAAAGAACTCTGAAAACTCAAAAATAAAAAAATAGAGCAAAAGACTTCATCATATGCTCTGATGAAGAAGCTATATGGATGGCAAAATAAGCACTTGAAAAGATGATCAACATGATGAATTGTTAGGGAAGTGAAAATAAAGACCAAGATGAGGTACTACTATACACTAATTATAATTGGCTAAAATTAAAAAGACAGACCATATCAAATATTGGTGAGGATGGGGAGGGTCTGAAACTCTTATACACTGTTGGTAGGAATGTAAAATGGTACAACCACTTGGGAAAACTGGTAGCATCTTCAAATGTTGAACATCACCTACACTATATGACTCAGCCATTCTGCTCTCAGCAGTAGAATTTACATGACAAGAATAAACGTATATATATATATATATATAATATGTATATATATATATATATAAAGCTTGAATTCAAATGTGTAAAGCAGCTTTACTGGAATAGCCTCAAAGTGGAAACGACCCAAATATCTATCAACAGGCAAAAAGAGAAATATACTGTGCTATATCCATACAATAGAATACTACTCAGCAATACAAATGATAAACTATGGATATACATTAAGATGTCTCAAAATAGTTATGCTGAGTGAAAAAAATCAGATAAACATACAAACTCTATGATTGCATTTATCTAAAATTCTAGGAAATTCAACTAATGTAGAGCGACAGAAACTAAATCAAAGGTTGCCTGAATTCATAGGTGAGTGGTGGGGAGAGGTAAGAGAAAGATGCAGGAGGTAGCTTTGGGGGAACTGATATATGCAGGTTTATTGTCTTGATTGTAAAGATAGCTCATGAGTGTACACATGTCAAAACTTATGAAATCATACACTTTAGGCAGATGCAGTTTATCATATATCAACTAGACTCAATAAAAGTATTTTAAAACCCCAAGAGATGATTTTAATCCTCAAGTTCATAAAGAAATCAATGTTCAGAGGTTATTTTGCTCAGTGTCATGTAGGAAAAAAAAAACCCAGCTTATGTGCTGCGTCTTTTAACTTAATCCTGATAACAGTTCACAAAGGAGTATATTACATGTCCCATTTGCAGAAGAGACAAAAGAGACTGATGAGATTTAAGTAATTTGCCTGCCATCACATAATTTGTGGTTCAACTAGGCTCTGACCTATATCTAATCTGATTCCAAGGTTTATATCTTCTTACTACTGAGCATCTTGGCATCTTTGAACTCTAGACATGATCTCTGAGTCCTTATACTTTAAAAAAAGATGGAAGGAAAGAAGGAAGAATGGAAAAGAGGCAGGCAGGCAGGAAGAAAGAAAATCACTGCTGTACCTTGAGAATTCCTTCTGAAGCAATGCCTCTGGATTCACCCAGAGGAGCATGTCTGACTCTCCCCATCCACCAACAGCACATGATGAATGATGTTTGTGTGTGCATAGATTCTATCTGGTATTCCAAGACTGTGAACAATTTCCCCTGCCTAACTACAACCGCAACCTTTCCCTATCATTCTAGAAAGCATTTTAGAATGTGGGTTATGAAAGTAAAGCCTTGTTAATTTGACTTTATGAAAGTAAACAATTTATAAACATTACTAATTAAAAATAATAGATAACATTTATTGAATGCCAGATACTCTGAGTGCTTTGTGTCTATTGTCCTATTTAATCTTCATAATTCCTAACAGGCAGGTATTAATATTATCTTTTTTTTTAACAAATGAAACTGAAGCTCAAAGAGGTGAAGTCACTTTCCGAAGGTCATGCAGCAGTCAGTGTAGAAATCAGGAATAAAAATCAGTCTAATTCCAGAATGTGCCTATCCTAGCTAAATTACCTTCTGGTAATTTAACTCTTACTAAAACAACTTCTTAATGATTTGAAACATACCTGACAATAGATCACGGCAACCCATGATGCTTGATCTTTACCATGGAAAGAACTCTGGATGGTCCACAACCCCCAACAATCCTCAAATGGAACTCCACAAACTGGGTAAAATACTGCAAGCTCCCTAGGAGGAAGAGATCTGTAACACCTGCTTGATTCAAAAGTACTATCTCAGCTGTGAAGGTGAAACATCAGCGACCTTTCTGGGATTACTGATTCTATCAGTGTTAGGATGGATTAGGGGAACAGAGCAGATGGGCATCATCTGTGTAAAAGCTTAGAAAATGATGTCAACACTTCCCACCTTCTGTATACACTCCTCTAAAGTTAACAGGCTCAATTTCTTAAATTAGAGAAGCTAGAAAAGACAGAACTCCTCTCTCAAAACAACAGAGCCTACAGCTTCAGTTCCTTGCTGCTTCTAGAACTGACCTCAATTTCCCTATATTAAAACAATTAAAAAGTTAAAATTTTAAAATATTTTAAAAAATCAAACCTAACACAATTAATAATACTATTGTCATCATATATTGAAAATACTAGACAAGAATGCCAGCGGTTCTTGAGGACATTAAAGTTAATTATCAGATGTGTGATAGAAAGCAGTCTTTTTCAAATTTGTATTTTGTTTTGTTTTGTTTTTAGCAGTGGGACTTATTTCCAAACAAGAGCTCACACATTCTAAAACAATTACAAAAGTGACCATGTGTTGATACAGATTGATCTTACGTTTCTATTTATACTACTCATTTATAATGATACAGTTGCTACTTCCATGAACACAAATATTTGAAACTGGAAGGTCTGGTGGCATGTTCAGGCTCACATTCACTCCAGCATCTTATGAAATTAGAAGCAAACCTTGGTGGGATTTTTGCCGCATCCTTGCACGATACTTTGTGAGAGTTTGGAATTGACAGAAAGGGCTGAATGATCTGAACAAGGGAGTGGTTCCTGAGGTTGGAAAACCCAGAAAAAGCTTCAGAAGGAGTTGCAATTGAGTTTGGAGGTGGGGAATGATTTGTTGGTGAAAGGGATAGGTGTGGAGGAGGGGGTCCACCCGGACCATCTTCCTCCTCGGTGCCCTCATTGACATTTAGCAGCTGATGTAGGTGGGGCTCTGGCGCTTTGCGCTGGCTGAGCAAAAATCTACTATTCACGTGAACACATCTTCCCTGCAGGTCGGGATCTGGAACTCATTTATCTTGGCCCTATGTTCTCTTCTGTACTTTGTCAGAAGTCAGTACAGCCTTATTCCATGGGAAGGAGAGGGGCACAAGGTGCGAAGCAAGAGTTCATCTTTCTCTAATTTCAAAAGGATCACTAAGTCAGGCCTCGGGCTCCTATGGTCCCTTGGCTCACAAATAGCTCCTCAGAGCTGCACTGTGAAGTTCACAGGGGCTCAACGGGACACTGCATTTCATTTTGCAGCAGCCTGGAAAGTGAGCAACACACAGACATAAGCCACCACTCAGACTCTGCCCATGCAAGCACCCTGAAGTGGATATTTTAATCAATGAATATGCGAATTCTCTTTTTACTCCAGGTTTCTTCATAATCACCCCAGAACTTTCCATAGGCAATCTGCTCTTAATCGGAAGTCACTACCACATCTCATGTGATTCTCCAAATAAATCCACCTCACCACTCCTAGGCGCCAGATACTGGGCTAGGTGTTGCGGGGAGGGTCATACAAAAACAGCAAGGCAGGTACACACACAGGTGGGCATAATCAGTTCAACTACAATAAGGGAACTGTGATGAGGCACAGCCTGCTTAATTGCCAAGTGAATTATGCTGACAATCAATACTCTAGAGTTCAAAAGGGGAAGGCAAATGTTGTCAGAGAAGGATTTACAGAGCATGCAGGAACTGAGGAGAGATTTGGAGCATGGGAAATCTTTAAACTACTCCAAAAGGAAGTTAGAGGATGCACTAGACAGGCTGAGCAAAAACTCAGAGGGGCAATGTGCACTCCATGTTTAGCAGGCAATGGGCAAACTGGTTTGACAAGAAGGGGTTACTTTTTGGTGGGGGGAGGGTAGAGATCAAACATCGTTAACAATAACAACAGTAAAGTAATGATGATGCACATTTATTGAACACCATCCTTGTCAAACACTGTACTTAGTGCATAATAATCATAATCTCAGTTAATTCTTACAAAACCTTATGATGTAACTAGAGCTTTGCTAGCCTACACAGTGGTTTTGGGAAATCAGAAAACGGTACCTCCAGGGGCAGACACACCTCATGAGAACATGACTTGGAGGGAATGAGCAACTTTGAGCAGTGTACAACTGCCCAACTGCACATGACAGTAGAAACAGTCACTACATTTATCAAGTGCAGACTATGGACCAGGCTCTGTGTTAGTGCTTCACACAGATATTAACTTTCTTACTCCTCCTAAGTACTCCCTAGAGTATGTACTGTTCCTTTCTCTATTCCACGAATTTCCACTTTGGGGGGATGTTGCTGGTAAAATCAATGGAAGCCAAATTGTGGAAGGCCTTCACTGCTAGGCTTGGGGAATAAACTTTATGGGGTAGGCTTAGGAGACTTTCACACCTGACACTCAGTGAGTTAATTGCTGGACAAGCTGCTCTGATCACCCAGGGTGTCAAGGTCTAGCCAGGCAGACTCCCTCACACACTTCCTATATTATTGACAAGAGCACCTTCATGTGCTCCATCCTGCCCTTCTTAACTGGAGGCCACCCTTCAGCCTCCCTGGACACCCCAACTTAAGGCCGGGGGCAGCCAGCTTTCTGTTCACCATGCACCGGAGCTCCTCAAAGGCAGGGGTGGTTTCAGGTTTCACTTGTCTGGGCCTCCGCATATGTAAGCACAGATCTTTGGACTAAGCAGTGATCGTGTGACCCTTTCCCAAGTAATCTTCCTTCCTGGTTCATTTACTCAGTTTAAAGAGCTCTACCTCCTCAGCTTGACCTGGCTTCTGGTACTCTGTGTTTGCGCTTCCTAAGTTTTATCCATATCGGAGCCTTTGGACACTCCTCATCAGCTCCCTTTGATGCCTGTTTTCACTTGTTGTTTCTTGACTGCGGTTTTATGCCATTCTAGTGGCATAAATGCTAGTTTTTAGGCTATCATATGCAGGGTGTGGGAAGCTTACAAAATTGCAGAATTGTATTCTTTTTTCCTTGTTTGAATAATCATTGATTATCAATTGCTCTTTAAATATCACTCTTTCAGACAGCAGGGTTGAGATTTTGGCTCCTCTCTTCCAGGCTGGCTGCACTAATTAAATTACCTGCACAAGGCCTTGTTGCTTCTTGCTCGCAGGTAGGGTTATTGTTCTCACTGATCCACACATGTATGGCCATATTTGGGATTATAAAACTGAAATATCTCTATTGGTAAATAGATATTGCTCCAAGCCTTTCACAGGCTCTCCGCCACCCAGCCTGCCCCGAACTGTCCCCTGGGATCTCCTGGACTTTCCCCAAATCCAGCAACTCAAGGGTTAATGCTCAGCATGGCAGGAGGGCTCAGGCTCCCCCCTTGCCACCAGCCCTACTACTGCCTTCGGTTCTGATTGGCTGGTCCAGGGCTACATAGGCAATTACATATTTTGAATCTCACTCTTGCTTCACTAGACCAAGAAGTACCCAGCCTGTCTTCTAACACCAGGTTTCTTCAAGATAGGAGGAGGATTTTCATCAGAGGAAGAAACCTCCACTCCAGATGAAACAGGGAGCACTCACCCCTGATCAGGTATGGTGCTGAGCACTTTACCTGAAATGCTTTAGTTAATTCTCACCAAAGCCTTGATGAGGCTGATAGTATTTCACTAATACTGTTAATACTGTATTTCCCCCTTTTTGGGCTTGAGAACAAAAGGCTCAGAGAGGTTGAGAACTTGCCCAAAACTAGAAGTAGAAAAACCGGGATTTGTATCCAGGTGTGGCAGGCTGCCAAGCCCATGCACTGGGCTTTGAATGAAAGTCCTTGCTTTCACCAGCATTGCTCACTAGACTCAGGGTGTGCCTCAAGGAGTGCCTTCTCCAGTCCTCCTTGCCTGGATCTTTGAGTTCTGATAGGCAGACTCTGGCTTGTGAAGCTCTGTAGATCACCTCTCACCAGGATTTGGAGGGAGTGGGGGGTGCCTCTTACCCTCATCTAAGTAATTACATACATTGATGTAACTGACTGGATCCTTGAGTTCTGATAGGCAGACTCTGGCTTGCAAAGCCCTCCAGATCACTTTTCACCTGGATTTGGAGGGGAGAATGCCTCTTATCCTCATCCAAGTAATTACATCCATTGGGGATAGCACCAAATGAATTATGCCTTCTTTTGTCTATACCCCTTTCCAATGTGACTTTGCTGTTCACCCATTGAGGGGTGAAGTCTATTTCCCCACCGCCTGAATCTGGACTGATCCTGGGACTTACTTTGACCAAGAGAATGCAGTAGAAGTGATGTTCTGAAATTGTCAGACCAGGCCTTAGGAGGCCTTGTGGATTCAGCCCTTGCTCTCAAAATTCATCCACTATGTAAAGAAATCTAGGCAATCCTGCTTCAGAGAGACCACTTGAAGAGTGAAACCATTTGGAGGAGAACTGAAGCACCCCAGCCCGCTGTCAGCAGCAAGCTCCCAGACCTGTGAATGAGGTTCTTTTGGATCTTCTATTGCTAACTGTGTTTGTGTCAACTGACCCCATGTGGAGCAAACACAAACCATCCACACTGAGCCAAGACAACTTACATAACTGGGAGCAATGGCTGTTGTTTTCAGTCATTAGTTTTAGGATGGTGTGTGATGCAGTGATAGATAAGTGATACAGTACATCAACGGAGAGGAAAGCTGTATTAAAACCTAAAAGAATGATTTACTTTTCAACAACTTTTTAAGAGTATAAACTGACTTAACAACTCCACTTTTTTTCTTGGCTGAGGGTTAATTTGTTAACAAAGAAAAATGTTATGAATGCAAAGGAAATTGAAGAAACCACTTAATCTAAAGAAATTATTATTAAAACAAATCCATTCGTACTCAACATTTCCCTAAAGTCAACAAGTAAGCCAGAATAAAAGGTGTTCTTAAGAAAATTGGCAAATAATTTTAATTACTTAAACATTTCTTTGAAAATAAACTGTTTGTTTCTCTCTTAGAGCAGTTCAAGATGAAAACATAAATATAGGATCCAGAAAGTAAGGTGGGTAAATGTCTCCATTCCTGTCTTTGAAACAAGAAGTTGGAAATATTACAAATCATTGTGTATATATATATATATATATATCATACATATGTGTACCTTTATTTAAATTTAGCAAGCACTTATTGAGCTCTTACTATAAGTGAAAGTAGTATCACACCTATGATAAGCACAGGATATGCCTGGATAAATTAGATCTGTGCAAATTCTCCAAAGCATTCAATAACATATAGTGAATTTTCACCTTCTTCAGAACTCTTAAACATTTCTAATGTCTTCTGACCTCAATTTCTGGAGTGAATCAGCTGGGTGTCCAGTTATTTAGTGAAGTCTTCACGAATATTTGTTGAATAAATGAATTGATTAAATGACTAGAGAAGATAAAACGGGGTCTAAAGGAAGGAGAAGAATCAAGGAGGTTACAGGGGATGAGGAGGGAGAATAATTTAAAAAATAGTGATCAACCTCTCAGTGATCGAAGTTAGCTGAGCCTTCCTCTATTAGGAAAGTTGTTCTCTACTTTCCTAATTGGGCATCCATATCTTACAGCCTTCAAACACCAGGTCTGAAGGAAGTTAAACTCAAATAGATACAGCAGTATGTGAAATTAAGCATGATTTTTAGCTGTGCTGGTGGTGCATGGTGTACAGTCCTGGCTACAGGAAATGGCAGTCCTGGACTCTGTCGTAGATAGACTGCCTTTGTGGTTGTTTGTCTAATCATAGACAGCCCATTCCCAGGTGACAAATCAAGGAAACACAGAGGTGGTTAGTGAACATCTGGAAAAATCCTAGGAACATCCCATGAGGTAAAAAGTTGAGTCTTTGAAAGGCTCACAGAAGATTTGAGGATTATCTTCAGCATGACTGTACTCATGTGGATGGGACTCATCTTGCTCTGCATGACCCTAGGGAGCAGAGAATGGACCAGCAGCAGAAGTTATACCTCTATGGGACCTGTAAATAAAGTTCTAAGTGGGGTAGTGGCACCGAATCCCAAGGGAGACTGGTTCTGGAGTGATGTACTTCTTTAAGTTGTTTAATGACTCAAAGCAGTATGGTTTTACAATAGATCAGAGGTTACAGATGTCTGAGGGGAGGCTGGAGGTGGATGGAAGTCATCCTTACCAAGGACATGAAGAGCCAAGATTCTGTAGCAGAGGGCCTGGGTTAGAATCCCAGCTTTACAGTTTACTATTTTGGGCAAATTACTTAGTGTCTCCATGATTCAGTTTCCTTATCTTTAAGATGGGAATAATAATAGTACCTTCTGCAATGGGTTGTTTGAGGCTTCAGAGAGTTACCACTTGTAACCACTCAGAGCAGTGCTGGTATGTGGAAGGCACCATGGAAGTGCTGGCTGTTAATCTCATCATTTCTGCAGGAGGGGCAGGAAGCATATGCCTGGGAGTCGGGGTGTCTTCTCTCCTTTCACATGGGCATGGTGTTTTATAGTACACAACACTCTTTCACATGCACCAGCGGATTTGATCCTCACAGCAACCATGTGAGGACCAAGGTAGGGTCGAAGGGAGAATTGAGAAGACAGGTTTGACCTTGCAAGTGAGGAGGGAGAGAGTCCTGTCTTGAGCTTGAGGTTTTTGACTAAGTCTAGCAGTTACTTCCTTGCACCAAATTGCCTCTTCCTTAGTTTCTAATTTGACATGATAGCTGGACAGCAATCACTTTAGTATGAATCTGAATAAATGACTACATTTGGCTTTAGAGAGCGTAGTCATCTCCATACTCCAGCCAGAATCTAGGAACAATGTGCCTGTGATTTATGTTGCAATATTTCTCTCTAAAAGTAAATAGTTAACTCATAAAGGAGGTTACCTCCCGGTACACACACTTTTCTTTTGCTATAAAATTTTCATGCCATGTATTTCAGCTGTGTTGATTGAAAGTCAAATTATGAGCCTCAGGGCAAATGTAATATGAGGTTTCCAAGAGCCTTCCTGAAATTATTACCAGTTTCCCCAAATTAACTTCCATGAATTTATCTCAGTGCAAGAGTTGATCATACAAAACATGAAATAAAATGATAAATATGTTCCCAGATTTTTTCGCTTGCAGATTTAATGGAGTCAGTGCCACAGACACCAGGAAAGATGCTCAGCTACTCTGACTTCTCATGTCCTATGTCTTGCACTACCTGAACTGACAAGTCTTTGAGTGTGGCGGCCACTCTATGGAGGAGGAGAGTCCTCCATTCTCATCACGAGACAAGTGGGCCCCAAATACTAGGGCTATTATAGCCTGAGCCATTCCATTTTTTCCTCTCTAAGGTGGGAATTGAGCAAGATAATGTATGGAAAGCATTGGACAGTGCCTGATCCATAGTAACTGCTTAATAAATGCTTTTTAAAAAAATGTTACATGGAAGAATCAAGGGTAGTTATTCTATTGGCTTCACCATTCTGACAGCTTTTCCAGGGAGCTTTGTGTCCTTCGTAATATTGACTAAAACTCCATTTAATCATCCATTGTATTGTTTATTCCTTGAAATTCAAAACACTGTGAGCAGAAGTCAATTATTTCATTTATTTCCCAGAAATAAAAATAGAGTCCCAAGCCCCTCAATCAACTGAATGCCCCTCCTCTCCACCTAGGGGATTTCAGAGAAACCTTAAATAACTGAGTTCTTGGCCACGACTGATTGGGAGGTTGGACATGCCTCAGTAACCGCCATTAAGCTAACTGCCACTAAGCTTTCTTTCCTAAGGTTAAACAGAAACTATCATTTTTGAAAGACTTGCTCCACCACTGATTTCAACCAGTTGCCTGACGATGCCTCTCCCTTTTGCAGTTTCAAAACAGCAACTGACCACATTTCTTCCTGTTAGGAGACCACTGGTAGTGGAGTAGTTCTGGCCAGTCTATGGAGGCTGTGCACTGAGGGTCTTCGCATCTTTGGCTTCACCTTTTAATGTATAGGGTCTAATTGTAATACATTGAAATGTTCAGTCTCCACCCCAAAGCAAACATGGGATGCATGTAACATACGTGTTAGCTTACTATGCATTTGTGTGACTCCCCGTCATGGATATTCATCTCCTCCTATAACCTGCTGAAATATATATACTTAGCCAACACATTAACCGTAAATTCCTGCCTCCTCCTTCCCTCCCTTGAGGCTCTTTCTTTTAGGTTTCAACTGGAGGGTCCATTTCCCACCTGCAGGTTGTGGTACCCTCCATTAGAAATAAAGCTCTCCTTTCTAAATTTATAGATTTTGTAACTTACTCAGTTTACATTTCCAGCTTACATTCATTGTGCAGATAGTAAGCATTACCGAAACAAAATAATTGCTTTCAGAGAGCTGGGTCTGTCAGAAAATCAGACAAGTTAACAGAGGAAGTGGGATACGCTTTCCATGTGTTTACTACTCTGAGTTCCTACTTTTTTCTTTTTTTTTTGTCCTGTGGCACATTCCCTGTTCAAACCAGACCTTTAGGCATGCTTTGCCACAGGGAAGTGTTGTTACAGCAGAACACAGAAAGATGTAAGAGTCAAATCTTGGCTTTTGAGTTTCAAAATATATTTGAAAACTCAACCTGTAGATAATAGTTTGAAAGAAAAGACTTTAGGATTCTAAGAGGTTAGGAATTTGGGACTCCAAAAGTCTTTGCCTTGAGGGAATAAGGGTCTAGAGAATAATATCAGTCAGAGATTTTTTTCCACCCCCATAAAACTTTGGAAAATTTGGAGCATTAAAAACTATTTTATTTTATATTTGAGTATTTTATTTTCCAAATTTTTATGCTCCATAAAATGCTTCCTAGGCTGGTGGAAGACAGTTGGAGGGAAGGCAGTAGAAATGAGCACCTAGAAACAATCCCATGGCTCTCAAGGCTGAGTTCTAGGAAGGATGTGTGAGGCAATGGATAGCATATCCAGTTAGGTTTGGGGACCACCTGGAGCAGAGGGTATCTGCACTTAACTTTCTGGGTAGAGCCTGAGAAGATGACAAGACCTTTGTTTATCCAGACAATCGTTTGTTTATCTGGACACATGGGGGAGTGGCAATGGGTATCTGGACTATATATGTGTGTAAATTGCTTAGAATAGCACCCTACACTCTGTTATTCCTACAATTTATGTGACTTCCTATTTCCATTATAATGATGACTACATTCATTATTACATTTACTATTCTTTTTGTGGATCCTTAGACACAGCTGTGGGATTAGGTTGGGGTGTCATCTTGTCCTCTATTTGGGCCCAAGCCTCCCCTTGGAGCTGCCTTTAGAGTCAAAGGTGGCATCCTTCCTCTTGGGAGGAGGGCTGGCCAGATGGAGGACAGGCTCTGGGGACCTAAGACTGTCCTGGTCACTTTGCAGTAAGGACAGAGAGTGCTTTACCAGGGAGGCCTCTTGTGAGCAATAGGAAGCGTGGCTGGAAGGCAGCAGACTACCTCATTAGAAATGACACTGCTGGCTCCATGAGGATACTCCACTAAGGGCTTAGGCTGATTATTAGGCAACAGGGTGTCATAGAAAAGAGTCAAACTCTGTAAAACATTTGAGGAGACTTATTCTGAGCCAAATATCAGTGACCATGGCCCATGACACAGCCCTCAGGAGACCCTGAGAACATGTGCCTATAGTGGTCAGGGTGTAGCTTGGGTTTATACGTTTTAGGGAGACACAAGACATCAGTCAAATACATTTAAGTATACATTGGTTCAGTCCAGAAAGGTGGGACAACTTGAAGGAGTTGGGGCAGGGGGCAAGGGGAAAAAGGTATCCAGGTTATAGCTGTATTTAAAATTTTTCTAATTGGCAACTGGTTGAAAGAGTTATCAATAGAAAGAAACATCTGGATTGTGAAAAGAGGTTGTGGAGACCAAAGTTTTATCATGCTGATGAAGCCTCCAGGTAGCAGGATTCAGAGAGAATAGATTGTAAATGTTTCTTGTCAGTCTGTGTTGATGTTCGAGTTGGAGGGGTATAATGAGGCATGTCTGACCCCCACTTCCTGTCATGGCTTGAACCAATCTTTCAGGTTAAATTTTAAAGTGCCCTGGCCAAGGAGGGTGTCCACTCAGATGGTTGTAGGGACACTTTGAATTTTATTTTTGGTTTATAAGGATCTGGCCTGAGACCCTGCCTGAAAGGAACCAGATGTAGGTTAGTCAGCCCCATGTCTGGGGCCAACTCAGACAATCTGCAGCACCAGAGGTTCTTACAAGACACAGCCCCAGATATCTGAGGGACTTTATGGGGAAGTAGGTACTAAGTGAGGTCTTAGACAAACTTTCCAAGATACAGTTCTCCAAAACTTGGGTTGAGAGGCCAGGATGGCAAAAGAGCCAAGGGCATGGGCTTTGACGCCAGACAGACCTGGATTTACCTCCCGACTATGCCGTTTATCAACCATGTGATCTGGTGAGTTACTTTCCTGAGTCTCAGTTTCCCTGGCTATAGGCCAGAAATGATTTTAAACTGCCTGCCTTTTGAAACTTTGGTGAGTATAGTGCTTGGCATAAAGTAAGTGCAAATTAGACAGTACCTAACATGATACAGTCATCTAACAAACACTTCTGTGATGCTTACTATGTATCAGGCATTTTTCTAAGCACGTTGCAGATATTACCTCATTTAATCTTCTAAGCAACCTTATGAGGTAGGTAATTGGATTGTCTTTGTTTTCTGTAGGTAGAAACTGAGGCACAGAGAGGTGAAATAATTTGTTCAAGAACCCCACAGCTAGCAAGTGGATTCAAACCCAGGCATTCTGGCTCCATATTAGTCTATGCAGCCTCATGATCATAATGATGTTCTATAAATGACAATGGCAAGGGCTGTGAGGAGGTATAAATATAATGCAGAAGGCCCCACATCCCTAGCCAAAATGTTGCTAGCATTTACTGTGGCAAGTCTTGTGTTCCTTTAGGGACAGAATTAATCCATATTTCTGTGATCAAATACATGATCCCCTGCAGACCTAGCTACCCCTGCCCCTGATTTCTTTTTAAGAAACGATTTTTCTTGAGTGGTGGTTCAGAAAACAGAACACCATGGGCTTGGTTTGTGCATTTCACTTTGTTTTCAAACTTATTTGCTTGCGGGTTGCATGGATGGAGACTTAAAAGTCCCCTCCTCCACAGTTAGAGCTCCTGTGGGCCTGGGACAGTGAGAAAGTCCAAGTCTATAGAACAGAGACCACTTCGATTCCTGAAACCAAGTGTCTGCTTGTTCCTGAGCTAAGTGTCCACCTCTGTGGCTATACACCTCCTTGGGCACGGGACATTATCCTCGTCATGGCACTTAGCAGAGCAGTTTGAAATGATCTACTTGTGTGGTGAAATGAGGTGTTTCTTTCAATGAAAATCTCTTGTGAGAAACACAGTCACAGTGAGAAAGGACTATGCTTCCCAGGGGTTCCTCTCTGGGCAGAGAGGGAGGACTGGGCCATGGAGCTTCTGGGCTCCCCAGCCTTCCCAGAATGGTCCGGGAGTAGGCTTGGTTCTAGCAGGCACTTGTGGTAGGAAAATAATGTTGCATGTTCAGGGATGAGAGAAGGAAGAAGATCTTTTATAGGTAGGGTGCCAAAGAAGGCTTGGGGACAGAGTTGAGTACAAGGACAGCCCTAGAGCCTTGGGCACAAGTTGGGAAAGAGAGATATAAGAAAAGGAGATTAAAAAATTAAAAAGAATGTGAGTAATGAACTGAATCCCCTTTGATATTTTCTGAAAGACATAAATGGAGATTAGAATTATGTTTTAATTACTTTTAGTCATTGGACTTATTTCTTTGAACTCACCACTTAATCAAGACAGGCCTGCATGGGGGTCCCAGGATTTATTCTGGTTACATGTTTCTCTTTTCCACTATGTTGTAAAATTCTCAAGGGCAGTAACTTTGTCCTTTCCATCTCCATATCTTTGATGCCTAGACTGGGGCCCAGCACAGACTGGTGCATTTGTATTAGGTGGAGCTAAGGTGATCAGCTCATCTTGGTTTGTCTGTCGTTTTACTGCATTTAGCACTGAAAGTTCCCCAAAGTCCTAAATCCCAGGCAAACTGGAATAGCTGACACCCTAGGATGAATCAACAAATCCTGGCTTGCTTTCTTGCCTTTAGCGAGCAAGAGCTTGTGCAAGACTAAGTGGATGGCTCATTGGAAATCTAACCCCACCTCTGGTCAAAGCCTCCAGCAGGGAGTCTAATGGAGGCAACATCAGTGGGAATGCTGTTGTTTTACTGTATGGCTCAGTCTTACTGGGTAATAAATTTGTAGTGAGGCCATTCCAGCTCCAAGCCCAGCCCAGCAATTTCTTGAAAGGTGCTCACTGTGTTTCCCACAGACCCCAGCAGCTAGTGGGCACTCATCACTGCTTTCTCAGCTATGCCAGAGGCCCACAAGGATGGCCTTTTCATTCTGGAGAAAACTGGTTCCATCTCAGTGTAATATGAAACAACTTTTTGGGGGGTATCAGGACATTAAAGGAAAAAGAAAAAAACTTAAAATGCAAGATGAAAGATTTTACTGAGTGTCCACCAGTCTCAGAACCTCACAGAACTTAAATTTCAAATTGGTGGGGTAGCTTGTCTGTCCAAAGTCTTGGGGAGAATCCCAAAATGCCCTGAGCCAAAGGAAATGACATTTGTATATAAGAAGTAACTATTTACCAGGTGGCAAAAAATCAGGATGTAAATAAATATACAAGATAAGATGAGATACATGCTACAGGAGAGGTCCAGATGTATGCTTATGAAGGTTCAGAGAAAGATAGATACGTACTTCATAGAAGATGGACATTGAGCTAGTCTTAAAGGATGCATAAGAATGGCCCAAGTAGAGTTGGGAGCATTAGAGTTTATTCTAGGCAAGGTAGTACAGGAATAAAGTCATGGAGGCAAAAAAAATAACAGGGGACCAGTTCAGTAAGAGCATAGGATTCATGAGCCAAAATGAGGCTCAAAAAGAGGGTGGGAACAGGTAGGTGAAGGTCTCATCTGCCAAGCATGCCAAGGCATTTGGGATGTAACAGGGCATCATTGAAGATGCTAGGGAAGGAGGGAGATGATGTGCTGAGGACCTTAGTTAACCATTTGAAACCATTGGAGCTCAGTAGATGGAAGAAGAGAATTAAGAGTTAAGAAGGAGGGGAGACTGACTCCATCATGAATATCCAAGTGCTCTGTTGGGTTGGCCTTCCAATCCAAACTGGCCCAAATTTGAAGCTCCTCTTCTCCCCAACACTCTGTTCCTCTTAAGGTTGACATTTTTATTTGCATGAAGCCTGATGATAGCACTCCTTTTCCCTCAGGAAAAAATCCACACTCCTTAGCTAACATCCTTTGGACCTCACTTCTACCTACTTCTGCAGCTCATTTCTGGCAATTTCTCCTCAGTCTCTATGCTCTTGCCATTGTTGATTTTTAAAAAAATATTTTTTAGTTTCTCAAACCCTCTGCTTCTTTTACCTTTGGGCCTTGGAATATGCTGTTTCCTGATCTGGAATTTCTTCTTCCTTTTCTTTTCTTTTTCTTTTTCTTTTTCTTTCTTTCTTTCTTTCTTTTTTTTTTTTTTTTGAGACAGAGTCCCGCTCTGTCACCCAGGCTGGAGTGCAGTGGCGTGATCTTGGCTAACTGCAACCTCTGCCTCCCGGGTTTAAGTGTCCTTTTCCTTTTCTTTACCTGTTAGACTACTCCTCAGTGTAAGCGGCTTCCTCCAGGTAGCCTTCCCTGACTGCCTCTTCCATTAAGATTAGACCTGCTGCAATATATTCTACTAGAATCCTGTGTTTATCCTGTGGCAACCTGCTTGCATGCACACTGCAGGTACTCTTCTCTGTACCATGAGATTCTTGTGGACATGGATCTTGTCTGAGATGCTCTCCTCTGAGTCAGTGTACCCAAGTGGGAGGAGTAGGGTGCCTTGTGTGAATGACAGGACAACTTTGGAACATGTCATCTCTCAGAAGTCTATTGAATCACCTGGAAATGAGTTTGCCAAAGATGATTACGATTTGAACAGAAGACTTGGCTGAGCATGTGCTGCAAATGGATGACAGAGATGTGAAAAAAGAACAGCCAATTTATCAGAGGGAGCTTAGAGTCCAAAATTCAGATTACTAGCAGGTACAAGATTAAAAGCTCCGTTGACATCTGTCTTTGGCTAGTCCAGTATTATTCTTTCATTTTCTGGTGATGGAAAAAGCAAGTGTTGCTTATGGGGACTCTGCCTATTATACAAACATGCTATTTTTATTTCCTTCTTTAGGCACAAGATGGAAAGGGTCCAAGGAGTTTACCAGCTACTCAGCTAAGTTCTAGAAGAAAAAAAAAGCAGTAACGTAGAAGGTCTTTGGGCAGAAAATAACCTTCAGAAAGAGCCAGGATCCATGGTTTTAGACCTGGCTCTGTAGCATCCCATGACCTTGAGTAGTCTTGTCTCTGTTTGTGCTAATAATATTCATTGTGTGTGCTAGTCATCTCTCATATTTTATCTTATTTATTATTTAAAAAGAAAATGTCTTGACAAGTAACATCCTCCTACTTCATAGATGATGAACCCATGGTTATCTCCATTCAGGGTTTGGGCCCATTGTCACACAAATAGTATAAAAAGATAAGGGTTCAAACTCAAGTCCATTTGCATCTACGGTTGAACTCTTAATGACTACACAATATTTCTCTTGGTTTCTTTGTCTGTTAAATGAGGTTTCTCCAGCACTGTCATTCTCAGATGCATGAGGACAAACTGATTATCCAAATTTTTAGCCATACTCACAGATGTGAGCCCTGTCAGAAAATAAAATACTACACTCACGCATTTTGAGTTGGATATTTAATGTAAAAGTCTTGGAAAAACACCTTTATTTCTTCTTCTAAGCACATCTAATATTTAATCTTTATGCATATCATTACTGTGTCTGATTAAAAAAGGAGTCAGTTATGTTGTTCTGAGATGGCTTAATGAAGTCATGCAATAGGCACCTTGCAAATGAAAAGGCAATGTGTGGGAAAGTAGAGTGAAATTCTTCAAAGATGATGAAAGATGATACCCACCCCACCCCTTGCAAAAGGACTGATCTTCTGGATGGAAAACATTACTTCTCCGGTGTTCACTGAAGATTCCCCAAGGCTGTGTCAATGCTAAGCAAGCTGGGAATATTCTGTTTTTTTGTTTTTGTTTTTGTTTTTCTTGTGTGGCACCCAGAAAACCTAAAAGGATAACTCTAACTCTCTAAGCCCAGTAGAGTGGCATGATTAAAGCACAGATTCTGAAGTCTGACAGCCAGGGGTTCAGCTCTCAGATTCTGTGTATTGGCTCTCAGAATCAGCCCTGTCCTACTAGACCCAGGGTAATTAATGTTTCTGTGCCACAGACCTTTCAGCATCTGGCAAACCCCATGGACCCCTTTGAGAGTAATGTTTTTAAAAGGCTAAAATAAAATAGGTTTCTTAGGAAACCAATGATATTGGCTATGAAAATGTATAAAGTAATAAATTTGTGATATAGTAATATATATTTTGGGGGAAAAAAAGAGAGATCAGACTGTTACTGTGTCTATGTATAAAGAAGTAGACATAAGAAACTCCATTTTGTTCATCTTGTGAGTCGATGGTGCTCAATTGTGGTGTTTCCGTCTCCGCCGAGGCGCTTTTCTTTGCGTCTCCGATGGGTTCACTGTAGAACTTCAAATGTCTAGTGGGTATCCAAACAGAAGCTGATTTTCTTCTGGTAAAACACAAGCAAAACCTCTCCCCCACATTACCACCTTCCCTATTTCCCATGTTTTATTTTTGTTGTCTTTCCACCAGATCAGTTTTCCTTCATGTGGACTGTTCTTTTTACCAGTAAGATGTTGTTCTGCAGAGGTAGTAGTCTGATTTCTATAAATGTTTAAAAATTTAAAGTATAGAGTGCCAGATTAAGTTGCATCTGAGGAGTGGTACGCTCCTTACTGTCTCCCCCTTCTTTTTGTTTAACCAACTGAGTTTTGAGTGTTCTATTAGTTCTTTCAAGTGTGGCCTGTCCTTGGGAATTATAGGGAATTCCTCTTGTATGTGTAATTTTCCACTGATTTAAGAATTTTTGGAATGCTTTACTACAGTATCCTGGTCCATTGTCAGTTTTAATTTTTTCTGGAACTCCCATTACAGCAAAACAAGATAATTAATGTTTTTTAACATGGGAAGTACTTTCTCCTGTCTGGCAGGTTGCCCATATGAAATGTGAATAAGATCAACTGTTACATGGACACATGATAATCTGATCTCTCTTTCTTTCCCCCACAATATATGTTTATTAATGCCTACCTGTAACTTCTATGGGTAAAAATGTCATAATACTGTTAATTCTTCTGTGAATAGTGACCTATACTATTATTGAAACATATGCTAAATTTCAGCAAATTGTTAGTGAAAATGGTGATGTTATTATTTTCCCTATCTCAGATCATGCATACCCTGAATTCTATCCATCATCCCCATAGCCCTCTGTACCACAAGAGTTGAAAGTGTGTAAACTACATTTTCCAGACCTTCTTGTTAGCAGAGATCTGGTTTGGGCTCTTCCCATGGGACAGTGCTTGGGCACTTAGGGGCAGACAGGGAGGAATGAACTTCTTCATTCAGTCCTGGCAGCAGTGGCACCAGCAGATGGCTGCACACCCATGAAGGCAGCAGTGGAGGCTTACAGCCTCCTGCAGAAGCCACCTGGGCAGCACAGGGGCTGAGGGGCATGGATCAGAAAAGTGCAGGCTCTGGGGTGGGCAGTGATTTCCTATAGTTCTCATCTGTAGATCATACCATGACCTCTCCTTTGCTTCTCCAGCCCTCTTGACAATTTTGTAACTTAAATCTCTCTCTACTTGAAGTGTCTAGAGTGGTTTCTGCCTTTAAGATTAAATTATGGGCTCAAGAAAATCCCTAAACCCCAACTCTATCTCTTCCTAGTTCTGGTACTTGGGTAAGTTAATGGACCTTTGCCTCATTCACATAATACCTAGCTCGAAGGTTTGTTGTACAAACTTAATGGTGCAGTACATATGAAGTATTTGACACATAGAAAGGTTTCTTCCAGTATTAGCCAGGAATCTTTGGCCTGATCAACTATATTTATGTTGGGATGGCATTTCAGAGAAAGCAGATTCGTTTTCTGCAATTGGTATGGGAATCTGAAATGGCTTGAAGTGTCCCTTGGATATAATTAACTGTATCATTTTATTTATTTATAAGGACAGTTTTAAAAAATGATGAAAAATGCCATTAGAAAAATAATTAAAGCTCTTATGATTGGTGTTGCTTCATTGCTTTTGCTAATCTCAACTGTGATTCCTTGAGCAATTATGCTGTAATGGCCCATGATCAGCCTAAGCTGTAGTGGAGTTGTGCATAATAATGACCATATATTTCCAAGTCTTCTTAGAAATAAGTCATTATGGATGATCTCTCCCTCATTCCATTTTAAGTAGAAATAAACAATAATACTAAACCTCAGGGCAAATTGCCTTCACTAAATTCTGAAGACAGACTATTGAACCAGACTATGAAGAACCTGTGAAATATCTCAATCAAATTCTTTGGATAATTCTACAGATTTTCAAAATTTTTTTGTGGGCAAAAGATTTGTCAGAATGAAAGATAGTAAATGTTGGGGGGCAATAGTGCCCATCACAAACTAGGAAGTGAAGAAGGTAAGAGAGTCCCTCCAGAGGAAAATGTTACAATCAATGCAGCCTGGTCATAACAGAGACAGATTGAGACCTGAAGGAGAAACAATGATTTTCCATTCAGAAAGACTGTCTTGAATGTTTGATTTATTAAAAAGGAAAGAAAAGCGGAGGAGAGAGGCAAAAAGATGCACAAACAGTGTTCATCTGACCAGAATGAAAGAAACTTTCCACACCAGACTCACGCTATCCTGGCCCCATGGTAAAGCCTGCCCCATACCATAGAAATGGGGCAACAGGCTTTCTTGGCTGGTGTCTTTAAACGCTGGATTCATTCCCATGTGCAGACCCCACACTCACCCAGCAACACTACTATGATGATGTGGTTCTCCCAGGTGGTTCTGCCTACAGAGGTAGTAAGGGATGATCATAAAAGTAACATCAACAACAATCGCTGATATTTGCTGAGTGCTTCCTATGTGCCAGGAAATGTTCTAATGCATGGTCTTATTTAATTCTCATAATAACCCTACAAGGAAGATTCTATTAATAGCTCCATTTTACAGGTGATGAAACTGAGGCACAGAGAGGTTATGTAACAAAACTGAAACCCCGCAGCTGGATCCCAGAGTTTGTTAACAATTGGGACAATGAAGGGAGCCCCTGATATGGGCCCAGTTGCATTTTCTCTTATCCATGTGCTTTAAGGCTTTGATCTCAAATTGTTTTATTCTTTTTCATGCTTTAGCATGTGTGCTGACACTAAATCGCCAAATTTGAGTGATGAAAGCCAATTTTATTTTCTTGAAATACAGATTACATTTCAGTTGGCTGCTTCAGAAATCCATTTAGTCAGTGGAATTGACAAGTGGAGGACGCCCATACAGACTGTATTTTGAAATTCCTTATCTGTAATTCCAAAAGCAAATCTAACAGGCTTATTTTTGTCTCTAATTAAGGTCTACTTTTATCTACTTCACATGACTTCCTTTAGCTCTGTCTTACCTTAGATGATGTCACCTCTTTTATAGAACAACCTTCCATCTTTGTAGCCATGGATCTTGTGTCTTTCAAACTGTAGAGGCTAAACTCTTGGGCCAGGCAGTGTACTCAGTGTGCTCCTATTGTAAGAAAACGTTTAGGCCTAACAGCTCCAAGGATGAGCAGACCTTTAACACATACTACTCAGCATCCTGGATTCCTGAAGATGCATGCAACTGTTAGCTGCTCACTTGGGAGCAGGCAGAGCTGGGGCATGCAATCAAGGAAGAATGAAGGGCGATGGTATCCACAACCAGAGCCATTTGCTATGAGATATTCGCAAAATAGCTGGAAAGCTCAACTTGATTTCTTTGTCCATTTTCTAAAGGTTAGAAATGATATTGTTTCAAGTCAATTTAAATACCTGGCAAGCATACTATGAACAAGGAAAGGATAATGCCTTGGGTCCCACAGTGGTAAACCTGACACAAGTAATAACACTTGTCCCTAACTGTTCTGAAAAGACTGGAGTGGCTTAACACTCAGAAGAAAGAGTGTGAGCCAGGGATGAGATGAAGGAGCAGAGGGAAAGAGCGAGAAAATGTCATGTCCATCCACTAAGTGGTCTAAAGAAAACACAAGCTGCCTCATCACAGTGGCACTTTTGTGGTAAAAAGCCTCTGAATTCCCAACAGGGTCTTAAAGTTCAGTTCCATTAAATCAACTTCTATTCAGTAGAATTCCATGCCCACCAAATAACCCAAGAGAACCTAACGTGTTCACAATTGAGGGATTTTATCCTATCATAAATATTCTAAATAATTTGTCCACATAGGGTAAGGTATACACTCCTGAGAATTGAACTCAATTTTCAGACATTGAAGTCTTTTGTCTGTGTCTCCACTCTGACATGTTTTTAATGTCAGCATGCATTTCAGTGGACTGGAAAATTCTCATTTTATAGCTCAACATCAGAGATCAAGAACAATGCAGTGATTTATTTGAGTGGGGCTGTAGCTATGTAAATAATTTTGAAGGTGCTTATACTCATCTAAGACAAGGATATCATATCTTTGGAAATTTTGTTGTTGTAGTTTTACTTTTCATTAGTTTATTTGCTTTTTGCTAACTGGAACAAAAAGCAGGTTAGTCTGAAAATACCCATTAGCTTATGTCTTGGAAGCAATGGGCACCTGGCAAGAAAGGACACCGGGAAGGGAGCACATAAATGCCACATTTTAATTCAGGAGACTGTGTGGAGAGTAATTAGGGAACGTTGATGAAGAAGTGCACTTGTAATATATGAGTAACAATATGGGAGTTGCCTCTTTCTGCCAAGTAACACCAAAGGTGCCTGCATTATTTAATGAATTCAAACTTTGCTGCTTAAAACAACACACATTTAACATTCACAGTTTTTGCGGGTCAAGAATCCAAGAGCAACTTAGCTGGGTGGTTCTGACTTGGAAACTCTCAAGTCAAACTTTTGACTGGGGCTGCAGTCTCTGAGGCTTGACTAGGCTGAAGGTTCCTTTTCCGAGCCCATTCATGTGACTTTGCAAGAACCTTCAGTTTCTCACCATGTGGGCCTGCAAGTCACTCAGTTTAGCCTGCAATCAGAAGGAGGGGAGTTAAACTTCACCTCTTGAAAGCTGGAATATCAAATCATTTGGACGTATTTTTAAAGCCAAGGCAGTGTCCAAGCTTAAAGTAAACTTCAAAAAAAAATGTGAAGCATAAGTGCTCAAGAGGCTCCGACAGTCCAGGAGAGACAGTCCAGGAAAGGAGAGAAGCTGTCTGGACCTGTGTAGACAGGGGAGGGTCAGTGTGGGCACAAGCTGTCCTCATGGATAAAAGAAGAGTCAAAGCAACAGTCAGAGTCCTGATGAGAGAGGAAAAGTTCCAAAGCAGAAGGAGCTGAGATCAGAAAAGACAGGGAAGTCCAGGCACGGTGGCTCATGCCTGTGATCCCAGCACTTTGGGAGGCCAAAGAGGGAGGATCACTAGAGGCCAGGAGTTTGAAACTAGCATAGGCAACATAGTGAAACTTAATCTCTACAAAAAATTTTAAAAAGTTAACCAGGCATGGTGGCTCATGACTGTAGGTCCCAGCTACTCAGGAGGCTGAGGTGGGAGAATCATCTGAGACCAGGAGGTCGAGGCTGCAGTGAGCAGAGATTGTACCATTGTACAGCAGCCTGGGTGACAGAGCAAGACTCTGTCTCCAAAAAAGAAAAAAAAAAAACAAACAACAGAAAAGACAAGAGACAGCTGTGATGGAGTGGTCAGTGAGCAGGGTCTGACAAGGCAAGGAGGTAGAGAGTGCAGGCCTGGCTCACAGGCCAGTGTCGGGGTCAGAGGAGCTGGAGCCTGGTCTGTAAACCAGGGAGGCTGCAAGAGAGGGGAAAGGGTTCTGGAGGCACAATGTGGCTCAGCCACTTACCTGCTCTGAGGCTTGTGGAAAATTATTAATTTGCCATTTTTGTTGGATAATGATGAATATTTACACATTCATGTGGTTCATCTGAATATTTTGCCTCCTTGAACCTTGGTTTCTTCAGTGCTGAGATGGAGATGATAACATGTACCCTGAAGTGTTGACATTGAGATTAGAGATAACATGTGCCAAGGGCCTAGTCCCATGTCTGGCAATTAGGGGACACAATAAATGGTAGCCCGTTTTGTTATCAGGTTGGCCAAGGTGGGCACAATGGCTGAGACATCAAGAGAAGGAACTCGGGATCACTTAGTTTAAGAAACAAAGACCCATATTCATTCCTGACCCTCTCTAATTCACTTAAGCAGCCCGCCTTCCTATCTGGGCCTCTGATTTCCCATTTTAAAAATGAAGAGATTGATTTGCGTACACAAATCAGTAAATGTAATCCAGCATATAAACAGAACCAAAGACAAAAACCACATGATTATCTCAATAGATGCAGAAAAGGCCTTTGACAAAATTCAACAACACTTCATGATAAAAACTCTCAATAAATTAGGTATTGATAAGATGTATCTCAAAATAATAAGAGCTATCTATGACAAACCCACAGCCAATATCATACTGAATGGGCAAAAACTGGAAGCATTCCCTTTGAAAACTGGCACAAGACAGGGATGCCCTCTCTCACCACTCCTATTCAACATAGTGTTGGAAGTTCTGGCCAGGGCAATTAGGCAGGAGAAGGAAATAAAGGGTATTCAATTAGGAAAAGAGGAAGTCAAATTGTCCCTGTTTGCAGATGACATGACTGCATATTTAGAAAACCCCATCGTCTCAGCCCAAAATCTCCTTAAGCTGATAAGCAACTTCAGCAAAGTCTCAGGATACAAAATCAATGTACAAAAATCACAAGCATTCTTATACACCAATAACAGACAAACAGAGAGCCAAATCATGAGTGAACTCCCATTCACAATTGCTTCAAAGAGAATAAAATACCTAGAAATCCAACTTACAAGGGACATGAAGGACCTCTTTAAGGAGAACTACAAATCACTGCTCAATGAAATAAAAGAGGATACAAACAAACGGAAGAACATTCCATGCTCATGGGTAGGAAGAATCAATATCGTGAAAATGGCCATACTGCCCAAGGTAATTTATAGATTCAATGCCATCCCCATCAAGCTACCAATGACTTTCTTCACAGAATTGGAAAAAACTACTTTAAAGTTCATATGGAACCAAAAAAGAGCCCGCATCACCAAGTCAATCCTAAGCCAAAAGAACAAAGCTGGAGGCATCACGCTACCTGACTTCAAACTATACTACAAGGCTACAGTAACCAAAACAGCATGATACTGGTACCAAAACAGAGATATAGATCAATGGAACAGAACAGAGCCCTCGGAAATAATACCACACATCTACAACTATCTGATCTTTGACAAACCTGACAAAAACAAGAAATGGGGAAAGGATTCCCTATTTAATAAATGGTGCTGGGAAAACTGGCTAGTCATATGTAGAAAGCTGAAACTGGATCCCTTCCTTACACCTTATACAAAAATTAATTCAAGATGGATTAAAGACTTAAACATTAGACCTAAAACCATAAAAACCCTAGAAGAAAACCTAGGCAATACCATTCAGGACATAGGCATGGGCAAGGACTTCATGTCTAAAACACCAAAAGCAATGGCAACAAAAGCCAAAATTGACAAATGGGATCTAATTAAACTAAAGAGCTTCTGCACAGCAAAAGAAACTACCATCAGAGTGAACAGGCAACCTACAGAATGGGAGAAAATTTTCACAACCTACTCATCTGACAAAGGGCTATTATCCAGAATCTACAATGAACTCAAACAAATTTACAAGAAAAAAACAAACAACCCCATCAAAACTGGGTGAAGGATATGAACAGACACTTCTCAAAAGAAGACATTTATGCAGCCAAAAAACACATGAAAAAATGCTCATCATCACTGGCCATCAGAGAAATGTAAATCAAAACCACAATGAGATACCATCTCACACCAGTTAGAATGGCGATCATTAAAAAGTCAGGAAACAACAGGTGCTGGAGAGGATGTGGAGAAATAGGAACACTTTTACACTATTGGTGGGACTGTAAACTAGTTCAACCATTGTGGAAGTCAGTGTGACGATTCCTCAGGGATCTAGAACTAGAAATTCCATTTGACCCAGCCATCCCATTACGGGGTATATACCCAAAGGATTATAAATCATGCTGCTATAAAGACACATGCACATGTATGTTTATTGCGGCACTATTCACAATAGCAAAGACTTGGAACCAACCCAAATGTCCAACAATGATAGACTGGATTAAGAAAATGTGGCACATATACACCATGGAATACTATGCAGCCACAAAAAATGATGAGTTCATGTCCTTTGTAGGGACATGGATGAAACTGGAAACCATCATTCTCAGCAAACTCTCGCAAGGACAAAAAACCAAACACTGCATGTTCTCACTCATAGGTGGAAATTGAACAATGAGAACACATGGACACAGGAAGGGGAACATCACACTCTGGGGACTGTTGTGGGGTGGGGGGAGGGTGGAGGGATAGCATTAGGAGATATACTTAATGCTAAATGACGAGTTAATGGGTGTAGCACACCAACATGGCACATATATACATATATAACAAACCTGCACATTGTGCGCATGTACGCTAAAACTTAAAGTATAATAATAATAAAATGAAAAAAAAATGAAGAGATTGGCCTTAGGAAAACTCTAATGGCCAATGAAGCTGGGAGATAAATGAAACAAAATACTCACCCTCCTACACGGTATAAATTGCTGTATTTTCACTAGCAAAGTGGAGCATCAAACTGATGAAATAAGTAATGGCAATTCTAGCCCTACATTTTGTTATTAAGGTTAAGTTGTCTTTGTGTGTGTGTGCATGGGGAAGTGGGGGAAAGGGGTATATGTGAAGGTGTATGTGTATGTGTGCCTGTATTATGTTGTGTGCATGTGTTCTGTTAGGTGTCTGGCTGAGTCTTTGGGTGTATCTGTGTTTCTCTGTCTTTGTCTATGGGTAGAAGGATGAGGGAAGAAGTGAAGGTAGTAGCCAGAGGGGAGAGACCATGAATATTTACTGTGCTTCTGCTCAGTGCCAGGGGCTCGGGATCTAGCAGTGACAGGTGGGGGTCTCTGTCTTTGTGGGACTGTTGGTTTAGTAGGTCCAACACTGCTTCATTCTGCACTCTGAGAAACAGAGTGACCCTCAGCTTCTGAGTTGGAGAATGGAGTTTCCAGAGCCTTGGAAATAATATAAGGCCCATATTACAAATGTTTATCTTGCAGTCAGGAGCTGCAGGCCCCTGAGGAGGTCAGTGTGGATTATTCCTCTTACTGGGAGTTCTACTAGAGAAGCCTCATCTCTGGGTAGGACTAGGGGCTGCAATGATTGATGTGGCATAGGAGCAGGGGGCAGCTGGCCTTGAGCTTGCGTGTAGAGCAATTAACATTTTTATGGCTCCCCCACCCCTGACCCCTTCAGAAAACAACACTTGGCTAAAAGCCAAACTTTCCAATTATGCCATGTATAAATTTAGTGACATTGGCAAGAGAAGCAAAGAAAGAGAGTGTTTGCTTTGGCTCAGGGCTGATTTCCATCCTCTCACTCTGTCCCTCCTGCTGAGAGCTTCCCCATGGAGCATTTGAGGAAAGATAGGAAATAATCATTCAATGGTTACAATGGAGATTGTTGGCTTATGGAGCTAACATATGCTCCCATATGTACTTTCTTTATTGGAAGATTATACCTCATCAACTCATTTCCTTGTCAACCCAGGCAGAAACTAAAGTGCACCCAGACCTCATCAATAAAAGGGGCAAAATTAAATTCATCAAAGAAATGGATGAAGCAGGGTCTGAAAGCACATGCCCAGGATCCTGGCTATGCTTGCACTAAGGAGAATATTCTGGCTGCACTGGAAGTTGCTTTCCTTGAAGATGTCTTCTTGATATTTATCTCAATAAGGGTTTCTGCAGCTTTGTCTGTGTATCTCTTATATTCTAAGTTACTTGAGCCTGGGACTGCATGTATATGTTACCCATGAGGGCTTAAGAAATTCAAGAGCTCTCTGGATGAATGGACATGTTGGAGAGTGGACATGCTTGGGTCAGGGCTTGTTGTGTGCCAGGCACTGTGCTCAGTTCACCATATAGGTGAGGATCCATGTAGGATCTGTGATCCATGTAGGATCTCAACTCTTCCCGAGGCAGCCACCAATGTAAGTTGTGGCTCACAGACAATCAGTAGAGAGGAGTAAGAGAATGAGCAGCTCTCATCCTCCTTTTGAAGAGGGTCCTAAGGCATGCAGTCCCAACAGCTGGCAGAAGGGATGCCCCAGCAGCCAGCCATCTTCTTCGCCATCCTGGTTGTTGAGTTCTGAACCTTATCGTTAAACAATAGTCAATTCCACCAACAGATGTCATGCCCTGAGATAGAAATGGGTACTAAAATGAGAAGCAGGAGGCCAGTGAGTGTGGGCACATTTTGGACGACTGCACAGGGCAGACATAGTAGCTCTACCCTCCAGGCTGGTGTGTCATCTATGTCTGGGGTCATGGAGCTTAATGCCCCCTGGGCATCAGGCACAAGTTGGTGTATCTGTTAGATCAGGAGGTGAGCCAGCCAAAATTCTCATTGCACCAGGGGCTAAGGAGCCTCCTGGAAAGAACTTATCCTAACGGCAGAGGAACCAGGCAGGGCAAACTTGAGAAGTGTCAAGTGTTATCCAATGAAAAGACCTTCTTCCTTGTTTATCTCTGATCTTGGGCTCTGTTTGATGGAAGACTGAGGTCTGTGGTGAGCAGGCTGATGGAGGGGGCTCTAAGGGAAGTGACCAAGGAGCATTGCTTCTGGGCTCCTCTGAGATCATAGGAACCCCGCCTCCAAGAGCATGAACCATGCCACTCCCCACCCACCTCTTCATGATCTTTTGCCATTTTGAGCACGTAGGGACCTCTCAGAGAGCAGCAGCATCTGGGTTTGGCATTGGGGCCTTCAGAGCCACTGATATGTCCATAGTATGGTGCTGCCCAGAGAAATGATGGCACCAGGGTACTTCCTGGTGGAGCTCACAGGGTGGCCTTGGCTCAAATCACAGGGTAGTGTGGTCTCAATGGTGAGATTCTACTCTCCTGTGCCTGAAACTAGGTGAGCGCCCTCTTAATATTTCGAGCATTGTTGAATGCAGAACTCACCCTTTTTTGGCTGTTCATAATAGAATATTAGGTTTTTATCTCTTACTAATTTGGGTCCAGAAGTCCACTTCTTTATTTGGGAAGAAAAAATTGAAGCATTTTTCAAAGAACTGATGTGCTGAGTTGGGCCATCATGTTTATTATATCATTTTCCCCTAAAGGCTTCAATTTACCAAAAACTGTACTTTAATACTTGATCATGCTGTGTCCCTGTCTTAATTTTTTTTTAAACATAGCTGCATTTGCAGAGAACCCCTTGTGGATTAAGAAGCCTAGAAACATCGATGTTGGTATCTGCACTGAGAGGGTCCTCTGAATGCATCAGAGGTACGCATTGGTACTATATGGCAGGTACTATATATTTTTTAGAAGTTGGAGATGCTGCCATTTGAGGAGTTGAAGGCAATTTCCACATTTTTCAATGAACACTGCAACTTGTCCTTGGGGATAGATCCTCCTACGTTTCCGCAAGCACTCTCTCCGCGGGGTGGGGGTGGGGGGGGTGGGAGGGGCTTCCAGTCATGCAGATGTTGGGGAATTAAAAACCACCTCATTTTTCTTGGGGAAGCTCCCACATGTACCAAACAACAAAATGAAAGTCCTACAAACTGAGATTCTGAGTGTTCTGTTCTGAAAAGACAGCTGGTAATACTGGCAGTGTGTCCTCTCTGAGCTGGAGCTTGTTCAGTTTCATTCTGTTTTGCTCTTACCTCTATGTTTGACCTGCCCATGCCCAGTGTTAGAAAACACATGTGTCTTCTCACTCTGGCATCTGCTGACAGAAGAAGGGAGCTAGGACCAGATGAGGGCAAGACGGGCACCTGCCTGAACTCATCTTTTTCTAGTGAGGAAAGACTATGAACAGGACCAGGGTCAAGCTTAGACAGGGTAGATTGGACCATTGGTATAGTTCTTGGGCTGTTATTTTATTTATTTATTTATTTATTTTGAGACAGGATCTGGCTCTGTCACCTAGGCTGGAGTGCAGTGGTGCGATCTCTGCTCACTGCAACTTCTGCCATCCAAGCTCAAACCATCCTCCCACCTCAACCTCCTAAGTAGCTGGACTACAGGTATGCACCACCTGTTAATTTTTTATATTTTTTGTAGAAACAGGGTTTCACCATGTTGCCCAGGCTGGTCTCGAACTCCTGAGCTCAGGCCATCGGCCTGCCTTGGCCTCCCAAATTGCTGGGATTATAGGCGTGAGCCACCATACCCAGCTTTGGGCTGTTATTTATTGTAGTAAAAAGCCAGATACTGTTGGGTTTTATGACTTTTTTTTCCAGGGTGCACTTGTGGGTGGCTTCCTGAGGAAGTAGAGGTTTCCATTGTCAACCTGAGAAGAAGTTAATTCTAGAGCAGGAGGGTTGCTGGCATTGGATAGGGGGTATAGAAGGACTATGTTCCTAATCTGGGGCCAAGAGTGCAGAGGGGCTTGGGAGACAATGTGCATGAAGATGTCTGGAGCATCCTAGTGGAGGCGATGAGTCAGGTCCCACTATCGGGGATAGGCTGGGAGGTGCACAAGGACCAGCCTCTCTACACACTCTGCGTGAGGCAGAGCCCATGGGCCTTTGCAATGGCCAGCTCCAGAATGGAGTTGCCTTTTGGGAAGATGTATGCTTCCCTAAATCTGTGCAATGAGGAATTGAAAAGCAAAATGTCCTCATCCCAAAGCTGGGATGATGTGGTCATCAGCAGCCAGACTAGGAAGAAGAAGCAGCTGTGTCTGGCCAGACAAGGAGGTCTGAGAGGAAGAGCCTGGAGCAATTACTGGGAATTTGCTGGAGAGACTTCTATAAACAGGGCTTATATGCTAATCATTTAGGTATAAAAAATAGTTACTTTGATTTGTGTCATGGGTTGGTGAGGATATGGATTCCTGGTTTCCATGGGGATCCCCACAAATCTCAACAATACATTGTTTTTCTTTATAAAAATTAAAATTAATTATATTAGTGTGTGGGATTCATGCCAGGCCTGTGGAATGGAAAATGCAGGGAGTACTCTTTGGACCAGAAAGAAAAAGTCTGGGAGGGGTTAGGACTTATGTGCACGGGGTCAAAACTATGCAAGTGTAGACACAGGGAAATAAATTTGTTCTGTACACTTACACACACTGGCACTGGAGGGTGACAGGGCTGAGTCTCTGTTACTCTCCTTTACTGTAAACCATTGTTCCTGGGGTGGGATAGCTACAGGGCTGACCACCAGGTTTTTAAAACAGAAAAGAGAGCCCAACAGTGTGGCATTCTTCAAGATGATTTGATGGAAAATGTGAGATGGAAGATTCAAACATTTTGCCTTTTCAGACTCTGGTATGAGGAATCAGTAAGAAAATGAAAATAATGGGTTTCTGAACTTAGCACTGAAGTCTGATTTTAGTCCAAGGTGAGATTCCAATTTCCTGTTACCTTGACCTGCCCCCAAGACCTCAGTTTACCCTCAGTGAAATGCCAGGTTATACTAAACGCCTGCTCCTTTGCAGTTGTGATGCTCTAGGCCTCTGCGATGGGGCTACCACTTGCCTGAGACTTGGTCTCTCAAATGGAGATGCTCAGCCTGCTGCCCTTGGCTATGCACACATTGGTGGCTTAAGCAGAGGAAGGCTGTCTTTCAGTCGCCAAGCATGACAAGCAAAAAGGCCTGCATGCCTGAAGGCCCTTTGCCACCCTGCAGCGCCCCCTGGTGTTTCTAGGTGTCATGCATCGGCATCCTCCCGAGTCCCTTGCATGAAGCCAGGAACCTATTCTATAACGCAGAGAATCCAAGTTGGGGGTGTCAGAATTGCTAGGTCATTTCTCTCTGCCCACCAGATAACAATATTAAAATCCCGGTTATCCCCAATAGAAAACCAGAAAGTCGCATTAAGCATGAATGCTGTCATATTTCATTTCTGTGTTATACTGAATTCAAAGGACACACAACATGAAAAGAACAGAACTTCTTTCTCTAGAAACAGCTATTTCTCATCAGCTTTAAATTAAAAGCATGTTCTGGGCAGTCCTTGGCCTTCGACAGCCTGCGTTCATATCAAGTTCTGGTTTACAAACAGCTGCTGTGTGATTCTGGGTATAACAGTTATCTGTAATTGAAATCACCATAAAACAAATCCCCCCTGCACTGGTGGAGTCAGTAATCAACATCAGGAATGCAGCATTGAGGACCCATAAAATATGCAAGATTAATTTGCTGAACTCCATTCAGGCTTCCAATAGCTCTGTCACCTGGGGCCAGAGGAGCAGCAAATTCATTCTGAACCTCCACTAGTTTCAAGATATCAAAAGTGGCCTCCTTCATGTCGCTGTCTTCTGCAGTGCATCTCTGCCTTTGCAGATACTTTCTGTAAAAATCAAACAGTCTGTCAAGGTTATTTGGCTGTGGAGATGCTGAAGTGCTCCATCTGGTTCCTTTCTTCCCTCTTCATTTCTTCCCATCTCAGTAACCTTCCTGCAGACTTCTATAGCCCCAGACTAGGAAAAACAGAAGATCCTGACTTTGGTCTGTGCACTGGACATTCCTGCTTAGATATCAAATCAAGGAAGAAGAAATACCTAATGGCAAAGCATTAGGATTTGAGTTAGGTCATCAGCAGCCAGACCAGCAAGAAGGCTCAGGGGGTTGCAGTATCTTGCTCAGGCTCCCCCAGAAAGACTCCAGAGCTGGTTGTTGGTTGGATTCTAGTAATGGTTAAACAGAGTGTTTAACAGGTGTCTACAGTACAGTCAGGCCCCTTTCCTCCTTGTATTTTTCATGCTCTTGCTACTCCGCCAAATGAAGTGACTTGCAGTTTGCAACATGACTGGTCACACTTCACACCCATATTTTTGCATATGCTGCTTCATCTCTCTGGCATGTCATGATCTAATCTGGTCTAGTTCCAGCTCTGCTTCTTGCTACCACGTCTCCCTGAGCAAGTTGCTGTTCTTTGAGTCTTAGGTCCCATTTTAAAGAGAGAACCTTGATTGCCAAAATTCCTTTTAATTCTTTTATACTTGGATTTTACAAGAAAGCCTGGGTAGACACTTTTAGTTTTCAACTTCCTCTGTTCAGTCTGGTCTGTTACTTTCCTTCAGCAATTTTCTATATTCTAAAAATATTGTTGATGCCACTCTCCCCTTTTGCCTACTCTGTATTCTTTGGGCTTGCGTGTAATACATACTTTGTTCCTTAACTATCGTCTTCAAAAAGTTTTGAGGGTAGTCAATATCAACATTCTTGTTAATTGCCATGCTTGTCATGAAGTCTCCTGACATTTCTTCTTCCAAATAAGGTGATACAGTAATAGTCTAATTATTACAGATGAGGAAATAAAGGCCCAGAGAGGTTTAGAAAATTGTCCGAAGCCACACAGGTAGTAAGTGGCAGTAGAGAGATTTGAATCTAAAGGTTGCCTTTTAATAAAACCCCTGTTCTTAGTGACTAGGTTGTGCTGTCATGAACACATGACAAATGTGTTCATCTGTCGATGCTGTGAACTGGGCTCCTGTTTGTCCACCTTTGCACGCTGCTCAGTTCTTAGCACACTGACAACACCAAAATTCTGAGCTAAAACAACAACAACAACAAAAAACCAAAAAAACAAAAAACAAAACCCAAAAAAACACATGGACCAGGCAAAGAGACCAAAGCAAAGGATATTCTCACAGGCCCTTGAGGGGCTGATTGCCGGCCTTTCCCCCTCAAGGGCCTGTCAGAATATCCTTTGCTTCAGTCTTTTTGCCTGGTCCATGATGTATTATGCACAGATAGAAATGTGCCTTTTGTCGTAATTTTAATTTCTACATATAAAATATATACCCATCTGTCCATCTGATGTGGCGACGGGGATCACAGTGAGGAAGACAGTGTAGGGATTTTTTTTCCCCCAAGAACACTCTTCTTTATCTTTTTTTTTAAATTGAAATTTCTACAGAGGCACTTATAGATTCACATGCAGTTGTACAAAACAATACAGGGATATCTTCCTGTGTGCCCTTTCTCGCTTTCCCTGGATAGTTACATCTTGCACTTTATTAATTCTTTTAGCTGCCTAAATATTATATTGACACATTTTCATTATCAAAGATTCAAATAATATGGAAGCATAAAGGAACAAACATGGAGGTCCTTCTTTAACCACCTGGCTCTTCTCCTGGGCTCTCTCTTCACCCTGGGTGCCACTTTATTCTGCTCTGCCTCCTTCTTCCTTCACACTCCTTCCTTGTTTTGTTACAATGGCCAATATGATCCTGGGGCAGAGTGGGATCTGGGGATTTCTGGCTGACTCATCACCTTCAACACTCCGGGGAACCTGGCCTCTCTTCCATGATGATCATAGGTGGCATGGGCAACCCTTGATCTCAACTCTTCCTCTAATTATCTGGCATATTTTCAATTCCTGTTGCCATCCTTTTCTCTGTACCCAATCAGAAAGAAATAATTTCTATTCTACAATAGATATAATAATACATTTTCTATACCCAGTAGTATTAATAACAAGTAGTACAAAGAATTACTTAGTAGAAGACAGAGATTTTATTTGTTTTATTTAACAGATATTGCCAGACATTGTTCTAAGCACTTTATAAAATATTAATTTATTTAATCCTGTAGCAACTCTATGAGGAAGGAATCATTAGTATTTTTACCTTACAGGGGAGGATATGAGGCACAGAGAGGTTAAGTATTTTGCCCAAGGTCACACAGCTAATAAATGATGGAGACAGGATGCAAACCCATCAGTCTGGCCCTAGAGTCTGTGCTCTTAACCCCTTATCAGACTCACTGAGAGTTGGAAGCTTCACCCCCTTCCCTTCCCTTCCCTTCCCTTCCCTTCCCTTCCCTTCCCTTCCCTTCCCTTCCCTTCTTTCCCCTCCCTTCCCCTCCCCTTTTTTAATATTGACACATTCCCCCAGCATTGACACCTATCTTGCAGGCTATAAATATGTTCTAATATTTAAACCTTGAAAAGGTACATACCTTAACTTAGCCTTTGTCCCTGAGCCCTGTCTCAAGCTCCTACCCCATCTCTGTCTTTCCTATGCTATTTCCTACAAGCTTGGAAAGACTCTTCTATAACTGCTGTCTCAATTCCTCATGTAATTCACCCTTGGGCTCACCGCAGTCAGAGCTTCTATTTCAGTCACTCAGTGGAAGCTGCTCCGCCATGATCAAAACTGCCATTTCCTTTCATCTCTCCATATATTGATGTGACTAATTATATTAATGCATATCCTAATATGGAACCATTCTGCCATTAACATCAGTTTTCTTTATTTAAACTCAGTGCTGGATTTCATTTGCTAATATTTTATTTATGACTTTGGTTAGTATCAGATGGACAGACTCCTTTTTGAAACTCAGGGGATATCCCCTTTATCATTTTTTATTGCGTCTATTTGATTCTTCTCTCTTTTTTTCTTTTAAAGGGGATATCACCACTGATCCCACAGAAATACAAACTACCATCAGAGAATACTACAAACACCTCTATGCAAATAAACTAGAAAATCTAGAAGAAATGGATAAATTCCTCGACACATACACTCTTCTGAGACTAAACCAGGAAGACTAAATCTGAATAGATCAATAACAGGATCTGAAATTGTGGCAATAATCAATAGCTTACCAACAAAAAAGAGTCCAGGACCAGATGGATTCACAGCCGAATTCTACCAGAGGTACAAGGAGGCACTGGTACCATTCCTTCTGAAACTATTCCAATCAATAGAAAAAGAGGGAATCCTCCCTAACTCATTTTATGAGGCCAGCATCATCTTGATACCAAAGCCGGGCAGAGACACACCCAAAAAAGAGAATTTTAGACCAATATCCTTGATGAACATTGATGCAAAAATCCTCAATAAAATACTGGCAAACCGAATCCAGCAGCACATCAAAAAGCTTATCCACCATGATCAAGTGGGCTTCATCCCTGGGATGCAAGGCTGGTTCAATATACACAAATCAATAAATGTAATCCAGCATATAAACAGAACCAAAGACAAAAACCACATGATTATCTCAATAGATGCAGAAAAGGCCTTTGACAAAATTCAACAACACTTCACGCTAAAAACTCTCAATAAGTTAGGTATTGATGGGACGTATCTCAAAATAATAAGAACTATCTATGACAAACCCACAGCCAATATCATACTGAATGGGCAAAAACTGGAAGCATTCCCTTTGAAAACTGGCACAAGACAGGGATGCCCTTTCTCACCACTCCTATTCAACATAGTGTTGGAAGTTCTGGCCAGGGCAATTAGGCAGGGGAAGGAAATAAAGGGTATTCAATTAGGAAAAGAGGAAGTCAAATTGTCCCTGTTTGCAGATGACATGATTGTGTATTTAGAAAACCCCATCGTCTCAGCCCAAAATCTCCTTAAGCTAATAAGCAACTTCAGCAAAGTCTCAGGATACAAAATCAATGTACAAAAATCACAAGCATTCTTATACACCAATAACAGACAAACAGAGAGCCAAATCATGAGTGAACTCCCATTCACAATTGCTTCAAAGAGAATAAAATACTTAGGAATCCAACTTACAAGGGACCTGAAGGACCTCTTTAAGGAGAACTACAAACCACTGCTCAATGAAATAAAAGAGGATACAAACAAATGGAAGAACATTCCATGCTCATGGGTAGGAAGAGTCAATATCGTGAAAATGGCCATATTGCCCAAGGTAATTTATAGATTCAATGCCATCCCCATCAAGCTACCAATGACTTTCTTCACAGAATTGGAAAAAACTACTTTAAAGTTCATATGGAACCAAAAAAGAGCCCGCATCACCAAGTCAATCCTAAGCCAAAAGAACAAAGCTGGAGGCATCACGCTACCTGACTTCAAACTATACTACAAGGCTACAGTAACCAAAACAGCACGGTACTGCTACCAAAACAGAGATATAGATCAATGGAACAGAACAGAACCCTCAGAAATAACGCCACATATCTACAACTATCTGATCTTTGACAAACCTGACAAAAACAAGAAATGGGGAAAGGATTCCCTATTTAATAAATGGTGCTGGGAAAACTGGCTAGTCATATGTAGAAAGCTGAAACTGGATCCCTTCCTTACACCTTATACAAAAATTAATTCAAGATGGATTAAAGACTTAAACATTAGACCTAAAACCATAAAAACATTAGAAGAAAACCTAGGCATTACCATTCAGGACATAGGCATGGGCAAGGACTTCATGTCTAAAACCCCAAAAGCAATGGCAACAAAAGCCAAAATTGACAAATGGGATATAATTAAACTAAAAAGCTTCTGCACAGCAAAAGAAACTACCATCAGAGTGAACAGGCAACCTACAGAATGGGAGAAAATTTTCACAACCTACTCATCTGACAAAGGGCTATTATCCAGAATCTACAATGAACTCAAACAAATTTACAAGAAAAAACAAACAACCCCATCAAAAAGTGGGTGAAGGATATGAACAGACACTTCTCAAAAGAAGACATTTATGCAGCCAAAAAACACATGAAAAAATGCTCATCATCTCTGGCCACCAGAGAAATGCAAATCAAAACCACAATGAGATACCATCTCACACCAGTTAGAATGGCAATCATTAAAAAGTCAGGAAACAACAGATGCTGGAGAGGATGTGGAGAAATAGGAACACTTTTACACTGTTGGTGGGACTGTAAACTAGTTCAACCATTGTGGAAGTCAGTGTGGTGATTCCTCAGGGATCTAGAACTAGAAATACCATTTGACCCAGCCATCCCATTATTGGGTATATACCCAAGGGACTATAAATCATGCTGCTATAAAGACACATGGACACATATGTTTATTGCGGCACTATTCACAATAGGAAAGACTTGGAACCAACCCAAATGTCCAACAATGATAGACTGGATTAAGAAAATGTGGCACATATACACCATGGAATACTATGCAGCCATAAAAAATGATGAGTTCTTGTCCTTTGTAGGGACATGGATGAAATTGGAAATCATCATTCTCAGCAAACTATCGCAAGGACAAAAAACCAAACACCACATGTTCTCACTCATAGATGGGAATTGAACAATGAGAACACATGGACACAGGAAGGGGAACATCACACTCTGGGGACTGTTGTGGGGTGGGGGGAGGGGGCAAGGGATAGCATTAGGAGATATACTTAATGCTAAAAGACGAGTTAATGGGTGCAGCACACCAGTATGGCACAGGTATACATATGTAACTAACCTGCACATTGTACACATGTACCCTAAAACTTAAAGTATAATAATAATAATAAAAAAAAAGAAACTCAGGGGAAACATAGGAAGTTCTTTCTAGTTCATTTAGTTTCCTTGTTAATTTATAGCGGTCAGTTTCCTTGTACAAATGGTTTTACTCTGTATGTAGTTCATGTCTCTCCCCATGGGATGTCTACAATTTACCATTTAAAAGGGAAACAGCTTTCTGCCTGTGGATGCCACTGAGGAAGTATTGTTAAAGACCTCTTCCGACTGTCACTGTGTCTAAGTCAGTGTCTCCTAAAGAGACTGAACAGCTGCAGAAGCTCTCCATCAAAGAGTTGGGCTTTGAAATAACTGATGAACATATGAGCAGTCATTTTGAGCGATGGGGAATGCTCACAGACTGTGTGGTAATGAGGGATCCAAACACCAAGCACTCCATGGGCTTTGGGTTTGTCACATATGCTACTGCGGAAGAGGAGTGGATGCAGCCATGAACGCAAGCCATCCACACAAGGTGGATGGAAGAAACACGGAACCAAAGAGAGCTGTCTCAAGAGAAGATTCTCAAAACCAGGTGCCCACTTAACTGTAAAAAAGATACTTGCTGGTGGCTTTAAAGACAACACTGAAGAACATTACCTAAGAGATTATTTTGAACAGTATGGGAAAATTGAAGTGACTGAAATCATGACTGACAGAAGCAGTGGCAAGAAAAGGGGTTTTGCCTTTGTAACCTTTGATGACCATGACTCTGTGGATAAGATTGTCATTCAGAAATACCATCCTGTGTGAATGGCTACAACTTTGAAGTAAGAAAAGCCCTGTCAAAGCAAGAGATAGCTAGTGCTTTATCCAGCCAAAGAGGTTAAAGTGGATCTGGAAACTTTGGTGGTGGTCGTGGAGGTGGTTTTGGCAGGAATGACAACTTTGGTCATGGAGGGAACTTCAGTGGTTTTGGTGGCTTTGGTGGCAGCCCTGGTGGTGGTGGATATGGTGGCAGTGGGGATGGCTATAATGGATTTGGTAATGATGCAAGCAATTTTGGAGGTGGTGGAAGCTACAATGATTTTGGCAATTACAACAATCAGTCTTCAAATTTTGGATGCATAAAGACAAGAAACTTTGGAGGAAGAAGGTCTGGCCCCTGTGGTGGTAGATGCCAATACTTTGCCAAACTACAAAACCAAGGTGGCTATGCCAGTTCCAGTAGCAGCAGTAGCTATGGCAGTGTCCGAAGATTTTCGTTACTGCCAGGAAACAGCTTAGCAGGAGAGGAGAGTCAGAGAAGTGACAGGGAAGCTACAGGTTACAACAGATTTGTGAACTCAGCCAAGCACAGTGGTGGCAGGGCCTAGCTACTATAAATAAGACATGTTTTAGACAAATACTCACGTGTATGGGCAAAAACTCAAGAACTGTATTTGTGACTAATTGGATAACCAGTGATTTTAGTTTCTGTTCTGTGGAAAGTATAAAGCATTCCAACAAAGGGTTTTAATGTAGCTTTTTTGTTTTTGCACCCATGCTATTGATTGCTAAATGTAATAGTCTGACATGATGCCGAATAAATGTGTCTTTTAAAAAAATGTTCTGTGTAAAGTTACTTTACTCTGAAGCCACCTTGGTAAACTTCCCCAACAGTGTGAAGTTAGATTCCTTCAGGGTGATGACAGATTCTATTTGGAATTTATTTACAATCTTGTGGGTAGAAAAGCCATTGTCTTCAGAAACCTTGGTGTAGTTGAACTGATGGTTACTGTTGTGACCTGAAGTTCACCATTAAAAGGGAAATCATGGAATTACTGGTTATAAAGATCATTGTTGGCACATCCTATGGAATACATCTAAATTGATTAATGGTAGCAGATAAAATTAAAGATGGAAATGAAGTATGTGTATCACCCATTGTCATGTGTAATCAATAAATGATTTAATTATCTTGAACAAAGTAATAAAAGAGATAAATAAATGTGTTTTCTAATTAGCACCAAAATAGTCACATAAGGCAATATTTTCACATTGGGGCACGAAGTGTTAGGAAAGCAAGAATCATCTGATTGGCTTTTACATGGAGTTTTTGTGGGTGAGATCCCTAGGAAATGAAGATTGGTAGGAAGAACATTCTCTCTTGAGATAAGCCAAAGAGTAATAATAATGAGGTTAGTGACCAAAAGTAAAAGACGGGTCAGTTAGAATATTTTAAGGACTTATACTATGCTTTTTATTGAGCCAAGCATATTGCATGTGTTACTTACCAGAATGTGAAGTCCATGAAGGCAAAATGATGTACATAATGTTGAGTACTAGTTCATTTACAGCTCTATATGGAAGCGCTGCTATTATGCCCCTTTTACAGATGAGAAAACCAAGTTTCAGGGAGTTGAAGTAACTTGCTCAGGCTCCCCCAGAAAGACTCCAGAGGTGGTTGTTGGCTCAGGCTCCCCCAGAAAGACTCCAGAGTTGGGTCCTAGTAATGGTTAAACATAGTGTTTAACAGGTGTCCACAATACAGTCAGGCCCCTTTCCTCCCCATATTTTTCATGCCTTCGCTACTCCAGCCAAACGAAGTGACCTGCAGTTTGCAACATTTCTGGTCACACTTCACACCCACATTTTTGCACATGCTGCTGCTTCTCTCTGGCATGTCATGAGCCCTGTTCACCCGGCTCACTTCTATTTGCCCTTTGAGTTTTCTTTGTGTATCACCTTTTCCTTCTTCCTTTCATCACACCTCTCCCTCCTCCCTGGGGCTGGGGGAGGTGCTTTTCTCCTCTGTCCTCCATGATCATTTATCTCATGGCTTCCTGCCCATTGGAGTTTCTCCAGGTTCTTTTCTGCAGGGTACTTATTGTTCCCCGTTTGCACTAAAGGCTACCTGGATCTCTCAGAATGGGTTTGCTGGATGAATGAAGGCTGAGAATCCCTTGCTGATTCCTCTACGACCTGAGCCTTACCTGGTGACTGGCAGTGGTTGCTGAATTCCACCCTCAACAGTGGTGCAAGTTTGGGCTTCTGGGCCCATAAACCCACATCCCCTGACTCTCTGACCATCTCTGACCCTCTGGTGAACCACCTGTTATTTCAAAAGGTATCATACATTCCTTCCAAATAAAACTTCATTTAGCTCACTTATTTGAAGAGTAATAAACAATTTAACTCATTTATAACTCATTGAACAGGAGGTTGAACAGTTACAACAAAAATCAGGCTGAGGTCAAAACCACCCAAATTTGGGGGAATACAGCCCCAATAATTGGTATGAGTATATAAAAATCCCTTTGAGTTTTCTGAATGGTTCTCAAAAATAAATTATAACCCATCTTTTTTCTTCCACTGTGGTAAATACTATGGCATTCAACTTAGAATAATTCAGTTCATTTTTATTTCCAGAGGATACATAACTGATCAGAAGATCTTCTTTACATTTAGAAACAAATATTTCTTTCTGTGGGGAAATAAATGGAAAAAAATCCAGAAAAATACATCTTGCAATTAGCTTCAGAGATATACAATTTCTAAGAAGATTATTGCCCAGCGTATAGCAAGAACAGAAAAAGAAAAAGCCTTATTTGTATTTAAAAATTGGATGAAGATTGTGGTTCTCTCTTCTATATGCAAATCTCTGTAGCATTTTGTTATTAATCTGCTATAAACTCCCAACTCTTCCTGAGACTGAACTAGCAGGTCAGGACAACACAGAGGCTGCAGTTGTCAATGCAGCAGGTCAGTTTTGGAAAGCAAGTGTGTGTGTTCACATGAGAGAGAAACTAACTTACCTCTCTGTGCAGGCCTGGACCAAGTCTATCAGAGTCCCAGTTGGATTCTCACCACTGAACACTGACTTGGCACCTTGTCAGAACTCAACAATATACACAGAATGAACGAGTGAGTGAGTGAATAAGTGACTGAATGCATTTGCCCTTCCAAGACATCACGCTGTGACTGGCCCATGTGTGTATTTTTTACACACAATGCCTCCAGAATCCTATCCATTCTTTGAGCCCAGCTATAGTGCCACCTCCTCTGTGACATATAAGAATTGTGAGAGCACTTAAGATGGAGTATCAACTCTGCCCTAAGTTATCCAAAAGCCTTCATGGAGGAGATGTCATTGGAGTTGGGTCTGGGTGAACAAAGAGGCTGCAAAGAAGGAGAAAGGAGTCTCTAGGAGGAAGTGGGGACACTTCTGCAGGTGAAGAGGCTCAGGTGAATGGAAAGAGATGTCAACACTCTTCTTGGCCTGCTCCCAGAGTCCACCAGGTCAGAGCCTCAGGGGGTGGTGACCTCTGCAGCTCCCCAACAGAAGAAGAGTCTTTCTGCCCCATATGTCTACATACCGTGTAATCAGAGTCTCTGAGCTGAGGACTCCCATGCCCTGAGTGCCAGGAGCATCTCCCAGGCTCTGCTCTAGTATGCCTACAGCTCCAATCCAGTCCCACATTCCACAAGAGCCAAGAAGCACCTGAGATGTCTCCAGAGAGCTCTGATGGGAACATGTGAACCACCTTCTTCTGTCCCCTCATGACCCCTCAGGACCCCCCCTTTCTGGTAGCCCCCAGTATACAGCACAGGGCCCAGAACATTGTGGGGCTCAATAATGACTTATGGAAGAATGACTACTTGAAACTTGGAGGTGGAGTCATTACCACAATTCCCATGTCAGGTGTAGTAGATCATTTCTTCATTTTCGGAACTCTCATTGGAGGGACAACTTGGAACATTTCCATCCTCACTAAATATTCAAAGAGTAAGTGCCCAGTCTGCTGTTTCTGTTTTCATTTGAGTAAACATGCCATGACATGAGGGGATAACCACTTGTGCAAGCTGCCACCAGACACCAAATACAGTGGCACGGTTCTGCAATCCAGATCTCATTAGGATAAAGAGAATTAGCCTCATCCTGGGTATGTGGGAGAAAAATGAATGGCAAGATTAAATGTAAACTCCAGATTTACAGACACTACAGTGTGCACAGGAATTTCAATCAACCTTGAAGCAAGACTAAAGGGCAAGGTCAAAAACAAGTTTCCCATCCAACATGCTTTAGAAAGGCAATCAGTACCCAAAAACACAGCGGTGACCACTCTTTTGAAATTCTTGCCACGCCTGCTGACGTAAAGAGAAATTATAATGCGCCCGTGCTCAGAGGTGATGTATCCCTTCCTTTCTAACCACAACGAGGTTAAATACAATGAGGAAAATGCTCTGGTAGGACTTATGTAAGTGTTAGGGGAACCCAAGAGGGGTGATCAACTCTGCCAATAGGAGGACTTCCACGGGGAGTTGCCAATCAGAGCTGTGGAGGGAAAATCAGATATGCTAGAAGAAGGAATCCTAAGTGGTGGTAATGAAGAACTCAATGGATCTATAACTAGATCTACTGAATTAGTTTTATGATGGCTGAAGAGGTTGAGATGTTAGGGTGAGTTTCATTTTGAGAGAGATAATGGACTTGGACTTGTGCCTGCTTCAGGGATTTTGGCAGGTGCTGAACTCTGCCCCTTCTCTTCTTATCACCTCCTTAGTGCCCCCTACTTCCGCTGCTCCAGGATATTATCTCTTGCCTCAGTCGCTGTCTTAGACTCCTGTGATCTCCAGCATCTCTTCCTGTTCCTCCTCTATTCTATGTCCCATGGTTCCTACAGTGAGCTTTCCGAGATCAAAATCTTGCCACGGTCTTCTCAGGTTAATGCCTCCCAATCACCTCCAAAGGACACATCGGAATTCTCTGATGTATGGGGCCTGACGTCACACACCCTCATCCACATTTTCCTTCCATGGTGCCGCATCCTTCATCCATTTTGAACTTATTCCCGAACCAAGCTCTGCTCTTCTCTGCTCCTTTGCCTCTGCCTATCTTTTCTTCATTACCACCACTTAGGATTTCTTCTTCTAACACATCTGATTTTCCCTTCACAGCTCTGGTTGGCACCTCCCCATGGAAGTCCTCTTATTGGCAGAGTAGGTCGCCCCTCTTGTGTTCTCCTAACACTTACATAAGTCCTATCAGAGCATTTTCTTCATTGTATTTAATTATTTGCACCCTTCGCTACCTAGTGTGTCCACATGGGCTGACCTCAGATTTGATTGCCTGACACAGGATTCTCCTTTCCTGCCAGAGGATATGGGACATAAAGGGAGATAAAGACTGCTGTCTCCATGTATTTCCCTTCACCTGCTGGTGTGCCACCGACATCCCTCTCCTAACACCACGTGGAACTTTTAAACATTTATGTATCAGTGTTGTAGGTATAATTGACATACAATAAAGTGGAGTATTGTAAGTGTACAAGTTTTGAAAAATGCACACTCCAACGTAACCGTCACTCTGACTAAGACATAGGACATTATAATCATTCCAGCAAGTTTCCTCACATCTTTTCTAGCCAACAGGTTGTTCCCCTTATCAGACAAACACAGATCTGTTATCTAGCATAAGGAGTTAGTTTTGCCAGTTCTAGAACTTGGTGGAAGTGAAATGACACAGTATGTACTGCTCGCATCTGTCTTCTTATGTTCAGAATATTTGTGAGGTTATCTATGCTGTGTATGTCAATAGGTTTTTAATTTTTTTTTCTGAGTATTATTCCATTGCATACATACAGGTTGAGTATCCCTTACCTGAATTGCTGGGGACCACAAGTGCTTCAGATTTCAGATTTTTTCAGATTTTGGAATATTTGCAAATACATGTGATATCTTGGAGATGGGACCCAGGTCTACACATGGAATTCATTTGTTTCATGTGCATCTTATACACATAGTCTGAAGGTAATTTTGTAAAATATTTTAAATAATTTTGTGCTAGAAACAAAGCTTGTGTATTTTGAATCATCAGAAAGCAAAGGTATCACTATCTCAGCCATCTATGTGGACAATTGGTGGTGTTTGGCATCACTATCATTGATGAATTTATATACTACCTGGCTCTGAATTTATATGCTATCAATAAGCAGTTATTTTCTTACATTTATTCACACATAAGTACTTAAGAGTAGAAATATGATATACCATTCACAGAGTGAAAAAACAATGTGTTCAGTGTGACTAAGCAGCACAGAAGCATCAATGGAATGCCTGTATCAGCTGTTAGCAAAAACAAACAATGCCAGGCTCTCAATCCCTATCTTGGATGCTGTGTTTTAATTAAAAGGTTACCGTATACTGCATTTTATTGTATTTTTTGGTGAGAAGAAACATCAGAAGCAAGTGAAGGACCAGGAAGTGGGTCTCCTAGGAATGAGGAGGCATTCTGCTGGATGGCTTTTGAAAATGGCTGGGAGGGTTATTCCTGCCTTGGGGACGTTGAATAAACTGTATTGTGCACATGCATTTTGACTTCATGTGCACAACATGAAGTCAGATGTGTCATTTTCCACTTGTGGTGTCATACTGGTGCTCAAAAGGTTTCAGATGTAGCATTTTGGATTTCAGATTTTCAACCTGTATTCTGCAGTTTGTTTATTCATCCACCTGTTGGTAGACATTTGGGTGGCTTCTCATTTGGAGCTATTACAAATGAAGCTGCTATGAATATTGCAAAAGTCTTTTGGTGGACATATTTTTGTGTTTCTTAGACAAAATACCTTGGAGAAGAATGGCTCAGTCATAGGGTAAATGTATGTTTAACTTTCTAAGAAGCAATTAAATTGTTCCCTAAAGTGATGGTTTCATTTTATATGCCCACTAGCAATATATGAGAGGTCCAGTTGCTCCATAATTTTGCCGACACTTACAATTATCAGTCTTCTTCTTTTTTTTAGAGCCAGGGTCTTATTCTGTCACCCAGGCTGAAGTGCAGTGGTGCATTCATAACTCACTGCAGCCTTGAGCTCCTGGCCTCAAGTGATCCTCCCACCTTGGCCTCCGAAAACACTGAGGTTACAGGCATGAGCCACTGCATCAGGCCTCGGTCTTAACTGTAGTCATTCAAGTGGGTGTGTCATGGTATCTCATTGTGATTGTAGTTTGCTTTTCCCCACGTTGCTGAGAATCTTTTTTATGTATTTCTTGTCCATTTGTATATCTTTTTTTTGATGTGTCTTCTTCAAACCATTTACCCATATTGGATTGTTTGTCTTCTCATTAATGTTTTGTGTCCTGTATAAAATATTTTTGACTATGTCAAAGTCATGAATACTTTGTCTCTTGTTTTCTTCCAGAAGTTTTATAGGGTTGGCTTGTATGTTTATGTATACAATTCATTTTGAATTAGTTTTTGTGTATGGCATAAGGTAAGAATTGAAATTCATTTTTTCCATATGAATATGTAAATACTCCAGCACTGTTTTACAAAAAGACCATAACTTACCTATTGAATTACCTTAGCACTTGTGTTAAAAATGAATTTATCATATACGTAGGTCTATTTCTGAACTATGTACTTGGCTCCACTGATCTATGTGTCTGTATTTACACTAATGCGACATTCTCATGATTATTGTGAATTTATAATAAGCCTTAAAATCTGATAGTAAAAGTCCTCTAATTTTGTTCTTCCTTTTCAAAATAGTTAAAGAATCCTATATTCTTTAAATTTGCATATAAACTTTAGACAAATGAGATAGACCATTTCTATTTTTAAAAATCCTGCTAAGATTTTGATTGGGATGATATGATTGTATAGGTCAATTTCTGTCAGAAATGAGTTTTAGTTTTTAGCATATAGGTCTTACACATCTTTTGTTCAACTTATTTCTAAGAATCTTGTAGTTTTGATGTGATTATAAATTGTACTACATTTTAAAAATAAACATTTTATTTTAGAACAGTTTTAGATTTACAGAAATACTCCAAAAATAGTACAAAGAGTTTCCATGTACCTCACACCCAATTTCCTCTATTATCAACATCTTACATTAGTGTGGTACATTTTTTACAATTGATAAAAGAATTTTGATACATTATTATTAACTAAAGTCCACACATTATTCAGATTTCCTTTGTTTTATCTAATGTCCTTTGTCTGTCCAAGATCCAATACAGGAAGCCATATTACATTTAGTAGTCATGTCTCCTTAACTCCTCATGCCTGTGACAGTTTCTCAGACTTACCTCATTTTTAGCACCTTTGACAGTTTTCATGAGTATTGGTCAAATAGTTTGTAGAATGTCCTTCGATTGGGATTTGTCTGCTGTTTTACTAAAGATTAGACTGGAATTATGTGTTCTTGGAAGGAAGATCACAGAGGTAAACTGCCATATTAATCACATCTTTTCAAGTGTATATACCAGCAACATGATTTGTCACTGTTGGTGTTCATCTTGATCACTGGGCTGAGGTAGTGCGTGTCAGGTTTCTTTACTATAAAGCTATTTTTTTCCCCCTATTTCCAGGCCATACTTTTTGAAATTAAGTCACTATGTGCAGTCCACACTTAAGAGGTGGGAATGTATGCTCCCCTTCCTTGAAAGTGAAGTATTTGTGTGCATTATGTGGAATTCAATTGCACAGTAGATTTGTCTCTTGACCCATTGATTTATTTGTTTATGTTTTTATTTTATTTCAGTAAGGACTCATAGATATTTATTTTATACTTTGGGTTATAATCCAATACTACTTCATTTATCTCACTGCTCAAAATTTTCCAGCCTTGGGCATTGGGAGCTCTTTCATTTGGTTTCTTTGACCTTTTGAAATACCTCCATCATTGCACACTTTTTTGTTGTTATTTTAAAAAAGCGTGTTCTTACATTCTGGCACTACAAGATGTTCAAGGTTCATCTTGTGTATTTTCTGACTAAGACATAGAATCAGTTATTTCTCCAAAGAACACTGGCTCCTTTTAATGGAGAATAATGTTAAAAACTAAGATCTGAATGCTAGGTGTGCTTGTTGGTACTACAAGGTGCTTTTCCTATATCTCAGCAGACAGAAGAAATATATGTGTGTATACTAACTGACTAACTTGTGTAACCTATCACTTTTTTTTTTGTGTAGCCATCTGTAACTATATAAAGCTATACATAAGTTCACACTGATGTCTCCAACTCTAATTCTTTACCACCCAAATCCTTCCAGCCTCTTCCCTTTGCTCATCTGTAACTTCCCACTCCAGCAATAAGAAACCTGGATCCCGCCATCCATCAAACCATTTACTTAATTATTAAATTCCAGTATATGTGCAAAACCCTATCAGAACTGGCTCATACTCCCATTAGAAATGACTTTATCAACTACAGCACAGTTCTTATGTACAATTTGTTTTGCCTTTAGTCTTACAGATTTAACTCATTTCGAAGTTACTTAGGTCAGCATCTTTTACCCTCAACTCCTTCAGCAAGGTTGTTTCATACATTTGTAATACAGTTAATTATTTTGTTATATTCTACATTTTATCTTGGGATCTCCCAATTTCCTAGATAATTAAACAATTTGCATACATTAAGATTCACTCTTTGGGCTGTAACATTTGTTTTGACAAATGTATAGTGTCATATATTCACCACAACAGTGTCATATAGAATCATTTCACTACCCCAAAAATATCCCCTGTGCTTCACCTGTTTAGCCCTAAACCCTACTCTTGAAGCCCACCCAACAACTGATAGGGTTATTATCTCGTAGTTTTGCCTTATCCAGAATGTCTTATACTGTAATTGAAATCATTGTGTATGTGCCTTTTCAGACTGGCTCCTTTCACTTATCAATACCCACTAAAGATTCATTTATGTCTTCTTATAACTTGATAACTCATTTGTTTTTATTGTTGAATAACATTCCATTGTATGGGGGTACCAATTTGTTTATATATTCACATATTGAACGACATTTTGGTTGCTTCCAATTTTGTCTGATTACAAATAAAGCTACTATAAACATTTGTGCACAATTTTTGTGTGGATATAAGTTTCCAAATTAGTTTGGTAAACTCTTAAAAGTACAATTGCTAGATTGTACATAAAACTATGTTTAGTTGTGTAAGAAACTGCCAAACTGTCTTCTAAAGTGCTGTGTCATTTAGATTTCTCACTGGTAATGAATGAGGGTTCCTTTTTCTTTAAACCAGAACTTTCAAATTTTAATTCAATAAAAAAAATAAGATCGCTTTCAGAGCCACATTATGATCTATTTTCCCCCCAGCTTTACTGAAGTATAACTGACAGTAAACATTGTATATTTTTACACTGTACAATGTGATGTTTTGATATAAGTATATGTTATGACATGATAATCCCATTCAAGCTAACTAACATATCCATATCTCACATAGTTATTTTTTGGTTGCTATTGTGGGAACATTTAGTATCTACACTTTTAGCAATTTTCAAGTTTACAATACATCATTATTTAACATAGTTACCATGCTGTACAATAGATGAGAATTCCTTTTATTCCACATTCTTGGCTGCCATTGGTATTGTCAGGGTTTTTGTTGTTTTTTGTTTTGTTTTGTTTTGTTTTGTTTCTTGGATTTTTGCCACTCTAATAAGTGTGTAGTGGTATCCCATTGTTGTTCTAATTTTCAATTCCTTAATGACATATGATGTCAAACATCTTTTTTCATGGTTATTTGCCATCTGTATATCTTTTTTGGTGAGGTCTTTTTTTATGGTTATTTGCCATCTGTATATCTTTTTTGGTTGTTTGTTTTCTTATTGTTATGTTTTAAGAGTCTTTTGGATACTTTGGATAAAAATCCTTTATCAAATTTTGTATTTTGAAAAATTTCCCCCTAATTTTTGCTTTGTCTTTTAATTCTATCTCTCTCTGTCTTTTTTTTTCAATGAGGTTTCACTCTGTTGCTCAGGATGGAATGCACTGACATAATCATAGCTCACTGCAACATCAAACTTCTGACCTCAAGCAAACATCTCACCTCAGCCTCCTGAGTAGTTGGGATTACAGGCTTGAGCCACTGGACCTGGTCTTTATTCTCTTAATAGCGACTTTCACAGCAAACAAAAAATTTAATTCTAATAAAGTCCAACTTACTGACTTTTTTTCTTTAATGAATCGGACTTTTGGTGTTATCTCTAAAAACTCCTGACTAAACTCAAGGTTATCTAGATTTTCTCCTGTTTTCTGGTAGATATTTTATAGTTTTGCAATTTAGGCCTATGATTTATTTTAAGTTAATTTTTGTGAAAAATATAAACTCTATGTCTAGGTTCATTTGTTTACATGTGGATATCCAGTTGTTCCCCCACCATTTACTGAAAAGATTATACTTTCTCCACTGACTTACCTTTGTTCCTTTATCAAAGATCAGTTGACTATATTTGTGTGGGTCTATTTTTAGGCTCTCTATTCTGTTTGCTTGGTCTTTGTGTTTATTCTTTTGCCAATACCAACACTGTTTCAATTGTGGTTTTTGATTTGCATTTCCCTAATGAGTAATGATGTTAAACATTTTTATAATATGCTTCTTGGCCATTTGTACATCTTCCTTGGAGAAATGTCTATTTAAGGCTTTTGTTTATTTTTAAAAGAATTGAATTCTCTGTCTTTCTTTGTAGAGTTTAAGATTTTAAAAATATTGCGAGATACTAGACCCTTATCAGATATATAATTTTCAAATATTTTCTTTTAACTTGCTTGATATTGTTTTGTTTTCTGATGAGCAGTTTTAAATTTTGATAAAGTTGGATTTATCTATTTTTTTCTTTTGTTCTATATGATTCTGTTCTTACGATGGTATCGTAAGACACCATTGACAAATCTATGTCATCACAATTTACCTCTATATTTTCTCCTAAAAATTTTACATTTAGGTCTATAATTCATTTTTACTTAATTTTTGTATATGATGTAAAGTAGATGTTTAATTTCATTATTTTGATGTGGATATCCAGTTGTCCCAACACCATTTGTTGAAGGTACTATTCTTTCCCCATTGTATGGTCTTGACACTTTTATTTAAAATGAATTGGCCACAAATATGAGGGTATGGGTTTATTTCTAGACTCTCAATTTTATTCTGCTGATTTATATGTTTAACATTATGCCAATGCCAATACCACACTGCTTTGATTATGGTAGTTTGGTAGTAAGCTTTAAATTTGGAAATGTGACTCTTCCAACTTTGTTCTTCTTTTTCAATATTCAGGGCCCCATGTAATTTCATATGAATTTGAGAATCAGTTTATCTATTTCTGCAAAAAGGGCAGTTGGAATTTTAATAGATATTACACTGAATTGGTAGACCACTTTGGGAAATATTACCATCTTAACAATATTAAGTTTTCCAACCCATAAATACAGGTTATCTTTTCACTTATTTAGGTCTTTAATTTCAGCAGTGTTTTGTAGTTTTCTGTGGACAAATCTTGCACTCTCTTGGTTAAATTTATTTCTAAGCATCTTATTCTTTTTGATGCTATTGTAAATTAAATTTTCTCATTTCACTTTTTGCATTAATGTTAGTGTGTAAAAGTACAACTGACTTTGTATATTGTATATTAACCTTATATCCTATAACTTCGCCGAAATCATTTACTAGCTCTAATGGTTTTTCTTTTTTGGTGATTTCTTTAGGGTTTCCACCTACATAAAATTATTTTACTTCTTCCTTATGATCTGGGTGTCTTTTATTTCTTTTTCTTGCCTAAATGTCATAGCCAGAACTCCCATTAATTACAATGTTGAATATAAAAGACAAAAGACTACACCTTTTTCCTCTTCCTAATTCTATGGGAAAAGCTTTCAGTCTTTCACCATTAAGTATGAAGTTAGCCATGAGATTTTAGTAGATGCCCTTTATCAGATTAAGTTTCCTAATTTTTAATTTAGTACTACTGTGGTTTTAGGCCATATTATGTACTATCTTTTGAAATTCATTAATATTTCTTTTTGGTCCAGGTTATAGTCTGTCTTGGTGAATATTCCATGTGTGCACCTGAAAAATTTGTATTTTCAAGTGGTTGGGAGAAGTGTTCTATATTAAGTCAAATTGGTTAATAATGTTTTTCATGTCTTTTATATCTTTAATGATATTTTTGTATACCTATTGTTATCAATTATTGGCAGGGTGCTAAAATCTGTATAATTGTCAATTTCTCTTTTTCCCCTTTTAGTTCTATTCATTTTTGTTTCACGAACTTTGATACTCTATTATTAGATGTGTATATGTTTAGGATTATTTGTCTTTCTGATAAATTGACCCCTTTTATTGTTTTTATGTCTGTTGTGATTGATAATATATTTTGCATAAATGTATCATAGTTTTTGCAATATACTCTTGATATTGAAATTTTTGTTTTATAGGTACTCTAGTTTTCTTTGATTACTATTTGCATGGCATATCTTTTCCCATCCTTTTATTTTCAATCTATATGTATCTTTTTATTTACAATGCACAGGCCATAATTTTTGAGCCAGTCTGACATTTTCTACCTTTAATTTAAAGAGTTTAGTTTACTTACATTCCATGTAAATATTGTTACTGGTATAGTTGGTTTAAGTTTAGCATCATGCCATTTTTCCTCACTTGTTTCTTCTGTTTTTTGTTCTTCTGTTTCTCTTTTATTCCTTTCTTTTGAATATTCTTTAAATTCCATTGTATTTTTTCTATTTGATTAATTGTATCTCTTTTTATTTTTACTTTCAGCATTTAGTAGTTTATTTTAGGATTGTAATATAGATATTTAATATATTACTAATTTCAAATCACCATAGAACTACTTTACAACTTAAACCTGGTGTCTAACATTTTTTGCTTTATACTTTGTACTTCCTACTTCATCAGACACTTCTGCTTTCCCACTTCCTGCTTTATAAGTGTAATAACCTTACAACAGTATAATTCCATTTACTAATGCTGCTGTCCTTTTTGCTACTATTCTCATATTGTTTACTTCTATATAGGGTATAAACCTCACCTTACAGTGTTTCATTTTTTATTTTTTTGCTTTAGACACTTAGCTGTTTTGCAAGAAAATTTTTAGAGGAAAAACAGTCATAGCTTTTATATTTACACACTTATTCACAACTTCTGGTGTTCTTTGTTTCCTGCACTTTCAAGTTCCCATCTAGTATCCTTTCCTTTTAGCCTGAAGAACATCCTTTAGTGTTTCCCACAGTACGGCTTTGCTGGTGCTGAATGATAAGTTTCCATTTCCCTGAAAAGTCTTAATTTTACTCTTGTTTGACAGGCTATTTTAGCTGGATATAGAATTCTGAGTTGCCATTTTTAAAAAAATTACTTTAATGGTGTTGTTCTTTGATTCCTGGCCTCCACTGTTTCTGAGAAGTCAGGGATCATTCACATTTTGATGTTTTCCTTTATGCATGTTTTTATTCCCTCTCTCTGGCTGTTTTCAATATTTTCTCCTTATTTTTTGTTTTTAATATTTCTACCACAGTGTACTTAGATGTGATTTGTTTTTGTGTTTACAGCTCTTGGAGTTGGTTAAACTTCTCAGATCTATAAGTTTACCTTAAAAATCACATTTGGGAATATTTCAGCTATTACTTTTAAAAATATTTTTTCTGCCCCATTTTTTACTCTCGTCTACTTTTGGACCCTTATTACTAATAAGTTTTGAGAGGTGACAGCATGCTGGCAGTCCTCACAGTCCTCGCTCTCTCTCGGCACCTCCTCTGCCTGGGCTCCCACTTTGGCAGCACTTGAGGAGCCCTTCAGCCCATGGCTGCACTGTTGGAGCCCCTTTCTGGGCTGGCCAAGGCCGGAGCCAGCTCCCTCATCTTGCAGGGAGGTGTGGAGGGAGAGGGGCGAGACGGAACCGGGGCTGCGCGCAGTGCTTGCAGGCCAGCTGGAGTTCCGGGTGGGCATGGGCTTGGCGGGCCCTGCACTCGGAGCAGGTGGCGGGCCCTGCTGGCCCCAGGCAATGAGGGGCTTAGCACCCGGGCCGGCAGCTGCGGAGGGTGTACTGGGTCCCCCAGCAGTGCCCGCCCACTGGTGCTGCACTCGATTTCTCACCAGGCCTTAGCTGCCTTCTGGCGGGGCAGGGCTCTGAATCTGCAGCCCACCATGCCTGAGCCTCCCACCCCCTCCATGGGCTCCCGTGCCGCCCAAGCCTCCCTGATGAGCGATGCCCCCTACTCCATGGCGCCCAGTCCCATCGACCACCCAAGGGCTGAGGAGTGCAGGTGCACAGCACGGAACTGGCAGGCAGCTCCACCTGCAGCCCCAGTGTGGGATCCACTGGGTGAAGCCAGCTGGGCTCCTGAGTCTGGTGGGGCCTTGGAGAACCTTTATGTCTAGCTCAGGGATTGTAAATACACCAATTGGCACTCTGTATCTAGCTCAAGGTTTGTAAACATACCAATCAGCACCCTGTGTCTAGCTCAGGGTTTGTGAATGCATCAATTGACACTCTGTATCTAGCTACTCTGGTGGGGCCTTGGAGAACCTTTGTGTGGACACTGTGTATCTAGCTAATCTGGTGGGGACATGGAGAACCTTTGTGTCTAGCTCAGGGATTGTAAACCCACCAATCAGCACCCTGTCAAAACAGACCACTGGGCTCTACCAATCAGCAGGATGTGGGTGGGGCCAGATAAGAGAATAAAAGCAGGCTGCCCGAGCCAGCAGTAGCAACCTGCTCGGGTCCCCTTCCACAGTGTGGAAGCTTTGTTCTTTTGCTCTTTGCAATAAATCTTGCTACTGCTCACTCTTTGTGTCCACACTGCCTTTATGAGCTGTAACACTCACTGTGAAGGTCTGCGGCTTCACTCCTGAAGCCAGCGAGACCACAAGCCCACCGGGAGGAACGAACAACTCCACACGCACTGCCTTAAGAGCTGTAACACTCACTGCAAAGGTCTGCAGCTTCACTCCTGAGCCAGCGAGACCACGAACCCACCAGAAGGAAGAAACTCCGAACACATCTGAACAACAGAAGGAAAAAACTCCGGACACGCCGCCTTTAAGAACTGTAACACTCACCGCGAGGGTCCGCGGCTTCATTCTTGAAGTCAGTGAGACCAAGAACCCACCAATTCCAGACACAGTTAGATGATTTCTCACAGGTCCCTGGGTCTATTATTACTTTTCCCTAAGTTTTACCCCTTTATTCTTCAAATTGGGTAATTTTGAGATGGATTGAACAGAGATCATGGTGGACAGGAGGCAGGAGTAGATTGCAGCTCCATATACAGCAGCGGGCAGAGGCTCACATTGTGAATTTTAGCTCCAGATCAACTGCAAGAACAAACCAGCAATCCTGAGAGGACCCACAGACCTTCTGAAGGAAGTGGACCACTCTTGCAGGACCCAGGAGAGCCCCCACCCCAAAAACTGTGAGTGCCCCAACTGCGGAAGTGGGAAAGGGAGACCTTCCTCCTCTCCCAAACACACCCCCCACTGGAGAAGATGAAGGTCTGTTTGCAGATGTTTCTGACTTTACCTGGAGCTGAGTCAATTTGGAGAGCCAGCGAAATACAGGGGTAGAGGAAGCGGCAGAAAGGCCCTGGGAGCTCACTGGGTTCCCTAGCAGGCCATCTCTGCCTGGCACCACAGGGAAACAGGAGAGGAACGGGGGTAAAATTACACAGGGAGAAGTAAATCTCTGGCTGAACTTTGTAACAATTTGAACGGGGTGAGAAGCCTGCTGGACAGAACTCAAAACAAGTCCAGCGTGCAGACTCCACAGGTGGTGGAAGAACCAAGCCCTTTTCTTTCAAAACTGGGAGGCGGATAGCCTGGGGCAGGTTTTCAAGCTGGTGGTATAGTTTTCCACCTGAAAACCATCTGGGGGCTGTTGTCAGGGGACAGTGGGAGTGAGACCAGCTCTTTGGTTTGTGTGGGAGCCAGATGAGGCCTATGACTGCCAGCTTTCCCCCATTTCCTTGACAACCTGCATGACTCAGCAGAGGCAGACATAATCCTTTTAGGTACACAACTCCAGTGACCTGGGAATATCACCCTCATCCCCCACTGAATCTGCAGCAAGACCCACCCAAGGGGAGTCTGAGATCAGACATGCCTAGCCCCGCCCACACCTGACGGTCCTTTCCTACCCACCCTGGTAGCAGAAGACAAAGGGCATATAATCTTGAGAGTTCTAGGGCCCTGTCCACCGCTGGTTCCTCCCAGTTATACCACAGCTGATGCCCTCTGGAAAGCGCCACCTCCTGGCAGTAGGACAACCAGCACAAAAACAGAACATTAAACCACCAAAGCTAAGAACCCCATGTAGTTCATTGTATTCCCTGCCACCTCCACTGGAACAGGCACTGGTATCCACAGCTGAGAGACTCATAGATGGTTCACATCACAGCACTCAGTGCAGACAACCCCCAGTACCAGCCCAGAGCCAAGTAGAGTCACTGGGTGGCTAGGCCCAGAAGAGACAATAATCACTGCAGTTTGGCTCACAGAAAGCCACATCCAAAGGAAAAGGGGAGAGTACTACATCAGGGGAACATCCCGTGGGACAAAAGAATCTGAAGAGCCTTCAGCCGTAGACCTCCCCTCTGACAGAGTCTGCCCAAATGAGAAAGAACCAGAAAAACAATCCTAGTAATATGACAAAACAAAGCTCTTCAACACCCCCCTAAAATCACACTAGTTCACCAGCAATGGACCCAAACCAAGGAGAAATCCCTGACTTACCTGAAAAAGAATTCAGGAGGTTAGTTAGTAAGCTAATCAGGGAGGGACCAGAGAAAGGCGAAGTCCAATCCAAGGAAATTCAAAATATGATACAAGAAGTGAAGGGAGAAATGTTCAAGGAAATTGATAGCTTAAATAAAAAACAATAAAAAATTCAGGAAACTTTTGACATGCTTTTATAAATTCTAGGTGCTCTGGAAAGTCTCAGCAATAGAATTGAACAAGTAGAAGAAAGAAATTCAGAACTCGAGGACAAGGTCTTTGAATTAACCCAATTCAACAAAGACAAAGAAAAAAGAAGAAGAAAATATAAACAAAGCCTCCAAGAAGTCTAGGATTATGTTAAATGACCAAACCTAAGAATAATTTGTATTCCTGAGGAAGAAGAGAATTCTAAAAGCTTGGAAAACATATTTGGGGGAATAATTGAGGAAAACTTCCATAGCCTTGCCAGAGACCTAAACATCCAAATACAAGAAGAACAAATAACACCCGGGAAATTCATTGCAAAAAGATCTTTGCCTGGGCACATTGTTAGCAGGCTATTCAAAGTTAAGACAAAGGAAAGAATTTTAAGACCTGTGAGGCAAAAACACCAGGTAACCTATAAAGGAAAATCTGTCAGATTAACAGCAGATTTCTCAGCAGAAACTCTAGAAGCTAGAAGGGATTGATGCCCTATCTTTAGCCTCCTCAAACAAAACAATTATCAGCCAGGAATTTTGTATCTAACAAAACTAAGCATCATATATGAAGGAAATACACAGTCTTTTTCAGACAAACAAATGCTGAAAGAATTTGCCATTACCAAGCCACCACTACACGAACTGTTTCTAAATCTTAAAACAAACCCTGAAAACACATCAAAACAGAATCTCTTTAAAGCATAAATCACACAGGACCTATAAAACAAAAATACAAGTTAAAAAGCAAAAACATAAACCAAACAAAAACAGAGGACACAGGCAACAAAGAGCACAATGAATGCAACGGTACCTCACATTTCAATACTAACATTGAATGTAAATGGGATAAATGCTCCACTTAGAAAATACAGAGCTGCAAAATGGATAAGAACTAACCAACCAACTACCTGCTGCCTTCAGGAGACTCACCTAGCTCCTAAGGACTCACATAAACTTAAAGTGAAGAAATGGAAAGAGGAATTTCATGCAAATGGACACCAAAAGTGAGCAGGGGTAGCTATTCTTATGTCAGACAAAACAACTTTAAAGCAAAAGCTGTTAAATAAGACAAAGAGGAACACTATGTAATGGTAAAAGACCTTGTCCAACAGGAAAATATCACACTTCTAAACATGTATGCACCTAACCCTGGAGCTCCCAAATTTATAAAACAATTACTAATAGACCTAAGAAATGAGATAGACAGCAACACAGTAATTGTGGAGGATTTCAATACTCCACTGACAGCACTAGATAAGTCATCAAGACAGAAAGTCAACAAAGAAACAATGGATTTAAACTCTACTTTGGAACAAATGGACTTAACAGATATATACAGAACGTTTCATGCAACAACCACAGAATACACATTCTATTCAACAGCACATGAAACTTTCTCCAAGATAGACTGGCTCAATAAATTTAAGAAAATTAAAGTGATATCAAGCACTCTCAGACCACAGTGAAATAAAACTGAAAATCAACTCCAAAAGCATGCAAATACATGGAAATTAAATAATCTGCTCCTGAATGAACATTGGGTCAAAAATGAAATCAAGATGGAAATTAAAAAATTCTTCCAACTGAAAGACAATAGTGACACAATCTATCAAAACCTCTGGGATACAGCTAAGGTGGTGCTAAGAGGATAGTTTATGTCCCAAATACCTATATCAAAAAGACTAAACGAGTACAAACTGACACTCTAAGGTCACACCTCAAGGAACTAAAGACACAAGAACAAACCAAACCCAAACCCAACAGAAGAAAGGAAATAACAAAGACCAGAGCAGAACTAAATGAAATTGAAACAAAAAAAAATACAAAAGATAAATGAAACAAAAAGCTGGTTCTTTGAAAAGATAAGTGAAATTGATAGACCACTGGCAAGATTAACCAAGAAAAGAAGAGAGAAAATCCAATAACCTTACTAAGAAATGAAACAGAGATATTACAACTGAAACCACTGAAATACAAAAGATCATTCAACTATGAACACCTTTACAGAAACTAGAAAACCTAGAAAAGATGGATAAATTCCTGAAAAAATACAACCCTCCTAGCTTAAATTAGGAAACAGAAAATTAAAGGGAACAGAAAATTAAAGGGCATCCAAATCAGTAAAGAAGAAGTCAAACTGTCACTGTTTGCTGATGATATGATTGTTTATCTTGAAAACCCTAAGGACTCCTCCAGAAATCTCCTAGGACTGACAAAAGAATCAGCAAAGTTTCTGGGTCCAAGATTAATGTACACAAATCAGTAACTCTTCTGTACACCAACAGTGGCCAAGTGGAGAATCAAATCAAGGACTCAACCACTTTTATAATAGCTGCAAAAAAAATATTTAGAAATATACCTAACCAAGGAGTCAAAAGACCTCTTCAAGGAAAGCTACAAAACACTGCTGAAAGAAATCATAGATGACACGAACAAATGGAAATGCATCTCATGCTCACGGATGGGTAGAATCAACATTTTGAAAGTGACTATACTGCCAAAAGCAATCTACAAACTCATTGCAATCCCCATCAAAATACCACCATCATTCTTCACAGAATTAGAAAAAAAACAATTCTAAAATTCACATGGAACCCAAAAAGAGCCTGCATAGCCAAAGCAAGAAAGACTAAGCAAAAAGAAGAAAACCGGAGGCATCACACTACCTAATTTTAAGCTATACTGTAAGACCATAGTCACCAAAACAGTGTGGTACTGGTACAAAAATAGGCACATAGACCAATGGAACAGAATAGAGAACCCAGAAATGAACCTAAATACTTACTGCCAACTGACCTTTGACAAAGCAAACAAAAACATAAAGTGGGGAAAGGACAACCCTTTCAACAAATGATGCTGGGATAATTGGCTAGCCACATGTAGGAGAATGAAACTGGACCCTCATTTCTTGTCTTATACAAAAATCAACTCAGGATGGATTAAGGACTTAAACCTAAGACCTGAAACTATAAAAATTCTAGAAGATAACATTGGAAAAACCCTTCTAGACATTGGCTTAGGCAAGGATTTCATGACCAAGAACCCAAAAGCAAATGCAATAAAAGCAAAGATAAATATCTGGGACCTGATTAAACTAAAGAGCTTTTTCACAGCAAAAGGAACAGTCAGCAGAGTAAACAGGCAACCCACAGAGTGGGAGAAAATCTTCATAATCTATACATCTGATGAAGGACTAATATCTAGAATCTACAATGAACTCAAATCAGCAAGAAGAAAAAACAAACAATCCCATCAAAAAATGGGCTAATGACATGAATAGACAATTCTCAAAAGAAGATATACAAATGGCCAACAAACATATGAAAAAGTGCTCAACATCACTAATAATCAGGGAAATATAAATCAAAACCACAATGTGATACCACCTCACCCCTGCAAGAATGGCCATAATCAAAAAATCAAAAAACAGTAGATGTTGGCGTGGATGCGGTGAACAGGGGACACTTCTACACTGCTAGTGGGAATGTAAACTAGTACAGTCACTATGGAAAACAGTGTGGAGATTCCTTAAAGAACTAAAAGTAGGACTACCATTTGATCCAGCAATCTCACTACTGGGTATCTATCTGGAGGAAAAGAAGTCATTATTCGAAAAAGATACTTGCACATGCATGTTTATAGCAGCACAATTCACAATTGCAAAATCATGGAACCAACCCAAATGCCCATCAATTAATGAGTGGAAAAAGAAACTGTGGTATATGATGGAATAGTATGCAGCCATAAAAAATGAATGAATTAACAGTATTTACGGTGACCTGGATGAGATTGGAGACTATTATTCTTTTTTTTTTTGAGACAGAGTCCCGCTCTGTCGGCCAGACTGGAGTACAGTGGCACAATCTCGGCTCACTGCAACCTCTGCCTCCCAGGCTCAAGCAATTCTCTTGCCTCAGCCTCCCAAGTAGCTGGGATTACAGGTGTGTGCCTCCATGCCCAGCTAATTTTTGTATTTTTTTTTTAGTAGAGGTGGGGTTTCACCATGTTGGCCAGGCTGGTCTCAAACTCCTGACCTCAGGTAATCCACCCGCCTCAGCCTCCCAAAGTGCTGGGATTACAGGCGTGAGCCACTGAGCCCGGCTGGAGACTATTATTCTAAGTGAAGTAACTCAGAAATAAAAAACCAAACATCATATGTTCTCACTGATACCTGGGAGCTAAGCTATGAGGTCTCAAAGAATAACAAAATGGACTTTGGGGACTTGGGGAGAAGAGTGGGAGGGGTGTGAGGGATAGAAGACTACAAATGGTGCAGTGTATATTGCTTGGGTGATGGGTGCACAAAAATCTCAGAAATCACCACTAAAGAACTTACTCGTGTAACAAATACTACCTGTACCCCAACAACTTATGGAAGAAGTTAAAAAAAAAAAAGAATGACAGATTTATCTAATGGGAATAGAGGCTACAGGCTATATACCTGGCTCTTATTTCAGCTGTTAAGCTAGGCTATGAGCACTTTTAAAAGCAAGCTCCTTGGGGCATAGTGTGGTGTAGTTAATAGACAAGTGTGCGCACTGTGAAGTCATGCTACTTTGGTTCTAATGCCAGTTCCACCAATTATTAGCAGTGTGGCCAGAGGCATAGATATTGCTTAGCCTGTTTGTGCCTCAGTGGCATCATAGGGTAACAGAGATTATGATAGTCCCCACCCCATAGGGTTGCTCTGAGGTAATGACTTAATGGTTGTACCATTAGCATTATCTGGGAATCTGCTAGAAAAGAAAATTTGCAGCCTCCCTGAGTCAGAAACTGGAAGGCCCAGCATCAGTCTGTGTTTAATACACCCCCTAGACAATGTGACAATGCTGATGTGCATTAATGTTTGAGAACCATGGGCTTAACACATCGAAGTACTTAGCATAACACCTGGGACATAGGAAGTGCTTAGTAAGTGTCAGTAGCTTATTATTGTTGTTATTAGCAAGGGCACTCATCACTTCTAGAGTCTTGTGTGAGGAAGTTCAGCCCAGCTCCAGAAGAGAAAGGGTGGAGTGCCATTCTCACGTTCAAGTGACCATCTGGGTTCCCAAGGACTGGTCTGTCTTGTCTTGTTCACTGCAGAATTTCTAACCCCCACAGCAGTGCTCAGAACATACTGTAGACTTGACTCACTGTGTGGAAATGACATCTCTTCTCACTCTGTCTCAGTGAGTAGAGTCTGGCTTTGAGAAGAGGAGGGGATTTCAGCTCCTACTGGAAGTACCTCACATCTAGGGAGCATTCTTTGCTCACCTCGGACTTGTTTTCATACTCCCTTGTTAAGTAGATTGAGGTGTGTGGAGGTGAGTGGGTAGAGGGTTACCAGGCCCCTGTGTTTATATAACAGTGTATTAATAAGAAAAAGACAATTCAAGAGAAAAGTGAAGAAAAGCCTTGTACATTACTTGAAAATGAATAACCAAGTGGCCAACAAACATGAAAAGGTGCTCAACATCATTAGTCTGTAGGAAAATGCATGTTAAAACCACAGTGGGATGCTACTGCACATTCATCAGAAAGACCAAAGTAAAGGAGATGAAAAATACTGAGTACTGAGGAGGACGTGGAGCAATTGAACCCTTCTATATAGCTACTGTGATAACACATTGATAAAGCCACTTTGTTTGGAAATTTCTACCAAAGTACATCCTATGGCCCAATATTTCTACTCATACGTTTAATACACCAATAGAATTGTGTCAATATGATTCTCTGAAAGATAGGTGCTAGAATATTCATAGAAGCATTATATTTAATACCTCCAAACTGGAAACTACATGAATAAAGTTGTCTGCCAAGAGTAAAATAGACAAATCAAAAGCAGCATATTCACACAAAAGAATACTACACAGCAATGAGAATTAATGACCTGCCATTACACTCAACGACATGAAAGAATCTCATAATCTTGAGCCAAAGAAGCCAGACATGAGAGAATATGTATATACTGTTTGATTCCATTTAAATAAAGTTCAGTAGCAAAAAAAAAAAAAAAAAAAAGCAAAAAACAAAAGACGAAAACAAATCGGGTAATTCTGATTGTTCTATCTTCAAGTTCACTGATTATTTTTTTCTTGCCATCTTTAATGTACTGCTAAGTTCACCCAGTCAAAAATTCATTTGATTAGTACACTCTTCAGTTATAGATTTTTTTTGGTGTAAGTTTTATTTCTTTATTTTTTTCTTTTTTTTTATCTTTTATTATTATTATTATTATTATTATTATTATTATTATTATACTTTAGGTTTTATGGTACATGTGCGCAATGTGCAGGTAAGTTACATATGTATACATGTGCCATGCTAGTGCGCTGCACCCACCAACTCGTCATCTAGCATTAGGTATATCTCTCAATGCTATCCCTCCCCCCTCCCCCCACCCCACAACAGTCCCCGAAGTGTGATGTTCCCCTTCCTGTGTCCATGTGTTCTCATTGTTCAATTCCCACCTATGAGTGAGAATATGCGGTGTTTGGTTTTTTGTTCTTGCGATAGTTTACTGAGAATGATGATTTCCAATTTCATCCATGTCCCTACAAAGGACGTGAACTCATCATTTTTTATGGCTGCATAGTATTCCATGGTGTATATGTGCCACATTTTCTTAATCCAGTCTATCATTGTTGGACATTTGGGTTGGTTCCAAGTCTTTGCTATTGTGAATAATGCCGCAATAAACATACGTGTGCATGTGTCTTTATAGCAGCATGATTTATAGTCCTTTGGGTATATACCCAGTAATGGGATGGCTGGGTCGAATGGAATTTCTAGTTCTAGATCCCTGAGGAATCGCCACACTGACTTCCACAAGGGTTGAACTAGTTTACAATCCCACCAACAGTGTAAAAGTGTTCCTATTTCTCCACATCCTCTCCAGCACCTGTTGTTTCCTGACTTTTTAATGATTGCCATTCTAACTGGTGTGAGATGGTATCTCATTGTGGTTTTGATTTGCATTTCTCTGATGGCCAGTGATGGTGAGCATTTTTTCATGTGTTTTTTGGCTGCATAAATGTCTTCTTTTGAGAAGTGTCTGTTCATGTCCTTCGCCCACTTTTTGATGGGGTTGTTTGTTTTTTTCTTGTAAATTTGTTGGAGTTCATTGTAGATTCTGGATATTAGCCCTTTGTCAGATGAGTAGGTTGTGAAAATTTTCTCCCATTTTGTAGGTTGCCTGTTCACTCTGATGGTAGTTTCTTTTGCTGTGCAGAAGCTCTTGAGTTTAATTAGATCTCATTTGTCAATTTTGGCTTTTGTTGCCATTGCTTTTGGTGTTTTAGACATGAAGTCCTTGCCCATGCCTATGTCCTGAATGGTAATGCCTAGGTTTTCTTCTAGGGTTTTTATGGTTTCAGGTCTAACATTTAAGTCTTTAATCCATCTTGAATTGATTTTTGTATAAGGTGTAAGGAAGGGATCCAGTTTCAGCTTTCTACATACGGCTAGCCAGTTTTCCCAGCACCATTTATTAAATAGGGAATCCTTTCCCCATTTCTTGTTTTTGTCAGGTTTGTCAAAGATCAGATACTTGTAGATATGTGGCATTATTTCTGAGGGTTCTGTTCTGTTCCATTGATCTATATCTCTGTTTTGGTACCAGTACCATGCTGTTTTGGTTACTGTAGCCTTGTAGTATAGTTTGAAGTCAGGTAGTGTGATGCCTCCAGCTTTGTTCTTTTGGCTTAGGATTGACTTGGCGATGCGGGCTCTTTTTTGGTTCCATATGAACTTTAAAGTAGTTTTTTCCAATTCTGTGAAGAAAGTCATTGGTAGCTTGATGGGGATGGCAATGAATCTGTAAATTACCTTGGGAAGGATGGCCATTTTCATGATATTGATTCTTCCTACCCATGAGCATGGAATGTTCTTCCATTTGTTTGTGTCCTCTTTTATTTCCTTGAGCAGTGGTTTGTAGTTCTCCTTGAAGAGGTCTTTCACATCCCTTGTAAGTTGGATTCCTAGGTATTTTATTCTCTTTGAAGCAATTGTGAAGGGGAGTTCACTCATGATTTGGCTCTCTGTCTGTCTGTTATTGATGTATAAGAATGCTTGTGATTTTTGCCCATTGATTTTGTATCCTGAGACTTTGCTGAAGTTGCTTATCAGCTTAAGGAGATTTTGGGCTGAGACAATGGGGTTTTCTAGATATACTATCATGTCATCTGCAAACAGGGACAATTTGACTTCCTCTTTTCCTAATTGAATACCCTTGATTTCCTTCTCCTGCCTAATTGCCCTGGCCAGAACTTCCAACACTATGTTGAATAGAAGTGGTGAGAGAGGGCATCCCTGTCTTGTGCCAGTTTTCAAAGGGAATGCTTCCAGTTTTTGCCCATTCAGTATGATATTGGCTGTGGGTTTGTCATAAATAGCTCTTATTATTTTGAGATACGTCCCATCAATTCCTAATTTATTGAGAGTTTTTAGCATGAAGGGTTGTTGAATTTTGTCAAAGGCCTTTTCTGCATCTATTGAGATAATCATGTGGTTTTTGTCTTTGGTTCTGTTTATATGCTGGATTACATTTATTGATTTGCGTATATTGAACCAGCCTTGCATCCCAGGGATGAAGCCCACTTGATCATGGTGGATAAGCTTTTTGATGTGCTGCTGGATTCTGTTTGCCAGTATTTTATTGAGGATTTTTGCATCAATGTTCATCAGGGATATTGGTCTAAAATTCTCTTTTTTTGTTGTGTCTCTGCCAGGCTTTGGTATCAGGATGCTATCCTAAATATATATGCACCCAATACAGGAGCACCCAGATTCATAAAGCAAGTCCTGAGTGACCTACAAAGAGACTTAGACTCCCACACATTAATAATGGGAGACTTTAACACCCCACTGTCAACATTAGACAGATCAACGAGACAGAAAGTCAACAAGGATACCCAGGAATTGAACTCAGCTCTGCACCAAGCGGACCTAATAGACATCTACAGAACTCTCCACCCCAAATCAACGGAATATACATTTTTTTCAGCACCACACCACACCTATTCCAAAATTGACCACATACTTGGAAGTAAAGCTCTCCTCAATAAATGTAAAAGAACAGAAATTGTAACAAACTGTCTCTCAGATCACAGTGCAATCAAGCTAGAACTCAGGATTAAGAATCTCACTCAAAACTGCTCAACTACGTGGAAACTGAACAACCTGCTCCTGAATGACTACTGGGTACATAACGAAATGAAGGCAGAAATAAAGATGTTCTTTGAAACCAACGAGAACCAAGACACAACATACCAGAATCTCTGGGATGCATTCAAAGCAGTGTGTAGAGGGAAATTTATAGCACTAAATGCCCACAAGAGAAAGCAGGAAAGATCCAAAATTGACACCCTAACATCACAATTAAAAGAACTAGAAAAGCAAGAGCAAACACATTCAAAAGCTAGCAGAAGGCAAGAAATAACTAAAATCAGAGCAGAACTGAAGGAAATAGAGACACAAAAAACCCTTCAAAAAATAAATGAATCCAGGAGCTGGTTTTTTGAAAGGATCAACAAAATTGATAGACCGCTAGCAAGATTAATAAAGAAAAAAAGAGAGAAGAATAAAATAGATGCAATAAAAAATGATAAAGGGGATATCACCACCAATCCCACAGAAATACAAACTACCATCAGAGAATATTACAAACACCTCTATGCAAATAAACTAGAAAATCTAGAAGAAATGGATAAATTCCTCAACACATACACCCTCCCAAGACTAAACCAGGAAGAAGTTGAATCTCTGAATAGACCAATAACAGGAGCTGAAATTGTGGCAATAATCAATAGCTTACCAACCAAAAAAAGTCCAGGACCGACTAGAGGAGCCAAGATGGCTGAATAGGAACAGCTCCGGTCTACAGCTCCCAGCGCGAGCGACGCAGAAGACGGGTGATTTCTGCATTTCCATCTGAGGTACCGTGTTCATCTCACTAGGGAGTGCCAGACAGTGGGCGCAGGTCAGTGGGCGAGTGCACTGTGCACCAGCCAAAGCAGGGGCGAGGCATTGCCTCACTCTGGAAGCCCAAGGGATCAGGGAGTTCCCTTTCCAGGGGTGACAGACGGCACCTGGAAAATCGGGCCACTCCCACCTGAATACTGTGCTTTTCCGACGGGCTTAGGAAACGGTGCCCCAGGAGAGTATAGCCCGCACCTGGCTCAGAGGGTCCTACGCCCACGGAGTCTCGCTGATTGCTAGCACAGCAGTCTGAGATCAAACAGCAAGTCGGCAGCGAGGCTGGGGGAGGGGCGCCCGCCATTGCCCAGGCTCGCTTCTGTAAACAAAGCAGCTGGGAAGCTTGAATTGGGTGGAGCCCACCACAGCTCAAGGAGGCCTGCCTGCCTCTGTAGGCTCCACCTCTGGGGGCAGGGCACAGACAAACAAAAAGACAGCAGTAACCTCTGCAGACTTAAATGTCCCTGTCTGACAGCTTTGAGGAGAGCAGTGGTTCTCCCAGCACGCAACTGGAGATCTGAGAACGGGCTGACTGCCTCCGCAAGTGGGTCCCTGACGCCTGACCCCCGAGCAGCCTAACTGGGAGGCACCCCCCAGCAGGGGCAGACTGATACCTCACACGGCCGGCCAGGTACTCCAACAGACCTGCAGCTGAGGGTCCTGTCTGTTAGAAGGAAAACTAACAGAAAGGACATCCACACCAAAAGCCCATCTGTACATCACCATCATCAAAGACCAAAAGTAGATAAAACCACAAAGATGGGGAAAAAACAAAGCAGAAAAACTGGAAACTCTAAAAAGCAGAGTACCTCTCCTCCTCCAAAGGAACGCAGTTCCTCACCAGCAACGGAACAAAGCTGGACGGAGAATGACTTTGACAAGCTGAGAGAAGAAGGCTTCAGACGATCAAATTACTCCGAGCTACGGGAGGATATTCAAACCAAAGGCAAAGAAGTTGAAAACTTTGAAAAAAATTTAGAAGAATGTATAACTAGAATAACCAATACAGAGAAGTGCTTAAAGGAGCTGATGGAGCTGAAAACCAAGGCTCGAGAACTACGTGAAGAATGCAGAAGCCTCAGGAGCCGATGCGATCAAATGGAAGAAAGGGTATCAGCCCTGGAAGATGAAATGAATGAAATGAAGTGAGAAGGGAAGTTTAGAGAAAAAAGAATAAAAAGAAATGAGCAAAGCCTCCAAGAAATGTGGGACTATGTGAAAAGACCAAATCTACGTCTGATTGGTGTACCTGAAAGTGACGGGGAGAATGGAACCAAGTTGGAAAACACTCTGCAGGATATTATCCAGGAGAACTTCCCCAATCTAGCAAGGCAGGCCAACATTCAGATTCAGGAAATACAGAGAACGCCACAAAGATACTCCTCGAGAAGAGCAACTCCAAGACACATAATTGTCAGATTCACCAAAGTTAAAATGAAGGAAAAAATGTTAAGGGCAGCCAGAGAGAAAGGTCGGGTTACCATCAAAGGGAAGCCCATCAGACTAACAGCGGATCTCTCAGCAGAAACCCTACAAGCCAGAAGAGAGTGGGGGCCAATATTCAACATTCTTAAAGAAAAGAATTTTCAACCCAGAATTTCATATCCTGCCAAACTAGCTTCATAAGTGAAGGAGAAATAAAATACTTTACAGACAAGCAAATGCTGAGAGATTTTGTCACCACCAGGCCTGCCCTAAAAGAGCTCCTGAAGGAAGCGCTAAACATGGAAAGGCACAACCGGTACCAGCCACTGCAAAATCATACCAAAATGTAAAGACCATCGAGACTAGGAAGAGACTGCATCAACTAATGAGCAAAATAACCAGCTAACATCATAATGACAGGATCAGATTCACAGATAACAATATTAACTTTAAATGTAAATGGACTAAATGCTCCAATTAAAAGACACAGACTGGCAAATTGGATAAAGACTCAAGACCCATCAGTGTGCTGTATTCAGGAAACCCATCTCACGGGCAGAGACACACATAGGCTCAAAATAAAAGGATGGAGGAAGATCTACCAAGCAAATGGAAAACAAAAAAAGGCAGGGGTTGCAATCCTAGTCTCTGATAAAACAGACTTTAAACCAACAAAGATCAAAAGAGACAAAGAAGGCCATTACGTAATGGTAAAGGGATTAATTCAACAAGAAGAGCTAACTATCCTAAATATATATGCACCCAATACAGGAGCACCCAGATTCATAAAGCAAGTCCTGACTGACCTACAAAGAAACTTAGACTCCCACACATTAATAATGGGAGACTTTAACACCCCACTGTCAACATTAGACAGATCAACGAAACAGAAAATCAACAAGGATACCCAGGAATTGAACTCAGCTCTGCACCAAGCGGACCTAATAGACATCTACAGAACTCTCCACCCCAAATCAACAGAATATACATTTTTTTCAGCACCACACCACACCTATTCCAAAATTGACCATATACTTGGAAGTAAAGCTCTCCTTAATAAATGTAAAAGAACAGAAATTATAACAAACTATCTCTCAGATCACAGTGCAATCAAGCTAGAACTCAGGATTAAGAATCTCACTCAAAACCGCTCAACTACGTGGAAACTGAACAACCTGCTCCTGAATGACTACTGGGTACATAACGAAATGAAGGCAGAAATAAAGATGTTCTTTGAAACCAACGAGAACCAAGACACAACATACCAGAATCTCTGGGATGCATTCAAAGCAGTGTGTAGAGGGAAATTTATAGCACTAAATGCCCACAAGAGAAAGCAGGAAAGATCCAAAATTGACACCCTAACATCACAATTAAAAGAACTAGAAAAGCAAGAGCAAACACATTCAAAAGCTAGCAGAAGGCAAGAAATAACTAAAATCAGAGCAGAACTGAAGGAAATAGAGACACAAAAAACCCTTCAAAAAATAAATGAATCCAGGAGCTGGTTTTTTGAAAGGATCAACAAAATTGATAGACCGCTAGTAAGATTAATAAAGAAAAACAGAGAGAAGAATCAAATAGATGCAATAAAAAATGATAAAGGGGATATCACCACCGATCCCACAGAAATACAAACTACCATCAGAGAATATTACAAACACCTCTACGCAAATAAACTAGAAAATCTAGAAGAAATGGATAAATTCCTCGACACATACACCCTCCCAAGACTAAACCAGGAAAAAGTTGAATCTCTGAATAGACCAATAACAGGAGCTGAAATTGTGGCAATAATCAATAGCTTACCAACCAAAAAAAGTCCAGGACCAGATGGGTTCACAGCCAAATTCTACCAGAGGTACAAGGAGGAGCTGGCACCATTCCTTCTGAAACTATTCCAATCAATAGAAAAAGAGGGAATCCTCCCTAACTCATTTTATGAGGCCAGCATCATCCTGATACCAAAGCCTGGCAGAGACACAACAAAAAAAGAGAATTTTAGACCAATATCCCTGATGAACATTGATGCAAAAATCCTCAATAAAATATTGGCAAACAGAATCCAGCAGCACATCAAAAAGCTTATCCACCATGATCAAGTGGGCTTCATCCCTGGGATGCAAGGCTGGTTCAATATACGCAAATCAATAAATGTAATCCAGCATATAAACAGAACCAAAGTCAAAAACCACATGATTATCTCAATAGATGCAGAAAAGTCCTTTGACAAAATTCAACAACACTTCATGCTAAAAACTCTCAATAAATTAGGTATTGATGGGTCATATCTCAAAATAATAAGAGCTATTTATGACAAACCCACAGCCAATATCATACTGAATGGGCAAAAACTGGAAGCATTCCCTTTGAAAACTGGCACAAGACAGGGATGCCCTCTCTCACCACTTCTATTCAACATAGTGTTGGAAGTTCTGGCCAGGGCAATTAGGCAAGAGAAGGAAATCAAGGGTATTCAATTAGGAAAAGAGGAAGTCAAATTGTCCCTGTTTGCAGATGACATGATAGTATATCTAGAAAACCCCATTGTCTCAGCCCAAAATCTCCTTAAGCTGATAAGCAACTTCAGCAAAGTCTCAGGATACAAAATCAATGTACAAAAATCACAAGCATTCTTATACACCAATAACAGACAAACAGAGAGCCAAATCATGAGTGAACTCCCATTCACAATTGCTTCAAAGAGAATAAAATACCTAGGAATCCAACTTACAAGGGATGTGAAGGACCTCTTCAAGGAGAACTACAAACCACTGCTCAAGGAAATAAAAGAGGATACAAACAAATGGAAGAACATTCCATGCTCATGGGTAGGAAGAATCAATATCATGAAAATGGCCATCCTTCCCAAGGTAATTTACAGATTCAATGCCATCCCCATCAAGTTACCAATGACTTTCTTCACAGAATTGAAAAAACTACTTTAAAGTTCATATGGAACCAAAAAAGAGCCCGCATCGCCAAGTCAATCCTAAGCCAAAAGAACAAAGCTGGAGGCATCACGCTACCTGACTTCAAACTATACTACAAGGCTACAGTAACCAAAACAGCATGGTACTGGTACCAAAACAGAGATATAGATCAATGGAACAGAACAGAACCCTCAGAAATAATGCCACATATCTACAAGTATCTGATCTTTGACAAACCTGACAAAAACAAGAAATGGGGAAAGGATTCCCTATTTAATAAATGGTGCTGGGAAAACTGGCTAGCCATATGTAGAAAGCTGAAACTGGATCCCTTCCTTACACCTTATACAAAAATCAATTCAAGATGGATTAAAGACTTAAATGTTAGACCTAAAACCATAAAAACCCTAGAAGAAAACCTAGGCAATACCATTCAGGACATAGGCATGGGCAAGGACTTCATGTCTAAAACACCAAAAGCAATGGCAACAAAAGCCAAAATTGACAAATGGGATCTAATTAAACTCAAGAGCTTCTGCACAGCAAAGGAAACTACCATCAGAGTGAACAGGCAGCCTACAAAATGGGAGAAAATTTTCACAACCTACTCATCTGACAAAGGGCTAATATCCAGAATCTACAATGAACTCCAACAAATTTACAAGAAAAAAACAAACAACCCCATCAAAAAGTGGGCGAAGGACATGAACAGACACTTCTCAAAAGAAGACATTTATGCAGCCAAAAAACACATGAAAAAATGCTCACCATCACTGGCCATCAGAGAAATGCAAATCAAAACCACAATGAGATACCATCTCACACCAGTTAGAATGGCAATCATTAAAAAGTCAGGAAACAACAGGTGCTGGAGAGGATGTGGAGAAATAGGAACACTTTTACACTGTTGGTGGGACTGTAAACTAGTTCAACCCTTGTGGAAGTCAGTGTGGCGATTCCTCAGGGATCTAGAACTAGAAATTCCATTCGACCCAGCCATCCCATTACTGGGTATATACCCAAAGGACTATAAATCATGCTGCTATAAAGACACATGCACACGTATGTTTATTGCGGCATTATTCACAATAGCAAAGACTTGGAACCAACCCAAATGTCCAACAATGATAGACTGGATTAAGAAAATGTGGCACATATACACCATGGAATACTATGCAGCCATAGAAAATGATGAGTTCACGTCCTTTGTAGGGACATGGATGAAATTGGAAATCATCATTCTCAGTAAACTATCGCAAGAACAAAAAACCAAACACCACATATTCTCACTCATAGGTGGGAATTGAACAATGAGAACACATGGACACAGGAAGGGGAACATCACACTTTGGGGACTGTTGTGGGGTGGGGGGAGGGGGGAGAAATAAAGAAAGAAAGAAAGAAAGAAAGAAAGAAAAAAAAAAAAAAAAAGTCCAGGACCAGATGGGTTCTCAGCCGAATTCTACCAGAGGTACAAGGATGAGCTGGTACCATTCCTTCTGAAACTATTCCAATCAATAGAAAAAGAGGGAATCCTCCCTAACTCATTTTATGAGGCCAGTTTTATTTCTTTAAGTAGATTTCCTACCTGTTCACTCATGAAGATACAATTTCTTTAATTTTTTAAGCATATTTTCACTCAATTCTTCAAACATATTTATCATAAACGCTTTAATATCTTTAGTAAATCCAAAATCTAGAGTTGAGTATGGGTCACACATTTTCATTTTTTTCTTCTCTGTTTCTTCAGTAATTTTTGATTGTATATTAAATTGTCAAATATACATTTAAGAAACTCAAGAATCTATTATCTTCTGCTGAAGACTGTGAATTTTTTTTCTAGTAGGCAGCTCACTTATTGATGGACCACCTTCACCCTGGGTAGACTTGGTTTTATGATTTATTTAGGGCGAATTCATGGAAAGTCCAGTTGTTTCCCCAGCCACTCTAATGTGGTGGCACTCAGCTTTCAAATTTTGTCTCCCCTCCCTTTGTCTCCCACTTCCTGATCTTTCAGGGATTGGTGTTGGGCTTTGTTACTGTAGCAGACTTATGCCTTGTTTTATGGTGTGGTCTCTATTCCTCAGGCTCAGACTTTCTGGTATCTCAGATGGATGTCTGGGATGTTAATGAGGCATTAATGAGTTTCATCCTCTCTGGCTAGCCTGAAACTCCAACGCCCCCAACACTGCTGGAACCTCTCTTACCTTTGCTCTCATCTCAACTCTGTGACAGCTAGTAAGCCTTATCATATTGTCTATGCTACCCAATTGCAGCCCCATCCTCAGGCAAATGCTTGTTGGAAACTCTCAGACAGGCTTCTGGGGGTCAGACGGGGGTGGTTCCTGCACATCTAGGAACTGTGATTTCTTTCTTATCAGCTCAGTGGGATTGCCATGCTCTGCTTGGACTCTAGATCACCGTGTAGTGGCCAGGAAATTGTCCCCAAGCAGATGTCTGGGATAATCATGAGACTCACCTCATGAGTTTCCCTTCCCTATGGGTTCACAGAATTGTACTGCCTTTTAACCAGTGTCTGAAAACAATTACCTCATATATTTTGGTAATTTTTGGTGAAAGGTCTAATCCAGGGCCAATTACTCCATCATAGCTAGAAATAGAAGTCCTAGTATTTTTTGTGTTAAACTTTCTTATTTTTCAAGGACCCTTTTAAATGCTACCTCTTCTATGAAGTACTTCTTGATAATTGTAGCCAGAATTAATCTCTTTCTCCCTTCCATTTCTATTTCATTTTGTATTTCTTTTATCACAATGAGCCACGAATGATATTCCTGCCCCTTGGACTGGTGCTTTGAAGGATGCCATCATTTTATTACACTTAAAAGCTGGTCTTTTCTGGAGTGACAGGATTAAGGAGAGACTATCAGAGTTTATGGGTCTGCTTTCAAGATCAGAGACCAGCACGACACTTTCCCACATACTGCATGTTTTTCTCCCCTACTAAAGGTAAGCTACTTGAGAGAAAAGACTATACATTTTAGATCTTTGTTTCTGCGCCATTGTGCCTAGCGTAGTGCCTGACATGATGATGATGACGGCAACAGTGATATTAACAATTACATCAAGCACTTATTGAATACTTTCTATGTGCCAGGCGCTAGGCAAAAGCATTTTATTTAATGAACAAACATTTATGTGTCATTTACCCTGTGCCAAGCATTATTCTAAGCACTAATAAATATTGATCCATATACATGTATTATCTTATTTAAACCACACAAGAATCTTATGAAGATATCTATTATTGTCTCTATTGTGTAGATAAGGAAACTGAGGCTTGGGATATTTGGGTGACTTTCCCAAATGCTCTCACATCCAACAGATAACAGAGTAGAGCTAGAAAGAAATAATCAAATATTTGTTAAATTTCATAAAATTTACAGCTCTGCTTGGTAATATTTTATTCCACCTTAATGGGGAGTGTATTTTACAAAGACGTAATGTGAACTCACCCTGCAGGGGTTAGTCTGGTAGTTCCAGCTGGCTGCATACCATATCCTGAACTAAGACATTAGTGCCAGGACTGAAAGTTTATGGAAAAGGAAGCCCTGTGGAGATTAATGGTCACTCTTCCACAAGCTTCCGTTTGATGGATGCTGAGCTGCCAGAGTGAGCAATGGCTGTGTGGCTGGACCCAGAATCACAAAGGCCCAATTCTTACTGATTGTTTGCAATCACTGCTTCCAAATTAGATTGTAGGCAAAACACCAGACTTTTTAAATCACCAGAGAAAATATTGTGTTTCTCCAGGAAGATGGATCACATAGTGAGCATGTAGTACTCACACTTTAATTCAGGTTTTATGGAGTTGTAAAATTCAGTTAGACATTTCAGTCTAAAGTATCAAGAAAAATCTCAATACAATATATTTTTTCAAATATTTTTACCTTCTTCCTTGGGAAAAGAGTTGGGGAAAACTCCTGTGGTCAAAACAGACACTGCTGGGCTCCAAATTGAAGCAAGCTACCCACTGGAACATCTTTTACGTAGCGTAAGGCCTTACCATTCCTCAACAGGGATAGATAATAGCATTTTTGCACTGTAGAAGGAAGATATTTCCTTTTCATTATTATCATTTTTTCTAAATGCTGAACAATTTTGAGAGGAAGTCTGGCTGATTTCCAGGGCCCTAGAAAATGATTGCATTTGCTTCTTTTAAGTACCATTTCTGATGAGTTCAGCCAGTCCCAAGTCCCTACACTGTGGGGGATGCATCCTGGTGCTAAATTGATTCTGAAAGTACCAGAGACTCTGACAGCCTCTCTCCAGCATGTCCAGAATAGGCTAGTTGTCAGGTATTATACAGTAATGATGCACTTCTTATACCCAAAATAAGAAGGCGACACATTCTTTACCCCTAATATTGTGACAAAAGTCAGAATTAGAGAGTCATGATGCTTGCACTCCATTGCTGGTTCAAAGATTGACATTCATTTAAGGATGAAGAAGTGTCATAGAAGAGACAAATGCCTAGTTAATCTAGTATTTAGACACTCAGCTGAACTGTGAACAGTATTAAGGGGTCAGGATAGGTGATATAAGGTACAAAGCACCTTGGCAACTGCCTTCATGGTTGTCTTGTTTCCATGTTACTTGAGATCTCCCGGTGATTTCAAACATCAAGTGGCTGGATACTCCATTTGGGAATTATGCAATGAAGTTGGACATGAATGAGATTGAATAGCCTTCAACAGATTATTTTTATTATTAACTATCATGCATTTCCTGTGAATGTATTGGAGTAATATTTTAACTGAAGCTAAATATTTACTAAAGTATCTGGCAGTACAAATTCACCTTGATGCAGGATAAAATTTGGGAATCAGTTGTTTATTTATTTTTTTAAATCAAAGCTTAGTTTTTCTGTAGAAAAATTTTAAAAAAATTCTACACACCTACTTTTTGAGTTAAGGGAAAGTTCCTAGTCCATAAATAACTAGTAATAATTGTACTCCAAACTCATATTACGACCAACAAAATGATTCAAATGAGAATAAAGTATCTCAAAAACCTAAAAGTGAAGAACTAGAAATCATTTTAAATATAATTTATATAATGTTCTTCCCTTTAAAAAAGTACCAGGCTGTCTTTTTGGACTTAAAATCGTTGCTAGGTTATGATACCAAATGTGCTTCAATTCCTGTCTAAATTGGGAAGTATACAGCAGGTGTGACAGCATGACTAATGAGCACAGAATTGGGAGATTGGGTACTGATTCCAGAGGTGCCTCATACTAGCTGTGTGAATGGAGGAAGTGACATGGCCTTTCAGGGTCTTGATGCCTGTCCCTGTAAACAAAGGGGCTCCAGGCACTGCTTTATTTTATTTAACACTCACAATAATTTTATGGGATTACATTGGTCACGTTTTACAGAACAGGGAACTGAAGCTTACAGAGTTCAAATGCTTTGTTCAAAATTATGTTGTAGTTTTGCAACCATAAGCATAAAGAAAATTGGCTCTTGGTGTTGATTTCAGGCACGAAAAACCAAATGTACGCAGGCTGAAAGGTCTAACCCTGTCCTAGACACCCACATGTAAGAACAAATCTATCAGAGTCCAGCCAATTCTGATTGTTTCTACAGCCTTTGGGTGGTGTTTTGAAATAAAGTCTGTAACAGAAATTGCATGGGGGAGAATTTCCAGTGAAACTGCTCCAAGGAATGCCTATGTGCAATGACTATAAATGCTGTTTGGCATCATTTAAATTGAATTGGGAATGTGCTGAATTGGGGACTGACTAAAATGTTAAACCACTTCACTTGAACTATGTTCAAGGACAGGGCTGAAAAAAAAATTGTAAAGCCAGCTGCAAAGGGGAAAGACATCAGGTTGCCTGCATCAGCTGATGGCAGCTTGCCCTGGTCTCAACTCAACTTGGCAGCTCTCCAGTCCCAATGGGCAGCTACAGTGAGGACAGGTGAAGGTCTGAATGGGCAGCCTCAGGAGACAAAGATCCTGCAAAGGTGGCAATTTATTGCTGTCGGCTGGAAATCACCCCACCAGCCAGAGTAAATATTTCTTAGTAATGTCATCTTTTAGCAATTAATTACATTTGTGAACAATATTGAGACATGTGCCTTGTCACTCTGAACACCCTGCAAACTAAGACACAGCCAACCCAGTTTTAATGGGTTCAGTCTGCAATGTCTGTGAAGACTCAGCTCAAGAAAAAAAGATGTAAGACTTTTGAGGTTTCCATGCACCTTGTAGTTTCATCTTGATTAATTCATTTATTCATTAATTCAACAAATATTTTCTGAATGCTCATTACATGTATATAACTCTTGTAGATTCCTTGAGATACATCAGTGAACAAAACAAAGATCCCTGCTCTTATAGAAATGAAATTCCAGCAATCTACATAATTAAGTGGAAAGAGCACTAGTTTTGGAGCCAGACAGCTCTGGGCTCTAAAGTCAACTCCCCCACTTCTTAGCTTCATGACTTAATTTGGCTGACCTTCTCTTTTCTCATGGGTAAAATGTGGACCATAATTCCAGCTCACAGAAATGCTGTGAGGTTTGGAACAAATAATGGGGGAAGCAGTGCTTGGAACTTGAAAGGTTCTAAGTAAATACCACCTCTTTCTGCTTTATCCTGGCAGTGGTTTCCTTCCCAACACATGGCCATATTTCTCGCTGGAAACAGGCCAGCTACACACCATGGACTTTGTCCTGTGCCTGCTGTGCCAGCAAAATGCATCCACTCTGTGCTTAGAGTCATATTTCTAGCTACAACTGACCAGAATCTAGCAAAAATAAAGGGCGAATGCTTTGGACTGAATGTATGGGCACCCCTGCCTCCTCTCACCCCACTCATATGTTGAAGCTCTAATCCCCACTGTACTGGTATTAGAAAGTGGGGCCTTTGGGAGGTAATTAGTTTTAGATGAACTCATGAAGGTAGGTCCCCCATGCTGAGATTTTCCACTTATAAAAAGAAGAAGAAGATACCAGAGCCCTTCTCTTTAGCCATATGAGGATAATGGCTAAAAGGCTAAAAGGTTATGTGGATAACTAGGAAGAGGGCTTTGCCAGACATCAAATCTGTCAGCACTTTGCTCCTGGACTTTCCAACCTCCAGAACTGTGAGAGAGCAATGTCTGCTGTTTAAGCCACTCAGTCTATGGGATCTTGTTAGGGTAGCCTGAGGTGACTAAGACAGTAAGCTTGACATCAGCCGAAAAGAAAGGATGGCCATTGGTGCTGAGCCATCCATTTTGATGGTTTGAGCACAGGGTTCCTCCCTGATAATCGCTTGGCATCTTCTCAGGAATCTCTGCAGCCACGTCTCACATCTGAAGGTATCTCTCAGTGGGTAGGGACTTAAAGCCCCAGAAGACCACAGATGATGCTCTCAGGTCATGCCACACAAAGTGAAATTTTTCCTTCCCAGAGTTCTCTGCTACTGTCAAACTTCCTTCTGTTTGATTATGTTGTGGTTTATTATTATGTTTTCTAATGGCACCCAAAATTCTAACTCACTTCCAGAATATCATTTTTTTCATGTAAGTTAAAACATCTACTCCTTTGTACTTTTTTAAACTCTGAGGCTTTGTTTCCATTTTTTTCCTTCTTTGAGTTTTTGTCTAAACTAAACAAAAACTAACAATGACCAAGAAATTTACTAATGACCTTCTGTGCAGCCTAATCAGTAGAAGATTATACAGAATAAAACTTTTTGAGAATTTCAGGTATCATTATGTAGCTTTCAGGTGATAGGAGTTTTTATTGTATTATATTTTTAACAATGTCTTACTGCTACAAATGCACTATATAATACATGCTCATGATAGAAAACAGACAATACAAATAAAGAAATAAAATAGTTTTTAATTCCAAGACCCTGTGATAAAGGTCATAGTCATTTTTGAGAAATGCTATAGTTATTAAAGATTGGTAACCTACTTCCTTATCAATCTTTTTCACTTCCCCTTGTCATTAGATTTTTTATATAACATTTTAATAGCTTCACAATATGCTGCTATATGGATTACCATAATTTAACCAACCACTCTCTCCCAGCCTCATCTTTTAGATTTATTTCCACACATTTTTGGCTATCACTAACAACATCACAGTGAGAAGCTATGTAGCTACACCTTTGATCTCATCCATTTTATTTCTTTAGGATAACTTTCTAAAGGCAAAATGATGGGTCCAATAATACAGCCAAATTCTTATAGATTCACGTATTCATTTAACAATATCTTAAGCACCTAGTATTTTTTAGGCAGTAATGGCCACTGGAGAAAAATCATGTGAAAAAGGCACACAGCCTCCACCTTTGCTAGGCTTACAGTATCATGAGGTTGTCCCTTTGATTCTCCTGCCAACAGAAAATGAGCGTCGTCCTTCACCTGTGAGGGTGTACCTACTATGAGTTGGCTCCTTCCAAAATGCCTTCAAAAATGTGAATTTTTACATTTGTTGTATTGCAAAATAAAAATGTTCCCAATGTTTTAACATCATTTTTTGTAAAATGCAGTAACGAATTATGATCAGTGCATTGGGATGGATACTTGCAAAATGATGCCTTTTACCAAAGTTCTTGAAAGTGATCATGGACTCCTTAAAATCAATGAACTCATATTTTTATGTCTCAACTTCATATATGTTTTATGCTCAAAACCTCATGTGTTCCTGGTTTTAGCATCTATGATGTCTGGAGCAACCCAGACTTGTTCTGTCTGAATGTCACTGCATTTGTGTCCAAACAAATTAGTGTCTGAAATGGCTCAAATGAAAATACATTCCCACATGGGCCAGGGGACTGGACAAGATGGCTTTGAAATGCCTTCTAGCCCTACTTTTTTCTCCTCCTTTCTCATTTTAAAAAGAAAAAAGGGTCTTCAAAAAGAACAAAATCTGTCAGAACTCAGATAAAAATTATTCAAAATCATTAACAAAGAAAGAAATCTATCTTCCCTCAACACAAAGAGATCCCAAAATGTCATACTCAAATCTGCAACATGGAAAATCTGAACCATTGAAAATCATACATTAACTATGGTTATAAGATAGTCATCTCATCTCAGCAGCTAAAAATACACAAGGACAGTCAGAAATATTGCCATTTTTTTATAGCCAGTAAAATTGCTTCATTTTTACTCCACAAAGAAAAAGGCTCCCTTGAACACTGAACAATATTAAATTTGCTGTTAACTCCAATTGTGCCAGATTCTGTTTTAAGGTCAGTATTTCTCCCTACCTCTGCCAAATTCATCCCTGGCCACAGTGCCTTTCCCTACACTAGCTCTGAGTCCTTTGACATGCTTGGGTAACTCCAGCTCACTATCCTAAGATGTAGGTCTTTTTTTCTCTCCTCCAGTCTCTCACAGATCCTAAACACCGTTTAATACCCATCCATGCTTATTGAAAGGTGCCAAGAGTACATGATTGAGTTCACGGCAGTGTCCTGAATATGGCTTTTGTGGTGAGAGCACAGAGAACAACGTATTTTCCTGATGGTTTCAAGTAAGGCTTTGGGCAAAAGATTTGACCTTGGAAAGAAGAGGTGTGAAGTCAGTAGCCTCAGCATCAGAAGTGATAATAGTGAGACAGGGGGAAGTACTATGCCAAAGGATCATTTAATTTAGAAAAATGACACAAACCTGCAGAGCAGCTACTAAAATATGTTCTCAGCTTAGGAGCCTTATATTGTGGGGAACTACAAACATTTATTTTCCTAAAACCCCTAAATCACTTTTAATTAAATTAGAGCCAATGTCCTTCAAAATACTCCTGAGGTGATGTTTTCCCATGAGGTTGCCTAAATTTGAACCAGTATGTTGTATACATGAATGCGGTTAAAAACTTCCTAGGGACCTTGCTGAAATGCAGAATCTCTGGCCCTACTTATCCATCAACTTCATTCAGGAGGTCTGGGCTGGGGCCTAGGTAATTCTGATGCAGGTGCTCTCTAGAGATAAAATGTCTGGGTCTGGCGCATGACTTCAGATACATTACAGAGAAAGTTAGACTTACATTTGGTGAAATGTGAGGGTTTGGAAATCACGTAGGATTTTAGCATAACGATCCTTAAGTCATGTGGTTAGGTGAGTGCTCAGGCAAAACAAGGGTAATAAACTTCCATATTCCATGACCAAATTCTTTTGCGGGGGAGCATCTCATCATGCAGAAAGGGACAGTTTTGGTTCTGAGCTAACCGCACGTCTCAGACAATTGAAAATACACAAATCTCTAGTAGGTTAAATATGACAGGAGCAAGTGCATGGGTAATGAATTACAGGTATTAAAAGATTTTGGTGCTTAGCATGAATGCTTGCTTACTTAGAATTCTTGTTACAAAAGAGAATCTGAGGGCTGATAGATAACACATGTGAATTAAAGTGTAAAGAAATTCTTCATTTCTGGGTCGTCTTGCCCTTTCTGAGCCCTTTTGAGGCTTCCGTCACCTATAGGATAAAATCCAGACTCCCCAGTCTCACATGTCAAAGCATTATCAATCAGACCCCATTTACCTACCGAGGACCCTACTAGCCCCAACTCCCCAAGGACCTTTCTACTGCTCTGTGCTATAGCCCCATCCACCGTAAGAAGTCTCCCAAACATACTCTCCTGGAGAACACACCTTGCCCTCTTGGGCCCCCTCATCCACTCTGTACTCCCACCTGAACCCTGTTCCATAGCAACCATCATTATCGTTTCTCAGACCTCAGTTCTAGAGCTACCTCCTCTTTGAACCCTTTCCTGATCCTCTCGGCCACCCCCACTGACTATCTGAGTTGTCGCTAATAGCCCCACAGCAACCTAAACTCACTGTATATTGATTTCCAGGGCACATGGCTGCATTTATTTGTTTACTGGTCAGTCGCTCCTTATTAGATGACTACCCCTCCTGGGCAGAGGAAAACTCACATGGGTGGTGGTATCACAAGGCCTTGGATTTGGGCAAATATTGATTAAATAGCTGATACATTTTTATTTATTTATTTATTTATTTATTTATTTTTATAAGTATGTGTTTCTGAGTTACCTCTTTTATTAATTATACCGAAATGAAACTCTTCTTATATCTTTGAATTTCTGAGAATTTATTATAAAAGATATAAGAAGAGTTTTATTTATTTATTTTTTTGAGATGGAGTCTCGTTCTGTTGCCCAGGCTGGCGTGCAGTGGCGCGATCTCGGCTCACTGCAAGCTCCGCCTCCCAGCTTCACGCCATCCTCCTGCCTCAGCCTCTCTAGAAGCTGGGACTGCAGGCACCCGTCACCACACCTGCCTAATTTTTTGTATTTTTAGTAGAGATGGGGTTTCACCGTGTTAGCCAGGATAGTCTCCACCTCCTGACCTCGTGATCCGCCGGCCTCGGCCTCCCAAAGTGCTGGGATTACAGGCGTGAGCCACCATGCCCGGCCGTAAATATTTTTAATGTGAAATATCAAATCATTAAGTTGCTTGTGTGGACTGAAGAACAGAATGGTCATAGCGCTAACATCTTAAACCTTGTCCCTTTTTCTGATAATTTTCTCTGGAATGAGGAAGGATTATGTGAAGAAAGTCCCTGTTTACCAGAGCAATCTATGGCTTTCCCAGTTTTAGTGCAGATTCTTAGGATGGGTTCCCTCTGACCTCCAATCACTGTGCTCAGTATCTGATCACCAGCCGCCACATGCTCTCAGATGCTGGGGCTTGGGAGGTATAGATGGGTTAGATGAATGCCTTTATCATTTGTTTTTCATGACTTTATTCTTGAAATAAAATAACTTCACAATTATTCATTGTAACAGTGCAACATTTAAAATTCTGGGGGGTTTTTGTGTGTATTTGGTAATTTATATCAATTTATTGAAGACTTGAAAATACCACCCCGCCTCTCCCAGCAAACCAAATGGGATTACTCAGTTACCCCAGATTGATTTCCATTCTGTTTTACAAATCAGCTTTTTCATTGCCATTCAGAAATGAAAGGACTAGCTTTGCCCCTGCTGTCACAGAACCCCCCTGAGAGCAGCTTCTAACATGGTCTGGCTGGTCCCCAGGAGGTTGGTTAGATATAGTGGAATTGTCAACACTTTTAATAGCCCAAACTCAACATCCTACTATATTTTTACCTCTAAGAAACTCTACGGTAAAAGCTAGGAAAGCTAAAGACAAACCAAAAGCACCCTATTATTTTATGAAGATGGATTTCATTCACTCATTTCTATTCATCCATTTAAATATTAATCGAGGCCCTCTCTGTGTCAAGGGTTGTGCTGAATCTTGCACATGGAGCTGACTGTCTTCAGTCTAACAGGGAGACACACGAGCAAATGGTTATAGGGCTGTGCAGGGTTCTGAGCTCTGAAGAGAGTGTGGCATTGGGCAGCGTGAGGACAAAACAGAGAGCAAGAAACTTCACATGGGGTGGTAAGAATGGCCTCCCGGTAGTAGAAGTGTGCCAGGCCAGAAGACACCCCGGTGGGTGAGCAGGAGGAAACAGCTGCTAATCTTAGTTGAATCCCCCAACTCAGTCAGTCTGGCCACAGCAGAGGGTACAGATGTGAAAGCAGAGACTGGTGGCTCTAAAATGAGGGCTAAGTCCCAGATCTGAAGGGCCTTGCCTGCCAGGTAAATGATGACCCCTGGGAGATGGATTTGCTGTAGACTTCTTCTACTTATAATGTGGCTTATCTCCACATGACCATACATATGCGTATAATAGACATCGCATTAGGGAAGGTGGGTAATAAAAATAATGAGACTGCAATGATGCTATTGTGTATTTAAACTAGTCCCATATCAAATCAACAGATTTGATCATTATTTTGTGTAACCACTAATGTGTTCCTGCCACATGTCTTAGAGGAAGGGCACCCCAGAGGTACCCCAAATGCTACAGTTTCCCCAGGCTTTCCTTTCAGCTTAGCTGAAACAGATGAACATGCTTCTAATTACCAGAGACATCTTTGTTCCCTCTGCAAAGACAAGCTTCTTTTAGCTCTTTGTGCTGTCATCTCACTCTATTAGACGTTTTCTGTGGGGTGTGGATTTTGCCGTGATGGGTTTCTTTAACGGGCCTTGCTATTGCTTTTTATCTGAAAGAAATGGCTGCAAGAATTCAATGGATTATTTATTAAACAGCCCGTCCTGCTTTGAGAGACTTTTATTTTCTTTTGAGTGTTTCATAATGATTCTCCTCTTGGATGCTCTCTGCATAAAAGAAGTTAAACTATTGGAGAAATTATTTAACTATTTTAAAACTAATACACTTTAGAATTCTGATTTGAGATAAAGTAGATTTTCATTAACAAAGGGTAAATCTCATTTTTCCCAAGTTTTCCTACTGGGAGGACAAAACCAAGAGACAGATATGGAGGGTGGAACTCAGGTGATCACAGCCCAAGGCGAAATTAATACAGGGCTCAATGTCCTGTTCGTGAAACCCAGAAGACTTCCTTGCCTTCTGGTCCTGATAAGAAACAAGAAGGCATATATGTAAAAAGAATATCCCTCATATATGACTTTTGAACAGATTTTTGTATAAATGCACAGATATGTACCAATTGTTTATTCACAATATTAGCTAACAATCACTGACTATGGGGATGGTGTGAAGGATCTCACAGGTGACGTTGCCTTTTCCTCTAAATAGCTCCATGGAGGAGGTATAATTATTTTTCTTGTTTTATACACGATCAATAATAAAACAAATAACAAAAATAAACAAGAAGGGTTTAGTAACTTGTTCACTGTTAAACTTCAGCTAGTAAGTGTGAGTATCCACACCCAAATACTAGTCCATCTTCAAAGTACACACTTTTAACAATTTAATGTGGTCTCCTGATATTTGTATTAGCTTCTTTGCAAAAACTATAAGAATTCTATTGCTCATCCTCAGTCCCAAAAGCCCTGAGAGAAAATAGGCTTTTTAAGAAGACAGTAGAAAGGAGTTTATTTAATGCAAGACTTGGGTTCCTAGCAACGTCATGATGAAAACTGTATATTTATTACAAGACAGCCCAAAGCACTGATATAGAATTCCAGCACTAAAATAATAATGTGTGGTCATTGTTAGGGCTAGAAATTATATTTATAGTTATGATTTTATAGTATTTGAAATTATAGCATTTGCTATAAAATCAGCTCTCTTTCAGGACATTGTTGCAAGTAATTGTTTCTATCATTTCACAAATGATGGAGAAAAACAGGAAGAAGTTTAGGAAGAAGCCACCTAGGAAATTACAGAGCTCGTTGAGAATTATAGCTTTTGTAAAAAGAAAGAAAAGAGAGTCAATTCATTGTACTTTTTCAATACTGAACACATAAGTTGGTAGTTTCCAGAAATAGGGTGCTTGTCTTTCTTAAGCTAAATACTTTCAACATCTGGATTGAAATGGGCAAAGCTTTTAATTATCTTGTAATTCAACATCTGGATGCAATATTTTTTTAAAAAGAGGATTCTTTTCAGGGAAAGACAGGTTGTAAACATTTCTTTATGCCATTTTCTTTTACTTTTTTTCCCCTCAGCTTTATTGAAGTATAACTGACAAATAAAAATTCTATATATTCAAGGTGTACAACATCATGATTTAATGTATGCATTCATCTTGTGATGATCACCACAATCAAATTAACGAACATACTCTTCACCACACATTGTTGCCTCTGTGTGTGTGTGTGTGTGTATGTGTGTGTGTGTGTGAATGTGGTAAGGACACAAGATCAACGTTCTTAGCAATTTTTTTTTTTTTTTCTCTGAGGCGGAGTCTCACTCTGTCACTCAGGCTGGAGTGCAGTGGCGCCATCTCGGCTCACTGCAAGCTCCGCCTCCTGGGTTCATGCCATTCTCCTGCCTCAGCCTCCCGAGTAGCTGGGACTATAGGTGCCCGCCACCACGCCCGGCTAATTTTTTGTATTTTTAGTAGAGATGGGGTTTCACCTTGTTAGCCAGGATGGTCTCGATCTTCTGACCTCGTGATCCGCCCGCCTCAGCCTCCCAAAGTGCTGGAATTACAGGCGTGAGCCACCGGCCCGGCAGCAAATTTTAAGTAAGTAATAGATTAATATAAACCATAGTCACTATGCTATATGTTAAATGCCGGGAACTTATTCATCTCATAACTGAAAGTTTGTGCTCTTTGATTAACGTCTCTTTTCCCACATGCTGCAACCCCTGGCAACCACCATTAATCTCTCTGCTTCTATGAGTTTGGCTTTTTTAGATGCCACATGTAAGTGATATCATGCAATATTTGTCTTTCTATGTCTGGCTTATTTCACTAAGCATAATGTCTTCCAGGTTCATCTATGTTGTTGCAAATAGCAGGATTTTCTTCTTCTTTTATGGCTGAATAATTCTGTTGTGTATATAGAGCAAAGTTTCTTTATCCACTGATTCATTGATGGACACCTAGGTTATTTACATATCTTGACTCTTATGAATAATGCTGCAATGAACATGGGGTTTGCAGATATCTCTTTAAGATACTGTTTTCATTGCCTTTGTCTGTATTCCCAGAAGTGGGATTGTTGGATAACATGGTAGTTCTATCTTTAATTTTTTGAGGAACTTCCATACTGTACACTGTTGGTGGGAATGTAAAATTTTATGAAATATTATTTTTAAAATTTTCATAATGCCTATATCAATTTACATTCCCACCAACAGTGTAGAAGAGTTTCCTTTTCTCCACATCCTTGCCAACACTTATTATCTTTTTACTTAGTATAAGAATGGTAATAGTCATTCTAACAGGAGTGAGATGACATCTTATTGTGGTTGTGATTTGCATTTCCCTGATGATTAGTGATATTGAGTCTTTTTTCTTATACCTGTTGGCCATTCATATGTCTTCGTTTGAGAATGTTTATTCAGATCCTTTGCCCATTTTTTTAAATTGAGTCATTTATTTTTATTGCTACTGAGTTTTGGTTCCTAATATGGTTTGGATATTAACCCTTTATTATGTGTATGGTTTGCAAATATGTGACATGCAAATATGATGTCATTTTCTTTTAATCTCCTTATCATCATCAGGTATCTACTTTAGGTGGTAGGAATAATACCAAAACCATTTCAGTTACAATCCTGTGCTATCGGCCCACTTCTGCTTTACTCCAGCTGATGATCCAGTGTTTATTAGACCACAAATAGAAGCTGGGTTAGGCATGTCATTGCTATATACATAAGTTCTTATCTTTATCAGGACTCTCTTGTTGCCCCTTGAAAATACCAGGCACTCTCCTGCTTCAGGGTCTTTGCACTTGCTGTTACCTCTCCCTGAAATCTCTCATCCCAGATACTTGCATAACTCCCTGCCTCATCACTTTCAGGCATCTTATTAAAATTGTAACCCCCAGCACTTGATATTTATTCTTCTATGGTTTATTTATCTCCACAGCACTTATATACCTTTGGCATATTTTATGTTTTATTAATTTGTTCTTTATCGTTTTTTCTCATTAAATGTAAGCTTCATGAACATAGAAGTTTTATTGGTTTTATTCATCACTGTATTCCAGTATCTGGAATGTGCCTGGCACATAGTAAGGGTTTGGTCAAAGTTCATTAAATATATTATAAATAAATATGTATTATCAATAGAAAACCCCAATGACATATATACTTATAAGAAGTGTTTTCTGTGGAGGCAGGCACTGAGTTTTGTCTCTCTCAGGGTCCCCAGTCTCCTGGAGAGGGCCTGTTACATCATAGACATTCAATGTATATTTATGGATTCAATGGATAGGTCAGTGCTCATTAATAAAACTATTGAACACTGGGTGTGGTGGCTCATGCTTGTAATCCCAGCACTTTGGGAGGCTGAGGTGGGCAGATCACCTGAAGTCAGGAGTTGAGACCTGCTTGGCCAATGTGGTGAAACCCTGTCTCTATTAAAAATACAAAAATTAGCTGGGCATGGTGATGTGCCTGTAATCCCAGCTACTCGGGAGGCTGAGACACAAGAATAGCTTGAACCCAGGAGGCGGAGGTTGCAGTGAGCCGAGACTGCGCCATTGCACTCCAGCCTGGGTGACAAGAGTGAGACTGTCTCAAAAAACACAAAATGAAATAAAATAAAATAAAACTATTAGGAAAATAGGTTTTTAAAGAGAAGAGAGGAAAGAAAGAAAGAGAGAAAGAATGAGAGGGAAAAAGTATTGATATTTCAGAGCTCACTCCCATTTCACATTGATTTTACGGAGTTTACATGTAACTTATTATGTTAAAGCTACAATAATATTTGCAGTTCCTCCCCAAAAGAAGAGAAAATTGTGAATAAAGGTAGCTTATCATGAAAAGTCATATCGACTCCCCATCAGCTGCCTTTCTAGTTTGGTGTCGGTCACTTTGCAGTGAGAGAATGCATTTGATGCTGTGTCTCGTAAGTCCTGGCTGTATTAATCATATTCTCCTCTTTGTAGGCATATTGGATTCATCTATAATCTAACAACCATTTACTCGGCAGAGAAAACAAGGTTACACTTGGCAAATTCGTTCTTTGTAGATCCAGAGACAAAACATACACTTCAGTTCCACCACGAACCAACCATCACCTGGAAGGGAGCAAGAAGGGGGCAAAATGTAAGATGAATTTTAATCATGAGCAGGACATTGACACTTGAAGTTTCTGTTTATTACAAAAATGAGAAAGCTTCAAAGTTATCCTCTGTGCTGGTTGGGAACCAGAGCTAAACAGAGACAGGAAAATTGCCTTTGATTGAAGCATGTGGCCAGCAGCCACCAGCATGCTCCAAAAGCAGAAATAGACATTATAAGACACAGAGGATCATTGTGTGACCCAGAGTTCCCTTGAAATATTTTAGAGCACATTTTTGAACATGGAGAAATAATAGTAACACTATAAAAGCTTGGAATTTAGGACTTGGGCTCTTCTATGTTTAAGTAACCAGAATTATTCAGGTTTTAAAACATAGTCTAAGGTAGAAAACACGATTACCTGAAAAACATAGTAAAATAAAGAATGGAAGGCAATTATGGTGGCAAACTATTAAGCTTATCCAGCAAATAATTACTTGGAAGAAGAAATCTCAAGGTTAGTACAGGAAAAAATGGAGAATTAAACCTACTCCAGACTGCAGGTAAGGTTTTTATGTTTCATTGTATTAACGTGAATGTAATCATATTAATCATTAGCATTACCTCTCAGTACATTTCTAAGAGATGACTACTTCCTGCTCCCTTGATGGCAAAGGTGTGCCTGTGATTTTCTTTGGCCAATAAAATGTTAGTGGAAGTGACATATGACAATTCCTAGGAAAAGCTTGAAGAAGCATCATGCAATTCTGCCATCTTTCTTTTCCCTCTGCTACGTGACCAGCATATTCTAGATAGGGACTATTCTTCAGCCCAGCTCCCAAAATGAAAAGAACACATAGTAGAATCATAGCCTATTCAAGCAGACGTAAACATGAGTCAGTGAATCACACTGCTTTTGCAAGACACTAATTCTGGGAGTCTTTTGTTATTGCTGCACAACTTATTCTCAGCTGACCTATATTGTTTTTAGATTTGTGAAGGGTATTGAGAAAAGAGTCTGGTCTTCTCAGAGGAGTGATAACATAACTTAGAGAACATCAGAGAGTTCTAAGAATTCAGTTTCTCCAGGTGGGGTGCCACATCAGAATTACCTAGGAGCTTGTGAAACATGCACTTTTCCAGGCCTCACTCCAGAATTAGTGAATCTGAATCTTTGAAAGTAGCCATTCTGAAACTTCATTTTCAGAAGCTTCCCAGGTGACCCTGTACAACCCCAAATCTGAGAACTTCTGGCCAAAATGTTTACTTAAGATTAAAGTGCAAAAGCAGAGAGGCAGTGTACAAGGAATTAGAAAACTTATCTTTGGGAATCTTGAGACTGGATCCTGGCCCTGCCACTCAGATTTCGGATTCTAAGCTAGTCCTTCAGTTCCAGGACTCAAATTTCTCATTGCTTTGATTGTTTTGATAACAGCCATCCCAGGTACCTCCCAAAGCTGTTGTGATATAATAACTCAAAAGTGCTTTGTAAATTGAAAAATATTTTGCATATTAGGATATTGTCAGTCTTGCCAAGATGGGGGGTAGCTCAAGGTTTGAATTGAAATGGAAGTCAGCAATGTGGCATAGGAAAGCAGGCTCAGTCTCATCAATGTTAATTTTATTTTGCTCTTTTAATCACCAATAGGAAAACATATTAGGGATTATTCACGTCTAAGAAATGGATTAATGTCTACAGTCCATCAGGTTTAAGCTGCAGAACTGAGAAGCCAGAGGCATCCTTGTTATTTCAATTGAGAATCCTAAATACTTGGAGAAGCCAGGAAGGGAGAACCTGCAAACTGTTATTAGACAACTTAATAAAAGATAGATACAAGCTCCTCGAATCTCCTTCTCATCCTTGCTAAGATGGCACATTTACTGAGTGCTCATCAGGTGCTAGACATTGGGCTAAGAAATTTAAGGCTTTGTAAACATCTCCAAAGATCGGTATTTTCAGCCCACTTTTACAGATGAAGAACTTAAAGCTTAATGAAGTCGTTGCTTGTCAAAAGCGGCTTCTCTCATATTGAAACTCACCACTGAAACACCAAGGCATTCTACATAACTAGAATATCTAGAAACTATAGTATAGTAAATTTAAAAACCTAACATCTCTCGTATATGTCATCTTCTTACCCTACATTAAAAAAACCCTAAGTGCAGAAATGCATGGCTACTGCACAGTTGTCCCTAGATTTGAGTAGAAGAATTGAAAAGAAATAGAAATCACTGTAGTCCTCTTGGCTTTTTATGTCATCAGGATCTAAACACAGCTCTAATGATGAAGGAAAAGAAAAACGCATCCGTTGGTGCCAGCTTTTTATCCCCCTGCAATTATAACTCTTTTGCAGTGGGCATCCTGTTTCTTCTTAAAATGCTTGCCTTGATTTGCTCATCACTATAACCTGAAATCCTTAATAAAAGCATGCCAAAGTAAAAGGTCCTTATAGTTAGGAGAGTAAAAATATGCTCATTTATATTTTAAAATTACAATGTATTGAATTATGGTTAAGAATTTAAATATCTAATTACCCTTTATCCTATACCTAATATAGGACCAGGGAAAAAGAAGTGACTCTGACACTAAACTCCCCCGACATGCTAACATATTAGAATTTAATTAATAAAATATGACTCTTCTTTAATGATTTAATGGCCTTTGGTTTTTGGACCATAATCTTTCCACCAAAGCGCCTATGGCTCGAAATCTTTTAAAAGCCATATGAAACAAAGCTATAATAATATACGACATAGGCTACTGTGTAAAAAAAGCTGTATTGTCAGACGAATGGGATGCATAAAGAGAAGTAATAAGGACAAGTATGAGCTTTATATGAGCTTTAAAATCAATCAAAAACCATAATAAATCATGGCAGTTTGAGTTCTTGAATTACTTAAAAATTCATTTAACCACTTTATTAGTCATTTTCTTAGGCATATTTCAAAACATGTAGAGATTGCCTTTCTTTCCCTTCCTCCTTCCCTCCCTCCTTCCCTCCCTCCTTCCCTCCCTCCCTGCCTGTCTTCCTTCCTTCCTTTCCTTCCTCCCTCCCTCCCTCCTTCCTTCATTCCTTCCTTCCTTCCTTCCTTTCTTCCTTCCTCCTGTCTTTCTTCCTTCTTTACCCCATCTCTTTTTGATTCTTCCTTATCTTCTTTCTTCCTTCCTTTAATCTTTACCCGGAAAAAAAAAACACCAAATTTTATCTTTGCCATAAAAACTCCCCCAAGAAGTCCTGGTTTCTCCCATATTAAAAATAACTCTCCCTGAATGCCCCCTGGGCTTGTGATACTTTCTCTAGTTTACTACAACACCAAATAATGGACAATGATTTTGTTTAAATAGCTAATGTATGCCCTACTTCGAGGAAAACGTGTCTTTCAGCCTTATTTAACTTCAGTTAAGAGCTCTAGGATGTCTTGGACAGAGATTCATATGTTTGTTAATATTTACTGAAGCAATCCTTCTATTCCTATAACTGATATTAACAAGCTTAACAAATTGAATAATTAAAGGCTATGGAAAGTCAACCTTCATGCAAGACATAGCTTTTACCATTTTTCCTCAATGGTGTATCTTTGAATAGAAAGTAGTCATTTGATCATGGGGAAAAGGTAAAAATTTAAGCTAAGAAATGGGTAAGAAAAACCATTGTCAGGGTGCATGGTGGGGCTGGTATGGACCCGAAAGACCTGAGGAATAGAATGGTTCAAAACTGATTTCTAGTGGGCCAGTGAAATCACTCTTTATTCTCGTTCTCTGGACTATGTTAAAAGCTTATAGCTAATTTTATTAAAATAGTTCTAGTGAAGACACATGAATTACACTAAAGGAACTTCTTCAGGCTGAAGAAAAATTATATCAGAAGGAAGCTTGAAACTTCAGGAACAAAGAAATAGCAACAGAAATAGCAAATATCTGGTAAATATAAAATATTATTTTTATCTTCATGAGTTCTTTAAAATAATATGTCTTTGGAAAATTCAAAGTATAACATTGTCTAGTGGGGGTTTTGATACATGTTATGTGTCTGGCATCCATAAGATAAGGGAAAAGAATAAAGGAACCTACAAGGTTGAAAGTCTTCCATAGTTTCCTTACAGTGGTAAAACATAAACCCTAAGTAGAACTGTGTAAGTTTAAGTGTATGTATTTAATTTCTGGAGAAAACACTAAAAATAAAAATAATGTAAAGATATATAGTCAAAGAGCCAATACAAAAATTAATACAAAATTTACATAATTTTACAATTTTAACACAAAATTAATATAAAAATATAATACAAAATGTGCAAAAATCCAAAGCAAGTCAGAAAGTGTGGAACATAGAAACAAAAGGCAGACAGGAAAACACAGAAACAAATAATAAAATGTTATACCTAAATCTAATCACATCAATAATTATACGAAATGTAAGTCATCATTGCTGAAAGAAATCATAGACAACACAAAGAAATGGAAAAACAGATTCCATGTTCATGGATTGAAAGAATCAATACTGTTAAAATGGCCATACTACCCCAAACAATCTATAGATTCAAAGCTATTCCTATCAAACTACCGATGTCATTTTTCACAGAATAAGAAAAAGCTATCCTAAAATTCATACAGAACCAAAAAGGAGCCCAAATAGCTAAAGAAATCCTAACCAAAAAGAATAAAGCCAGAGGTATCACACTGCCTGACTTCAAACTATACTATAAGGCCACAGTAACCAAAATAGCATGATTCTGGGACAAAACAGACACATGAACCAATGAAACAGAAGAGAGAACACAGAAATAAAGCCACACACCTACAACCATCTGATCTTTGACAAAGTTGACAAAAATAAGCAATGGGGAAAGGACTCCCTATTCAACAAACGGTGCTGAGATAATTGGCTAGCCATATGCAGAAGAATGAAACTGGAACCCTTTCATTCACAATATAAAAAATTAAGATGGATTAAAGATTTAAATGTAAACTATAAAATCCTAGAAGAAAACCTAGAAAATTCCAATCAGTCTTGGCAAAGAATTTATAACCAAGTCCTCAAAAACAATTGCAACAAAACCCAAAATTGACAAGTGGAACCAAAGTAAACTAAAGAGCTCTGCACATCAAAAGAAACTATCAACAGATTAAATAGGCAGCCTCCAGAATAGAAGAAAATATTTATAATCTATTCATCCAACAGAGATCTAATATCTGGAATCTTTAAGGAGCTTAAACAATTGAACAAGCACAAAATAAATAACCCCATTAAAAATGGGCAAGGGACGTGAACAGGCACTTCTCAAAAGAAGATATCCAAGCAACCAAAAAATATGAAAAAATGTTCCACATCACTAATCAGCAGAAAAATGCAAATCAAAGCCACGAGATATCCTCTTACACAAGTCAGAATGGTTATTATTAAAAAGTAAAAAAAAAACAGTCCTTTGTTAGATGTATAGATTGCGAAGATTTTCTCCCACTCTATGGATTGTCTGTTTACTCTGCTAATTGTTTCTTTTGCTGTACAGAAGCTTTTTAGTTTAACTAAGTTCCATCTATTTATCTTTGTTTTTGTTGCATTTGCTTTTGGGTTCTTGATCATGAAGTCTTTGCCTAAGATAACGTCTACAAGGGTTTTTCCGATGTTATCCTCTAGAATTTTTATGGATTCAGGTCTTAGATTTAAGTCCTTGACCTATCTTGAGTTGATTTTCCTACAAGGTGAGATGAGGATCCATTTGCATTCTTCTACATGTGGCTTGCCAATTATCCCATCACCATTTGTTGAATAGGGTGTCCTTTTCCCACTTTATGCTTTTGTTTGCTTTGTTGAAGATCAGTTGGCTGTAAGTATTTGGGTTTACTTCTGTGTTCTCTATTCTGTTCCATTGGTCCATGTGCCTATTTTTATACCAGCACCACTCTATTTTGGTGACTATGGCCTTATAGTATAGTTTGAAGTCACATAATGAGATCCCTCCAGACTTGTTCTTTCTGCTTAGTTTTGCTCTGGCTATTTGGGCTCTTTTTGGTTCCGTATGAATTTTAGAATTTTTTTCTAATTCTGTGAAGAATAATGGTGGTATTTTGATGGGAATTGCATTGAATTTGAAGATTGCTTTTGGCAATATGGTCATTTTCACAATATTCATTTTACACATCCAGTTTGTGCCATCTATGATTTCTTTCAGCAGTGTTTTGTAGTTTTATTAATAGAGGTCTTTCACCTCTCTGGTTAGGCATATTTCCAGGTATTTTATTTATTTCTTTTTTTGCAGCTATTGTAAAACAGATTGACTTCTTGATTTGATTCTCAGCTTGGTTGCTGTTAGTGTGTAGCAGAGCTATTGATTTATGTACATTAATTTTGTATCCTGGAACATCACTGAATTCATCTATCAGTTCAAAGAGCTTTTTGGATGAGTCTTTAGGGTTTTCTAGGTATACTATTATATCACTGGCAAACAGCAACAGTTTGACTTCCTCTTTACTGATTTGGATGCCCTTTATTTCATTCGCTTGTCTGATTGCTCTGGCTAGGACTTACAGTACCATGTTGAATAGAAGTGGTGAGAGTGGGCATCTTTGCCTTGTTCCAGCTCTCAGGGGAAATGCTTTTAACTTTTCCCCCTTCAGTATTATACTGGCTGTGGATTTGATGTAGAAGGCTTTTATTACATTAAGGTATGTCCCTTCTATGCTGATTTTGCTGAGGGTTTTAATCATAAAGGATGCTGGATTTTTTTGAATGCCTTTTCTGCATCTTTTGAGATAATCATGTGATTTTTGTTTTTAATTCTGTTTATGTGGTGTATCATACTTATTGACTTTCATATGTTAAACCATCCCTGCATCCCTCTTATGAAATCCACTTGATCATAGTAGATTATCTTTTTGATATGCTGTTGGGTTCGGGTAGCTAGTATTTTATTCAGGATATTTGTTTATTTATCAGGGATATTGGTCTGTAGTTTTCCTTTTTTGTTATATCTTTTCCTGGTTTTGGTATTAGGGTGATACTGGCTTCATAAAATGATTTAGGGAGGATTCCCTCTTTCTCTATCTCGTGGAATAGTGTCAATGGGATTGGTACAAATTCTCTTTGAATGTCTGATAGAATTCAGCTGTGAATCCGTCAAACAAATCAGCAGGAAAAAACAAAAACAAACAATTACATCAAAAAGTGGTAAGGACATGAGTAGACAATCTTGAAAGAAGCTATACATACGGCCAACAAAGATGAAAAAATGCTCGGCATCACTAATGATCAGGGAAATCAAAATGAAAACCACAAAGTGATACCATCTTTCTCCTGCAGGCATGGCCATAATCAAAAAAGTCAAAAAATAATAGATGTTGGCATGGATGTGGTCAAAAGGGAACACTTTTACACTGCTGATGAAAATGTAAACTAGTACAACCACTATGGAAAACAGTGTGGAGATCCCTTAAAGAACTAAAAGTAGAACGTTTGATCCAGCAATCCCACTGCTGGGTATCTATCCAGAGGAAAATAAGTCATTATACAGAAAAGACACTTGCATATTCATGTTTATAGCAGCACAATTCGCAATTGCAAAAATATGGAACCTGCCCAAATGCCCATCAATCAGGGTAGATAAAGGAGTTGTGGGATATATATATATACACACACATATATATACACACATACATATATATACATATATATATACACGCATACATATATACACACATATATATACATATATATACATATATACACACATATATATGTATATTCCATTATATATATACATACGTGTATATATATGTGTGTATATATATAATGGAATACGGCTTAGCCACAGAAAGGAATGAAATAATGGCATTCACAGCAACCTGGATGGAATTGGAGACCATTATTCTAAGCGAAGTAACTCAGGAATGGAAAAACAAACATCATATGTTATCACTCATAAATGGGAATTAAGCTATGAGGATGCAAAGGCATAAGAGCGAGACTCCGTCTCAAAAAAAAAAAAAAAAAAAGAATGACAGAGTGGACTTTGGGGACTTGAGGAAAAGGGTGGGAGGGGGTGAAGGATAAAAGACTACACACTGGGTACAGTGTACACTGCTTCAGTGATGGATGGACCGAAATCTCAGAAATCACCACTAAATAACTTATTTATGTAACCAAACATCACCTGTTCCCCAAAAACCTATTGAAATAAAAAATAAATGAAAATATTGGCGATATCTAAAAAAGAGTAAAATAATAACAGATGATGGCAAGGCTGCAGAGAAAGGGGAACATTTATACACTGTTAGTGGGAATGTAAATTTGTTCAGCCACTGTGGAAAGCAATTTGGAGATTTTACTACTTATATACCCCAAAGAAAAGCATTTATTCTGCCAAAAAGATACATGCACTTGTATGTTCATTACAGCACTATTCACAATATCAAAGACATAGAATCAACCTAAGTATCCATCAATGGTGGACTGGATAAAGAAAGTCTGGAATATATGCACTATGAAATACTACACAGCCATAAAAATGAATGAAAGCATGCTCTTTCCAGCAACATGGATGCAGCTAGAGGTCATTATCCTAAATGAATTAATGCAGGAACAGAAAACTAAATATTGCATGTTCTCACTTAAAAGCGGGAGCTAAACATTGTATATACATATACATAAAGATGAGAACAATATACAATGGGGGCTACTAAAGGATAGAAAGAGGAAGGGGTCAAGAGCTGAAAAACAACTTATTGGGTGCTATGTTCACTACATGTGTGGTGGGATCATTCATACTCCAAACCTCAGCATCATACAATATACCCATGCAACAAACGTGCACATGTAGGCCATAAATCTAAAATAAAAGTTGAAATTATAAAACTGAATAAAATAAAAGTCATCTAAACATACCAATAAAGAGTGAAGTTTGCGGGACAAATGAAAAAATAAAACCAAATGACCAGATGGATTTTTTTTTTTTTTTTTTACCGTGGATGATAGCCTGGATTAGCACTTAAAAATCAATAAATTAATTCATCATATCAACAAACAAAAGAAAAAGCTTATAGTCATAGAAACAGATACAAAACAAGCATTTGATAAGTTTTAACACTAAATTCTGATAAAAACTCTTAACAAACTAGGAATAGAAGGGCACTTCTTCAGTGTGATAAAGCGCAACTACTGTACCTCATGGTGAAAGATTGAATTGTCTTCCCCTTACAATCAGGAACAAAGCGAGTGTGTCTTCTCTTACCTCTTCTATTTAACATTGTACTGGAAGTTGTAGTCAACACAAAAAGCAAGAAAAAGAACTAAAAAGCATTTTGAATAGAAAGAAGAAAACAAAATTATCTGTATTCACAGATGGCATAAATGCATACCGAGATAATTCCAAGGAATCTACAAAACATCTCCTAGAACTCATTGTGAGTTTATGAGTTCACAAGATACAAGGTCAATATACAAAAAATAAATTGTATATATATCATCAATGAACAACTGAAAAATTAAAAAAAGCTACCATTAACGAAAGTACCAGAATACATAAAATACTTAGTTATATATCTAAAAAAATAAGCTAGGCATAATACAGTGTGAAGAATATTATATATTGCTTGCTAATGTCATCCTTTTTTGTGGTCCCCTGCATTAACATATATGAAAGAATGGTTCCCTTAATTAAAGAAATCTCAGTTTCTAAGTTGTGGTATTCATTTCTCTCTATTTTTGGAAACACAAAGCCTAGAGATAAGGAACTTTAAATAAGCCAAATAGTTCTGGTAGAAAAAAGAGTCCACTTCTGATAATACAGACTCTATTCTCTTTTTCCAGGGAGATGAAGTTTCTGGATATTTACACTAATAAAGTAAATGACATATGAGGCAGGGACTACTGAGATACCTGCCAGAGAGGAAGGTTCCTGCAGGAAGTGAGGTGGGAGCCAATGAGGGAGCCGCCTTTCTGCATGGTGTATCAGCCAGACTCCAGTTCCTATTGCTGAGACTCCACCAAGCAGCAGTTGTTCCTGAGCCTCTTGGTGGGATTAAAGTGAGAGTAGCCTCTATGCATGTTTCTAGAGAGTATTGTACTGGAAACCAGGCCCTAAATTTGAGGGAACTGAATTTGAGTAAGTGATTTGGAGCCTGAAGGCTGACAGACCACTTGACATATGCAATGAAGAAGGTTGATGTGGTATTGAGGAGAGGGGATGGTTTTAATTTAAAGAGATTATTGTTTACTGAGTTTCTACATATTCCACTGTTTTATGTGATAAACAGACATATTACAGAATGAAAGATCTTAATTTACAGCACTATTTTTTTCTGCTGAAATGTTTGGTGCGATTTTATTTTATTTTATTTTATTTTTTAACCATCTTATGGTATGATTGGCATACAAAAAAAAAAACCCCTGTAAATATTTAACAAATACAATCTGGTGAGTTGGAGACAAATATACCACCATGGAAACATCACAGTCTATGCCATAAACACATTCATCACCTCCAAAGTTTCCTCCCCTCTCTTTATTTATTATTATTATTATTTTTGTTACAAGAACACTTAACATAAGATTCACCCTCTCAGCGAAATTTAAGTAGACAATACAGTATTGTTAACTATAGGCACTATACTGTATAGTGGATCTCTAGGACTTATTCTTCTTGCATAAATGAAACTGCACTTTTGACTAATACCTCCAGTTTCCCGCCCCCATCCACCAAACACCTGGCAACTATCATTACACTCCCTGTTCCTGTGAGTTTGACTATTTTAGATTCCTTATATAAGTGGTGTCATGTAGTGTTTGTCCTTCTGTGTTTGACTTATATCACTTAGGATAACAACCTCCAGGTTCATCCATGTTGTTACAAATGGTAGGATTTTCTTCTTGGTAAATGCTAGAGAATATCCCATTTTATGTAAATACCACATAGTTTTTATTCATTGTTCATTCATCAATGGACATTTATATTGCTTTCATGCCTTGGCTATTATGAATAATATTGTAGTAAATATGAAAGTGAAGATATCTCTTTGAGATTCTGATTTCAATTCCTTTGGATATATACCCTAAAGTGAAACTGCTGGGTCATATAGTAGTTCTATTTTCAATTTTTTCAGGAGCTTCCATAGTTTTCCACACTGGCTGCACCAATTTACATTTTTACCAACAGATTTATAGCCCTATTCTAGCAGGAAAAGCTAACTCAGCCATGGAGGGTGAAGTATTCACTGCAGATATTCAGACTTTACAAATATGTGCAGTTCCTTTAAAAATGACAGTTAGGAGAACGTAAGAGAACCAAATTCATAAACTGGAGGCGATAGCACTAGTAGACTGCAGCTTGGCATGGCTAAAATTTCTTGAAGCAGTTGTGTGCCTGTCTCTGCCTCTGAAGCACCTCTTCATTCTCGGATCTTTTGACTTCTGTTCAGTCTCTCTAAGGGATCTTGAACCAGGTAAGAGAAGAGGTGGTTATGGAAGAGGAAGGAGGAGCAGTTTTGCACTGCCACAGATCAAGTGAAACTCAAACCAATTCTACATAGTATCCAAAGTTGACTTCATGTACTTTCAAAAATTCTATGTGTTTATGGACACGTTTCCACATACTCTCTCATGTGGTGTTTTTGGTGGTGGGTTCCCCTGTCATCTACATTTTCCCACTTGTATTTTTGGGGATGGAACATGCCCGTTATTTATTTCTAAGTATGTGTCCACAATGTCACATCAGGCTGCCAACCTAGATTTCTGGACAGTCACAGTTGAATTGCATAGCAGGTGGTAATACAGTCTACCTCTGTTTGCTTTTCCATCTGAAAATTGATCACTGAAATTCCAAAACTCATTCTGAGCCACCCACATATAGACACCCTGCTAATGGACTATTTCACTGCTGCAGGTTATTGAAATGGAAAAGGGGGGGCAAAAATGAGATGCCTCATTTACAGAATATTTCTGTGATGGGATTTATTAGTTAAGCCACTACAGAGGAATACAAATTTTCTCTAATGGGTTCCCTTATGATTCCCTAGGTAAACAAAACACTTTTCAAAGCAACTTATGTAATTACACATAGGCTGGAGAGGATATTATTTTTGAGATCCACTACTTAGTGGGCAAAATACAACTCCAATTTATTCTAGATATAAATTTTACAAAGGCCCTGGCAGGGAAATTGATGAAAGGTCACCTATTTAATAAAGAGAAAAATAGCAGACAGAAAAGACTCTGACATGGCTAAGTGTCCAGTCTATCTCCATGTGTCACGTTGGGGATGGGAAGATGGGAGCTTTGGACAAAGGAGGCGACCACATAGACAGACCAATTCAGACTCTGCCCATGGGATATGGTTTGTGGTTGTTTCTGACCTTCACGGCCTTGTTTCTTCCTCTGCTTCTCAGCCTAAAGCTTTTCGAATGCACTAAGGTTTTGTTGATGTTGTTGGTTTAAGTAAGCAGTCCTGAGTGGATAACCAGTAGCAATGGACAGTCAGGAGTTTGTAAGTCAGGGCCTGCCTTATGCTTTTTGAATCTAGACAAAAATAAAACCATTACTAATAGGACTACTTAATGGCTTCCTTACTGGCACATGCCAAATATTTTAACGTCTTAGCTTTACATTCAACCCTGTCACTCCTAAAACAAAACTCATTATGTTGCAGTCTAAACATTTCTTTAGCATCCACCACAGGTAGGGCATTTTGCTGGGTTTTAACAACTGTGAAGTCGCTGCTTACATTCCAAATTCAGTGAGGCAGCAACTGCTAGAAAAACTGCCTCTCTGTGGATTGCTTTAGGTGGCATAAACCCTTTACATGACTAAAGGTTTTTTTCTAAACATGAAGCCTGATGGATTCAATACTGGGACCATGGTTTGCCAGCTAAGGTGAGAGCTAGGGATGGATGGTTTCTATTGCCTTGCCTGTCAGACAGCACTTGGCTGTCCTCCAACCAGCTGGAGTCATGGCAGACTGTTCATTACATACACTTAATGGACCGGGAAATTAATAAAATGGAAAAGTATCTATTGTTGCTCAGTCTCTGAGAGTACTTCACTTAAGCACAAAGAGGGAATATTTTATTGTTGTATAACATTTTTAATTACTCAAGTAACATATGTTTACTGTATAAAAATTAGAAAAGTACAGATAAGCAAAAAGAAGAAATTAAAAGTCATCTCTGATACCTAAAAATAGCCATTAGGAACAGTTTAGTATATTTCCTTTCAGACTTGTTTCTATGCATATATATTAATTGTTTATATTGGATTACACTGGTAATATTTTATAATATAATTTTTTGACTTAATTATATATCAATAAAGTCATTGTCTGTCAATAAATACAACTTTGTAACATTTAAAAATCTCTATGTGTTTAGTTACAGTAATTTATGTACCTCTGTTCATTTACTCAGATACTCTACTGGTAGACATTTGTAGTATTTCCAGTTTTAAATATTATAAGTTAAATATTATAAGTTGCAGTAAACATTATTGAAACTAATTTGCATGCACTTTAGTGATTATTTCTTTTTTTGAGGATTTAAAAAATTTGTATAAATTTAGAGAATAAAAGTGTAGTTTCACAATGGTGAAGTCTGGGCTTTTAGTGTAACCATCACCCAAATAGTGTACATTGTACCCATTAACTAATTTTTCATTTCTCACTCTCCTTCCACCCTCCCACTCTTATTGCTTAAATAAAATATTTCTTAAAATTCAATTGCTTTGTCAAAAGTTATGCATATTTTATGTATTTTTGTATATACTATCAAATTGTCTACTAGGAAATTTATATCAATTTATGCTCATAGTAACTTAGCATTGGGTAAGAGTCTGACTTTAAAAATCCTTGCCAATCTGACAGACTAAAACTAGTATTTCATAATTTAAATTGTTTTTTTGTTACTGGTGAGTTTTAGCAATACTTTTGTGTTTACTGGCCATTTTTGCTTGTTCTGTAAATTGACTGTTCATGCCCTTTGTCAGTTTTTAAAAATTGGTGTATTTATCTTTTTCTTATTGAAATGATCATCATTTAGGGGGCTATCAATAACAGGGTGGTATTGTATGTAATTTTTTTTAGTAGTTGAGATAAATTATAAAGAGGAAATAATGTGAGCAGCCATCCCAGGCTCATAGTTAATAAGCACCAAAGATGCTTATATTAATACTTACATTTTAATAACTGCCATTTATTATGCAAAGTTTGCAAATAGTTCTGCACAGCTTACCATCCCAGAAAATATCTGGGCCTTCTCATCTGTTTTTTTCAGCACACATACTATACTAATGTGAAGGAGAACTGTAGATCTTTTTTCTTCCTCTCCCATACAGGACTTTACTTTCAAGCTGAACGGGGGGATGAGTGTTGGACGCTGTCAGTGCTTCTCCCACCAAGATGCTTTTATCTTTTTGTTGTTGTTGCTGTTGGGCAATAGCTCCCAATGCATTTTCACTCCCAACTCCAGCACCTGCTTCTTTGTGGAAGGGCTGCCCTTGTGCTGCCATAACCCACTTTCCCTGATGGGACCTTACATCCACCTAGGGGAATCCCTTAATAAACAGTGACTGACTGCATAGCCCTCTTGTCCTGAGATGGACAACTCTGAGTTGTGACCTGTCTTGTCTTTGGAGCTCCTGTGGAACCAAGCAACAGTCATCCTCCATGGAACTTTGCTTGACATCACATCCTAGCTTGACCTCTTTTCTTCACCACTCCCGCCCTCCCTCTCTCACTTTCATAAAAATCCTCATTGTTGGGTTTGCTTCTGGGGAATGTGCCCTAAGGCACATATATCAATATGTAGAACTGAAAGTTTTATGTCAGGAAAGTTCCCTGCATATCGTAAACGCTAATGGCTAATAATATCTACAGTAATTAACAATTTTGAGTTTATACTATGAATCTGACAATATGCTAAGCACTTTCTCATGTAACATTTCATCTCATCTACAAATTATAGAGAGTATGATTTTTCTCTGATGAGGAAACTAAGCTTAATTTGTTTATGTTCACATAGATTCTCAATGGCTGAAATGGAGTTCAAACTCAAGGCTAGGAGGTCCTAGAGCCCAAGCTCTGTAACCACAATGCTATCCTGCCCCAGAAGAGGCTGAATGATTCCTGTGGCAGATTCAGAAACTTTTCTGGACACACAGTGTTCTTGGGACACCTGGGCATTCCTGGGCACATTCTAAGGTGCATGTGCACTGGCCAGCCAAGGCTGTGTTTGATCATTTTCACATCTCCACAAGTTCCCTTTAAAGGACTACCCTTGTTTTCAGCTCATCACATTTTGTAGAATAAAGAAAATATGATGAAACTTTCTGTTGGACAGAAAGTCAGGGAGGAAACATATTTGGATCATATAGAATCTGGATCATCAGTGCTTTTCTTGTGTGTGTCTGTGTGTGTTGTTTTGTTTTGTTTTAATTTAGCAGCTGAAATCTTCCCATAAAGCAGTATGATTGTAAATTATGCCTAATTTTAGCTACATGATACTTTCATTTTGACTTTAGCCTACAGACTCAGACCACAAACAAAAACAAAAACAAAACCAGATGCTGAGATTTAAGAGATGTCTGCAAATTCCAACTATTTTCTTGTTAGCTAACTCAGGCTATTTATATGGCAACACTTACTTGTAGAGCGCCAGACTTAGGAAATAACGGTAGGATGCCCAGTTGAATTTTAATTTCAGATAAGCAATGAATTTTTTTTATGTCTCATGTTATTTTCCTCCATGCAACATTTGGAACATAATTATATCAAAAAATTATTTGTTGTTTATCGGAAATTCAGATGTAACTGGGTGTCCTATACTTTACCTGGCAACCCAACTTACTTAGACCCCCATCTCAAGCCTAATAGCAAGACTGTGTGATACAGTCCGCTGTTAGATCTTCACCGCTATGCTCATGTGCTCAAAGTGTATCTGCTCAAGGCAGGTGGCTTGGTCACTGCAATAGAGCCTTTTACTGGATCCTCCAGCTTCCAAGTTTGTGATACACAAACTGGTCTCACTCAGCTACCTCAATGATCATTCTAAAACATACATCAAATTATGCCACTCTTCTCCTTAAAACTCATTAGTGGATTTCTATCAAAATTTAAAGGAGATATCCATGTGGTTTATAAACCCTCACCTGACCTGGCTCTGCCTTGCCTTACTGATTTCTCTGTCCCTTTCCCCATGACTCTCACTCCGGTTACAGTAACTTCTCATTGTTCTCAGAGCACGACAAGCTTGCCACTACCCATTTGCATCTGCTGTTCCTCCACCTGGAGTGCTCTTCCTCCAAAGTTTGTGTGGCCTGCTCCCTCAATTTCTGTGGTCACTGCTCACATATACCATCAGAGACTTCTTCCTTGACAAGTCAGTCTAAGATAGTTGCCATCACTCCTCATTGGTTACTTTCTATCACATTCTTTTATTTTCTTTATAACATCTTTTACTATTCAAATTGTCTTGTTTATTTATGTGCTTTAGTAAATGTATCACCTCCTTCCCAAATAAAACAAACTTCATGAGGTTTCTGGCTATACCTGCCTTACCCACCAACATATCCGCAGCATGTAGAGCAGGGCCTGGTAGAAGGTAGGATCTCTAGATATTTAAGTGAATTAATCCTGGTAAGTAAAGATAATCATTGTGGAAAGCAAGTTTCTTAAGTTGGGCCCTTCAAATGCAGACACCGAGATGGGGATTTTCATGCATATAATTTTTTTGAGATAATAATGATTTATTATTTCTCATAATTCTGTGACTGGAATGGCCAAATGAGATGCCACAGATGCTTAATAAGTGTTTATTTACTGGGATGCATCTTGTTGGAACCTTTCCTCTTGAAAGCCAATGACCATGCTGTGAAGCTCAGACAAGATATTGGATAATGCATATAATTTTTTAAAGGAAGTTCTTCCAAGATGAACAAGTAAGGGAGGGAGAGAAAGAAACCAAGCAAGGGGGAAACGCCAGGTTGAAACTCAGCCAGGCCTGATCTCCTCAGGAGATCGCAAGCAGTCTCTCCCTCCTGCACAGACCTGGGCTCTCATCCTCCTGCAACAAGTCAGCCGTGTGCTAGGGTTTACCCCAGGAGCATGTTAACTCCCAGGATTTTAGGCTCTCAGTAGCTGGGTAAAGCAGTTCCAGTAACCAGCAGGTAGTTCTCTGATGAGGTTTCCAGAAGGTATGACCTGCTAGAAGCAAACACTGCAGAAGCTGAGGAATGATTCCACCTAACCAGTAAGGGCATCTGAGGAGATCTGGGTGGCTCCAAAAGCATCCACTACAGCAGAACTAGGGTGATATTCCAGAGACCTGGCCATAGCATATCGGCAGGGGAGTTTGGCTGCCTTCAGTGCAAAAATGTTCCTGACTGGCAGCAAGCTGTGGGATAGTTAAGACTCATGGGCAAGTCACGAAGTGAGAATGAGAGATTCCAATCATACCAAGGGTTAAGGAAAAACCAAAAAACACCTAGTTTTGTTGTGAGACAGAATAAGTTGCTGTCTGTATGTGCTTCTTGGGAGGAATAAGAGGAGAAGTGACTTCTATCCTTTCAGAGCCTTGATCTTCAATCAGGCAGTTGACAGCATAGGGGGAGGAGAAATAGTTTCAGCAGAGCTTCTGGGAGCAAGTCTTTAAGCAAGAAAGAGTAGAAAGCAGTGCCCTCAAAGGTCTGAAAGTGCTGGTTGAGGAAATTCAGAGTATCTATTATTTTATAATGGAGGAGTAACAGGTCAAAGTCCAATAGCAATATCTACACGCTCCAAGGCAATTGTACAACAGCTCTAATGTGGGTTTAATCTTAAAAACTTCAGTGGAGTGTGTATATCACCTATCAGAATGTAATAGCCAGACATAAAGAAGCCACACTGAAGAAGCTTGCAAGTATTCATTTAAAACATAGTGCTATGTTTTGTGATCACTGCTTTATAATTGCTATAATCCATCAGTTTAATTTTGTCACAAAAAATTCTAATAAATCATGACTAAGTCACAATTGATAAGATGGGAATAGTGTCCTGGGCTATTCACTGAGTCCCACTAATTTATTGGTCCATTTATTTGAAATAGATTAAAATTAAAGATCCTTCTAAATGCTAGTTAAGTGGCTTTGGGCAGAATTCTGTTTAGTGCTCAAATGAGAAAATGCTTTCTAGGTGAAATTGAGTCTGAGGGATTTTATCTGGAAATTTTTCTTTTCTCTATCCCCTATAATAGACATGAGGACCCAGGACATGCTCAGTAGTGCTTGTATTATGTAGACTGTGCATTACACATCCCCAGCTGTACCCAAGTAACTCTTACCCAGGCTACTCCAATTCTCAATAACAAGAATTTTTAATGCAGAAAGTCCTCTGGAAGAACATTTTCAGAATTAAATAGACTAATTTATTTGATTAAAAAAATCCACTCAATCAAAGAGGAACCAAAGTGTAGGCCACTCTCTTTGGAAATCAATTTCCTAAATTGTTTCCTAGTCAGAAACTTTGGTTCTTTATTTTTATCAGTTGTTACTATTTCATAAGGCCAGATGTTAAAAAAGTTACTCTTGATTTATGACAAAGTATTTCATATTATTTCATACTATTATAAAATATTTATTTCTCCTGTGGTTGGATCCATGCATCTGGCTCATTTAGAATGGTGTCAAATCATAAAGATATATGTTTAAAAACGGGATATATGTTTTAAAATCAATAAAATTCACTGGTAAATATGTGAAGAGATCTTTAATCTTACCAGTAATTACAAAATAAATTAAAACAATAATGAGATGGCTTAAAGAGTCTGACAAAGCTAAGGCGGTCAAGGATGCAACGAGATAGGGCTTATCAATCTCTCATCCTCCTCTGGACACATACCAGAATGCAAATTCCATAAGGTCAGGGGCCTCATCTGTTCAAGTGGCACTGTGAATTTGTACAAGCAATTTGGCAATAGGTAGTAAAATTAAAGACCAGCAAAACCTACAAGCTAGCTACTCCACTTTTGGGTATATATCATAACGAAATTCTTCCACATTTGCACCAAGAGAAGAGGATGAGGAACTATTCATTGGAAAATTGTTTGGTTCAGGAAAAAGCTGATAAAGACCCAAATGTTCTTCAGCAGAGGGCAGGAGAAGTTAGCTGTGGCATATTCATGATGCAGTAAAAGAGAAAAAATAGATGTATTTGATTACTATAAGTAGTATATCTCAAAAACAATATTGGCTTTAAAAAACAAATGCTAAATACCATGTATATTATATGCTTTATGTAAAATATATATTGTTAATTAACACATATATCCATAGTTAAAATATAAAATGACCCAGATGCATATGACATTTGTGATAGGGCTTAACTTCAGGTTGAAAGAGTGTACTTTCATAAATGTAGATGGTATAGCTTACTACACACCTAAGCTGTACAGTACAGCTGGTTATTTCTGTGCTACAAACCTGTACATCTTACTGTTCTGAATACTGTAGCCAGTTGTGATACAATGGTATGTATTCGTGTATCTAAACATATTTAAATATAGAAAAAGTACAGTAAAAATATGGCATTATAGTCTTATGGAACCACCATTATGTATGCCATCTGTTGTTAACTAAAATGCTATGTGACACATGATTGTACTTAACATCTTAACTTAAAACAATCTAGTCTGGCTTAATACCAATTTAATTTTAATAGTATGCAAAAACTCTGCTCCAGTAAAGCTCTATACCCTTACCCTTTTTTGTGCTATTATTTTTTATATGATTTATATTATTATGTATTATAAGCCCATTAAAACATCTTTATGATTTGTTTAAAGTGGTCTTTTTTTTCAATCAAATAGAACCAAAATACATTTATACTGTCTTTTATATTTACCAATAATAGTTACCAGTGTTCTTTAGTTCTTCATGTGAATTTGAGTTGCTATCTGGTGTCCTTACATTTCAGTCTGAAGGATTTCCTGTAGTATTTCTTGTAGAAGGAATTTGCTATTGATGAATTCCCTGTTGTATCTTAATTTCTTGTTAATCTTTTGAAAAAAAATTACAGGGTATAGAATTCTTAGTTAGCTTCACCCCCCCACATCCCTGCCAACACACACACACAGCACTTTATATCATCCCACTGCCTTCTGGTCTCCATGGTTTTTGAGAATTTAGCTGTTCATTTTATTGAGGATCCTTTGTATGTAATGAGTCATTTCTCTCTCGTTGCCTTCAAAATTATTTGTTTTGTTTTTTGACAAATAGACTATGATATAGTTAGGTATGGATCTCTTTGAGTTTATCCTACCTGGAGTTTGTTGAGCTTCTTGGCTAAGGAGATCAACGTTTCCAGGCATTGTTTCATCAAGTATTTTTTTAAATTCCCCTTTCTCTTTTTCTTCTTCTTTTGTGACTCCCACCATGTATATGTTGTTACGTTTAATGGTGTTCTAGAGTATCTGGGGCTCTGTCTATTTTCCTTTAATTTTTCTTAAAATTAAAGGAAATGGATAGTCTCAATTGACCTATCTTTTCTTTTGACCTAATTTTTCTTAAAATTAAAGGAATGGATAGTCTCAATTGACCTATCTTTGAGTTTATTGATTATTTCTTCACCATGTTCAAAGATGCTGTTGAGTCACTCTAGTAAAATTTTTATTTTTTTTTACTTTTCAACTCCAGAATTTTAATTTAGTTATCTTTATAGTTTATCGATATTCTGTATTTCATATGACATTGTTCTCATGCTTTCCTTTAGTTATATAGACGTTGTTTTCTTTAGTGCTTTGAATATACTTATAATTGTTTATTTAAAGACTTTGTCTAGGAAGTTCAATGTTAACAGCTTCTTTCAAGACAGGTTCTATTGACTCAATTTTTTTCCTACGTATGGGCCACTCTTTGCCATGTTTTCATGTCTTACATTTTTTTGTTAAAACTCTACATTTTAAATAACAATATATGGCTGCTTTGAAAATCAGATTTTTTCCCTTCCTTGAGTTTGTTGTTGATATTTGTTGTTTTTATTTTCTGTTTGTTTGTTTATTGGCTTTCCTGTACTAATTTTGTAAAATTTGTAATCACCCTGTATAGCCACTGAAGTCTCTGATTTGCGAGCTTACTGCTAAAGATTTGACAGAGATTTCTTTATATGATTTGAACTAGTGAGTCTCCCACCCTCTTCTGGTAGGCTCTGTATTTGTTATGAGGAACACCTTTAATGCTCTAACAGTTTACAATTCTGCCTTAGCCTTTACTTTCTGCTTACATAGCGCTTCAAGGTTACATAGAGGTGAACTATTGGGACCTTCTCTGTTGTTTCCTAAGCATTTGTACTACCCAGCATATGTGCATGGCATTTTAGGTCCCCAGGAACATACTTCATCTTTTCAAAATGCACTATGAACATCTTATTTCCAGATTTTCTTTTAAGTTATTTGGACAGATTTTCTTTGATCCAAATGATATCGCTGACTGAGACAGCAGTGGTGCTAAATAATTTCTACTGATTGTTTTTACAAACACCTTGGGGACAGGACTTTTCTTATTGAGCAAGCCCTGAGTAAGTTCAAATAAAGACAAACACTATGAATGGGGGACTTTTTAATGAGCTGCCAGATAGGTCAAATAGTGACAATCTTTGTAAACGGGGCTTTTGGAGAGCTCCAAAACCATTTTTCTCCCTCCAGTGGCTGCTACAATGCTGGTTTTTCAGCATCTGTGGTTGTGAGACTGCTAGTTTTCAAGTTTACCATAGATCTCAGGAAAAGGAGATAGGAACAGTGCAGGTTAAAATTCCACAAAATTTGCTGAGATCCTCACTGAGATTCATCCTTCTTTCTTGAATGATCACTTGTATTGTTCCAAGTTTTTGGTTAATTTCCAGAACTTAAAAAAAATTTTTTTTGGACGTTTTTTCCCCAGTGTTTTTGTTGATTGGAGAATCAGATTTTCAGTTTCTTACTTTGCCATTTCAGAAATGCTTCTCTACATGCATTAATTTTGCAGTAAAAAAGCTCTTAAATTTTTAAATGTTTGTGCAGGATAATTAGGAGTTATTTATAATTAGTGATCAACTAGGAACAACCTAAACTTTCAAAAATCATTTAAAAGATAATATATCTGTATCATTTATAGTGATTGTATATGTGTAGTGTGCATGTATAATATGTTAAATAATAATAAATAATAACTTTACATACCTCTAGAAATGTGGAAGACAAACATATCCCAAATATTAATATTGGCTATTTCAGGAAGGGTAGGAATATGGGTGATTTAGTTTTTAAAAAATTTTTAATTTTTTTAAAATACACGTCCATGTGTTATTTAAGTATTTCACATTAAGCATGTATTTTTGCAATTAACATATTATTTTATTTAAAATAAAATGTACTTTCTAGTTAAAAGAATATGGTCTTTCATACCACAGTTCACGTAAGATAAATGTGATATAGAATTTCCAGGTATTGGTAGTTCATAAAGGGTCATAGATTCCTGTTTGACAGGAAACTTTCTCCCTACATCATTACTTTGAAAATCTGGGTCAGAATGAGGAAAAAAAATAAAAAGATGCTGCCTCCTGGCTGTTGGGTAGAGCATGTCACTTTCTTGGTTTTGTTTAGATAGGTTCCACAGACACTAATACCAATTCCCAGAACTACTTTTGCTTTTAGAATCTTCACAGATCCCTGGGAATGTATAATTTCCCCATTGCTTAGCAACCGCTCCATTATTTTCAGAAACTTGTTAAATGAATGAATGCATTTTGATGACAAGACAGCTTTATTCATGCCATGCTCTGGGCCACCATGTAATAATAAGAGATAACGAAATGAAATATTGCAAAGATCATGTCCCCAGTCACTTCTCTCCACAAGAACCCTCAGAGGAGCTGGGTTGGAAAAGAAACTTTTTATGCAAACAGATTTTAAAAGCTAATAGAAAAAGCATATTGATTCTGAAATAATTATATTGTGTACACTCACAACCACATTTTATTTTTATCAATCATTGGATAAGTTTACATGAATAAAATGCTAATGATAGTGTTCTGTGGACATAAGTCTTTGACAGTTTCAAAACTCCTAACATGGCTGATTTCCTCTACACTCCTACACTTGTGTGTGTTATGAACTCAGACTTGCATTGCAAAGTGACTGATGGATGATCATGGTTCCCAATTAAATAAGCTCAAACATTTGGCCAGGAAAGATTGCAAAATGGAGTGACACATCCCACAGAACCAGTTCCTTTGTAAGAAGAAAATGCTGTGTGTTAATATTCCTTGAAATGAAAATAATAATTATAAACAATTATGGCTTCATATATTTTGGTTTTGACCCTCAGAAAGCTCAGAAAAATTTTGGTGCCTAAATTCCAGTAACACATCTGCTCTCAGGCCCTAAACAATCTTATCTCCTCCTAACCATGTATGAGGAAACATACTCGTACAAACACACATGTGCACACATGGAATGACACTGATAACACATGTGAAAAACATAAAATGTAAAGTTATAGGATTATGTCATCTAAATATATATGATTGAATAGTGAAATTTTTGAAAACTTAAATTTATAAGAATTAAGGTCATGGTGCAGGGGCAGGGCTTTATAGTTCCTCTCTTGGTCTCAGGGAAGTCCTAAGTCTAGTCCAAGGTAGAACCAACACTGGAAATCAATATCACCTTCTTCCAGTTCATGCTCTTCCAACTCACTGCCTCACTCACCCTTCCTGTCAGAAACTTTCAGTTCACGATTAAAACGAATTTTAATAAGTAAGTAAAACATTTGCTATAAATTTTTTTTAAATTTTTTATTTCCATAGGTTTTTGGGGAACAGGTGGTGTTTGATTACATGAGTAAATTCTTTAGTGGTGATTCGTAAGATTTTGGTGCAGCCATCACCCAAGCAGTATACACTGCACACAATTTGCAGTCTTTTATTCCTCACCCCCTTTATATGCTTTCCCCCTGAGCCCCCAAAATCCATTGCGGTCATTCTTATGCCTTTGTGTCCTCGTAGCTTAGCTCCCACTTATGAGTGAGAACATACAATATTTGGTTTTCCATTCCTGAGTTACTTCATATATATATTCCATTCCTGAGTTACTATATATATATAAGGATATATAATATATATAAAATGTACATACTATATATAATATACATATATAATATGTAATATATAATATACATATAATATATATTGTATATATACAATATATAATATATACTATATATAATATATAATGTATAGTATATATAATATATAATACATATATACTATATATAATATATATTATACATATACACTATATAATATATTATATAGAATATATATACTATATACAATATATAATAGATATTATATATTATACTATATATTGTATTGTATATTATATATTATATGGTATTGTAAATTATATATTATACTATATATTATATATACACTATATAATATATATTATATATACACTATATTATATATTATATATACACTATATAATATATATTATATATACACTATATAATATATATTATATATACACTATATAATATATATTATATATACACTATATAATATATATTATATATACACTATATAATATATATTATATATACTATATATACACATATATAATGTATATGTATATATATAATATACATATGTGTGTGTATATATATGTACACCACGGTTTTTTTATACACCCATTGATTGATGGGCATTTGGGTTGGTTCCATGTTTTTGCAATTGCGAATTGTGCTGCTATAAACATGTGTGTGCAAGTATCTTTTTTGTATAATGGCTTCTTTTCTTCTGGGTATATACCCAGTAGTGGGATTGCTGGATCAAATGGTAGTTCTATTTTTAGTTCTTTAAGGAAGGAATCTCCACACTGTTTTCCATAGTGGTTGTATTAGTTTACATTCCCACCAGCAGTGTAGAATTGGTCCCTGTTCAATGCATCCACTCCATCTATTATTTTTTGATTATGGCCATTCTTGCAGGAGTAAGGTGATACTGCCTTGTGGTTTTGATTTGCATCTCCCTAATCATTAGGGATGTTGAGCATTTTTTCATATGTTTGTTGGCCATTTGTGTGTGTATATTTATTTATTTATTTATTTTTATTTTATTTATTTATTTTTTTGAGACAGAGTCTCCCTCTGTCACCCAGGCTGGAGGGCAGTGGCATGATCTCAGCTCACTGCATCCCCACTTCCCAGGTTCAAGTGATTCTCCTGCCTCAGCCTCCCAAGTAGCTGGGATTACAGGTGCCTGTTCACCATGCCTGGCTAATTTTTGTATTATTTAGTAGAGACAGGGTTTCACCACATTGGTCAGGCTGGCCTTGAACTCCTGACCTCAAGTGATTCATCCACTTCGGCCTCCCAAAGTGCCGGGATTACAGGCGTGAGCCATTGCATCCAGCCTATCCTCTTTTGAGAATTGTCTATTCATGTCCTTAGCCCACTTTTTGTTGGGATTGTTTGTTTTTTTCTTGATAATTTGTTTTAGTTTGTGGTTTGTTTGGTTTTTCCTTGAGAATTTGTTTGAGTTTGTTGTAGATTCTGGATATTAGTCCTTCGTCAGATGGATAGATTGTGTAGATTTTCTCCCACTCTGTGGGTTGTCTGTTTACTCTGCTGACTGTTCCTTTTGCTGTGCAAAAGCTCTTTAGTTTAATTAGGTCCCAGCTATTTATCTTTGTTTTTATTGCGTTTGCTTTTAGGTTCTTGGTCATGAAATCCTTGCCTAAGCCAATGTCTAGAAGGGTTTTTCCAATGTTACCTTCTAGAAAGTTTATAGTTTCAGGTCTTAGGTTTAAGTACTTAATCTATCTTGAGTTGATTTTTGTATAAAGTGAGAGTTGAGGATCCAGTTTCATTCTCCTACATGTGGCTAGCCAATTATCCCAGCACCATTTGTTGAAAAGGATATCCTTTCCCCACTTTATATTTTTGTTTGCTTTGTCAAAGATCAGTTGGCTTAAGTACTTGGGTTTATTTCTGGGTTCTCTATTCTGTTCCATTGGTCTATCCACCTATTTATATACCAGTACCACACTGTTTTGGTGACTATGACCTTATAGTATAGTTTGAAATCAGGTAGTGTGATGCCTCTAGATTTGTTCTTCTTGCTTAGTCTTCCTTTGCTATGTGGATTCTTTTTTTAGTTCCATACGAATTTTCGGATTGTTTTTTCTAACTCTGTGAAGAACGATGGTGGTATTTTGATGGGAATTGTGTTGAATTTGTAGATTGCTTTTGGCAGTATAGTCATTTTCAAAATATTGACTCTACCCATCCATGAGCATGGGAGGCATTTCCATTTGTTTGTGTCTTCTCTGATTTTTTTTTTTTTTTTTTTTTTTGAGACAGAGTCTTGCTCTGTCACCCAGGCTGGAGTGCAGTGGTGCGATCTCGGCTCACTGCAAGCTCCGCCTCCCAGGTTCACACCATTTTCCTGCCTCAGCCTCCCAAGTAGCTGGGACTACAGGTGCCTGTCACCACGCCCAGCTATTTTTTTTGTATTTTTAGTAGAGACGGGGTTTCACCGTGTTAGCCAGGATGATCTCAATCACCTGACCTCATGATCTGCCCACCTCGACCTCCCGAAGTGCTGGGATTACAGGCATGAGCCACTGTGCCTGGCCCATCTCTGATTTCTTTCGCAGTGTTTTCTAGTTTTCCTTGAAGAGGTCTTTCAACTCCTTGGTTAGGTATATTCCTAAGTATTTTATTTTATTTTTTTGCAGCTGTTGTAAAAAGGGTTGAGTTCTTGATTTGATTCTCAGCTTGGTCACTGTTGGTATATAGAATAGCTACTGATTTATGTACATTAATTTTGTATCCAGAAACTTTGATGAATTCATCTATCCATTCTAGGAGCTTTTTGGATGAGTTTTTAGGGTTTTCTAGGTAAACAATCGTATCATCAGCAAACAGTGACAGTTTGACTTCCTCTTTACCAATTTGGATGCCCTTTATTTTTTTTTTCTCTTGTCTGATTGCTCTGGCTAGGACTTCCAATACTTTATGTTGAAGAGAGGTGGTGAGAGTGTACATCCTTGTCTTGTTCCAGTTCTCAGAGGGAATGCTTTCAACTTTTCCTCATTCAGTATTATGTTGGCTGTGGGTTTGTCATAGATGGCTTTTATTACACTGAGGTATGTATGCCGATTTTGCTGAGAGTTTTAATCATAAAGCAGTGCTGGATTTTGTGGAATGCTTTTTCTGCATCTATTGAGATGATCATGTGGTTTTTGTTTTTAATTCTGTTTATGTGGTGTATATTTATTGACTTGCATATAGTAGATTGCCCCTGCATCCCTGGTATGAAACCCACTTGATCATTGTGGATTATCTTTTTGATATGTTGTTGGATTCCGTTAGCTAGTATTTTCTTAAGGATTTTTGCATCTATGTTCATCAGGAATATTGGCCTGTAGTTTTCTTTTTCAGTTATGTCCTTTCCTGGTTTTGGTATTAGGGAGATATTGGCTTCACAGCATGATTTAGGGAGGATTCCCTCTTTCTCTATCATGTGGAATAGTGTCAATAGGATTGGTACAAATTCTTCTTGGAATATGTGGTAGAATTGTGCCATGAATCTGTCTGGTCCTGGACTTCTCACTTTTGGTAATTTTTAAATTACCATTTCAATCTCACTGCTTGTTATTGGCCTGTTCACAGTATCTAATTCTTCCTGATTTAAGCTGAGAGGGTTGTATCTTTCCAGGAATTTATCCATCCCCTCTAGGTTTTCTTGTTTATATTTGTAAAGGGGTTCATAGTAGCCTTGAATGATGTTTTGTACTTCTGTGGTGTCAGTTGTAGTATCCCGTTTCATTTCAAAGTGAGCTTATTTGGATTTTCTCTCTTCTTTTCCTCATTAATCTTGCTAATGGTCTATAAATTTTATTTATCTTTTCAAAGCACCAGCTTTTTGCTTCATTTATCTTTTGTATTTTTTTTTTTTGTTTCAATTTCATTTACTTGTGCTCTGATCTTGGTTATTTTCTTTCTTCTGCTGGGTTTGGGGTTTGGTTTGTTCTTGCTTCTCTAGTTCCTTGATGCATAACCTTAGATTGTCTGTGCTCTTTCAGACTTTTTGATGTCACTGTTTAGGGCTATGAACTTTCCTCTTAGGACCACCTTTGCTGTATCCCAGAGGTTTTGATAGGTTGTGTCACTATTGTGGTTCAGTTCAAATAATTTTTAATTTCCATCTTGATTTCATTTTGACCCAATGATCATTCAGGAGCACGTTATTTAATTTCCAGGTATTTGCATGGTTTTGGAGGTTCTTTCTGGATTTGATTTTTAGATTTATTCCACTGTGGCCTGAAAGAGTGCTTGATATAATTTCAATTTTCCTGAATTTATTGAAGCTTGTTTTGTGGCCTATCATATGGTCTATCTTGGAAAGTTCCATGTGCTTATGAATAAAATGTATGCTCTGTGGTTGTTGGGTAGAATGTTCTGTAAGTATCTGTTATCCATTTATTCCAGGGTATAGTGTAAATCCACTGTTTCTTTGTTGACTTTCTGTCTTGATGACCTGTCTAGTGCTGTCAGTGGTGTATTGAAGTCCACCACTATTATTGTGTTGCTGTCTACCTCATTTCTTATGGCTATTAGTAATTGTTTTATAAATTTGGGAGCTCCAGTGTTAGGGCATATATATTTAGAATTGTGATGTTTTCCTTTTGGACAAGGCCTTTCATCATTATATGTCCCTATTTGTCTTTTTTAACTTCTGTTGTTTTAATGTTTATTTTGTCTGATATAAGAATAGCTACTTCTGCTCACTTTTGGTGTCCATTTGCATGGAATGTCTTTTTCCTCACCTTTACCTTAAATGTATCTGAGTACTTATGTGCTAGGTGGGTCTCTTGAAGGCAGCAGACAGTTGGTTGGTGAATTCTTATCCATTCTGCAATTCTGTATCTTTTAAGTGAAGCATTTAGGTCATTTACATTCAATGTTACTGTTGAGATGTGAGGTGCCATTCCACTCATTGTGTGATTTGTTGCTTATATACCTTTTATAAAAATTGGTATTTTTGTTGTATAGGTCCTGTGAAATTTATGCTTTAAAGAGGTTTCATTTTGATGTGTTCCTAGGGTTTGTTGCAAGATTTAGAGCTCCTTTTAGCAGTTCTTGTAGTGCTGGCTTGATGGCAGCGAATTCTCTCAGCATTTGTTTGTCTGAAAAAGACTGTGTCTTTCCTTCATTTATGAAGCTTAGTTTTGCTGGATACAAAATTCTTGGCTGATAATTGTTTGGTTTAAGGAGGCTGAAAATAGGGCCCCAATCCCTTCTAGCTTGCAGGGTTTCTGCTGAGAAATCTGCTGTTAATCTGATAGGTTTTCCTTCATAGGCTACCTGGTGTTTTTGCTTAAGTATTGGGGAATCTGCCCAGATATTCATGTAGCTTCTTTTCTATTTTCCTTAAGCATCGGCCAGCTTGAGAAATAAAGGGACAGAGTACAAAAGAGAGAAATTTTAAAGCTGGGCGCCCAGGGGAGACATCACATGTCAGTAGGTTCCATGATGCCCCACAAGCCGCAAAAATCAGCAAGTTTTTATTAGGGAGTTTCAAACAGGGAGGGAGTGTGCGAATAGGTGTGGGTCACAGACATCAAGTACTTTATAAGGTAATAGAATATCACAAGGCAAGTGGAGGCAGGGCGAGATCACAGGACCACAGTATGGGGCAAAATTATAATTGCTAATGAAGTTTCGGGCACCATTGTCATTGATAACATCTTATCAGGAGACAGGATTTTGAGACCAACCGGTCTGACCAAAATTTATAAGGCGGGAATTTCCTCTTCCTAATAAGCCTGGGAGTGCTATAGGAGACTGGAGTCTATTTCATCCCTGCAGTCTTGACCATAAGAGATGGCCACACCCAGGGGGGCCAGTTCAGAGACCCACCTCCAGGTGCGCATTCTCTTTCTCAGGGATGTTCGTTGCTGAGAAAAAGAATTCAGCGATATTTCTCTCATTTGCTTTTGAAAGAAGAGAAATATGGCTCTGTTCCACCTGGCTCACCAGCGGTCAGGGTTTAAGGTTATCTCTCTTGTTTCCTAAACATTGCTGTTATCCTGTTCTTTTTTCAAGGTGCCCAGATTTCATATTGCTCAAACACACATGCTGTACAATTTGTGCAGTTATTGCAATTATTACAGGGTCCTGAGGTGATATATATCCTCCTCAGCTGACAGGATTAAGAGATTAAAGTTAAGACAGGCATAGGAAATCACAAGGGTATTGATTGGGGACGTGATAAGTGTCCATGAAATATTTACAATTTATGTTTAGAGATTGCAGTAAAGACAGGCATAAGAAATTATAAAAGTATTAATTTGGGGAACTAATAAATGTCCATGAAATCTTCACAATCTACATTCTTCTGCCATGGCTTCAGCCGGTCCCTCCATTTGGGGTCCCTGACTTCCCGCAACACTTAAGATTCTTTTCTTTGTCTTAACTTTAGATAACCTGACAACAATGTGCCTAGGCGATGATCTTTTTCTGATGAATTTCCCAGGTGTTCTTTGAGCTTCTTGTATTTGGATGTTTAGGTCTCTAGCAAGACCAGGGAAGTTTTCCTTATTCTTTTTTCTTTGTCTTTGTTGAATTGGGCTAATTCTAAAACCTTGTCTTCAAGCTCTGAAGTTCTTTTTTCTGTTTGTTCAATTCTATTGCTGAGACTTTCCAGAACATTTTGCATTTCTGTAAGTGTGTCCATTGTTTCCTGATGTTTTGATTGTTTTTTATTTATGCTATCTATTTCATTGAAAATTTCTCTCCTCATTTCTTGTCTTTTTTTGACCTCCTTAAATTGGACTTTGTCTTTTTTCTGGTGCCTCCCTGATTAACTTAGTAACTAACCCTCTGAATTCTTTCTCAGGTAAGTAAGAGATTTTTTCTTGGTTTTGATCCATTTCTGGTAAGCTAGTGTGATTTTTGGGGGGTGTTAAAGAACCTCGATTTGTCATATTACCAGAGCTGGTTTTCTGGTTCCTTCACATTTGGGTAGCCTCTGTCAGAGGGAAGGTCTAGGACTCAAGGTTGTTTAGATTTTTTTTTTTTATCCCACAGGGCATTCTATTGATGTAGTACTCTCCCTTTTTTCCTAGGGTTGTATCTTCCTGACAGTTGAGTGGTAGTGATTGTTATCTCTCTTCTGGATCTAGTCACACAGCAAGTCTACTGGGCTCTGGGATGGTACTGGGGGTTGTCTGCCCAGAGTCCTGTGATGTGAACCCTCTGTGCATCTCTCAGCCATGGATACCAGTACCTGCTCTGGTGGAAGTGGCAGAGTGGTGAAATGACTCTGTAAGCGTTCTTAGCTTTGGTTGTTTAATGCACTACTTTTGTGCTGGTTGGCTTCCTGCTGGGATGTGGTGCTTTCCAGAAAGTATTGGCTATGGTAGTGTAAGGAGGATCAGGCAGAGTGCAGGGCCCAAGAACTCCCAAGAGTACATGCCCTTTGTCTTCCAGCTACCAAGGTGTGTAGGGAAGGAGCATTAGGTGGGGGCAGGGCTAGGCATGTCTGAGCTCAGACTCCTTGGGCAGGTCTTGCTGTGGCTGCTGTGGGGGATGCGGGTGTGGGTCCCAGGTCAATGGAGTTATGTTTTTAGTAGGATTATGGTTGCCTCTACTGTGTCATGCAGGTTGTCAGGAAAGTGTGGGAAAGCCAGCAGTCACAGGCCTCATCTAGCTCCCATGCAGCCCAAAGGGCCAGTCTCACTCCCACCATGTCCCCTCCCAATAGTGTAGTCTGTTTCCAGGTGGTGGGCAAGTACAGTTTAGAACTTGTCCCACCACCTCCCAGTTGTGAAGTAGGACTTTTGTGCTTTCCCCACCTGTGCAGTCTGCACACAAGATTCATGCCCTCCTACAAGTTCTGGCCAGGAGACTTATTGATCAGTTAAAATTTTTACAAAGTTCAGCTGAATGTTTCCTTCTCCCTGTGGCCTTTCCAGTGACTCTGGCAGTCCTCCCCAAGGACCCCTATGAGGCAAGGTGGAAATGGCTTGCTAGGGGACCCAGTGAGCCCACAGGGCTTTTCCTGCTGCTTCCTCTACTCCTGTATTTCACTTGGCTCTCTAAATTGACTCAGCTACAGGTAAGGCCAGAATCTTCTCCTGTGATCTAGCCCTTCAGGTTCCTCTGTGAGGGTGTGTGTTTGGGAGGCAGATGATCCCTCTTTTCCACTTCCACAGTTTGGGCACTCACAGTATTTGGGGTGTCTTCTGAGTCCTGCAGGAGTAATCTGCCTCCTTCAGAGGGTCTGTGGGTTCTCCTGGCTTTCCTGAATTATTCCTGCAGCCTTTCTGGAGCAAAAGTTCATGATATGAGCCTCCACAGGCTTCTCTGTCTGTCTGAGTGAGAGCTGCAATCTAGTCCTGTCTTCCATCCACCATGATGTGCCTCCCCTGTAAAACTCTAAATAATACAGAAACACACAGAATAAAAATTAACATCTCTCTTTGATTCCCCACATGTGGAAATTTTAATATATGTGTATAGTCCTGCATTTCGTCCTTACGAAAATAACAAAAATAAGCTTTAATTAGGTGACTCAGTTCTATTCAACAATGAAAGCCCACAGCATGTGGGTGCAAGCATGCCGACATTTGGGAAGTGAAGCAGGATGAGGGTGTATGGATGTATGTGCTGTCGCACTTGTCTTCAATGGGCTCATATAGGTTGTTCTAGAGTTGCCTCCATTAGATGGAGATAAAATATAAATGGGATCACAGATAATAGTAATAAATAATGTCAAAATGTATAATTTGAGAAGATATTATATTATTTGGTAAAGAATAAGCCTATCAATGAATGCTTCATGAAGAAGGTAGGATTTTAGGTGGGCCTTGAAAGCTAAGTCAAATTCAGAGAAGTAAAGGAAAGAAAGAAAAACCCAGAGATTAATTTTAATTTGCACACTACATTCTCCCAACAGGATTCTACTGTGGCTTATAATAGGGTCAACTACTTAACCTCCTTATGCCTTATTCAGTTTTCTCTTTGATAAAATGGGACGATAAAAACAGAACCAACTTCACAGAGTTATTGTGAAGATTAAGTGAAATGCTATATCTAAATAACTTAGAACGGTGTGTGAAACACAGTAAGATCCAGTCAATGTTTATTACCTGGACTTGTATTATACAGCAAGAGCAAAGAATTTATTCATAAATCTGTGTCCATTTATGAACTGCAGATACCTGCCACATAAAGCTGTGCAAGAGTTTCATTGTTTACTTTCCCCCAGCAGTGAGAAAAATGGAACCCAGCTTAGTTTAATCAGGCATATCCCTCAGAGACTATTTCTTAGGGGTGGTACTTTCTTAAACAATCTGTGATGAAGCACCTGATTTTAAAATTTTTCAGTCCATTGTAGACTAACGCTCTTATAAAATATAATAAAAATAAATCCTAGAAAAATAAAGTAGAAAAGACATTTAAAAGTACTAATTTTTTATTGTTTGGTTCAATAGGCACAAAATTTCTCTGTCAAATTGCTGTATAGATTTCTGAATTCCCATCCTCCATTTCTGAACTTATGTTGCTTTAGATAGTAACAAACAGTCAGTGGACTGCCCTTGGCATAGCAACATTCCAGGGCACTGGACCTGTACTTCCAGAGTTGCCTCCATTAGATGGAGAGCCACATTCCAACCCATGGCATTGTTTGAGTATATTTGCCATTTGGTCCACAAATGAATAGTAGTACCCTCTTGCCTCCGCCTTCCCCTCTGACTCTTTCCTTGGCTTTTATTTCTGCTAGCTGCAGGCCAGTGCATATGAATATAAAGCTGGCTGCTGAGAGATGAAGAAAGTACAAATCACAGTCAAGATAACCTACTATATTGAAAAACATGAGACAGGGTTTCTTACTACCACTTACTTCTTGTCATTGAACTTGGACATGTCCTGAACGTCTCAACATGTCCTGAATTCTCTTAGTTTAGAAGGCCATGACTTTCAGAATTCAGAGTTTAGAGACATTGCAACTGATTATCAGAACTCGATGCTGCTTACACAGACCTTTAACCCCCATAGGAGTTGGGTGTCAACCTCCTCCCTGCTCTGGCCTGAGACACCTGAGCTGACCACCTGTTGGGATTGGACCCAGTCCTTCCTCCTGCCTCATCCTCATCCCCAGCTCTATTCACATGCCTTGCCTGGTATCATGGTTGCCTTTGTTTCTAGCCCTGACAAGCTTTTATTCAGATGTGTTAATTAAAACAATAAACCTTGCTGTTCCCATTTTCCAATTGCAAAAGTGTTCTTGAATCAAGGGTGACTCAAGGAGCTCATGATTACTTCTAATGAGCAGACCACAAAAATCAATCAGTCCCTTTGTAGAGAAACAATCCTCAAGTGCAGTCACCTATAATGTGAACAAGGAAACATTTCTTTAACAAGAAAAACATTAATGATAAAAAAAGAGTGGGAGTGGTGGAGCTTCAGATCAGCTAGGAGGGTAGAAGTGACTCCAGAGGTGGCAGATTCTGCTAATTAAAATCTGCCCTAAAATGAACTACTTACCAAGACATTTTAGCCTGAATTTTAAAACAAAGACCCAATATTGTCTTGGTGTCTTTTTTCTTTTTGCCTTTTTTTGTCTAAACTTATTTAAAGCTATTTCTATTGTAAAATAAGACACACATACAGACAGTGCATAAAATACATATGTTTGGTTTAAATTATTATAAAGCAAGCTGCATGTAACTGCTTGCTCAGGCCAAGAAATAGAAAGTTGCCAGAACCCCAGGAACCACCTACCCTCTTCCCATATGACCACTTCCCCACACTCTCCACCTTCCTTACTTCTATAGTAACCACTTATTTGCTTTACTTTATAATTTTATCCTTTGGGAATGAATCTCTAAACATTATAGTTGAGTTCTGTCTGTGAGGTTTTAATAAACTGAATCTTACAACATGCATCCTATGTGTCTGGCTTCTTTAACACAACATTCATCCATATTGTTGCATGTTACTGGCTTCATTTTGTTGTTGTTGTTGCTGTGTGGTATTCCATTGAATTAGTATACCCCAATTATGTACCTGCTCTTGTTGATAAACTTTTGGGTTGTTTTCAGTTTAGTGCTATTAGAAATACTGCTGCTATGAACATGCTTGTACATTTATTCTGATGCACATGTGCACACGTTTAGTTTGGGCATATACTCAGGACTAGAATTGCTGGATCATATAATATGCAAATCTTTAACTTTAGTATATAATGCCAATGGTTTTCCACAGTGGTTGTCCTAATCTGCACTCTCGCCAACATATATGACAATTTTCCACTTAACTTTTAAGAGAGGAAAGAAGGCTTTTCATTATGTTAAAATATATTTAACTACATGAAATCCATACATTTAGAGTTTCATGGACTAAGCTCCTATAGGTGGTCTGAGTGGTGTGCTTAGTAAGTGCTCTTGCTCTGGACTCTAATAGACCTGGATTCAAGTCCTGGCCCTGCCACTTATTCACTATATGACATTAGACAAGACAGTTAACATTTTAAATTCTGCTTTCTTGTTTGTAAAACAAGGGTAACCATAATACAAAATTCACACAATTGTTGTGTTAATTTAGTAACACATTCAAAATGCCTAGTACATTGTCTGGCACGTTGGAAACCTGAATATAATAGGTGATATTACATTATTATTATTATTATTATTATTATTACTATTTGCACTCAGGATTTCCTTTCTAACCACAGCAGCGAGAAAGATTGGGAAGCAAAAGTTAACCTTGGCCATCTGTACATGCATATTTTTCAGTAACCTCCAACCTCAGGAAATAGTCTTAGAAAAGGATAATCAAGAGGATATTTACAAACCAGAACTCAGTTTTGTTTAAGTGGCATCAGCCAGATGAGCAACACTTGTCAAGAGTGTTTTCCTAGTCACCCTGACAGTTCTATATCTCCTGGAACCTCAGAGAAAATATAATTGGAACCCTGAGCTCTCCACCACCACCTGTCCAGGGAGCCCAAGTGCTCTGCTCCCTCATTCCAAGAGTAGCCACCTGGCATTTCCCTGACTCCTGAGACTGCAGCTGCAGGAGCAACATGGAAGCCACATCCATTTGAGCCCTCTGCTTACTGTCGCTCTGGGATGCAGCTGCCAGGAGCTGTTCCCAGAGGACTGTGGTGGCTAGTAGCCAGCAACACTGAGAAATAAGAGTCACAGAATCCAGGATACAAGGTAGAAATTACTGTAAAATACCCTACAGTGAGTGAGCAGGAAGGCCGCCAGTGCAATTCTGTGCTGAGCGTGACTGATCTCTCAGCATCTTCTCTCTAGCACCTGCTCTTTCTGTCCACTCTTCCAGGAAGATGCCCAACAGGCATTAGGAAGATTGTCTATTCTAGAAACAGGGCTCTGATGGTCCTCTAAATAAAAGACCCATTTGGATTCCAAGGTGCAGGCCCTGGGCTAAAACTCCTAGAGGATTGTGAGGTATGACACCTAAGGGGCAGGGGGCAGAAGTGAGGCAGGTTCTTGTCTGCAAGGAGATGTCCAGGCCTGCTTTTGATAGGGGAAGGAGGTTCAGAGTGGATTTTGGGGTCTGACTTTCAGGATTGATTTGGTGAGACCACTTATTCAGTGATATCATTGTCCTTTTAAGGTCAAGCTTTCTTACTTGTGACTTTTTTCTTTTAGAGGAGTGATGTATTAGAAAAGACTTAAAAGTTACTGGCTAGGGACCTGGAGTTTGGGTTAATCACACACATGTGTATATTTATTATTCTAAATAGGCTAAATTGATTCTTGTACCAGAGAAAACCTGTTCTAATAAAGCTTGGAATCATTCTAGATTACTCATTATTTCCATGCTGTGCATCACATTTTCCCACTCTAGTCAATTTCTCTTTAAAATGCTTCCCACCTATGTTTCTCCTTCTTCTTACTTTGTCTTATTACCATTATTCCTTTGTCATTGCAAATATCTCTCATTCTAATCAATTCTTCATAGACCTGTCAACTTAATATTATTCAAATAATGTTTTCATCATATCCTTTCCTGCTCAAAAAAGTTCCCAGTTTCCTCATAGGTAATACCAAAATCCCTCATCCTGGAGCTCAAGGCCCTTCCTTATCCACTATTTTTTAATTCTCATTTCCCACTATTTTTCCAATGAATCCTGTTAGGACTCATTGTCCCTGTAACATGCTACCCGCTCTGCTCTTCCATGGCTCGCCCTCTGACACAACTTGCTTTCTTCCCTTCTTCTTCCATCTTGCCTAGTATTGCCAATGTGTGGTGTGTGTACCTCTGGTATAACATAATTGGGTAGTAGACCAAATTATTTACTTTTTTATTTATTTTGAGACAGAGTCCACTCTGTCACCCAGGCTCAAGTGCAGTGGCGCGATCTTGGCTCATTGCTACCTCTGCTTCCCAGGTTCAAGCCATTCTCATGCCTCAGCCTCTTGAGTAGCTGGGACCACAGACACTCACCACCATGCATGGCTAATTTTTTGTATTTTTAGTAGAGACGGGGTTTTGCTGCACTGGCCAGACTGGTCTCGCACCCCTGACCTCAAGTGATCTTCCCACCTTGGCCTCCCAAAGTGCTGGGATTATAGGCGTGAGCCACGGCACTCAGCTGACCAAACGTTTTTAAAGGAAATGTTAGTATGTAGGGTCTTAGTCAATATATAGTGGGGAATTAAAAAAGTCACATCACGCCCATGACTTCATAGATATCACTTCTCAGAATGGGCTAGAGTAGAAAACGCTGCATTATCCCACTTTTACAAGGTATAAAATTATAGTCTTCCACATTATCAGGATATAAATGAAGTGGCCCCATACCCTGGCCACATAGATTGGCTGAAGAATGGGCATTTGGTTTGATTCAGTCCAAAGAGGAAAGGTCTACTAGAGAATTGAGAAAGACGTTTAACCACTCTTAAGAGCCAGTAATTAGAAAGGATATCCTCTCCTCTCTTTTTCTGGATGTAGAAGCTGCAGATAAAAAGACTGAAACTGCTATAGTTACTTTAGTACCATAAAAGAAGGCAGCCTGAGGACCAAGTCAGCCCACAAGACCGAGTTGAGACATGTTCAGAGAGCTCTATATTAAACCAGATTAAACTAATTCTAGTTGGACTTTCCATTCCAGGAGCCAAGGCATTTTCCTACTGTTGAAGCCAGTTCAAGTTAGTTTCTCCGCCACTTCAGTCTAAAGCATCATGGCTGCTTCAGTTTGGATAATATGAGTTGCTAACATAAATCCATGCTTCCCACATTTTTTTTTTTACCTGATGTTCATAGTAGAAAAATGGTAGTAGTTGTAACACAGTGGTGTAAATGGATAATATTGCTTGTGATCAAAGGTGAAGCACTCTGGGGCCTTTGGCTGCATCAGCTTCACAGAAAGCTGGGGGTCAGTATCTCAGAACTTGTAATCCATTTGTGGTGAGTGTGACAGCCGAGTGACTGGGAGGCTCTGCTTTAGAAAATCCATGTCTATGGTTCTTTCTTTTCAGAAATGTGTAAAAACATCACTTGTGGAAGCAGTAACTCATTTAGTAGGTTAAGTATAAACATGTTAGAGTTTGGCTTTTGCTCTTTGTTTTTCTCTTACATTGGGCCCATTCAAGAGCAATGGTTAAAAATAAGATTTTTACAATGTAAAAGTGAGCTGTGTTGGAAATGTGAGCACTAGTAGTGAATGGTATTCTAATGGTTGCATGAGAAGTTAAAGGTACTAATCACTATGCTCTGGCATGCTTTATGAAAAGGTGGGCAAACGCTAAAACAATTTCTATTTTATTCTGATGCCCCTGGCTTCAGATAGAAAGGCCCTGAACATCTACTGGGGTTTTGAGAAGAATATCAACACTTTCCTAAGATAATTTTCTATCTGTAAGATCATATACTTGAGTGGAAATGGCTTTGCTAACTGGCATATTTTTATTCATTTCATCAACTTAAATATACCCTTACAAAAGAGGTTTATACCAATACATCAAACGTACAACAAAGTGAACACAGTGACTCCAAACCAGATCTGTAGGCCTCATGCCTCAAATAATGAAAATTGTGATTTTTTTTTCATTGTGCAAACAACTTGATTATTAACTCTGAAGAATATCCACTAAAAATATTTTGAATATTATGAAAAGCACTTGGAAAAACTTGATATCTATTCTTTGAAATTATTTTTCCAAATGGAGTAAATGGATTAAAATAAAAGAAAGAAAAACCAAAAATATTTTCCCTTAAGGACATTAGCAGATAATATTAATATATTCAGAAAAAGTTTGGAGATTGCTTCAGTTAGTTTTTGAAATAAATATTTATCAGAAAAAACTTCCTATTTTATTTTGATTCAAAATTAATTATCAGGATTCAGTTCTTTCAGAGAATATACTGATTTTTTTTTTCTTTTCTCATTCTATACTCTTGTCAGTTGGAATTCAGTTAAATCATAACTAATCACTGAAACTATTTTATAAAAAATTTCTTTTCATCTGAAACTAAGTGACTGAGCCTATTATACACTTTATTCTTGATTGACTCTTTTCTTTTCTGTTAGAAATTTATATTTAGGTATGCATTTCTACAAATCGATTACATCGAATATTGCTCAGTTTACTACTTAACTTTTATTTTGGATTTAATTTTTAAATTCAATAATGTTATTTTGCTTTATTTGTACTATAGGTTTGTATTATAGTTTGTCTAATGACAGTAGTAATGTAATATTTTATTCATGAATGCATGTTAATAAAAAAAGTGAGTTGGTTTAAAGAAAAACATAAGTATATAATACTATGTGTGATGTTCACACATGGCCCCAGTTGGTCAAGTGGATAACTGAGGCTTTGGAAACACTGCTCTAGTTGAGGCATACTTCATTCAAGGCCAAGATACATTTTTCTTCCTTTAGGAAGCCTTCCCTGACAAGTCAAACCAGCATCAAGTTCTCCTTCTTTTTAGGACTCTTAATGTGTTTATCTTTTTTTGTTTATCAGTCTTAAAAAGCTCTTGGTTTTACTCTTTTGGTTAATTGACAGACACTCCACTTACAGTGTTGACCTGTATGCCAGTAGCAGGTTGGTGGAAGTGGTCTGCTGTAGGTGCAGGCAATAAGAGGTGCGTTGACTTTATTAAATATAAAAACATCAGCAAAACCCTCTGGGCATGGTAATCATGCCTGTACCCCCAACACTTTGGGAGGCCGAGGCAAGCAGATCACCTGAGGTCAGGAGTTCGAGATCAGCCTGGCCAACATGGTGAAATCCCATCTCTACTAAAAATACAAAAATTAGCTGGCATGGTGGCAGACCAGTAGCCTGTAATCCCAGCTACTCAGGAGACTGAGGCAGGAGAATCACTTGAACCCGGGAGGCAGAGGTTGAAGTGAGCAGAGATCGCACCACTGCACTCCAGGCTGGGCAACAGAGTGAGACTGCATCTCAAAAAAAAAAATAAATCAATACAACCAATTGAAATCCAGTCTGGTTTTGATTATCACCAGGTGCCAGCAATTCTGAACATCACTGATAAAATACTCCATTCCAAAAAAATCTGTGGTTAGTCCAAGTTTTAAATAATTATTGCAGCTATGGTTAAATTTTAATAATACATATGTATGCTTCAAACGAGGACATTGTTATTACTTTTCCTTTAATAAACATTGTATTGAACACAAAATAATTTGAAGAACCCCTGCTTATACAGTTAGCCTCCAACATTTGTGGATTCAACTGTACTTATTTATTTCAAGAACAACATAGTTCAAGTTCATAGTTAGAAGTTCATGATGGTTTGAAATCATTGGCTGGTGCTTGTTTGGGGTCTGGTTTATGTCTCCAATCCTGTGGTCTACATATTCATGCATTTAAACAGTGGATTTGAAATCAACAATACTGACCCAGTGACTGTAAATTTCTTCAATCTTGCCATTCCCATGTGGTCACTTGAAGTTTTTATGTTTAAAAATTTAAATCAGTGAAACAGTATAAACCGAGGGTTGCAATACTTTTGTTTAGCTACTTAAAATTTTAGTTTGTATTCAGAATTTGACTGAATTTGAGGAGTAATTTAAAAATTGGAATGTATTTAAAATTGTCTTAAAACATCACATGCCAAGAAAATAATGATAATTTCTGATTATCCTTGATTACTATTAAAATGATTTTCTCAGAAAAGGAATGTATTTAAAATGATCCAATACATTTGTTAAAACTCAAGATTGTACACCAAAAATGGGCAAATTTTACTGTATAAATTATATCTTTGTTTAAAAACAATATAAAAAGTTCTGCTATGCGTGTCAAACATGCTAAGTACTTCACTAAAATGAAGAAAGAAGTGGATGACTCATCAACAATTGGTGCTACTGGGAGGTGTGGAGAGAGGGAAGGTATTGATAGTGGTCAGGAGTTAAGCAGGCATACAGGCTACACCACACAAGAACTAGTGTCTGTTCTCAGCTGGTCCATGGAGAGTCATATATTGGAAGAGGATGTGAACTCCTCACAAGACCAGCAGTTTTGCAATCTGCTGTTACTTGGGCTGGGAATATTTATAATCCTTTTCTTCTTTACCTCCCAGCACCAGTCTTCTCTTAACCCCCAGAGCTGGTCATCTAGCATCCTATGAGCAATTAGAAACCCATTGGGAATCTTATGCAATTGTGGGGTACAAGGATGATGCCCATGGAAGAGGTCACAGAATAGTCTAAGCCTTCTGGGAAAAATTCCTTATGTTTCTTGTCAGTGAACATTGTTTCCTTCTCTTGCTTTCCATCAGCTCTTTCCATGTGGGCTTTATTACACAAAACATTTCATTAAATTGGACATCTTTTCACTACCTCTTCTTTGACTCTAGTTTGTTTTTACTGATTTGGAAATCTAAATACCTTGTTAATTAAACTGCAAATGCCCTCCCCACCCCAGGCAAGTAGAACCAATCCCAATCATTGCAGGGGCTACATCTGCATGTAGATCACTGTGTAGGGTTAGCAGAATGCTTAACCTCAAATTCACTATCCTAGAGAGGTAGCATGAGAGCATGCTAGGCTCGAAAGCCAAGGTCAGACACCTGGGGCCATGTCATGGGTTTCCACAGCATTTTAGAATAGGAGAGCCCTCAGAGAATGTCTAACAGTTTTGATTAACCCACTGGTTACCAATGGGAGAACATTGTTACCAATGAGAACAATGAGGCCCAGAAAGGGAGTGAGGTTTGCTTGAAGCATACAGCTCATTAGTGACAGAACTATGACTGCAAATCATGTCTCCTTCCCCTACCTCCACAAAATAATGCAATATATATGTATGGGTCAAGCCACGAGCTGCATTTATGTAGAAGGTGGTGGTTAGAAAGAATATAAGGCATACCCAGGAGAAATTTGTCATCTCTTTCAGCTACAGAGAAAATTCACTCCAGAAAATAGTTACGGTCTCAAACAGCTGTGAATGAGTTCAGGATTCCTGGAGAATAGAATATTTAAAGAAACCTCATTTAGAATCCTTTTGTACACATAAATATTTTTTGGAATATATATAATTGCTTTCCATAAATTTTAGGGTATTTACATCTAGCTTGTTTCATATGCGACCATCACATATTCAGAAAAACCTAACTTGGAGAGGCCATGGCTCTCCAGGGAAAATGCTATTTGGGGCTGTATTATTAAAGGTAAATGACATTGGCTGCTGCAACTGAAAACCCTGAATTCTCAGACACTTTACACAAGACAATTTATTTTCTTCTTGTGTCATAGTTAGATATGGGGTAAGGAGAGCTGGTCATCTAGTGGCCCAGGTTTCACTCTCCTCTGGGTCCTAGGAGTTCTCTCTAGTCTACTAGCCAACGGAGAACAGAGAGACACACAGTTGGAAGTAAGGGTTGGGTCAAGAGTGGACACATCACTTCCACTCATTTTCTAATGGCCAACACTTAGCCTCATGGCCAGCTAGCTTCATATCCAGCCTTATGCCAAAAAAGTGAGGCATCACGGATGTTGGTGAGCACGAGCTTTCTCTACTCAGGTTTCACCAAAAGGCACCTGCATGGCAAAACTTTCCCAACTCCAGCAGGGCCCTGTGCTGGAGGAGTTGGAGCCCGTGGCATATATCATTATGATAATTCTCTAGAGACCATGACATCCTGTTCCAGGCTTCCACTACAATAGGTCAGGACCTGGATTCAAAAGGAACACAAGCCGGTTCCTCTCTGGAAAATCTAGGCTTCTGGTATGGCACAGCTTTTGAGCACTGAGTTGCAATTAAAGTTGTTAGGTGTTTGGCATGAGGGATGTGAGAACCCAACCTGTCTGCAGAGTATAAAACATTAGAATAAGGTGGCCGGGCGTGGTGGGTCATGCCTGTAATCCCAGCACTTTGGGAGGCTGAGGCAGGTGGATCACAAGGTAGGGAGATCAAGACCATTCTGGCCAACATGGTGAAACCCCGTCTCTACTAAAAATGCAAAAATTATCTGGGCATGTTGGCATGTGCCTTTAGTCCCAGTTACTCTGGAGACTGAGGCAGGAGAATTGCTTGAACCCGGGAGGTGCAGGTTGTGTGAGCTGAGATCGCATCACTGCACTCCAGGCTGGCGACAGAGCAAGACTCTGTCAAAAAAAAAAAAAAAAAAAGAAAAAAGAAAGAAAGAAAGAAGAAAAAAAAAACATTAGAAGAAGGTATAATGTCTCCGGAGTTTTTCTAAGACTTCCTGAGATAATAGCCTCTGGGCAGTATGCACGTGCAGAGCTGCAGTTTTCCTGAATAAACTATGTGTCTTCTTTCAAAGTACTTCTGGTCTCAGACATGTGTTTTTTTCCCGCTGCTTAAAAATAGAAGCCTAAAGAAGAAATGAGAATGGTTTGGTAATGAAAGATCAAGGCAGACAGTAATTATTGATGAAGGATGAAAGCTGCAATGGCATGAGAATGCATTTTACCCTTTCCTTATTCCATGGAGCATAACTGACTGAGCATAACTTGAAAATCATATTTGTTTTTGCTGAAGCCACACTTCCCATAGGCAGCTCTCTGCTTCTGACAGCCACCTTTGGCTGAAGCATTCCTCACTGGGTCTGCACAACTTTCCTTTGACTTTATGGCAGTCAAAGACACTTCTACCCAACCTGCTCTCCCTCTCTTTCACCTGGGATCCAACTTGCATTACAAGCCATCATCCAATGGCTCTCTCAGCTTATCTTGGATTCTTCCCTGTTTCCTTGTATGTGGGCATTTTCCTAATAAAATCTCTGCACATCCCTCTTTGCCTCTTCTTCTGAGAAGATCCAGACTAACAAAAGTTCAGGCTTAATATTATCCTGTGAACTATCACTTGCAATTAATACAACATTAACACATCACTAATTTCCACAAAGGTCAGCTCTAATAAGTCTTCCTTTAAAATTTCTATGAAATAAGAAAGGGGACTTAGCAACCAAGAAGCTGAGAATTGGGATGTTGGAGAGATCATGGGGCTTGGGCCCCTTTTAAGTGTTATTTCCGTAGGGTAATCAGGGGAACCTGAATTCTATTCCTAGAGGCCTTTAAGAGAAGAATCTATACAGGAAATAGCAGCAAGTGAGTAACAATATACCACTTGATTATTTATTGTATTTATTATTGGCTGGCTCAAACCTAATTAAGAGTTTTCTAGTAAGCTTGGCTAGGCTGAGCCGGGTTAGGCCAGGCTTGAGCACCCAACCTAGCCCAAAGGCCTAGTAGGCTCTTCAAAATCTTTAACTCAAACCTAAATTCCAGAATCTACCTACCCTCAGCCAGACACATGGGACAGAGGTCAAAGGCAAAAGAATACCTAAGCCTGTGTGTTTGAAGACAAGAGAGATTAAGATGGTGGGTCTCTTCCCATGTGGGAATGGACTCTGGCTTACCTGACCGCCTAAGCCACAAGGAGGAAGGAAAGCGGTCATCCATCAGGATGTTTACACTGACACCACCCATTTTAGACAGCATGACCTAATCAGATTCTTGGAAACCAATGCAATCAGATTATTATTCCCTCATCTTAGAGGAATCAAAAGGAAGAGAGTATTGACAGAAGGAAGATAATATTTGCCCTCCTCGGAGAGCATTCCTAGATCCTTACTAAAATGCACATTAATCACTTAGGAGCTTGGTGTGTGTGTGTGAAGGAGTCTTATAGGAGGCAATCTCTTCCCTTAAGGAGTTGAAATTCAATTGGAAACTGAGAAAAACATATACAGAGAAATCAGATAACATTTCAGTTCTTGGCTCTGTAGTTCTGAACAATAGGATGGATGGGATCAATATGAGCTGGGCTGACAAGCATGAGCTTTTAAGAAGAGTCCAAATCTTGTAAAGTTTGGTAGTCTCCTTGGTTTCCTTATGTAATAATCTTACAGGGCAAGTCCTCATGAAGATTAAATGAGATAAAACATAGAAAGTGTCCAGCACTCACGAGAGATGGCAAGTTGGCAGTGAATGCTGGCCAATTTCCAGGATAGGTGAAGGGGTGGGGGGACTCCGGCTGAGAAAAACAGCAGCCGCAAGTATGTAGGGACCACAGGGAGACCACTTGGCCAGAGAGAGGTGAGCACTTTGCATGATTATGGGGACTCAGGCAGTATGCTTTCATAGGCCTAGGGAAAAAGCCATCCAAGGCAGCTGGCTGGCACTCCAACTTTACTCAGAAAGAAATTGACTGAGAAGTAGAAATTGGCAGTTGGAGGTGGGTGCTTACATACTTAAATACCCGAGAACAGTTGGGTAAAAGGGTTCAGCTGGACTTTTCTTGTCAGAAATGAGGCTACATTGTTCCTTCTCTAGGGTCCTACAAATAGGATCAACAGCATAAAAGAGAAGATTGCCTTTTCTCACTTCAAGCAATCAAGGATGCTATTACGGAAACTTGCAGAAGGCCAAGCAGAGGGTTTGCCTGTTGCAATACCAACTGTTTGAAGAATTGTATTAGTATTCCATAGCTATCGCTACATTTTCAAATACGATAGGTAAAGAAATTAAATGCAAAGTGACAGTGTGGAGCCCTATTGAAAAAGTTATTTCTCAAACATTTACAATTTACATTTTTTTAATACATCCCGACAAACCCAGATAAAAACATTTGGTCTCTAATGTACATTCCATTCTAATTATAAAATGACCAATCTACTTTCTAAGCTGTTTGATCTTTACCTGTATTTACATCTTTCCCTTGCCTGTTGCTTCCAACACACATCCAAGATTGTCTGGGTTTGGGACCTAACTACACAAATGAAATTTTTGATGTCATTTTCACATAAAGTTAAATACCTCTGGATCCTTGTAACCTTTTTCCTCCACTAATTTCATCATCCCAGACTCAACACGCACGACTCTCTGTCTTTATTAAGATACTTTGGTTTCTCCTGGAAAATGAAAAGTGTGTGTAATGTAGCCCATTGTGGTTTTAATCACAGCAAAAATGATAGCAGGATTTGTTCACAGCTTCATTTAAACATCCTTGTGAATAAGCACCCCCTCCCCCAAGATTCATTCCAGCCAAGGAACACAGGCCATAAGCACTGGTCAGTTTCCTGTCACCCTGGTTCTGGTCTAGTGGAGAGAGTAAAATATTCAGGTACTCATGACTTCTCTGCTTTCCAGTATATTCTGTCTCAGTCTAATTCTAAGTTAGCTTAATAACGCCAGAAAACCCTGTTTTTGTGGCTAAAATTGAGTGTCTGTATTCCTTCCTACCTATCCTAGGCTAAAGCCCAAATACCACCCCCTTCTTGCAACCACAGATTCTCCTGAGCTGAGAGAATAACAGAGGAGCCCATGGACTCATTGTTCCTGCATGCTTATGCATGGCGTAATAGAGATATAAAGGTTGGCACAGAATGTTGTATGGAGAGTGTTTCTAGGGTCCATCCACAGCAGGCATCAGAATGGCTAGGAATAACCATGCATTGGTGTTGCTCAATAATTTGCTTTCCCAGTGCTAATGAGGAAGGAAGAAGCTGTGCGTGATGGAGCTTTGTGGTTGCTATGAGGAGTGTGTCACTTGATCTGATTACTAATGATATCCAAGGCTTATCATAGCTTCTCTGAGCAACCAAACAGGTTTATGAAGGGCTTTCCACAACCTCAGAAGTTCCTAGTGGAGAAAATCCATGTCCAGGAGCAGCTGCATGGAGAGGAAAAGAGGAAAAGCAATGCAGAGAAAAAAGGAGGGCACGGAAAATAAGAATAAGAACAGAGAAAAGGGAGGAAAAGGAGAGGAGAAAGAGATGTGTGTTTAGGGAAGGCTACAGTCTGTGGCTGTAGCCTTAGCTTGTCTGGACTCCTAAATTAAATGGACATAGGGATCTCTGCCCTCATTTTCCAGGAAAAGTTTGATTTCATATCATGTTCCTTATTGTCAGACTGTGGATCTTCAATTTAGATTCAGAAAAGTAGCCATCCTGAGGAAAGTACATAGAAATAAATGCCCTCCAAATTACATGAGCTTTACAGACATATTTAACAATCAACTTCTGATCCTGGTAAGCATATTGAATGTAGCCTATTATTGAGAGCAATGAGTTATGTACATTACAATAAACAGTATTAGCTTTAGTGATTGCTTCTCTGAATTAATCATGGCCAGCAGGGATTTCTTGGAACTAACTTTTGTTTTATTCACGTGTTTTTGTTTTTTGTTTGTTTTTTTTTTTGCAGGGTTGGGGGCGGCGGGGTACTGTGCGTGCTGTATTTAGCTGGCATTTGTAAAATGTTTGTACTATCGTCGAAGTCAGGTATCTAGTTAGATTGGGCAATTACTGGCATTTAGCTATTTGGTGGTTTTGGTTTTAATTTTCATCCAATAGATGTCATTTAAAGGGTAACATTAAAAAAAACTTTCACAGAATGAATAAATGGTTATTGTAGAAAATTTTCAACATATAGGACAAAGGAGAAAATAAATATTACCAGTAATCTACTCAAGAATAATGACTACTAATATTTTGGATTTCTATTTGTAACCTAGTCTTTTCTTCCACAGGGCAGGTGAGTGAGTGTGTGTATAGATATGTGTGTGTGTGTGTGTGTGTGTGTGTGTACTTCTTCCATGGCTATAAGATCACATCCTACATACTACTATTTTGTGAGCTGGGGTTTTTCCACTTAACATTGTCATGAATTCATTTTCATATCATTAACTTCGTCTTCTATAGTATATTATCTAATAGGTGCATTTTATTTTATACTAAAGATACATTACAATTGATTGAACAGTTCTCTGTTATTTGATATTAGCTAATTCTCAGATTTTGTTTAAAAAATCCTGATATAAATATCCCAATCCATCAACTTGAGGTTACAGCTGTAATGATTTCCTTAGAGAAAATGCCTGTAAACTGGACTTTCTGAGTCAAACAGTATGAGCATTTTAGCAGATTCTGATGTGTATTGTCTAATTACTCTCCAGACTCAAAAGCAGTGTGAGCAACGCCTGTCCACTGAGACTTTGCCAACACTAAATATTGACTATTAGTACATTTCATGTTCATATTGAAGCTATATTGATTACATCATACTCATGAGTTATAAAATAATAACAGCTATACACCGAGCCCTTCCTAAGGCCAGATTCTATGGTGTACACTTTACACATAACCCTCTCTCTTAAAACTCCCAATAATTGTAGGAGGTAGTGTTATATTATCTTTTTTTTTCAGATGAGAATATGAAGATAAGGATGATTAAGCAACTTACCCAAACTCTCACAACTAATAAGTAGGAAGTGAAACCAGGATTGTCTAATTTCAACATTTGAGTTTTTACTGACAAAATCATCTGCTTCAGTAGTGGCTACATCCTAAAACTTTAAGTTTGCAGATGCTGTATAACTTCTACCTTAGGTTGGTTCCCCAGAAAGGGACTCTGAGATTTTGAGATTGACATGCAGGAGGATTACTGGGGACTGCTCTTGAAAATAGCCCTATAGGTGGGGGCAGGGGCAGAAAAGCCAGAAGGGCAGAGGGAGAAGTTGAATAGCAAAGCAGTTGTGGAAAAGCCTGAAGTCAATTCCTCAGTGAATCTTGCAGCTGGGGTGGCAATTCGAGTGTCCTGTGTTGGGGCAAGAAGGCTGGACCTTTGCAACCGATTGAATGTGACCTGTGCCAGATTGTGGCTTAACTTTGGGTGAGTCAGCTCCATTAAGCCAAAGAGAATTCCCAGAGACTCAGCTGTGAGCTGTCATGCAGGGACTCCCCCAGAAGCCGGGGGAATGAGAGCCTGGGTACTGAAGGAGGGTCTGGGCAGCACAGCATAACCACCACTGAAAACTCCACAACAGCTTTTCCGGGAACTGACATCATGAATCCAGCACAGGTCCAAATTCTTGTCTGTCTTTAGTCCTGTTAGGATAATTCTACCTTTCTGATGAGTTTTGGCTCCCTTTCTAAGGACTAGCTGGGAAAAGTCATTGTCTGAGGCCTGAGGCATATTCAGCTTTAGAACATTGGTGGTGGGACTGGGGGAAAAGTATTGAGGCTGTGGCCAAAGAAAACCAAGGAGGACACTGTTCATTAGCTGGTAATGACACAAAGGTCCCCGTAGGCGATGACTTCTGTAGTGCCGTGCCAATAACCCTCTTTCACATCAGGAATCTCCCCAAACCCACTTTCAGTCCATGTGGTTCTGATGGAGCTAACCCTCCCCTCAACCCTAGGAAAGGGCACAGGACCAAATGCTCCTGACCATAGTGATTGGGTAAAGGACAAACAGATGACTTCTCCAACCAATGGGAGTTTTGGGAAAGAGAGTCTCTTTCTCCCGGAGCTACTAAATATAGGCCTTGAGAGGCTGATGGCTATCCTCGCCTTCACTTGGAGAGAAGACACTTGGGGAAACTGGAGGGAAAGAGACACAGAGAGAGACAAAAACAAAGAGGCACAAACACAGAGACAAAGACAGAGAGACACCGAGTTTGGCGACATGGCTTCAGCACTTGAATTCAGAAAAGCGTTAATCAGGCTTTTCAATTACCTGAGAAAATAACTTCCTTTTTCTCCCTCTTAAGACTGTTTGAGTTGCTTATGACCTTTGGTTTTCAAATAGTTCTGATGACAACAGAGATGGCTAAAGAGCTCAAACACCAGAAAACAGGGCTTCTTGGCCACCAGCAGCAGGTGGGAGGGTTTAACAACCATGAGCACCACAGAAGGTTGTCTTGAGGACCAGAGAGGAGACAGGGTCTTCCCGGGTTTGCACAGGTGTTGGAAAAATTCAGTCAGAAGGCGTACCTCCTGGCAGACCCCCTAAATGCAGAGAAGCGGGTTAAATATACACTGACCTTCTCAAAAATATTTATTTAATAACCTAGGTATTGATGGATGGTTGGGTGACATGGACTCCTCTATGTGCCATAAGGGATACAAAGATGAATCTGTCATGAACTCTGCTCTCGAGAAGCTACTGTCAAAGTTTGTTTTTTTTTTTAAACTTGATATATTTGAGGTAGAATTGACAAGATTTTAGTATTGATGAAATAAGATAAAAGGGATGATGAAATTAACGATGACTTTAGCCAAAATAATTAATTCAGGTGGGGAGGAGAGAAGGGGATTGACTGAATTCTAGTTGACTGAGGCTTACTCATATTGGGAAGAGCTGTGAGCCATGTACTGTTTTATTTATTGTTTTGTTTCCGGGTTTTGTTTTTAAATACCAAAAGTGGATATTCATGGAGTCTGAGCAGCTGGGATTAGAAATACAGTATGTGACAGCAGAATGGCAATGTCATAAACTGTCACTGTGCTAGGTTCTAGAAATAAAATATAGTTGATCCTTGAACAACACAGATTTGAAGTGCCTGGGTCCCCTTACATGCAGATTTTCATCCACTTCTGCCATCCCTGATACAGCAAAACCAACCCCTCCTCTTTCTTCTCCTCCTCAGCCTTCTCAACGTGAACACCACAAGGATGAAGACCTTTATAACGATCCGTCTCCACTTAATTAAGAATAAATATTTTTTCTCTTACTCATGATTTTATTAATGGTATTTTCTTTTCTCTAGCTTACTTTATTATAAAAATACAGTATATACTACATATAGCACACAAAATATGTGTTGATCGACTATTTATGTTATCGATAAGGCTTCTAGTCAAAAGTGGGCTAATAGTAGCTACATTTTTGGCAAATCAAAGGCTAATTACACGGATTTGATCAATACACATTATATATATCACAACATCACTATGTGCCCCATAAATATGTACAATTATTGTGTTTATTTAAAATTTGGAAAATAAAAAGTTATAAAACTTTTTTTTTAATTTAAAATTTAAAAGTTCTACGTGGATTTTTGACTGCATGGGTAAGTTGTCACTCCTAACCCCCGTGGTTCCAGGATCAACTGTAGTGTGTATTCGTACTGACCCAAAATTCTTTATATTTATCTGCTTCTCCACCACTCGCCACTTCAAATGAATAATTAGCTTGTCAAAGATTATTTTCCTCAATACACAACTTCCTATTTCTCACTCTCCCTCATCTCTGTCTTTCCTCTTGCCTCTTATTAAAACCCAAAAGTTGATAAGAAAGTGGAATTAAAGATAGAATTTGTGTGTAAACAGACTTAACTGTTGTGTTCATTCTTTTCCATTTCCTAAATTGTCCAATTTCACCAGACAATGACCTCAATCTAGCCTAGAATAATAAAAGCAATTATCAGCTACTCTATTGCATGAATAAGCCCTAGTTTTACTTTGCAAGCATCCCATTAAATGTTTGCTGGATTTTTCTATTTTCCTTCTCTATGTCAGAGTCAAGGCAAGCACCACAAGCCAAGTAGCCACCCTACTAACTGGAGGATAAAAGAAGAGCCGGGGAGGGAAACAGATTCAGAGACTATCAATTTTCCCTGAACTAGAACAACCTATTCTTATCAGAGAAGATGAGCATCACTTAACATTTGACAAACCACTGTCCCCAGAATGCATTACCATGGTAATCCAGGACTGCAGAGAATAAAACATCTGAATCAGTCCCATTTTACAGTCATTGGTCACATCATGTGCCATCTGACACTCACTGAATGCCTACTATGTGCAAAGTCTGTGGTGAACCTTATCATTACTGAATAGAATTTGGATAAAACTCTACCACCCCTTTCAATTCAAAATGTACCTCAGAGATAAGTTTGGGAAAAAAGGTAATTCCATTCCCCTGCCCGGAAATTATTTATATTTGTATCCATTTGGGAGGGGACCCAATATACATCAAAGTCAGTCTGATGCTTTGGACAGGTTCATGTTGGCCCACTCCACAGGGATGTGTTCAAAATGCCGGCATGGACACATGAACAGCAACAGACACATATTCAATCGACTACACAACCAGAGAAAATGCTGGAGAAAAACCAAGCTACAAGTATCCTTCCAAGTCAGGGACATGATACTCACAGATAGACCCATCAGCCAATCTGTCTTTTGACATGGAATTGGGAAGGAAACTGAAATTGGACACATGCCACGAACCTCAAAAAACCTGGAAAAGAACAGGATGACACTTGGCAAACAATAACCCTACTTTCAGATAAATGCACAGAACTGTGCCTAGATTACCCTTCCTCATCTCCAGCTTTTGGGTTCTGACTCATCCTCCATCATCAGAAATTCTCAGCAGGAGCTCTAGACCTATGAGAGTCTTGCCAAATATTAATATTCAATGTTTTTTGAGGATTCCCTATCAACCTGACACTCTGCTGAAAACTTTATAAGAATGATCTAACTTAAACCATCCAACAACTTTGTGATATAGTTCGTAACTAATCCCATTTTAAAAAGGGAAAACTGAGGCTTAGAGAGGTTAATTAACTTGAGCAGGGTCACACCACTGTGAGGTGGTAGATCCAAGCAGGCTGGCCCCAGAGCCTATCCTCTTATCAGCTCTGCTTAGCTGACTTAATATGGTCACACACCCTGGAAAAATCCCCTGGCTGCTCTAGCTGGCAACAAGAACTAGGGAAAACTCTCTACATAGACTCTAGGGCCCACACAGAAATAATTTTCCTGGGCTGTGCTTTAATATTGCTCCCTCTGCTTCGCCAGGATGTGAATGAGAGAATACCTTGGGTGAACCATGCACTTGTATCATTTGTGGAAATGTGGTGAAAGGTATGTGTTCCCTGCTATTCACTAATCTAATACAAGGATTGAGTCAATTCATTTCTAAATAGTTTCACAGATTAATTTGGAGGCAATGTGTCTTAGTGGTAAAGAGCACGACCTTGGGTCAGCCTGCCTGGAAAAGGTAGCAACCCCACCTCCTACTGCTAACCTGCCTGAATGTCAGGTCCTTCATTTGTAAAGTAAAGATAACTACAGTTCTCAATTTATATGACTGTTGTGAAAATGGAATTAAAGCACTTAGAAGTATGCACAGCATACTTCTAAGTATAAGCCCCCAGCAATCATTAGCTGTTATTTCTCAGCTTGCTGTTTTCAGAAGGTAAGTGCAGTCCCAAAATCCCTTATCTAAAATCCTTGTTGCCAGGTGTGCTTTGGAATGGGAAATTTGGGGGATTTTTAGAAGGTAAAGGGAATCTATCTATACTATGGACACCCTATGATGAAACTTCCTCAGTACAGTCTAGGTCAGCACACAGGATTATTTCTGCACCAAAGTGTATGACTTTTTACCCTAAGTGAGATTAAGTAGAGAAACTAAGACGCTTCATGTCAGTTTTCGTGGTCCGGTGAGTTTCCCTGACACTCCCAACAAGTAAGTGGATAAATAAATAAGTGCATAAATAAATAAATAGGCTCCTTTCCAGAACTTTTTGCACTTCAGAATTGTGAACAAGAGACTGTGGATTCCAGCTACAGGACAAAAGTTTCACTGAGTGTATTAGTCTGTTTTCACACTGCTATAAAGATATTTCCTGAGACTGGGTAATTTATAAACAAAAGAGGTTTAACTGACTCACAGTTCCTCATGGCTAGGGAGGCCTCAGGAAACTTACAATCATGGCAGAAGGCAAAAGGGAAACAAACACCTTCTTCACAAGGCAGCAGGAGAGAGAGAGGAGAGAGAGAGACAGAAAGAGAGAGAGAGAGAGAGACAGCAAGTGCATTCAGGGGAAACTGCCACTTTTAAAACCATCAGGTCTTGAGAGAAAGCCCTCACTATCATGAGAACAGCATGGGGGAAATTGCCTCCATGATCCAATCACCTCCCACCAGGTTCCTCCCTCGACTTGTGGGGATTACAATTTGAGATGAGATTTGATTGGGGACACAGAACCAAACTATATCACTGGGCATCCAAACCCACTCCCAGCTTCAGTTATCTCCTCGCTGGAATGAATCCCTTATCAGCACTTCTAAGGTTCATGCATCCCTACATGACCAGCTGCAGGAAAGACAACTCTTTGACAGTTCCTACTGGCACCCCTGACCTGACTCATCACGTCTTCCCCAGCAGACCTGCTGCACCTCTTGAGGAATGTCATCCCAGGTTGCAGTCACCTTGAGATCCCACCTCTCCAGCCATCGAAAGCCCCACACACTCAAGACTGTATACCTGGGCCTTACTGTATCCAGTGTGGATTCCTGAGGGGTGCTCAGACCTATTGCTGGCTCTTTCTGTTCTCTAAGTCCCTCCCACATTGTCTATACTCATTGATGGGGACCCTCATTACTGTCCTAATTGGCAGTCCCAGCCTGCCCGGTTTACACAAGTTGCTAGGTTGATCTCCCCACTGTGCTGTTGAGACTATGGCCCTCTAAACTTCAATAATCCATGTTGCATTCAAGAGGCTCCTACCTTGCCAGCCAGCACTTGAACACCTCTATAACCTCCTCCCAACTTCCCCTTCCAGCCTCGTCTGCCCCCGCTTCACCACACCTAAGGACTCACTATCTGTCACAGGCCTCTGCAGCTATCTCTGTGGGCTTCTGTGTATCTTGCACTGTGCCTAGAGTACCCTTTCCCATCTCCACCTTTTGGATTATTACTCTTCCTCCAAGGATGAAGACAAATTGTTTTCTTTCTTGAAGATTGCTTTGATTGTTCCAGCAAGAAGTGTTCCTCTCCTCTTCTGAGGTCATTTAATTATTGTTTCCCTTATATTCCAGCTCTTCTCCTCCTCATGGCTATTTGTAGGGAGGCTGTGTAGCATCATGGTCAAGAGTGCAGCCACACTGCCTGGATCCCAATTCTGCTTCTCACATTTGTTAATGGGAAGCCTCTTTATAAGCCTTAGTTTCCTTATCTGTAAAGTGGGGAAACCAAAATTACCTCCCTCATCAGGTGGTTTTTAGAGCACTCACTGATTTGCTGCATTTAGCAGAATGTCTGGGCTACGGTGAGTGTTTGACAAATGTCTGAGATCATTTTCATCATTCTTATTATTCTGTACATTATACCATGAGCTCCCCAATGGAAGAAACAGCTTAAGTTCATTGTTCAAATCTTCCACACTGTTTTTCATAACCCCTCACACTCCATGGGTGTAATAAACATTTGTCTAATGGAATTCTTATACTGTTATACTCCACCTTAATATTTAAGTAGCCTCAAGTCTTTTTTGAAGCAAGTGTTTTGGAAACTCAAAATAATGTAGAAGTGTATCCAAAGGAAGAAGGTTAGATTCACAGATATAACCTTAGTATTTTTATTCAAATACATAAAAGTTATAAGGCAATATATCCATTTATTTGAATAGCTCAACCTAAATAAAATTTGGAAAAGTATGTATCCATCAGTGCTATTGAGGAATAGCGGTATGAGTAATAAATGAGGAATAAATCATTCTGGGGTATGAGAGAAGGACCATCTGGCAGAGGCAATGGGAAGCTTCATTAAAGCTGTTAAGCTCCAGATACTAGGTCAATAACAGAGGGATTTGTTTTGAGCTCTCTAAAACTGCAAGTATGCATAATTGCCCTGTGTAATCCAGCAAACCTTTGCCCCTTCCGAGGTGCTCTGCTGCTAATCCTGCCACTGTTGCAGATGTTTCCCTTCATCTCAAAGCTTCTCCCCTGAGTGAGTTAAAGTGAGCCACAGTGGCTGAGGGCATCCTGACAGCTGTGCTGGTGTGGTTAGGGCTTTCTTACTGGAAGCAATGCTGGAACAGGATTTATTGTGAATAGGCCCCCTTTTGTAGACCATCCCAGGGAAACTCACATGCATGACGTGTGATTTTCTTACCTGCTGCTAAGACTGAGAATTCACAAGGGAGTATCAGCATCCCTGGCGGTTGTGAGCAACCCGACTTGAGGCACCTCTGTTGGGGACCCCATCCTGTCCAAGTGTCTGGATTCCTGTCATAGCAAAGCAGAGGAGATAAAGGCCTCTCATTTCACTGGAATTGGATGCCTTTGCCACCAATCCCTCTACCACAGTCCTGCAGTGTCTGATCAGACCACCTCCTACGGTGACGGTGGGAGTCCAGCTGGGTAGATGAGGGCTGAGGCGTAACAGAGACAAAAACATAGAAAAACTGCATCTAATCCAAGTTATCAGATTTAAGGGAAAAAATGCCTTTTACAGTTACAGGGTTTTCAGGCATACAGTTGAGCTGTGATGTGAACTCAACAGCATGACAGATGGAGTAGAGAGAGTCAGGCTTCATTTATTTCCAGTCCTGGAAGTAGGTGGGCACTGCCAGCACCCCTCAGAATTCCACACTGGACACAGTGAGGCCCAGATATACAGTCTTAAGTGTGTGTGGATTTTCATGGGTTCCCTCAATTCATAATCTGTTCGTAAGAGTACCTCGATTTCTTCTAGGGGAATTATCCATCCCATGATGTGCAGTCAAGAATGTGGTGGCAAATCCAGGGCATATGTTCTCCCATTTTACTGTTGAATATTCCAGACCAAGACTTTTCCCTTTACTTTGATCCTGTAAGCATTCCCATAGTCTTCCAGAAAATCTCCTTACTGCAGAAGTTTGCCAGAGTAGGTTGCTATGGTTTTCAACTGAAGAACCCAAACTCAAACTCTCTCCAACCTGAAGGATATCCGAATAGGAGTCATTTTTCTTTGGCATTTCTACATACATCATGTCCATTCTTTCTATTCCCCTTCCAAGAAAGCTTCCAGGCATAGGAGCATTGCCCGTATAAGTAGAAAGAAACAAAAGACTCCCATGAGTGAATCAGCCAGGGCACCAACTGTGAGCAGTTTGAGGCGCAGTCTGCACTCCCTGGAGGTCTCTGGAGCAGCTCAAGCTGGCTGGAACCTTGTGGGAATGTGTGGGCTGAGCTGACCGGATCTCTGAAGTCTCACCAACCTAAGCATCCAAACTGTATTTAGGCTTCTGGGTTGGAAGCTTTTCCAGAATTTATGGATATGTTTTAAATTTTTGCATCAAACTGTAATGTTATGGTACCCTCAACACCTATGTCTTGGGACAAATAAAAATGTTTAATTCTATACTAATTCCTCTGCTACTTAATTGCCTCTGTGCATTTTAGAGATCCCCTTTTTCCTCCTTTTCAATAGTCATCTTTCATTTCTCATCACCAAATTTATGTCTGTATATTATATCCCTCTCCTAATTTTCTATTGGCTTAGAAACCAGAATATTAAGTTGGTGAAAACTGATGTAAAACAAACACAAAGAGGGCTTTCCTGGTGGGTAAAATACATAAATCTCACTGCATGGACTTTGTGGCATCCTTTCCTTCTAAAAGAGTTTTCTGTTGTATTCCAAAATGATGAGGTTGTTAGAACTGGACTTGACACAGGAGATCCCACTATGGTAATAAATGAATTTTACTTCTCTCATATCTTGCTTAACTTCCTCAGCTGCTTTCCTCCCTTCCTGTGAACTGCTAACCATCTCAACACCATTCAAAAGAAATCACCGAGTTGTAAACAGGCTGTTTTTGCTTAGACGTGCACATCAGAGTCTATTCTTGTCAGAAAAGAGGCGTGAAATATGTATCGGTTAGCTTTTGTTATGTAACAAGCCATCCTAAAATCTAGAAGTTTAAAAAGGATAATCTTTGTTTATTTGTTTAGAATTTTCTGGGTCAGAAATTAGGACCAGATTCAGCAAGGGTAGTTTATTTGTGCTCCATTTGGTGTCAGTTGGGTATTTCACCTGGGACACCTGGGATAGCAGGGAAGTCTGGTCTTCTCTCACCTCATGGTCTCTCTTTCTACAGGAGGCCAGCTTAGCCTTCTTCCCATGGATACAAGGTTCCAAGAGAATGGAAGTTATAAGGCCACTTGACACCAAGGCTCAGAAGTCCCACACTGTCATCCCTGCCATATTCTGTTGGTTAAAGCAAGTCATAAGACCAGTCCAGACTCAATGAGTGGAGAAATAGATGCCACCTCTTGATGGGACAATCTTAAAAGAATTTGACTATTTTCAATCTACCACAGCAAGAAATCCTAAATTAATTATTTTATAAAAGACTAATTAAGCATAAAGTCCTCTGATCCTAAAATAATCACCTTCCTCTGGCCCTAACCAGCCTTTCATTATTTGATTAGTAGTTGTGAATTAACAAAATGCTTTCACATTCATTATTTTATTTATCCATATGATAAGCTTTTGAAGCATGTCACCTCCTGTTTTCAGATAAGGGTTTTGATGCCCAGAGAGTTTAGTGACTTACCCAGGATCCCAGCTATAAAACGACCTTAAGTCCTATCCACGTCTTCTACACTCTTCTTATAAATAACTTTGTTTATTTCAAGAGAGGCTGATCTGCTTAATTATCATCAAGGTTGGCATCAGAATTGAAGCAATTTTTCCCCAAGGCTTAAGCTTGCTAGCTCAAAGATACCTATTGAAAAGGAGCCCGCTGCTTGTCTGAGATGCTCTTGCCCCTAACCCATAGCCACGCTTACAAATTGCAGACATGCTTCCCAAAAGGCTAGTTTATACCAGTAACTAGACTGGCTTTACTGGGAGTAAAAGTATATACATCTGTTATTTCTTACAAAAGAAAAGCAAACAGAGTAATCTCACAAATAAAAGGTAGCAGCAGATAGGGAAATTTTATGGCTTCTAAGCATACAGGGTGAAATTCTCCAAACCCCTTCCCTTCAGAAATCTATAGTATCTAGCTTTTCCATTAAATGAGGTATGCATGCCATGTTTTATCCAGCACAGCTTAAGGTTTTGTATTCAGCTGGAAACATATTTAAGCTGTCAAATACTCATCTAAAAAGAAAGAGAGAACAGCTTTCCCCAAACTCTTTAAGAATTTTGAGAATTTACTGAGAAAATGCTTTAAAATGAAATATACATAAATTGAATCATGGAGCTGAGCATCTACACTGGAATAAAAGTTCAAGAATATGTGGAGAAATTAGAGATCATTATCACCAACTAAAAAGGAATGTGAGTCAGTCTTAAAATGACTATGCTGGTACATTATTTATTTACTTACTGTTATTTCTGTGCTTCCTCCATTCTTTTTCATCTTAGATGTCAAAGAATCAGAGGGCAGCATTTGGTGCTTAGTGTAATACTGTCATTGATGTGGCTTTTAGGGCTTTGCATTTTTATCAAGTGAACTTGATTTCTTGCTTATAGTTTCTCTTTTTATTCTCAACTCTTGGAGAGAGCCAGGGAAGTTTCTCCAATGTACAAGTGAGGAAACAGAGACTCTGAGAAGCTAATAGGCTACTCTAAAATAACAAATTTGGTCAAGCCAAAAGTGAGGCTTAAATCCATATTATGACTTATTCCACTGATCATATTGCTTGCATATGTTAATACATATATATGTATTAGTCCATTTTGCATTGCTATAAAGGAATACCTGAGTAATTTATAAAGGAAAGGGGTTTATTTTGGCTCATGGTTCTGCAGGCTATACAAAAAGCATAGGGCTGTCATCTGTTTCTGGTGAAGGCCTTAGGAAACTTACAATCATAGCATAAGGCAAAGGGGAAATAAAATAAATAATGCATATATAAAGAAAAGTCTAAATAAGAAAGTAAAAAGTTTCTAAAATTCCACCACCCAGAAGTGATCACAGTTAACAATTGGCTCCATTTCCTTTGTCTTCAATATTAGTGGAATTATATGTGTATACAGATTTTTATCCAATGTGTTGTTTGTTGGTTGGTTGCTTTGATTAACCTTAGATCAAGAGTATTTTTTCATGTTATTACAGAATCTTTGAACATACAACTGTAAAATGTTGCAATGACATTTTGTCATATGCATATTCCATAATTTATTTAATCAATGACCTATTGTGTGGCACTTAGGTAATGTCTTACTTTTTGCTCCAGTAAATTACAATGAGATGGAAATGTTTACATGTAAATCTTTTATATTTTTGGGTTTTTCCTTAGGTCACAGACTTATGGGCTTACAGGGTCAAAAGCCATTATGATTGTTAAGGCACTTAACATTGCTGACATATTAAATCTGCCTAATAAGTTCAAGTGAAATGCAGGCCTTGCAAGACAATATCTCAACCAACAACAGAGTTCTTTCCTCTGGAAATTCTCTTGTAGGAGAATTAGACACATATTCAATGAATGTGGCAATCTAGGTTCTCACATATAGACTCTCCATAAAGATTGGTAATAACTTCTTTAATGGGCTTTGCTCTCTGTGTTAGCTCATTTTGCATTGTTATAAAGGAATACCTGAGAGTGGGTAATTTATAAAGGAAAGAGGTTTATTTTGGCTCATGCTTCTGCAGGCTATACAAGAAGCATAGGGCTGGCACCTGCTTCTGTTGAGGTCTCAGGAAGCTTACAATCATGGCATAAGGCAAAGGGGAAGCAAGTTTGTCACATGGAGAGAGAAAGAGCAAGACAGATGCCAGGCTCTTTTAAACAACCAGCTCTCATGTGAATTAATAGAGTGAGGACTCACTCATTACCATGGGGAGGGCACCAAGCTATTCATGAGGGATCTGTCCCCATGACCAAAACACCTCCCACCAGGCCCCACCTCCAACACCGGAGATCACATTTTAACATGAGATTTGGAGGGGACAAATATCCAGACCGAATATCCTCCTCCCATTGTCCTTGTTCTAAGATCTTGCTATTACCTGGTTAACTTGATGAGTCTCTGTTAAGGCAGATCATTGTTATACCAAACACCCTCTCTCTGCTATTCCATAATTCATTTCTTTGCTCACTACTCTGTTAGACTGGTTTTTGAGAAATAACATTGTCTGTATATTTTCTACTGTAAAACTACATAACTATTAATAATAGTTCACTCTGGGATTTCAGCCATCTGCTCTTACTTTTCAAAAGAGGAAAAATTCTTCACTTTATCTAGATTGGAGAAAGGCAAGAGATCAGCGAGGGTAGGAAGAGACAGAGACTGCTTTATAATAAAGTCTTCTCTATGGTTTGTAACCTTAGATGACTCCTCTTTCCCTTCTTCTCTTTTATCATTTCTCTTTTCAAAGTAGGTCGTTATTTATTTGTTAGGTGAATACTGTGTGTCAAGTTGTGTTCTGGACTCTGAGGACAGAGAGGTGAATAACAGACACAGAGCTTATGCTCTGGGAGCTTACAAATTAGTGAAGGTGATAGATAATTAATTAAAACAAAGTTTGGTGAATAATTGGATACAGTGGAGGATCAGAACCTAGTCAAGTGGCCTGCAAAGGCCTCCACATAGAAGTGGGATTTATGTTGAAACTTGAAAGGTAACAATAAACTAGCCAGACCAAAGTGGATAAAGGGAAGTGAAATGATCATGTAGGAAGAAGAATTTCAAGCCAGGAGGAATTTAAATTTTCATTTATGATTTAAAAAAATTCTCAGTAAATTTGAAATATAAGGACACTTTCTTAAACTGGGAAAGGATAACTATAAAAAAAACCTACTGCAAGCATACTTAATAGTAGAATGTTAATGCTTTCCTACGTTGAGAATCATAAAATGTCATCAAGAGAAATTTTAAAACATCTGAATAAATAGGCGGATATACTATTTTCATGGACTGCAAAACTCAATATTATAAAGAAGTAATCTCCCTTACTTGATCTTATATTTCAATAGAATACTAGTCAATATTTCAGAATACTGTTTGTGGAAGATCAAAAGCTGATTCTACAAATAAAAACCATAATGAGCTAACACTACCTGTCCACTAGAATGATAAAATTGCAAAGACTGGCAATGCCAAATGTGATGGTGAATTTTAGATGTCAACTTTACTGAATTACGGATTATCTATAGATCTGGTAAAGGATTATTTCTAGGCGTGTCTACGAGGATGTTTCTAGAGGAGATTGGCATGTAAGTCAGGGGACCTAGTGGGGAAGATCTGCCCTGAATGTGTGTGGGCACCATCCAATCAGCTAGGAGCCTGGATAGAACAAAAAGACAATTTTCTCCCTCTTCTGGAACTGTTATACACTCTTCTCATCTTCATGGATATCAGAACTCCAGGTTCGCTGGTTTTTAGACGCCAGGACTTATACTAGAGACCCTGCCTCATCCCCTTGAGTTCTTAGGACTTCTGCCTTGGACATAGAATTTTATCATTGGCTCCCCTGAGTTTGAGGCCTTTGGACTTGGACTGAGCCACACTGCTGGTATCATAGGGTCTCCAGCCTGTAGATGGGCCTGGCCTGTTGTCTCCATAATCATGTAAGCCAATTCTCCTAATAAATCTCCTCTCATACATCTCTATATACATCACATTGTTTCTGTCTTTCTAGAGAATACTGACCAATACACCAAATATTTAGCAAGGATGTGAAGGAGCTGGAATTCTTTCAACTGCTATTGGTGAAAGCACTTTCAATAGTATTTCTCCATTAAAGTTGAGTATATACATTTCTGTATGATCAATAATTTCATTCCTAGGTATATATTCCCTCACTTCCAATGCCTATAAAAGCTTCAAACTAGAAATAACCCAAATGTTCGTGATCTCTAGAGTGCATCAATAAATTCACAGTCATACAACAACATACCATTCAGCAATAAAAATCAGTGAACTAAACCTACTTGTAGCAATAGGAATGAATCAGACAAATATAATACTGAGTGAAAGAATACAGGCACAAAACAATGCACACTGTATAAGTCCAATTCAAACATAGGAAAAAGTAGTCTATTAAGTTAAATGCTTGAATAGTAGTTGCCTTTTAGAAGGCATGCAGTGATGATTGGAAGGAGATATGTAAGTGGCTTCTGGGGTACTGGTAATATATTATACTACCCTATTTTGTGGGTATGTTGACTTTGTGATAATTATTTAAACTATAGAAGTTGAACATATTTATATGTTATACTTCACGTAAAGTTATAAAAACCTATAAGAGGAAACTAAAATGAACCTAAGACCAATTTATAGCTTTAAATGCATATGTATGAAGAAGACGGAATAACAATGGGCTAATATCCTCTTGAATAGAAGAGAAATATAAAACAAATTAAATCCAAAGGAAGTGAAAGAAGGAAATCATAGAAGAAGGATCAGAAATTAGTGAACAAGAAAAGAAATATGTAATAGCTAGGATACACAAAGTTAAAAGTTTCTTTAAAGATGAATAAAACTGACAAACCTCTGGCAAAATGAACCAAGATGTCAGCAATAAAAAGGAGATATGACTTCATATTATGCAGATGTTTAAAAATAAAGGAAATTATGAAAGAGTTATGCCAATAAAATTAAAACTTCGGATGAATTGGCCAATTTCTTAAAAAACTTTATACAAAGAACAAAAAATAGAAAATTGAAGACATTAAATCCATAACTTAAAACCTTCCAAGAAAGAAAACTCCAGAGACTACTTCATTTGTGATTTTTATAAAATAGTTAAAAAATAATGCTATACTTTTACAAAATCAGAGATCAAAAAAGAGGGAGTAGCTTTTTAAAAATTTTAAAAAATTTTGTATTGAGACAGGGTGTTGCTATGTTGCTTAGGTTGGTCTCGAACTCCTGGGCTGTAGAAATCTGCTCGCCTCAGCCTCCCAAAGTGCTGAGATTACAGGCATGAACCACTGTACCCAGTCAAGAGGGAGTAGCTTTAATTTATTAATGCAGAATAACCTTGATAACCAAACCCGACAAAGACATTAGGGAAAAGGAGATTTTATAAGCTAATCTCACTAACATACATTGAAGGAAAAGTCCTGAAGAAAACAGTAGTAAACCTAGATTAAATCCTCTAAATGAAAACATGGGAAAATATCTCCATGACCTAGTAGGAACAAAAAATCTTAAATGAGATGCAAGAGATAGACAAGTTGAGCTTTATTGAAATTAAAACTTCAATTCCACAGAATACATTATTATGAGAGTGAAAAAGAGGGTGAGCCAGGTGTGGTGGCTCACACCTGTAATACTAGCATTTTGGGAGGCTGAGGCAGGAAGGTCGCTTGAGGCCAGGAGTTTGAGACCAATCTGAAAAACATAGTGAGACCCCATCACTACAAAAAATTAGCTGGGCATGGTGGTCTGTGCCCGTAGTCTCAGCTACTTGGAAGACTGATGTGGGAGGATCTCTTGAGCCCAGGAGATCAAAGTTGTAGTGAGCCATGATTGTACCACTGCACTCCAGCCTGGATGACAGAGTAAGACCCTCTCTCTCTCTCAAAAAATAAATAAATAAATAATAGTAATAATTAAAAAATAAAAGGAAGATAGGAAACTGTCAGAGGCTGTTACAGTTATCCAGGGCCCTCCTTCCTTCCTGCAGGATGTTGCCTCTATTCTCTCTGCCTGAATACTTAGTACATACACTCTTTCTGCCTAGCTACTCTAACTTGCCCTTCAAATATCAGCTCAGTCTTTCCTTCCTCTAGGAAGCTTACGTTTTCCTTCTCTCCATTAAACTTCATTGTGGGTTTCATAATATTTATGGCTCGATTATGAGAATTATCATATTTGAAGCTTTACATTTATTTGAATGCTTACTTGGTTAGTATCTGCTTCATCTACTAAATTGTGAAGATCAATCATGTCTGATTTTTGCACAATTACTGGATCTTCAGTGCTTGTATATAGGGGCTCAGTAGATATTTTTTGTTTGTTTGTTTTTTTGAGACAGAGCTTTGCTCTGTTTCCCAGGCTGGAGTGCAGTGGCTTGATCTCAGCTCACTGCAACCTCTGCCTCCTGAGTTCAAGTGATTCACCTGCCTCAGCCTCCTGAGTAGCCGGGATTACAGGCATGTGCCACCATGTCTGGCTAATTTTGGTATTTTTAGTAGAGACAGGGTTTCGTCATGTTGCCCAGGCTGATCTCAAACTCCTGACCTCAGGTGATCTGCCCGCCTTGGCCTCCCAAAGTGCTGGGATTACAGGTGTGAGCCACCGCACCCAGCCAATATTTGTTAGATGAATACATGAACAAGGGAATAGATGAATAAATACAATTCTGCATAAGCCTCAGAATAGAAGTCAGGAAAAAGTAGGGGGAGGAGTATGAATATGGCTATAAAAGGGCCATATGAGGGATCCTTATAGTGATAAAAGGGTTCCCTTATCTTGACTATATCAATGTCCATATCTGGGTGTAGCAAAATATTACTACTGGGGGAAAATGAATAAAGGGTACATGGGATCTCTCTGAATCTACAATTAACTCAAAATAAAGTTTAAAAAATAGAAGTAATGCCCAACCAATAGAAGTTGGCCTAGAACACTTTTCTCTCCATTGAGTTAAAAGGTGAAGAAAGCCCCCAAACAATTTAATGTGGCTACTGATAGATTTCTCCATTAAATGACAACTGTCACAACAGTGGAGTCGATATGCACATCTACATTCTCCTCCTGTAAATGCTTGGCTAGAGGAAAACACTCAGATGCAATTTTTGGGACATATAGATGGTATCAAATTTGAATTCAATGTTCCATACATTTTGCTACAGTTTGGGAGGAGCAAAGGGTGGCCCTTTTGAGGATGCTATATCCTCTGTAGTCATGGTCTGGCATTACTGGTATTGTAAGAGATGAGCACAGGATTCAGATCTATCCTTAAGTATCCTGGAGAAATATATCTTCTCTTCACGCTGTGCTCAGCAGAAATACTAATTTATGATGGAAGTGACTATAACTAGGCCCTGGTCAGAAAGTTGTCTGTGACCTGCAGATGCCAGAGTATTTGCCATTGGTTTAGAAAGCTGAGAGAAGAGAACTTTTAATATATCAGTGGTAGCTGGGCTCTATCCCAATCGGGAGAAAAAAATATTGCAAAAATGTCTTAGTGAGACGTTATTTGGGGACACATAAAACAGGAGAGAGGCTCTATAAATGAGGTTATATTCAGAGATCTATACAGATGATCTCTATTACTTTCTCTCTATATATATGCATACTTTCCCTCTATATATATGCACACCCATAAACATGTGTGTATTTCTTATATAATCTCTGAATATGACTATATATACACATATTTATAATCTTATATTAGGATTTTCTTTCTCTTTAGGCATGTTGTGGTAGTTGCGGAAGATTCCTTCTAGATTTGGTCAGTGTCTGGTTAGTATAAATGTGCATTTTTTTCCTAAAGCATAAGGAAAATTTTATTTTAAATTCTTATAAACTAACTTTTCAAAAAATTCATTTGCGTATTTTTTATATAGTTCTTTGAGTACTTCTTTTGATTTTTCCCCTAACTTACACCCTGCCTCCTCCTTTCTACTATTTTCTTTGATTACTATCCTCTCATAGAATTGGCAGGACAAAATAACCCTGCAATTATATATTGTAACTGCTCAATAATAGCAAGCTTAGTGCTTAAGAGCTTCACACAATGGGTTGGTACAAAGATAGGACCCCTTCAGGTCATCTCTGCTGAAGATATTTATCATCATACAGATGTGAATAGAGTCATCTGAGAAAATGGTTTACGAAAAAAATAATAATTCAGAGGATGTTGGATGAGAGTGGCCAAAATTCCGTGGGCCACAAACCCACTATCAAATGAGAATAACAAAATAACAGAACACACAGAAACAGCATTTGATTGTTGCTGAAATGAAAGAAGGTTTGTGGGAAGGAAGCTGAAGATCACTGGGTAGAATCAAGCCTTGTTTTGAAATCTGATTACTAAGAAATGAGAGGGAGTAAGCAGCCTATTAGATTAAAGGGCTTGTGAAAACCTATCAGCCACTCTGAGCACACTTGCAGAGGCAGTAATGAAACCACTAAGATGTGCAAAGATAGACATAGATTTTCTGGGGGAAGAAATAACAAGAAAAATGGGGGTGAGAGTTGGCAAATACTTTCTTGCCAACTTTCAAAAGCTCTATTCTTTGCAACTAATGGATACTATGTTAGTCTTTATAAAGCTGAGCTCTAGGTAATTTTTTTTCTTATATAACAAAGTGCCTTAGAAAATAGACCCGAACCAAAACATTGCTAGGAAAAGAACTTAAAAAACTTGGGTTGAAGATTTCAGAGGTAAGTTATTTATGGCTTTCTTAAAAATCTCTAAAATTAAGCAGAAATTATGATCAAGGTCACAATATCACATATTCGGACTAACTATGGGCTAGTTGAGTTTTATGTTCTTAGGTAAAGAAAGAAAAAGCAACAAAGGAGAGTGAACAGGCCTCAGAGACATGTGGCAGCGTCAACAAAAGAAAACATGGAACCATGAACTGTCTGCTGGAGACATACTTTTGATTCAAAGACACAAACAAGTTGAAAGTAAAAAAAAAATGGAAAAAGATATATCATGAAAACAGTAATCAAAACAGAGCTGGATGGCTATACTAAAATCAGAAAAAAATAAACTTTAATACAAGAATTTATACTAGAGACAAATACATTTGTAAATCCATATTCACCTAACAACAGAGCTGCATGAAGCAAAAATTGACTTTGAATTAAAGGGAGAAATAGACAATTGAATAATAACAGTTGGATACTTCAATGACCCATTTTCAATAATGGATAGAACAACTAGACAGAGACAAACAAGGAAACAGAAGACTTAAATAAGTATATTAAGCAACTAAACCTAACAGGTATCTATAGAACGCTCTACCCAACAACAGCAGAAACCCATTCTTCTCATGTTACATTGTCTAGATTGGCCATATATTAGGCTATAAAACAAACCTCACTAAATTTGAAACAATTGAAATCATACAGCTTTGGTGCTACAAACACAAATAAATTAAATTAGAAGTCAGTAACATGATAAGATTTGGAGAAGTTATAAACATGTAAAATTAAACAACACACTCCTAAATAATCAATGGGTCAAAGATATAAAATTAGAAAATACTTTGAGATTAATAAAAATCAAAACATGACATACCAAAATGTATGGAATACAGCTAATGCTGTGCTTAGAGAGAAATGTACTGCTATCAGTGCTTATATTTTTTAAAAAAGGAGAAAGATTGCTGTTGATAGTCTCTTTTGAGGTGCAGAAGCTTTTTGTCTAATTAGATCCCATTGTCAATTTTTGTTTTTGTTGCATTTGGTTTTTATGTCTCTTTCATGAAATCTTTGCCTGGTCCTATGTCCAGAGTGGTATTTCCTAGGTTATCATCCAGGATTTTTACACTTTAAGGTTTTACATTTAAGTTTTCAATCCATCTCGAGTTGCTTTTTTGTATATGGTTTAAGAATTGAGTCCAGTTTCAATCATTTGCATATGGCTAGCCAGTTATTCCAGCACCATTTGTTGAATAGGCTGTCATTTTCCCATTGCTTGTTTTTGTCAACTTTGTCAAAGATCAGATGGTTGTAAGTGTCTGTCATCATTTCTGGGCTCCCTATTCTGTTCTATTCTATGTGTCTGTTTTACCAGTACTGTGCTGTTTGGTTACTGTAGTCTTGTAGCATTACTTGTAGTCAAGTAATGTGATGCCTCCAGCTCTATTATTTTTAATTAGGATTGCCTTGGCTATTCAGGCTCTTTCTTGGTTCCAAATGAATTTTAAAATAGTTTTTCTCTTATTCTGTGAAGAACGTCTTTAGTAGGTTGGTAGGAATAGCAGTAAATCTGTAAATTGCTTTGGGCAGTATGGTCATTTTAACAACATTTATCTTCCTATTCATGAGCGTAGAATGTTTTTCCACTTGCTTGTGTAAACAGATAACCTACAGAATGAGAGAAAATATTTGCAAACTATGTATCTGACAAAGGTCTACTATTCAGCATCTATAAGGAACTTAAACAAATTCATAAGCAAGAAAACAAGCAACCTCATTAAAAAGCGGGCAAAGAACATGAACAGACACTTTTCAAAAGAAGGCATACACACAGCTAACAAGCATATACTAAATGGCCAACATTACTAATCATTTGAAAAATGCAAATCAAAGCTGAAATGAGATACCATCTCACACCAGTCAGAATAGCTACCATTAAAAAGTAAAAAAAAAAAAAAAAAAAAAAACCCTAAAACAGATGCTGGCAAGGTTGTGGAGAAAAGGGAATGTTTATATACTCCTGATGGGAATGTAGTTCAGCCATTGTGGAAAGCAGTTTGACAATTTCTGAAAGAATTTAAAACATGATTACCACGTGACCCAGCAATCCCATTATTAGGGATATACACAAAGGAATATAAAACATTCTACCATAAAGACACATGCAAGCATATGTTCATCACAGCACTATTCACTATAGCAAAAATATGGCATCAACCTAAATGCCTGTCAATAGTAGACTAGATAAAGGAAAATATGGTACATATACATCATGGAATACTATACAGACATAAAAGGGAACAAAATCATGTATTTTGCAGCAAAATGGATGGAGCTACAGGCCATTATTCTAAGTGATTAGCAGGAATAGAAAACCAAATGCCACATGTTTTCACTTATAAATGGGAGCTAAATGTTGAACATACATGGACACAAAGAAGAGAACAACAGACATTAGAACCTACTTGAAGCGGGAAGGGTGAAAAGAGGATGAGGATTGAAAAATTACCTATTGGGGTACTATGCTTATTACCTGGGTGATGAAATAATCTGTGCTTCAAACCTCCGCAACATGCAATTTACCTATATAACAAACCTGCACATGTACCCTGAACCTAAAATAAAAGTTAAAAAAAGAGATCTCAGATAAAGAACCTAGTCTTTCATCTTAAGAAACTAGAAAATAAAAAGCAAATTAAACCTCAAATAAGAAATAAGGAAATAAAGAATAAGGCAGAAATAAAATAGAGAATAGAAAAATGATAGAGGAAATCATTCAATAAATATAGTTCAACATTTTTATGTGTCAGGCATTGTACTAGGTGTAGTTGTCACTATGTCTGTCCTATCCACTTGACTATGGGCTTCTTGTAAAGAAAAAGTTTGAGTGAATTGTTTTTATGTCTCCAGTAGTGCTTTGTACCTAATATTTAATGACATTTGTATTTGTATAATGCGGCCCATCCGATTGAATAATTAGTACTCACGGAATGGTATACTTTTATCAACAACACTCAGATGTACCTACAATCGGTTATAACTCTTTTGGTAATAATATCAATAGCTAGAAATAAGTGAATACTTTCTAAATTGCAGACTCTACCTTAGCTCTGATGTCCACTGAAATTTGGAAAAAGGTATGAGTAATCACGGCTTGTTTTCAATATATAAAAGTCAATTGTATTTTTGTTTCTTCTACTTTTAATTCACCCACAATACTTGTACGTATTTATCGGGTACCATTTGATGTTTTGATGCATGTGCACATTGTGAAAGATCAAATTAAGGTAATTTGCAAATATATCACCTCAAACATTTATCATTTTTTTGTAGTGAAAACCTTAACAATTCTCTCTTCTAGCTATTTTGAAACATACAATATATTGTTTTTAATTATAGTCACCCTACTATGTGATAGAACACCAGAACTTATTCCTCTTGTCTAATTGTAACTTAAGAAATGTCTATTTAGGTCATTTGCCCATCTTTGAAATTTGATTATTTGTTTTGTTTTTGTTTTGCTATTGAATTGTTTGCATTCCTTATATATTCTGATTACTGATCCCTTGTCAGATCGATAGTTTAAATATATTATTCCATTCTGTGAGATATCTCTTCACTCTGTCGATTGTTTTCTTTGCTGTTCAAAAGCTTTTTGGATTGATTTAGTCCCAATTGCCTATTTTTGCTTTAGTTTCCTGTGCTTTTGAGGTTCCATACAAAATATCTTTGCTAAGATCAATATCCTGAAGTATTTCCCCAAATGTTTTGTTCTAGCAGCTTTCTTCTTTCTAGTAATTTTAGGTCTTACATTTACATTTTAATCCATTTTGAGTTAATTTTTGCATATGGTGAGAGATAGGGGTCTAGTTCCATGTCTGCATGTACATACTCAGTTTTCTCCACACTATTTATTGAAGAGATTACCCTTTCCCCAATATGTATTTTTGGCATCTATGTTGAAAATCAGTTGGTTGTAAGTCTGGATTTATTTCTAACTGTATTCTATTCCCTTGGTGTATATGCCTGTTTTTATGCCACTACCATGCTATTTTGGTTATTACAGCTTTGTAGTACATTTTGAAGCCAGGTATGTGATCCCTCTAGCTTGGTTCTTTTTGCTTAAGATTGATTTGGCTATTTGGGGTCTTTTATGGTTCCATACACATTTTAGGATTTTTCTTTCTATTTCTATGAAGAATATCGTGGATATTTTGACAGGTATTACATTGAATCTGTAGATTGTTTTGGGTAGTATGGACACTTTAACAATTCCAATTCTTTAAATCAATGAACATGGGGGTATTTTTCTGTATCTTTCTATTTATTTGTGTCCTTTTCCATTTTTCATCAATGTTTTATAGTTTTTCTTGTAGATATTTTTCACTTTCTTGGCTAGGTTTATTCTTAGGAATCTTATTTTTTGTGCTATTGTATTGCAAATGAGATTTTTTTCTTGATTTTTAAAGATAGTTTACTAATGCCATCTAAAAATACTACTGATTATCTTAAGTTGATTTTGTGTCCTGCTACTTTACTAAATTTGTTTATTAATTATAACAGGCTTTGGTGGAGTCTTTAGGGTTTTCCATCCCTAAGATCATGTTGTCTGCAAACAGGAACGTTTTGACTTTTTTCTCTGCAATTTAGATGCCTTTTATCTCTTTCTCTTGCCTTGTTGCTCTGGCTAGGACTTCTGGTACTATGTTGAATAGAAATGATGAATGTGGGCATCCTTATAGACCTTAGAAGAAAAACTTTCAACCTTTCATTATTCACTGAGATATTAGCTATGGATATGTCATATATGGCTTTTATCATTTTCAGGCACATATCTTCTGTGCCTAATTTGTTGAGACTTTTTATCATGAAGGGATGTTGAATTTTGTCAATTGTTTTGTCTGCATTTATTGAAATAATCATATAATTTTTGCTCTTCATTTTGTTAATATGATGAATAATATTTATTGATTTGCAAATGTTGAACCATCCTTGCTTCCATAGGATGAACCCTACTTAATCATGGTGAATTATTTTTTTAATGTGCTATAGAATTCAGTTTGCTATTTTGTTGAGGCCTTTTGCCTCTGTATTTATCAGAGATATTGGCCTACAGATTTCTTTTTTGTGATTGTTGTGCCCTTGTATAAGGATAATGTTGTGATTATCCTTGTATAAGGATAATGTTGTGATTATCCTTGTATAAGGATAATGTTGTGCCCTTGTATAAGGATTGTTGTGCCCTGGAATAAGGATAATACCAGCCATATAGAATGATTTTGGAAGAATTCTGTCCTCTTTAATTTTCTGGAGTAGATTGAGAATAACTGGTATTAGTTCTTCAAGTGTTTGTTAGAATTCAGCAATGAAGCCATCAGGTCCTGGGCTTTTCTTTGATATAAACTTTTTTTATTAATAATTCAATCTTGTAACTCATTATTAGTCTGTTCAGATTTTCTGTTTCTTCATGATTCAATCTTGGTAAGTTGTATTTGTTCAGGAATTTATCCATTTCTGATAGGTTCTCTAATTTTCTGGCATATAGTTGTTAATAATAGCCTCAGATGATCCTTTGTATTTCTGTGGAATTAGTTGTAATGTCTCCTTTTAGTCTCTGATTTTATTTATCTGAGTCTTTTTTTCTCAATTAGTCTGTCTAAAAGTTTATGTGTTTTGTTTATTTTTTTAAAAAGCAACTTCATTAACTTTTGTACTTTTAATTCTTAGTTTCATTGATTTGTTTTACCTTTATGACTTATTTCCTTCTACTAAGTAAGGGTTTTGTTTGTCCTTGTTTTTCTTATTCCTTGAGGTGCAATATTAGATTTTATATTTGAGGCTTTTCTTCTTCTTTGATGTAAATGCATTGCTATAAATTTTCCCTCTGAGTACTACTTTTGCTGTATCCCATAGATTTTGGTATGTGTGTTTCCATTCTCTTTTGTTTCTAGAAGTTTTTAAAATTTCCCTTTTAATATTTTTATAATTCATTCGTTGTTCACGAGCATGTTTTTTAAAACTTCCATGTATCTGTATGGTTTGCAAAGTTCCTCTTGTTATTGATTTCTACTTCCATACCATTGTAGTAAGCACCAATTCTTAATACGATTTCAATTTTTTACAATTTGTTGAGACTTATTTTGTGGCCCACTAAATGGTTTATCTTGGATGATGTTACATGTGCACTAGAGAATAATGTGTATTCTACTAATGTTGGATGGAAAGTTCTGTATATATCCTTAGGTCCATTTTGTCTTAAGTATAGCTCAATTTCAGTAGTTTTTTAATTTTCTATCTGCTTAATCTGTCCATTGTTGGAAGTAGGGTATTGAAGTCCACAACTATTATTGTTTTGCTATCTGTTTCTCCCTTCATGTCCATTAATGTTTGCTTTATTAGGTGCTCCAATATTGTGTGCATATATATTTACAATTGTCATGTCTTCTTGATAAGCTGGTGCTTCACCGTTAAATGATGACATTTGTCTCTTGTGGCAGTTTTTGACTTGAAGTCTATTTTACATGACATAAATATAGTCACCTCTGCTCTATTTTGGTTAGCATTTTCATGAAATATCTTCTTCTTCCCATTTACTTTCAGCCTATGTGCGTCCTTAAGGTTTAAGTGTGAATCTCTCAAAGGCAGAATATATTTGGATCTTCTTTCTGTAAAATGCATTTAGCCCCTCTGTGTCCTTGGATTGGAGAATTTAGTTAATTTACATTCAAAGTAATTATTGATAGGTAAGGACTTACTACTGTCAGGTTGTTAATTTCCTACTGGTTGTTTTGTAAATCCTTTGTTCCTTTTTTCCTCTCTTGTTTATCTTTGTGATTTGCTGATTTTCTTCGGTGTTAATTTTGATTTTCTTTTTTTATTATATATGTATTTGCTATAGTTTTATCGCGTTGTGAACATCATGAGGTTATCATAGAACATCTTATAGTTAATAATAGACAATTTGACATTGATAACTTCAGTCACATACAAAAACTCTAAGCTTTTACCTTTCTCTCCACAATTTATAATTTCAGTGTCACAATTTATATTTTATATTACATATTTCTTAACAATTTATTGCAACTATTATTACTTTTGACTGTTTTGACTTTTAACCTTCACGCTAGATATATGTGTGAATATATACAAAATGTCATAACAGTATTGGTCTGTTTTCGACTTGACTATATATTTACCTTTACCAGTGAACTTTTTACTTTCATATGTTTTCATGTTAGTGATTAGTGTCTTTTCACTTCTACTTTAAGAACTCCCTTACGCATTTCTTATAGGATAGGTTTAGTGATGATATAGTCTCTCAACTTTTGCTTATCTGGAAAATACTTTTTTTTTCCTTTATTTCTGAAGTACCTCCTTGCTGGGTATAGTATTCTTCACTAGCAATTATTTTTCTTTCGGCATTTAAATGCATCATCCCATTCTTTCCTGGCCTGCAGGATTTCTGCTGAGAAATCAGCTGATAGTTTAATAGAGATTCCTTTATATATGATTTGATGCTTTTCTCTTGCTGCTTTTAAAATTGTCTATTTGTCTTTGACTTTTGGCAATTTAATTATAATGTGCCTCAGTGAGGACTTCTTTGTGTTAAGTCTGTTTGGGAACCCTTGAGCTTTATGCATCTGGCTGTCCATATCTCTTCCAAAACTTAGAAACTTTTCAACAATTATTTCATTAAATAAGCTTTCTGTTCCTATGTTTGTCTTTTCTCCTTGAATTCCTATGAATGTTTGTTTGCTCAGCGGTGTCCCATAAATCCTGTAGGATCTCTTCAATCTTTTTCATTCTTTTTTTTTTCCTTCTAACTGGGTAATTTCAAAAGATTTATCTTCAAGTTCAGAGATTCTTCTGCTTGATCCAGTCTGCTGTTGAAGGTCTCTATCATATTTTTTTATTTCATTCAATGAATTGTTTAGATAAAAGATTTCTGTTTGATTCCTTTTTATGACATGTAACTTTTAAGTTTTTCATTCAGATCATGAATTGTTTTTCTGATTTTGTTGAATTGTCTGTCTTCTCTTGTATCTTGCTGAGTTTCCTTAAAATCATTATTCTGAGTTTCTCTTCAGGCACTTCATAGATTTCTTTTTCTTTGAGGTCAATTCCTAGGGCATAATTATGTACTTTTGGTGTTCTTATATTCCCTTGATTTTTTATGTTTCTTGTGTTCCAGCATTGATGTCTCCCCAACCAATGGAGCAATTTTCTCTTCGAAACTTTACAAGGTGGATTTTTTCAAGAAAGACTTTCACATGGAGAAAGGTCTTAGTGTGCTGGTTGGGAAGGGTGTAGTGATTCTATTTTTGAGTAGATGCAGTGGTATAGCCTCCATGCAGTTTCTTCAACTGAAACCAATGTCAGTGAGGACTGTGAGTGTCTTAGTGGCCTAGGCTGTAGGAGTTTATGGCAGCAATGGCAGCAGCATAGATTGTTAGGGTCCACAGTGGCAAGGGCTTTTGGGGCCCTCCTATTCTTGTTTTCCCTGCAATGGGAAGATTTAACTGAAGGGTCTTAGGCTCAGGGCCTCATGAGCCTATTGTGGTACTTAGGACTTAAGGTTCAGGTTCACTCTCTGAGGCAGGACTGGATGTAGATTGTCTATAGTGCTACTTAGCTATGACTCTGAGGCCCCTTAAAGCAGCCTGGGCACTGGGGCTGGGTTATACTGTGAATCTGACCATATGGGGTGGGGCACAGCACTGGCCAAACTTTGGGGAAAAATGAGTGGTTTGGAGGTTTGGGCCCAGAAAGCTACAGCTACAATTCAGGAACCAGAGCCAATAGGGCACTGTGGCAATTCAGATCCTGAGGGATGAGTTATTGTATAGTGATCACTCTGGACCCTATACAATACCTCATCACCCAGGCATGACATGACTTGGAAGTACCCTACACTTTCTGAGGTAGGTACAGTAGCAACAAGGATCCCAGAATGGCAGAACACAGCCGTCACTTGAATCGTGGGGGGCAGTGAGCACAGTGATGACTTCACTCCCCATGGAGGAGGGTGTCTCAGCTTAGACTCTAGAAGACTAATTCAAGTTCAAGGAAGCAGGGCCCTAGAGTTGTTTGGCCTGAGGACCAGTGTCTCAGCTCAGCCACTTCTCTGTTTCCCTGGATGAGGGGTACCACATCATCTCAGTCCTGGGATACCTGACTGCTTGGCTCAGCAAGCCTCTTGGCCTCATACCCAAGAGGCAATGGGCCACTTCAGCTCAGACCCTGGGGACATGACTTCTCTGGGAAGCCAAGGTACTGTCTTCCCAGGAGGCAGGCACCACTTCAGCTCAGACACAGAAAGACAAGACATACAGAGACTAGGAGGAGTAGGTGGAGCAGTTCTGCCAAGGAGCTGTTTCCTTGGGAGACAGTGAACAGCTTCAGCTCTAGTCCCAAGAAATAAGGTGCAGAAGTTACTGGGTGGCAGGGGTCAGGTAGATGGAGCAACTCAGCCAAGGCATGTTTCTCCAGGAGAGAGTGCACAGCTTCAGCTCAGGCCCTGAGGGGCAAGGCACAGCAGTGGCTAGGAAGGGTAGATGAGGCAGCTTCAAGGCCACATGCTGCCATGGGCTGGGATGTAGCGGCAGCTTGGCTGAGAGATGGTAAGCCACCAGACAGGGGAGATTCAGTGGTGACTAAAACTCAGGAATGGAATGGTGTTGTGGCCATTCACTCCTGGAGGGGAACACACTCCAGCAGTAGCTCCAGTTCCAAGATGGCATAGTGCAGTAGCCACATGGGCCACAGGGTTGGGGCACAGTGTCAGCTCCTTCCCTTGGGGAAACACAGCTGTGTGGATCTAGGCAGCTCCCTCAGCTGGCCTTAGTGACTGTGAGAACTGCAGGGGTCCCTAGTGGTAAGGACTGTAGGCGTCCTAGGTATTAATGGGGGCTGCTGGGATCTGTTTATTTTTTACCCACAGGGAGAAGTCCCTCCTGGTTCTAAGCTGATCCTCACTGGGGGATAGGATGGCAGAGGCCAGGTGTTCCCTTTGGTTCTCAATGTGGCCATCCTGTGCTCTACAAAGATTTTTAGACTCTTTTGATGTACTCTAGTGCTCTCCTTTAGTTATTTTCGTCAAAATGTGGTTTGTTCATTGTTTTGGCCATCTTGGTTGTGGGGGAAGAACACTAGAAGCTTCTAGCCAGCCATCTTGCTGACATCACCTCGAGTTTACTGGCCTTTTTATAAATGAGAGGACTGAAGTTTGAGTTCTAGGTCAAGGACACATGGTAATAAGCGTGTTAGAGAAGAGTTTTAAACCAAAGCCTGTAGTACTATTCCCACCATACCATGCTAAGTATTAAAGTAAACCCTCGCTTGCAATTGGACAGATTATTGGGTACAAACAAGACACTAAAGGAATCCTTGTCCCAGTGTGCTCAAATAAGTGACCTCTGAGAGCAGCTGTCCAGGCAGGCACAGCTCTCCATGAGGGATGCCTGTGGCAAGCTCTCTAACAGTGGCTGCTGCCTGTCGCGGACAGCTAACTTCCAGATCTCAATGCTGACACCCATGTAAGGCCTCCCAAAATTGATTTTCCCTTGTATAATGGCTTTTGTACCCTTTAGCAACCCAGGCTTATTTTTTGATTGAACTAGACCCTAGTAATTTCCAGACTTAATGGATTTCAGAAGTTCTGAAATGCTGAACTGTTAGAGAAATGCATAACCTACATGTGGCCACAGAGAGAATCTTCCTCATAAGCCAACTGCACTCTAAATATTGAAATGTCATTTTCACAGCTATGCAGTTTTTCCAGATGGATTATTTTTCAAAATGGTTGACATTAGCAAAAAAACTCTTGCTATTAAAAAACTGCATAATATTCTGTTAATGAAAATGTGAATAAAAATGTCTCTAATGTCACTTGTCCCTAATTAAATTTTTCACAAGAATGTTGTCAGCAACATACTGTGATTCTGTTAAATAGGAAAAGGAGTTACATTACATGGCTTAACAATGTTCCTGGAGTTACTTCCATAAGGAAAAGTGATTAGAGCCATTCCAGCTAATGACCACAATGTACAATAGTCATCTGAAGTAAGCATCTTCAGATTGCAATCAACACTTCCACATAATAGCAAATTTGAAATTTTAACTGGTTTCTGGGTTTATCTTAGTTGGTGTCTCATTTTGTGTTTCCCTGTGATTTAATACCAAGTGTCTGTGTTGCAAAGTTTTGTTTTGTTTTAAACTTTCAAAATTGAGGCACAACATGCACAGACAGGTGTATAAATCTTCAGTGAACAACTTAATAAGTGTTTGCATATGTATATGTCTGTGCAGTTACCACCCAGGTCAAGTTATAGAATATTTTCAGTACCCGAGAAAGGTCATTTGTGCCCCTTTTCAGTCAACAGCCTCTTCAGAGGTCACCATATTTTTCCTTCTGTCATTATATATTTGTTTTGCTTGCTCTTGAGCTGCACAGCAGTACCCTTTATGCTTCTGGTTCGTTTTGCATAATACTGTTCCTGTGCGATTCATTCATGGTGCATGTGGCAGTAGTTCATTCTTCTTTGTTCTGTGTAGTATTCCATCATACCACGTTTCCTTTTAAGAATCATAGCTGGCCAGGCATGGTGGCTCATGCCTGTAATCCCAGCACTTTGGGAGGCCGAGGCGGGTGGATCACCTGAGGTTGGGAGTTCAAAACCAGCCTGGCCAACATGGCAAAACCCTGGCTCTACCAAAAATACAAAAATTAGCATGGTCTGGTGGCAAGTGCCTGTAATCCCAGCTACTCAGGGAGGCTAAGGCACAAGAATCACTTGACTCCCAGAGGCAGAGCTTGCAGTGAGCCAAGATCCCACCACTGCACTCCAGCCTGGGCAATAGAGCAAGACTCTGTCTCAAAAAACAAAAACAAAAAAACATAGCCAAGCTAATCACAGACTCACTCAATGTGGGGTGAACCTCTCCATCACTGCCTGCAAAGGATAAATTAAATTTAAAAAAATGCTATCATCTTATCTCCTCCTACAGAGAGGAAAGAACCATCATCTACCCAGAAAAATTTCATCTGACATAGGCAGACGAGTCAGCCCTTTATTGGGTCAGGGCTATTTTACTTGTCAAACAACTGCCTCTATGATGCTTTGCAATATCCAGGGATCCCTGATAAGAAGGTGGTATTGTTAATTGACAAGCATGGAAGAAAATATTGCCAGTTTGATTCATAATCAGTAAATCATATTTAGCGATATACATATCACCAGCAGTTTGAAGAGGAGACAGTTGCTAGGAGCAGTTCACTTAAGTCAAGCATTGATAGTACTCAGGCCCGAGTCACACTGATGCTCAGTGCAGAGACCCAGGTAGAATGTACGAGGACTATAAAGAGGCTCCACAGACAGTGCTCACCACAAACATAAAGGAGCAGAACAAAATAAGATGGATAATGAGCTTTAAGAAATGAAACCTTTTACTAAGGTAGATTTTACATAGAAATACAATAGTGTTATGTATCTGGACACATAGAAACACAGGGGTGGAGATCAACAAAGAACTCAGAGCCTAGAATATCTCTTAACACTTAAGGCTTGTTTTTATAATCTTGTAGGAGGTTGAAACATTCTGGTTTCAGCCTGCCATAAAGTGCATGGAAGTCCAGACCTTATCAGTGCATTGTCATAGTGAAAGCCAGTCATGCAAGTATTTATGAAAACTAGAAGCAGAGGAACATTTGATGAAAGAGAAAAAAAAGGAGGATGTTATAATATTCATACATAATGAAAGGATGAACTTGAGGAGAGAGCAGGGTTTTTAAACTACTTTAGCTCTACCTTTTCAATTTTATTAATAAAATAAATACTTAATTGTGTCTACGACTTACTAATTTGTTCATTCAGCTAGTTTTATTGAGCATCTTCCATATACCAGAACAGTGAAAGAGTCTCGTAGGTAGCAATGCCCTTTGTCGAAGGCAGCTACCCTGAATCTGCATCTTTATTTTCCAAGGACTTTTTTTTTTCCCGTAGCTGTTTTTGCTGCCTGCACTTTCAAGTCTGTAACTATATTTACAGTTTTCTTTTCGCCTTTGACATTTGCACTTCTCAACTTAATGCTTCAGTAACTCTCCATGCCCTTTACGTATCTTGCAGCTAATAACTATGCTGCTTACTTAAGAAGTTACAAGGAATCTCAAGTTGGAATGCTTTGAGAAATATGAGCCAACAGCTCCTATTCCCTGACTCTGCATTTTCTGAGCATGGTTTGCAAAGTAGAAGCTTTGGGGAATTGCTTGGGTGTGGGAAGAAGGAAAAGGAGGCATCGGCCTAAAATTTGAAGTCCTTGTAATGAAGCCCTTGGACTTTTAAAGTCCCCTATAATAAGAAAGGAACAATTTCCTTCATTAATTAGTCGTAGATGGTTTGAGAAACTTTGCCTACTATGCAAATTGCACAGTGCTCAGGACAGGAGATTCAAGAAGAGATGTCATTCTGGAGCTCAGCTGGGTTCATTCTGGCTTGAGAAAGAAGATTCTAGGAGGAGGAATGGAGAAGACAGAATGGACCAAGAGAATTGATCTTGAAAACAGAGAGAAAGCATCAGACTGCAGTTGAAGTTACAATGTTACAACATGTGTCCCATTTGTTGAGCACTTATGTGCCAAACCCTGTGTCATTCCAAGAGCATGTAGTATAAGCTTCCCAACAACCCTATGGGGGCAGTTACTATTATTTTTGTCATATCAAAGATGAAGAGACTGAAGGTCAGATGCTTTCTGTAGATCACAGAGCTGGTAAGTAGCAGAGCTGCAACTCGAACTCAGGTCTGAGCGACCCCAAAACCCAGGGTTTTAGCCATGTGCCATGCCATCTCCATGTTATCTCTTTGTTGAGATAAGGGAAGATATACAGGACAGGGTGATTTTCACTGGAAAGTGAAGGTGGTCAGGGGCAGGGGTACCTGCATGTCTGGAAATGGAGAATAGAAGGATGAGTCTTTGGCTTTTATAAAAGCCAATGTTCTCTGAAAACCTCAGAATACCCACTATTCTGAGTATTCGGGCAGCTCTACTTGTGGATATCACTGCCAATCAAAACTTGGATATGTCCTTCTAAGGAACCCTGGTTTTCTCATCTCTGTTCCTCAACCACTCTGAAGATAAGCAAGAACCTCTTTAACTGGAGCAGCTTGTTAACCTTCCAGAGAGCTCTCTTGCTTCTGACACCTTGACTGCCTCTCATCATGCTGCTGATGTTGTTATTCTCCTTTCACAGTGGAGACTGAGCCACAGGAGCCTACACGGAATCTAAACTAGACGGGTTCCTGCCCCTGTCTTCTTCCTCAGGCTGGCACAGTTATTTGTGGGTCCATCTATGTAAGCATAGAACAAAGAACCAGTGTAAATTTTGGTCAGAATTTAAATTAGATTCCAGAAGGTTCACAAACTTGCCTTCCTCTTTCTCTTCCTCTCTTTCCCCTCCTTCTCCTCCTTCCTCTTTTTTATTGCTTTTATTTTTCCTTCTAAGGAAACAGATCTGAAAGATTCAATGCACTTGGTCATTAGAGTCCTTCTAGAGCCAGATCCATGAACTGTTTCTGAGAGATGCAGAGAGCAGTGGCTCATCCAGCCAAGTTGAAGACCCTGGCATGGGCAGAGCAGCAAAGACCCCCAGAGTGTCTGGAATCACTAAGAATTGTTGCATGCCCACAGCTGGCTCTATCCACTAGAGTTGGGCTATGGTCTTATCCTAAAAAGCACAGACCCTTTACCATGTGCCAACTCTGCCAGGAGCTAGGCTGTGTGCTGGGGATTTGGAGTTAAATAAAACATAATTCAGGTGAAGTGTGTGGGGGGATAAGCATCGTAACAACGTGCCCTTGATGTGCTAAGATGAAGTGCAAAATCAACTGTGTCAATAATATACTACAGCACTGCTGAAGAAAAAAGAATCGATTATGCATTGGGTAAGGAGAAGAATTGGGGGAAGCTGTTTGTGTTGGGCTTGGAGTGGTATGAGTAGAATTCTACAGCAGGAGCATTATAGATAAAGGTGAGAAAACAAGAATAGTCTGAAACTAATAATGTCAAAGAGGGTTCTGTGATTTTAATACTTAAAGCATGATCCATTTATTTCTTTATTCAGGAAATTATTTGCTGAATAACTTGTGCCAAGCGCTAGCTAGTTACTGAGTACACAGCATTGAGCAAGACTGGCCAGCTCCATGTCCATGGGGGGGAAAGTCTCATAGAGGGAGATAGAAGAGAATATGCCATTTACACAGTTATTTCTTTGTTAACAGTCATGATAAATAAAAGTAAAATGGTGCCACAAATGTGCCTAGAAAAGGGCCTGATCTTGTCTTTGGAAGATGGAAATGCAGTTAGGATGCTTTTCCTCAAGGAAGTGACACTTGTATTGAGATCCAGAAGATGATTAGAAATTAGTTAAATGGAAGAAGAAGCCCATCCTGACACAGAGAGGTTTTATGTTCTGAATTTTGTCCCCCCAAAATTTATATGTGGAAGCCCTAAGCCCAGTACCTCAGAATGTAACTGCATTTGGTGATAGGGTCTTAAACGTGGTGGTTGGGTTAAAATGAGGCCATTAGGGTGGGCCTAATCCCATCTAATTGATGTCCCTACAAGAGGAAATGTGGATGTACAAAGAGTGACCAGCGATGCATGTACACAGAGGAAAGTCCACGTGAAGAAACAGCAAGAAGAAAGCTATCTGCAAGCCAAGGAGACAGGCCCAAGAATAATGCAAATAATAATTGCCAGCCTCTAGAACTGTGAAAATTAAATTCCTGTTGCTTAAGCCACCCAGTCGAGGTATTTTATTCTGGCTGCCCTGTTTGTTATGGGTTCTGCTTGAAGATGGGGAAGATGGTCAGTGTGGCTTATGACACTCCTTCACTCTGTGGCCTGGGTAAGTCTGTCTCCTATTCTTGGGACTGGGAGTTGCCTCCTGTAATACGAATGCGTTGGACTGATCACTCATCTCTGAGGTTCCTTCTGGGTTTTTGATGCTGTAAATTCAAAGCCTTAAACCCTTATAATTCCAGGACCCTAGGAAAGAAATGGGCAAGATGATTATTTGGGAATCCCTTAATAAAACTCAGAACACTTTGGAAAAATTCTTGATTCATCAAGTCTAACAGTGGATGATCAATAAATATTTGTTAAAAGAATGGACACTTGGATGAATAAACCAACATTTATCAATAGGTTGAAGGAGAGCTAGCTAGGTAGAGAGAATTCTGATGCTAATATGCAAAACAGTAAACTATTTTCTTTCAACTTCTTGAGGTATTGCTCCTCACAAGAGGGCGTTAGCTGTGAGGGTCTGCCCGCAGACCCTGACCCAAACGACGGATGGATAAAATGTACACTGACACACAGATATTCTGTTTTGCCAGTCCTGCTGAATGTCTGACCGCCTACACCAAGAGAGGTTTGTCACTGCGGCCAGCCCCGATCAGCTCAGGAGGCTTGCATTTATTCATCAAGATTAGCTAACAAAAGCTTGAGTTAACACCATTAGAGGGTAATTGACATTGAGGACTTCCTGAGTAAAAAGCATACGTTAAAGGCTTAAGGCTTAAGACCACATGAGTAAACAAGCTAACCAGATAACTTCCCCACATCCTGTTGTTTACTATTCTAATCTATATAACTAAAGGTAATGGGACCAGGCTGCCTTCTGCCCGGTCTATTACCGAAGTCATATGAAAACCCCAAAAGGGTTTTGTGGCTATCATAACGAATATTTTTCCCACCAGCCTGATCAAATCCCAGCAAGTTTTATTTTAGAATCATGGGGTGCATGGGCAGGTTTGTTGCAAAGGTATATTGCATGATGCTGAAGTTTGGGGTATGATTGAACCTGTCACTCAGGTAGTGAGAATAGAACACAATAAGTAGTTTTTCAGCCCTTGCCCTGTTCTCTCTCTCTCCCCTCTAGTAGACCGCAGTGTCTATTGTTCCTATCTTTATGTCCATGTATACCCAATGTTTAGCTCCCACTTACAAGTGATAATATCTGGTATTTTGTTTTCTGTTTCTGCATTGCATTAGTTTATTTAGAATAATGGCCTTCAACTGCATCCATGTTGCTGTAAATACATGGTTTCATTTTTTATGGCTGTATAGCATTTCATGGTATATATCTATAACATTGTCTTTATCCAGTCCACCACTGATGGGCACCTGAGTTGATCCCATTGAAAGGTGAAGCGAGCTGGACTTCCTGGATCCACTGGGGACTTGGAGAACTTTTCTGTCTTACAAGGAGATTGTAAAATGCACCAGTCAGTACTCTGTAGCTAGCAAGAGGTTTGTAAAATGCACCAATCAGCAATCTGTAAAAATACACCAATCAGTGCTCTGTAGCTAGCAAGAAGTTTGAAAAATGGACCAATCAGTGCTCTGTAAAATGGACCAATCAGCGCTCTGTAAAATGGACCAATCAGCAGGAGTCTAAGAGTAGCCAATTGTGGGGAGGATTGAAAAAAGGGCGTAGGACAGAAATAGGACATGAGAGGGGACAAACAAGGGAATAAAAGCAGGCCACCCCAGCCAGCAGCAGCAACCTGCTCAGGTCCCCTTCCATGCTGTGGAAGCTTTGTTCTTTCGCTCTTCACAATAAATCTTGCTGCTGCTCACTCTTTGGGTCCGTGCCATCTTTAAGAGCTGTAACACTCACCACAAAGGTGCAAGGCTCCATTTTTGAAGTCAGTGAGACCATGAACCCACCAGAAGGAACCAACTCCGGACACACCATCTTTTTAGTATTGTGAATAGTGCTATAATTAACATATGGGTGTATGTGCCCTTTTGGGTATATACCCATCAATAGGATTTTCCTTTGGGTATATGCCCTTTAATAGCATTGCTGGGTCAAATGATAGTTCTGTCTTAAGTTCTTTGAGAAATCTCCAAACTGCTCTCCAGAGTGGCTGAGCTAATTTACATTCCTACCATTGTCCCCTCTTCTCCACAGCCTCACCAACATCTGTTATTTTTTGGACTTTTTAAGCAAAAGCCATTCTGACTGGTGTGAGATGGTATCTCATTGTGGTTTTGATTTGCATTTCTCTGATGAGTGGTGATGATGAGCATTTTTTCATGTTTGTTAGCCGCATGTATGTCTTCTTTTGAGAAGTGTCTTTTCATGTCCTTTGCCCACTTTTTAATGTGGTTATTTGTTTTGTGCTTGCTCCATTGTTTAAGTTCCTTACAGATTCTGGATGTTAAACCTTTCTCAGATGCATAGTTTGTGAATTTTTTCTCACATTCTGTAGGTTGTCTGTTTTCTTCCTTGATAGTTCCTCTTCTGTGCAGAAGCTCTTTAGTTTTCTTATGTCCCACTTGTCAATTTTGTTGTTGTTGTTGTTGTTGCAATTGCTTCTGAGGACTTAGCCATAAATTCTTAACCAAGGCTGATGTCCAGAAGGGTATTTCCTAGGATTGCTTCTAGAATTTTTATTGTTTGAGGTTCTTACATTTAAGTCTTTAATCTATCTTAATTTTTGCATATGGTGATAAGTAGGAGTCCAGTTTCATTTTTCTGCATATGGTTAGCCAGTTGTCCCAGCTTCATTCATTGAGTGGGGAGGCTTTTCCTCATTGCTTATTTTTGTCTAGTTTGTCAAAGATCAGATAGTTGTAGGTTTGTGGCTTTATTTATGGGGTCTACATCTGTTCCATTGATCTATGTATGTGTTTTAGTCACTGTGGCTTTGTAGTATAGTTTAAAGTTGAGTAATATGATGCCTCTGGCTTTGTTATTTTTGCTTAAGATTGCTTTGGCTATTCTTTTATGGTTTCATATGCATTTGAGAGCAGTTTTTTTCTAATTCTGTAAAAAATGATGTTGGTAATTTGTTGGGAATAGCATTGAATCTCTAACTTGCTTTGGGCAGCATGGTCATTTTGATTATATTGATTCTTCCAATACATGAGCTTGTAATGTTTTTCATTTATTTGTGTCATCTCTGATTTCTTTTAGCAGTGGTTTGTAGTTCTCATAGTTATCCTTTACCTCCTTGGTTAGATATATACCTAAGTATTTCACTATTTTTTGTGGCTGTCATAAATGAGATTGTCTTCTTGATTCAGCTCTCAACTAGAATTCCATTGGTGTATAAAAATGCTACTGATTTTTTTCTGCTCTGATTTTGTATCCTGAAACTTTACTGAAGTCGTTTATCAGTTCTAGGTGCCTTATGGCAGTCTTTAGGGTTTTCTAGGTATGGAATAACTTTACCAGTGAAGAGAGACACTTTGACGTCTTCTTTTTCTATTTGAGTCCCTTTTATTTCTTTCTTTTGCCTGATTGCTCTGGCTGGGACTTCCAGTACTATATTGAATAGGAGTGGTGAGAGTGGGCATCCTTGTCTTGTTCCAGTTCTTAAGGGGAATGTTTCCAGCTTTTGCCCATTCAGTATAATGTTGGCTGTGAGTTTGCCATAGGTCGCTCTTATTATTTTGATGTATGTACCTTCAATGCCTAGTTTGTTGAGCATTTTTATCATGAAGGAGCATTAGATTTTATCAACAGTTTTTTCTGCATCTATTGAGATGATCATATATTTTTTGTTTTTAATTCTGTTTATACAGTGAATCACATTTTTGACTTTCATATGTTGAACCAAACTTGCATCCCAGAAATAAATCCTACTTGATCATGGTGAATCAACTTTTTGATGTGCTGCTCGATACAGGTTGTTTGTATTTTGTTGAGGGTTTTTGTGTCTATGTTCATCAATGATGTTGGCCTCAAGTTTTCTTTTTTCATTGTGTCTCTGCCAGATTTTGGTATCAGGATGATGATTTAGTTAGGGAGGAATTCCTCTTTTATTTTTTGGAATAGTTTCAGCAGTATTGGTACCAATTCTTTGTACAACTGATAGAGTTAAGCTGTGGATCCATCTGGTCCAGGGCTTTTTTTGGTTGATAGGTTTTTATCACTGATTCAATTTTGGAACTCATTATTGGTCTGTTAAAATTTTCACTTTTTCCTGGTTCAATCTTGAGTGGTTGTGTGTTTCCAGGAATTTATCCGTTTTCTCTAGATTTTCTAGTTTGTTTGCCTATTGGTGTTCATAATAGTCTCTGATAATCTTTTGTAATTCTGTGGGATCAATTGTAATGTCATCCTTTTCACTCTGATTGTGGTTATTTGGATCTTCTCTCTTTTTTCTTTGGTTATCTAGCTAGCAGTCTATCAATGTTGTTCACTCTTTTGAAGAACCACCTTTTTGTTTCATTGATCTTTTGTATGAATTTTTGTCTCTCAATTTTGTTCAGTTTATCTCTAATTTTACATTTTTCTTCTGCTAGCTTTGGGGTTGGTTTTTCTTTCTAGTTTCTCTAGGTGCATTGTTAGATTGTTAATTTGAGATCTTTCTAATTTCTTTTCTTTCCTTTTTTTTTTTTTGAAAGAGAGGCTTGCTCTGTTGCCCAGGCTGGGGTACAGTGGTGCAATCTCAGCTCACTGCAACTTCTGCCTCCCAAGTTCAAGCGATTGTCCTACCTCAGCCTCCCAAGTAGCTGGGACTACAGGTGCACCCACCATTCCCAGCTAATTTTATTATATTTTTAGTACAGACAGGGTTTAGCCATGTTGGTCAGGCTGGTCTCAAACTCCTGACCTCAAATGATCTGCCTGCCTTGGCCTCCCAAAATGCTGGGATTACAGGCTTGAGCCACCGTGCCGGGCCTCTAATTTCTTGACATAAGCACAAAACAGTAAACTATTCATAGCTAAAAGTTACTTCAAATTTCTCTGCACCAAACTCAGTATTAAGTGTTTCCAACTCAGTATATTTAATCTTCATGGCAACTTTTTTAATGTAAGCATTATTTTGTAAATGAATAAATTGAGACAGGGAGGTTAACCTTCTCAAGGATGCCCAGGTGCTTTGTACCACAGGAGAGCAGAGATGGTGAAACACACAAAGGAGAGCTTCCGTCAACTTTGAGTTCGGACTGGCAGTGTGACTGTCCTATGGGGAGGCTCAGGCGATGGCATGGCCAGTCCCTATCCATGGTAGACCCTTAGTGCCTTGTGAATTTGCTTTTTTTCCTTCCTCAACTTCCTGATTCCTACACCTAATAAAAGGAGCTGCGGGACGACAGACAAGATAGTCTATTCAGAATACAGTTGACAGTTTATAGATACTTCCCAGCTGAGTAAAGAATGCCCTTTACTGAATTAACCAGCCACCCTGTACTAGAAGGCTTGGAGCCTGTTAGTATAACTGTGCCAATTCATTTGATTCCATCATATATCGTCACGACACTGCAGGTGACCTTCAAGGAAGTGTTGGCTGCTTCTCGGTGGACCTGCTGGAGCTAAACCAAATTTTTCCTCATTATTGACCTCATCCATGAGGATGTGAATATGAATATAAAATATTCATATTCATATTTATATCTAATGTGATGCTCCCATCAACCCTCTGATAAGACAATGCTTCAATTAGAGTTGGTTTTGTAGAACACCCACTATCATTATATTTTCACAGCCAGCTTCTGGAAGACAGAAATCACCCGAGGTTGTTTCCATACAGAAGAAGGACAGAAAATTGGCAACCAGTCATCAAAGTATGGCTTCTGTGGACTCTAGAGATTCATAGCTCTAGTGCTGGGAAGAGTCACCCCACATGCAAAAGGAGGCCTCCCTGCCCATCTCATAACAAGGATGCTTCCTAGGGCCTTCTCAAGTAAAATAAGAGTGGAAACTGGCATTGGATCACCTTACGTGGACTGCAGAAGCTCAGCTCAGACTAGAAAATAGTGCTCCTTTGGTCACACTGCTTATTTGTTAATTTTTAAATTTTTAGATTGCACAAAGATCTAAAACTGTTGTAATTCACTGTGCTCCATTCACAATCATTGTCTTCCTTGCCTACACTCAAAACTCTAACCATTATCTTTGAAGTACTTCTTCCCCTAACTTTGCCCATCCATCAACCTAGTTTCCAAAAGGCCATTTTATAGACCAACTCATCACAATCAACTGAGTAGCTTTGTAGATCTACTGATCCCAGGCCCTCATCTGTTAATCAAAGAGATTCTTATTCAATAACTCTGTGGTGGAGCTAAAGAATATTTTAAGAATATTGCCCCACAATATCAAATAAATTGGTAAGGTCTCCCGGGAGGGAATCTTGGTGCCTGCGACAATGGCGTAGTGGTGCAGGGGATCCTTTTCACTGAATACCTTTTTCAGTATTTTAGATTTGTATCCAGTGAATGTATTACTTATTTCTACAAAACAGAATTCACAATGAATGCATAAATAAACAAATACATAAAAACATGTTCCCTTGGTGATTCTGCTGCACAGCCAAGTTTGAGAATCACTGCATTAACTCATCACAAGGGAAAAAATAAATTCAAATTAATTAGCCCATTTACCAAGCTTCCAGTGTAGACATCTGCCTTGTATCCCCAGTGATTAATACAGGGCCTGCATGGAGGGTAAGCAATAAATATTTGTTGAATTTAAATCAGTCTTCATCTGTCCTTTACAACAGACTGAGGTGAACATCGTCTCTTGAGGTTGAGTTCTGTATGTATTTTTATACGCCCCCTTCAAAGCTAGGGGCCACAGCACCATATCTTGTGTGATAAATTCCAGTTTCTAAGTGTCTAGCACTGAAGTGCATTTAATCAGGCTGGTCCCAGGGAACAATGGGATACCTTCTCTGATCCTGTTCTTTAAAGAATATAAATAGTCATCTTTCAAGATAAATTTGAAAAGGGTCTTGGGTCAAAAGTCAGAAGTTTGTATATATAGGGAGTAGTTAGGGATTAGGGAAGTCTTCATGGGGGAGAATGGCACATCTTGACCAAGCTCATCAGAATGATTAAGATTTCAGTGAACGGTGATATAATAAGAAAGGCGGACTCAGGGGTTAAGACATTCCAGGTGGAGGTATAGGAATGGGAAAGTGTAGCATTGGAAAGGCCACAAGTGGAAAAGCACATTTGGGAAAAACAGGGAGCAGCTAGCTATAGGGAAGAAAAACTGAGACACATAATCTGGAGAGGGTGGGGCCAGGTTGTGGGAGGCCTAATGTAAGTAATGCGAAAGTCTTTGAAATGATATGCGCAGGCAGGGAATCATAATTGTTATATTATTGTAATTTTTAAGTCCTGGTTGGTCCTGTAGGTAAACTGGGCTACTATTTTAAGCAAGAAATATGCTCCAAAGCTTGCTGCAAAAGCTGAACAGTACACGAGGAAGCAGGCTCTTTGGCAAAAGAATGTGTTCCCGGGACAGATTCAGCCAGGTTTTGATGTTGAACCCGCTGAGAATAATGAGAAGAGAGGTAGTGAGTGGAAAGAATAAAAAGATAATTATTACTTAAAGAAAGAAATGTAGAAGCAGATAAAATAACTGTTTTCTCCTTTCAAATGTAACAGGGAAAGAAATGCTGAGATGGGTAATGATAAAAAGTGGCCCAAGATGAAATAAAGTATGCAAGCGACAGAAATCAATTCCCTGACTATTGTGTATCCATTCTGGGCTCAAAGGCAGAGCCAACCTGGACTTTTGTTCCACATTCTCAGCTCAGTATATTCCTCTTATTTTCCCTGAAGCACTTCCTACTGAGACATTGTTGGGAGGGGTGGAATATGTTCTTCCTTCCAGATTTAACGCTGCCAGCCAGCCATAGTGTGAACTCCCAACAGGTGTTGAGGAGCACCAGAAACATAGGAGTCCAAGCTAATGGAAAACAGAGGAAATGAAAGCATTTCCTAAGTGAGCGCTATTTGCCCACAAATGTTTTGAGGGGGGAAATATGAAAGAAATCACACAAAATTATCTTCTTTCAGTGTCAGTTACATTCCCCCAGGACAGGGATGAAACCTGGTGAGCATGGATCACACTTATGAATTTCAGCCCCAAACTAGATGTAGTTATTTGTTTTACAGACTAAGCAAAGTTTAAGAAGTGGAAGTTACCTTTTGATGCAACCAGAAGCAAAATTTCCCCTGCTTTCTGACACTTGATGTGCTTACTTAGTTTTAGGTCTTACAAATCGAGGCACATTGCTTAACAGATTATTCTCTCTCTCTCATTTTTAATTTTCATGCCCCTATTCATGGCTCTTTACGTAGGAGATGAGGATAAATATAGAGAAGATGCTCCTCACTCAAGCCATTCTATTCCTCTGTCTGGCTGAGCGGAAATTCCCCTTAGGGTAACACATAACTAGCTTACTCTGCTTTAGTCTTTAGGGAGCTATGAGAAGTAAATTTGCTTGGGAAAAGATCCGGAAACAAAACTAGGCATTGAAAAAGCAGGACCAGCACTCAGGTGAGGTGAATAAGATAAGTAAGGCACAAAATTTAAGAAGTCACTCCCGCTCCGGGTCACAGCACAGGGTTGGCCCTGGGAGTGGACACCTCCTTCAATTTTAATCCCTGGGTGTCTCACTTGCCTCACCCTAGTCTCTGCCTAGAGCCCCAGTGTTCCATTCATAAACACCCAAGTCGCCTTGATATTTTATGCAATCAGTTCACTATTTATTCAGGAGATACATATCTGAATATTATTCACAATATCCAGAAGTTTTTCAAGTTGTTTCATCTGTTTCTTTCACTGGCAATGGCCCCAAGCATGTTAACTTTATATTTTCCTTATTGCTTCCTGCGGAGAATCTTAGAGGCACTGCAGGAAGCTGACATTAAGTGAATTTCAGAAAGTAAAATAATCATGAGGTGTTAATGATCACCTCTGAAATTTATCTGTTTTATAAGTATATTTTCTTGTTTTAATTTTCTACAAGTTTGAAACTTTCTATACATTTGGATTCCTAAAATTCACTGTCCCACAGGCCAGCTAGGAGGCTAAACAAAATGAGAGCAGCCATCGCTCTCTTTATTGTCAACTGATCCTGCATAAGATCTCCTTGAACGCTATATGCCATATTGCAATGTCTTAAACTGCTGGCTGCTAGATTCTCAGGGATTAATTAATTGGGAATGTACTGTTAACCACCTGGAAAATTGGATTCTTTCATTCTAGGATTCTGATTTAGTACCTTGCCAAAGAAAATGATCTCTATTAACTCGATAACAGAGGATTAGTTAGAATCCTTAGTCATTGCTGAAGGCTATGGTGACACGATAGCTGAATGCCTAAAGATGATACTACTTTTCAGATGGTCAGCTGTATTAATACTTTTCTTTGTGACTATTTGCTTTTATGCTTAGCAAGTTTTTTCCTGTTTACCTATATTATTTTTCTTTTTGATTTTTCATTTAAAATGTACTGAAGTCTTCTATTCTTCTAGAATTTCTGTTTATACATGTTCTAAGGAGAATATCTAAATTTATTTTTCTCTGGTTAGTAAAGCAATTCACCTAATACTGTTCATTTCAGAATTTCTCAAGTCTGTGTACACATGAACCCCCTTGAGCACATAAAAAATAGACTTTCAAATAATTGAGGACAAGGAGAAAAGGCTTACTATGCTGTGTTAACTATAAAACATCAGATACAAAACTGAATCAATTTGATCCATGTATAATGTTATACACTATACATGAATATAAATAAAATGTGCTTTACTTAAACATTTAAAAAGGCTAAAAGACACACCTAATTCTTAGTAGTTGTATGTATCTCGGGTGATAAAATTATAGGCAATTTTTATTGTTTTCTGTGTACTTTATGAGTTTTCTGAATATCCTCAATGCATATATTATTTTTATAATATAATGGTATCAAGATTAAAAATTTAAAACTTTTTTGCCTATTATATTAGCAAAGTGAAAAATACATATATTCAGGAGAATTCTGAGCAGAGGGTGGAAATGGCTATAAAGTTTTTCAATCTCTGAATGCCCCCATAAAATTTGAGCAACTTTATGGCAAAACACGGACAACATTGACAACAAAACTAGGTGAGGTGTCCCCACAAACCCTAAAATATAAGCTACCAACAGCCACAAGATCTATGAGGTATTGGCGTTTTTGTGGAGAACACAACTGAAACTATAGGCCAGCATTTTATAGGGCTGAGAACAGAGAACCCCAAAAACTTAATAGGTATTCACCGGAAAGTACCACAGGCTAACTAGAGAACAGCAGCTGAAATGAGGGTGGGGTTTACTCTATCTCATATCGAATGAGTGCAAGAAATCTGGCGCTAGACAGGTGTGAGGGAGCTGCAGCCATCAGCCAAAGCTTGAGATGAATTCTCAAAATAGCCAGAGCTCCTGCTACGATGGGCCCGCCCTCAGGAATAACTGCTGGGAGCAGAATCAAAATTGAGCAGGAGATGGACACCAGGGACAAGAAAAGACAACACTGGGGAGGAGAACAGAGCTGGGAGACCTCAGGAAGCAGGCTGCCTATTTTGGAGCATTATGAAACACACGAGCGAGCTCTGTGAAGTTATAAAAGCTTTCCTGAACCACGCCCATTCTAAAAGTGCAGAGAACCAATTACACATAAAAATGGGCAACAGAAAAGTATGAAGGCCAAACGCATACTCGGTTATTATAAGAAAAAAGAGAATAAGGGGCAGAATAACATCTCTGCAGACAATGAAAGCATGCTAGAAAGATATGCTCCCCAACAACAAAACTATATCCTACAATTTTGAAACTAAAAGAGATTAAGAAAATATGACATTCAAGAACAATACAAATCAAAATTAGAAAAACATAAAAATGTGATGACAAAACTTGAGAAAGAACTAAAAATAATTAAAAAAATGGTGATCGCCCTATAATGTTTTTTAGACATAAAGAGACATAGACATGAGCATCAGTTGTCAGCTTATAGGAATCTATAGAACTAAAACTAAGTGAGAGCTAAGAAGGAGAGGATAGAATTCATAAGTACTATGTATTATGACAATGCAGATAGAGTAGAACTCCAAGAAATACAGGAGGAGAATGTGTAAGTCATATGCAAAAATAATTGTAATATTTTCAGGAATTGTATTCATTAATATTAGTATTAGTATCAATATTATTATTTGGATACTGTTGTGTGTACAATATGTGAATAAATAAATGAGTAATTATGGAATATTTTCATTCTATCACCCCTGCTGTTCTTGAGAACCAAGATTCTCAGTGTGAAAGACAGGAGATGTATATATAATAGAGAAAAAGTTGAGTAAAAGTTCTGTCGGCTTAAATTTGAATTAGAGGCAGCAAAATAAACTTATGTGGTCTTTTATATGTATGTGTGTATGTGTGTATTTCCTAGTTCTGGATACTAATGAATGGAGAAGCCTAGAGACAGTGATCCTCCCAGTAGCAATGAGCTCTAGTACCCAGATTGTGGTATTGAAATAAAATTTGTCTCTAAAAGAAACCTGGGCTCCGTAAAGAAATAGCTAATGGCTGGGAGCGGTGACTCATGCCTGTAATCCCAGCACTTTGGGAGGCCAAGCCAGGCAGATCACCCGGTTGGGAGTTCGAGACCAGCCTGACCAACATAGAGAAACCTCGTCTCTACTAAAAATACAAAAGTAGCTGGGCGTGGTGGTGCATGCCTGTAATCCCAGCTACTCGGGAGGCTGAGGCAGGAGAATCACTTGAACCCAGGAGGCGGAGGTTGCAGTGAATGAGGCCAAGTCCACATAGTTGTGGGCTGCCAAGTCAAGGTGATTGTTTCAATAGGCCACACTTTTAAGGATCTAATCATGAGATAAGAGAAGATGAAAGATACCTCTAGGTGTCATCAATATCTCCAAAGAATGGAATAAATAAGAATATCATCAACAGGCAATGAGCCCAACTTGGAGGGAAACTCAGACAGCTAACAACAATTTCAGCTGATTTGCTCAGCTTCATTTGAAAAGGAAATAAGGCAGAATGGAGTCCTTCAATCAGATGGTTTAATCCTATCTTCAGGGAAGGCAAAAATCATTGTGTTAGAGATGAGAGCTGCCTTTTTAAACCAGTTAAAAACACTTAAACAGATAAAACACAAAAGCTGATGAGAAAAATAGGGCATTGAATCAGGCAGAGATTTTTTTTTCAGATTCTTGATAAACTTTCATCACAAGGAGATTTATTATTGGAAATCAAAGAGGAATGAGCTATTAATAAATGTATTAATGGGAGTAGAAGTATTACTCATACTTTTAATAATATTTAATACAATTAATAGCAAAAATGAGACAAATATCCAAATGGTATCAATTTGAATATTTTATCTACAAATGTATAGACATACAACTTTAATTTGATAACAATGACTAAAAAATGAAACTTAAAGGGTGATTTTTGTCCTTAATTTTAACCATTTAGGAGAAATGGAAATTAAGGTCATTTCATAAATTCACAAATAACTCAAAACTAATAACTAAGGTAAAAATTCAAAATAAAAATAATAAAAAACTGATTATTCATGAATATTTAGCCAGAGCAGAGTGATTTTAAAATGGTAAAGATCACTATTTCAAAATGATAAAAAAAACTCAAGGACTTTATAGATGCTGATATTTTAAGAGAAATTTTAAAATTCTCACTTTTGTAAGAAGAATTTATTTTATCACCCTGAGACAAAAAATGTTCTGGGTATTTTAGCCAAAGTTAACTAATACTTAAATTTGCAAGATTTTTATTGAATGCTAAAGGCCATTGATTCTCAATCATGGTTGCACATTAGAATCATCTGAACAACTTTAAAAATATTAATTCTGCATCTTATTCCAGACTGATTAAATTAGAATCTCTGGGAATAGGGTTGGGCATCAGTTTTTTCAAAAGTCCTCCAGATAATGCTATTGTGCTGTCAGGGTTCAGGACCATTAATTTAGATAGTGAAGAGAAAATTGTAAACATGATGAGAGTAAGAATGATGTGTGATTTATTCAACACAGTGCTTGGGGCACAATAAATGCTCAATAAAGATGGAGTGAATGGAGTAATTTAATAATCATGTGGCATGTCTATAATTAGGAAAGCCTACCAATGCTTCCTATTCCCATCATATCATTTTTAAAGTTGTCCATGCTGAGTGATAACTTATTTTTAGTTCTTCTTGATTATACATTCAAATAATATTTTCAAATCCAAAATCTAAAGAAATGAAATGTCTTTTGAAATGAAGCTGAATTTTAATGTGCCTACTTCTTGTCCTAAAGGAACCAGCTGCCTGTCTTGTTACCATTATAACAAGCACCTCATAGGTGGTGCCCCTAAGCACCTCATATGTGGTGACACAGTGCTGAGTTTGTGGCCTAAGGAGCCATGCCTTCATACATTTTTTATGGTGACCTGCTGTCACATATATTTTACATCAGAACCAGAATATCCATAAATTTAAATCTGAAACAAATATCAATACTAACCTTTAATATGTGAAATAATCTCTGATATGTTCTATTCTATTTAATTCACTAAAAATATTAGTAAAATCTCAATTAATTTCATGACCACTAGGGAATCTTTAAAAAACTTTGAAAAACACTGCTAGTGTACACTACTGATTTTTGTACGTTGATTTTGTATTCTGAAACTTTGCTGAAGTGTTTATAAGATCTAGGAGCTTTTGGACAGAGATTATGGGGTTTTCTATCTATAGAATCATATTATCTGCAAACAAAAAGCAGTTGCAACAAAAAGAAAAATTGACAAAGGGGACCTAATTAAACTAAAGAGCTTCTGCACAGCAAAAGAAACTATCAACAGACTAAACAGACAGTCTACAGAATGGGAGAAAATATTCACAAACTATGCATCCAACGAAGGTCTAATATCCAGCATCTACAAGGAACTTAAACAAATTCACAAGAAAAAAAAAAAACCAACCTCACTAAAAAGTGGGCAAAGGATATGAAAAGACACTTTTCAAAAGAAGACATACACGTGGCCAACAACCATATGAAAAAATGTTCAGCATCACTAATTGTTAAAGAAATGCAAATCAAAACCACACAAGATACCACCTCACACCAATCAGAATGGATATTATTAAAAAAGTCAAAAAGGAAAAGACGCTAGTTAGGTTGTGGAGGAAAGCAAATACCTATACACTGCTGGTGGCAATGTAAATTAGTTCAATCATTATTGAAAGCCGTGTGGTGATTTCTCAAAGAATTTGAAACAGAACTACCATTTTGACCCAGAAATCCCACTATTGGGTAAATACCCAGAGGAATGCAAATTGGTCTGCCATGAAGACTTATGCACACATATATTCATCACAGCACCATTCACAATAGCAAAGTCATAGAATCAACCTAAATGTCCATCGATGGTAGACTGTATAAAGAAAATGTGGTACATATACACCATGGAATACTATGCAGCCATAAAAAGAACAAGACCATATCCTTTGCAGCAACATGGATGAAGCTAGAGGCCATTATCCCAAGCAAACTAATGCAGGGACAGAAAACAAATACCACAGGTTTTCACTTATAAGTGGAAGCTAAACACTGACTACACATGGACACAAAGAAGGGAACAACAGACACTGGGGCCTACTTGATGGTAAATGGTGGGAGAAGGAAGACTATTAAAAAATTACTTATCGGGTACTATGCTTATTACCTGGGTGATAAAGCAATCTATATACCAAACCCCCATGACATGCAATTTACCTAGATAATAAACCTGCACATGTACCCTGAACCTAAAAGAAAAGTTAAAAAACAAAACAAAACAAAATGCTATAACTGAACAGTGCACATAGCATGGCCAAGGCAAAGCAGCAATGCTCTTCTTACCATGGAGGAGAAAATAGATTTTCAGTGATTATAGCTAATTCATAATATCCTGGTATTGTACTTGCTATAAATAGGTATTTTATTGTTTACTCTTTATTTCTTGCCTCATTGAGGGCAGAACTTTCATCTGCCTTCTACATCATTCTATAACGAACTAGGTATAAATATGGTGCCTAACTCATATTAGAAACTGAGTAAATGCTGGTTAGATTGATGAACACATAAATAAATAAATCACAACTATAGTTGTGTAAACTATATGAAAGTTTCAATTATTTTCCAAAAGCTCTCAATTCCAAAGTCTTAGTTGTACAATTTGCATCCTCTTGAAGAGCCGGGCATACCATTATTATTTTATAAAGGGATGCATAGTATTCAGTGAAAAATATCATGAATCTCCTAAAACTCAACCAAGGATTTAAAAAATCATCTTTTCTCTAAAGTTCATAGCCCTAAAACCAAGAATAATATCCCCATCAGCTGAGAGATGGAGACAGAGAGAGAATGAATCTATTTTTTGAATAATTTTCTATGAATAATAATAACTAAATATCTTGGCAGGGAAGAAGGCAGGCCTTGAAAGTAAAAGAGCCATTAAATCAAAAGCCTGGGAGCCATGAATGGTGAATGCCAGTGAGACCACCAGATTTTAGGATGATTTTGGCTTCTGAGGGGATTGGGAAAAGCAAAAAAGACCAGTAATAGGGAAATGATGGCAAAAATAAAGAAATGATATGTTACCTGGCAGGGTATCTGGGAGTAAAAGCAACCCAAGGAAAGAGAAAACCGGTGAGAACATAGATCAATAGATACTCATCCACATACACACACAAGATATCATAGATATACAAGTCAATGTAAGCCAGCGCTCATGTTGCTGAGTGACTCATACGTTTCGATTCAAAGATAAGTTGCACTTAGAGGTTTAGAGCCCAAGCTCTGATATTGGTAGAGAATGAAAATCCATTCATTTACGTAGTCAATAAATATTTATTGAACATTTGTCCTATACAAACATTAGGAATAGAATGGTCAGCATGGTAGACACTGTCCTTATCCCCATGACATTTTTATTCTAATGAGAAATTTAAACAACCATAGTATTAACAAATTAATTGCATAATTAGTTATTGATTATAATTTTAAGAGTTATGAAGGAGGTGTTCAATGGTACCATAAACGCTTGAGCTGTGGTCTAAAGCATGAAGAAGAGCCCACTGGGGCGTTCCAAGCAGAGAGGACAGTATTTGCAAAGGCCCCATGGCAATGGGAGTATGTTTCATTTGAGGATGGTGTGGCTAGAATACATGAGTGAAGGCAGAATCATGAGTGAGGAAGTCAGTAGGGTCTGGACCATGCATGGACTTTCAGGGCATGTTAAGTTTTGGAAACTTTATTCTGAGATTAATGAGAAGCCACTCAAGGCTTTTGAACAGAGTTCAGAGGGGTAGTGTTGAGGAGGATCAGGGACCGGAATTAATGTGAGTTATCTGGCTCAGGTCCGTTCTGTGGCAAGTGTACTGGCACGATGGCTGTCAAATGTCATGACCGTCTCATTCTAATTCTGACTGACATAGTTGTGTTAGGACAGCTTTAGTTCTGTTACTGAATGATCTTTTCATTTTATCCCTGGATCTGCCCAAATTACTGTATAAAGAAGTTTTCCAGTTTAAACCATTTCTCATTAGAGGATGATTTAAAAAGAAAAAGGCTTTGCCTGTCTATTACTACTGAAGAAAATGTTCTGGAGAGAGAGACTTGCCTTAATCTTGGGCCTGCAACTCATGCATTCCAAATATGATTTTCAATAAATCTGTTTAAATCCTCATTGTGTCTCCCTTTAAATCTTTAGCTCCTTCCTTACATATCAAGCTTGGGAAGACACAGTTCTCTTTATTCAATAAGAAAAGCCCACAGCACCATAACCTGAGAATGTAATTCCTTCTGTATAGAAGTGTGCATATCTTTGTGAAATTTTGATGAAAATGGAATTTTACTTTCTAGATGAGGAAAACAAGAGCCAGAGGCCTTGGGATTCCTAGCTTTCCAAAGAGCTCTATCTAGACAGAGAGGATGTATCTACATCCAGGAGGTTTTCTTTTTTTTTTTTTTTTTTTGGTACTGTTTTTAGGGTTAGATAAAATTAAATTGTACCATAAACTATGATTTTTTAGAAAACCTATTCTTGAAAAGTCTAGGTCTGAGAAATCTGAACTTACATGAAAGTATTTAAGTTTGGTACCAGATCCAGCAATGATGGAAGATTACAATAATTCTTTTAAATATTTATTAAGCAGTTACTGTGTGCCAGGCACATGCGGAAGCTTTAGATCCATTATCTCATTTTACCCTCTTAACTATTCCAGGAAATAGATACTGTTAACATCTTCATTTTACAGATGAGGAAAACGAAGCTTGGAAATGTTAATTTGCTGCCTGAGAATGTGGTAGGGCTGGGATCTGAACCCTGTTTATACAACTCAAGCACTCCTTCTTTAATTCCAACATAAAATGTAACACAATTAGATTAATGACCTATCATGTATAAATATAAGACTTTTTTTAAACAGGTTCCTAGCATTGTCCAATATTGAAAAGCTATTAACACAGGCTAGCATCTAGGAAAGACAATGACTTGAGCTCAGAAATAGAGCCCCACCCTTCCTTTCCTATAAAGCGATTAAAAAAACTACCAAAAGAATCCAAAAAATAAAAAGGAACACAATTCTGTCATTAGTGGCAACATGGATGCATGGATAAGCTCGGAGGACATTATGTTAAGTAAAATAAGCCAGGCAAAGAAAGATAAACACTGCATCTTCTCACTCATATGTGAAAGCTGAACAAGTTTATCACATAGAAGTAGAGAGTAGGGCAGCGGTTGCTAGAGGCCAGGGGAGGGCAGCAGGGAGGGCCCTCACTGTTCTTTCTTGACATCACATGTGGTACAGACACCACCATTTTTCACTATGAATAGTGAAAAAAAATTATCCTTTCCACTTAAGAGCTAAAAGAGAACAATAAAAAAAGAGAGAAATCAATCAGAATGGCAAAACATGGGTATTGTAAAACTGAGTGACAGGAGAATTCTTTATGGTATTCTCTTTACTTTTGTGTACGGTTGAAAGTTTTTATAATAAAAAGTCCTAGATTTGGAAAATAAATTCAGGAGTAAAGTTGAAGTTTACAAAATTAACGTACAAAAATTACTAGCATTTCTATATAGCAATAATGATCAAGCCAGGAAAGAAATGAAGAAGGCAGTCTCACAATAGCTACAAAAAAATAAAATACCTAGGAATAAATTTAATCAAGGAGGTAGAAGATTTCTGCAAGGAAAACTACAAAACACGGTTGAAAGAAATTGAAGATGATCCCAACAAATGGAAAAACATCCAATGCTCACGAATCAGAAGTCAATATCATTAAAATGATTATATTGCCCAAAGAAATCTACAGATTTAATGCAATTCCTGTCAAAATAACAATGTCCTTTTTTTACAGAATTAGAAAAACCAATCCTAAAATTCATATGGAATCAAAAAAGAGCTTGAATAGCCAAAGCAATCCTAAGGAAAAAGAAAAGAATCTAGAGGCATCACATTTCCTGACTTCAAAATACATTTCAAGGCTATAGTAACCAAAAAAGCAGGGTGCTGGTATAAAAAATAGACACACAGACCAATAGAACAGAATAGAGAACTCAACAATAAAGCCACACATTTGCAGCCAACTGATCTTTGACAAAACCAGAAAGAACTTAGAATGGGGAAAAGGTAGCCTCTTCGGTAAATGATGCCAGGAAAATTGGAGAGCCACATCCAGAGGAATGAAATTGACCCCTATCTCTCATCATATACAAAGATCAAGTTAAAATGGAGTAAAAACTTAAATGCGGGACACAAAACTATTAAATTACTAGAATAAAACCTAGGGAAAAATTTCCTGGTTCTTGATTTAGGCAATGAATATATGACTAAGAGCTCAAAAGCACAGGCAACAAAACCAAAAAACAGGTAAATGAGACTTTATTAAGCTAAAAATCTTCACAGCAAAAGAAATCATCAACAGGGTGAAGAGACCTCCTATTGAATGGGAGAAATATTTGCAAACTATTTATCTTACAAGGAATTAATATCCAGAATATAGAAGAACTAAAAAACTCAATAAGAAAAAAATCAAATAATACCATTAACATGTAGGCAAAGGACATGGATAGACATTTATCAAAATAAAACATACAAGTGGCCAATAGGTGTATGAAAAAAAACGCTCAATATCATTAATTATCAGAGAAATGCACATCAAACCCACAGTGAGGCATCATCTTACCTCGGCTAGAATTGCTATTATTAAAAAGACACAAAAAAACAAGTTGGAGAGAATGTGAAGAAAAGGGAAAAGAGTTCCCTTCAATTCTGTTGGTAGGAATTAAAGCTAGTACAGCCACTATGGAAAACAGTATGGTGATTTCTCAAAAAACTAAAAATGGAATTCCCATTCGATCCAGCAATCCCACTACTGGGTATCTACCCAAAGGAAAATAAATCAATACATGAAAAGGATACCTGTATTCACATGTTTATTGTAGCCCTATTCACAATAGCTAACATATGGAATCAACCTTAGTGTCTATAAAGAAAATGTGATGTATATAAACAATAGAATACTACCAATAAAATTATGTCATCTGCGGTAACATGGATGAAACTGGAAATCATTCTCTTAAGTAAAATAAGCCAGGCACAAAAGACAAATATCACATGTGCTCACTTATATTTAGGAGTGGAAAATAGATAATAAGGCTGGGGATGTGAGTGGGTGGGAGGGGAAAGGATGAAGAGAAGTGGGCTAAAGGGTACAAACATATGGTAAGATAAGATGAATAAATTCAAGTTTTGATAGCAGAGTAGGATGACCATACTTAACATTGTACTTAAAATCATACTTAACATTGTAAATATATTGTACTCGGGTAATGGACACTGAATACTCTCTTGAAGGAACCACATTATATACGCTACACATTATTTTGTAACAAAATTTTTCATGGACCCCATAATTTTTTACGGACCCTACAATTTTTCACGAATAAAAAAAGCAAAAAAGAATAGGAAGAAGAAATATGCATCAGTATGGGAAACCAGAGATGGTATCATACTCATGTCCAAAACTTACATGAGTTTCTGATATGGTACAGAAATTGCATAGGAAAGTGGACCGGCTTTGATATAATTAAGCAGAAGTGAATATGCAGAAATTGGATATTCCCTAATTGGGACTCCTATTGGAACAGAGTGGGGCAGGCTGCTGGACAGACGGGTCTCCCTCTGAGTACTCTTCTACGCTGCAGATCCGTCAACAGAATCAGCACAGCAAGCAGTGTTCCATCAAAGGAAAAGCCTTGGGGAAGAGGACTGCATATTGAGAGGCAATTCAAGACCCGCTAGGTGGATTTTCCCTCCATCTATGATGCCAAGAAGTAACAAAATGTTACCTACAGAAAACATTTCAATCAGAATATGCAATTCTTTCAGAATACAAATGGTTTCTTAGAAAGACAGGTAGCCTGTTTGAAGGACTGAAGCATACACTTGTTTATTAGCCTTGAGATTGTACAGGGAAGAGTCCATTGATATTTGTGGCATGGAAAGAAAGATGATGTGGTATTTGCTGGTTTTGGGTGCAGAAATTTGACTGTTTATCATTTCTTTTATCCCATGTCTAAGGTGCACTCCCTCCTTATCCTCCAAGACCCAGCTCAAATGCCCATTCTTACATAAAACCATTTCTTGTTATTCCATCCTAGTTTTTATCCTCCTCAGCTAGAAGTAATATTTGTCTTTCTTTTTGTTTGTTGATCCCTCGGGAAAATTTCTTCATTAACTTTTCCAGCCATTTTTTAACTGTCTCACTCCATGCCAGAGGCAATGACTTTCTGAATTCTGCTACAATGTATCAGTTTTTAATATTCTTATACTGAATATAAATGAAATAATATAGTACACAGTCTTATGTTCTTTTATTCTTTTTCCTTGCTGAGTAGTATTTTATTTTGTAAAATTTGTTTATCCATTCTCTTTTTAATAGACTTTCCGATTTCCTCTAACTTTTTCTTCTAGAAAGCTCTATATTTTTAAGCTTTTATATTTAGATATATGATATTAAGTGAATTAATTTTTGTGTATGGCATGAAATGGGGGCTGAGGCTTCTATTTATTCATACAAACATCCAATTATTCTAGCACCATTTGTTAAAACAGCTTTCTCCACTGACTTTGTGCACTGAAGTTCAGTTGTCCATATATGTGCGCATATGTATTTAGATTCACAATCTTTCCCATCAATCAATTGATCTAACACTATCTTTATTACTGTAGCTTTATTTTTAAATCATAAGATATAAATTATCCAACCTCATTCCTCTTTTCAAGGCTGTTTTTCTTATTATAGACCCTTTGAATTTCCATAAAAATTTTACTTTATTATATATTTACTTTCATAAGTTCAACTTTTATTCTAGATTCAGGAAGTACAAGTGCAGGTTTGTTACTTGGGTGTATTGCACGATGCTGAAGTGTTTGGAGTACGATTGATCCCTTTGCATAAGTACTGAGAATAATATCCAACAGTTAGTTTTTCAGTCCTTTCCCCTTCCCTTCCTCCAATGTTTAGCTCCCACTTATAAGTGAGAACATGTGGTATTTGGTTTTGTGTTCCTGAGATATTTTGCTTAGGATAATGGCCTCCAGCTTCATCCATGTTTCTGCAAAGGACATAATCTCATTCCTTTTTATTGCTGCTTAGTATTCCATAGTATAAATATACCACATTTTCTTTATTCAATCCACCATTGGTGAGCACCTAGCTTGATTCCATGTCTGCTATTCTTAATAGTACTACAATGAGCATATGAGTGCAGGTACCTTTTTGGTAGAAATGTTTATTTTCTTTTGGATACGTGCCCAGAATTGGGATTGTCGGATCAAATGGTAGCTCTGTTCTAACCTCTTTGAGTAATCTCCAAACTGCTTTACACAGTGGCTGAGCTAATTCACATTCCTACCAATAGTGTATAAGCACTCCCTTTTCTCTACAGCATTGCCAACATCTGTTGTTTTTTGACTTGTTAATAATAGCTATTCTGACTGATGTGAAATGGTATCTTATTGTGGTTTTGATTTTCGTTACTCTTATTAGTGATGTGGAGCATTTTTTCATATGTTTGTTAGCTACTTGCGTGTCATCTTTTGAGACATGCCTGTTTATGTCTTTTGCCCACTTTTCAATGGTGTTATTTGTTTTGTGCTTGTTCAATTGTTTAAGTTCTTTATAGATTCTGAATATCAGGCCTTTGTTGGATGCATAATTTGTGAATATTTTCTCCCATTCTGTAGGTTGTCTACTCTGTTGATAGTTTCTTTTGCTATACAGAAGTTCTTTTGATTAAGTGCCAATTTTCAATTTTTGATTTTGTTGCAATTGCTTTTGAGGACTTAGTCATAAATTCTTTGCAAAACTGATATCTAGAGAGGTTTTCCTTCTAGGATTCTAATAGTTTACATTTAAATCTTTAATCCTTCTTGAGTTAAATTTTGTATGTGGCGTCCAGTTCCATTCTTCTGCATATGGCTAGCCAGCAATCCCAGCATCATTTGTTGAATAAGGTGTCATTTCCCCATTTCCTATTTTTGTCAACTTTTATCAAAGATCAGATGGCTGTAGATGTGTGGCTTTATTTCTGGATTCTCTATTCTGTTCCATTGTCCTATATGCCTGTTTTTGTACCAGTATGGTGCTATTTTGATTACTGAGCCTTATAGTATAGTTTGAACTTGGGTAATGTAATCTCTCTGGTTTTGTTATTTTGCTTAGGATTGCTTTGAATATTCAGGCTCTTTATTGGTTCCATATGAATTTCAGAATAGTTTTTTCTAGTTAAGTGAAAAATAACATTGGTGGCTTGGTAGAAATGACATTGACTCTGCAGATTGCTTTAGGCAGTTTGGCTATTTTAACAATATTGATTCTTCCAATCCATGAGTATAGAATGTTTTTCTATTTGTGTTGTCTCTGATTTCTTTCAGCAGTGTTTTGTAGTTTTCCTTGTACAGATCTTTCACCTCCTTTTAAAGATATATTGCTAAACATTTTATTTTTGATGGCCATTGTAATGAGATTGCATTTTTGATTTGACTCTCAGCTTGAACATTATTGGTGTATGAAAACATTAATGATTTTTATACATTGATTTTGTATCTTGAAACTTTACTGAAGTCATTTTTCAGTTCCAGGAGGTTTTTGGCTGAGTCTTTAGGTATAGAATCATATTGTCTGTGAAGAGAAATAATTTGACTCCTTATTTTTCAATATGGGTGCCTTTTATTTCTTTCTCTTGCCTCATTGCTCTGGCTAGGACTTCCAGTACTACATTGAATAGGAATGGTGAGAGTTCTCAAAGGGAATGAGTCTAGGTTTTTTGTTTGTTTGTTTGTTTGTTTGTTTGGTGTGGGGGGATCTTGCTATGCTGACGAGGTTGGCCTTGAACTTCTGGGCTCTAGTAATTCTCCCACCTTGGCCTCCTAAAGTGTAGGATTACAGGCATGAGCCGTCACACATGATGGAATGAGTCCAGTTTTTGACTGTTCAGTATGATGTTGGCTGCCAGTTCATAATAGATAGTACACGGGTTTTGGGGGTTGGTAGTTTTTTTTTTTTTATTACTGATTCAATTTTAGAACTCATTATTGCTCTGTTCAAGTTTTCATTTTCTTTCTAGATCAATCTTGGGAGATTGTATATTTCAGGAATTTATCCATTACCTCTAGATTTTATAGTTTGTGTGCATAGAGGTGTTCATAATAGTCTCTGAGGGTCTTTTGTATTTCTGTGGGATCAATCGTAATGTCACCTTTGTAATTTCTAACTGTGCTTATTTGGCCCTTCTCTCTCTTATTCTTTGTCAACCCTACTAGGTAGCTATCACTCTTCTTCATTCTTTCAAAAAAACAATTTTTGTTTTCATTTGTCCTTTTTATGGATTTTTTGGGTCTCAGTTTCATTCAATTCTGCTTCAATTTTCGTTATTTCTTTTCTTTTGCTAGCTTGGGGTGAGTTTGTTCTTGTTTTTCCCTAATAATTCAAGAAAATTTCCCTAATCTTGCAAGTGAGGTAGGCATTCAGATACAAGAAATTCAGAGAACACTTGTAAGATACTACATAAAACTAACATTACTCTGGCATATAATCACCAGACTGTTCAATGTCAATGTTAAAGAAAAAATCTTAAGGGCAGCTAGACAAAAGGCCAGACCATGTATGTACAAAGGACACCCCTTGAGGCTTACAGTGGACTTCTCAGCAGAAGTCTTACAAGCCAAGAGGGACTGGAATCTAACCATGAATTTCATATCCTGCCAAACTAAGCTTCATAAACAAAGGAGAAATAAGATCTTTTCCAGTCAGGGAAATTTATTACCACTAGACCAGCCTTACAAGAGATTCTTAAGTGAGTTCTAAACATGGAAATTAAAGAGATACCCACTACCATAAAAATACACTAAAGTACATAGCCCACTGACCCTATAAAGCAACCACACAACAGGAACTACAAAGCAGCCAGCTAACAACTTCATAATAGGATTAAAGTCTATATATCAATTTTAACCTTGAATGTAAATGGTCTAAATGCTCACTTAAAAGGCAGAGTGGAAAGTTGGATTAAAAAAGTAGGACCATCAATTTTCTATCCTCAAAAGACCCATCTAACATGCAAAGACACTCAGGCTCAAAGTAAAGGGTTGGAGAAAGAAACATTGTGCAAGTGGAAAACAAAAAAGAGCAGGGATGCTATTCTTATATGAGATAAAGCAGACTTTAAACCAACAATAGTGAAAAAAAAGACAAAGAAGGGCACTAGATAGTGATAAAAGGGCTCAATTCAACAAGAAGATTTAACTACCACAAATATACATGCACCCATCAATTGGAGCACACAAATTCGTATAATAAGTACTTCTATACTTAGGAAAAGACTTAGATAGCCACATAATAGTAGTGGAGAACTTCAACATCCTACTGACATTGTTAGATCATAGAGGCAGAAAACTAACAAAGAAATTCTGGACTTAAATTTGACACTTGGTCAGTTGGACCTAATAGACATTTACAGAGTACTCTACCAATCAACCAAAGAATATACATTCTTCTTATCTGCATATGGAACATACTCCAAGATTGATAACATGCTTGGCCATAAAGCAACTCAAAATTTTTTTTAAAAAAGTGAAATCATACCAACCATACTCTTGAACCACAGTGAAATAAAAATAGAAATCACTACCAAAAAGATCTCTCAAAACCACATAATTACATGGAAACTAAACAACTTGTTCTTGAATTGCTTTTGGGTAAATAGCAAAATTAAGGCAGAAATTAAAAAAATTGAAATAAATGAAAATGGAGACACAACATACCAAAAACTCTGGAATGCAGCAAAAGCAGTATTTAGAGTAAAGTTTATAGCGCTAAAGACCTACCATAAAAAGTTGGAAAGATCTCAAATTAATAATGTAACATCACAACTAGAGGAATTAGAAAAATAGTCAAATTTCAGATTTTAAATACCTATTAGTTTTCCATTTTCTTCAATGTGCTCTGCTGGGATTTTAATTTTGGAGAGAATAAGCACCTTGACAATTTTGAGGCATCTGATCCATGAAAATTATATACCTCTCCATTTATTTGGATCTAACTTCATTTCTGTTTCGTTTTCAGTGTAGAAGTATTGTACATCTTTTATTAGGTTTATTCTAAGGTGTTTTATATTTTGGTTGCTATTATAAATGGAATTTTCCAATTCTTTATTATCAGAATAATACAAGTACAATTGATCTATGTATGTTGCATACACATTATGTTATTTGTTTTTTAAATGTTTGTATTCGCTGTATTAGCTTACTAGGACTTCCATAACAAAGTATTACCAACTGGGTGACTTAAACAACAGAAATTTACATCTTCACAGTTCTGGGTGCTGAATGAGGTCCAGGTGTTATCCGAGTCACTTCCTTCTGATGGTCATGAGAAAATAATCTGCTTCAGGCCTCTCTCTTTGGATTAGATACAGCCATTTCCTTGTGTCTTCACATAGTCTTCTCTTCGTGTCTGTGTCCAAATTTCATATTCTCATAAGGGCCCCCATCATATTAGATTTGGGCTCACCCCAATGACTTTATTTTAATGTAATTACCACTTCAAAGACCCTGTCTTCAGGTATGGTCACATTCTGAGGTCTTGGCACTTAGGACTCCAACATATAAATTTGTGGAGGGTGCTAAATTTAGCCCACAACAATGTCCCATAAATTCTTTGTTTCTTTGCTCCCTTTTTCCTCCTTTCCTGCCTTCTTTTGGACAAATCAGGCATTAAAATATTAATTAATGTTAAGATATTAATATTCCATTTCATATTATTTATTGACATCTTTGTTATACTTCTTTGTGTTAATTTTTAGTGGTTGCTCTAGAGATTACCATCTGCAACTTTAACTTTTCACAGCTACCTTCAAATAATATTATACTATTCATAAACATATGAAGGGTGTTTCAACATTGTAATTCTATACACCCCACCCTGACCTTTGTGCATTTTTTCCATATATTTTATTTTACTTCTACATCTGTTATAAAGCCCAGAATATATTTTTATTAGTTTCACTTTTTTATTTTATTATTATTATTATTATTATTATTATACTTTAGGTTTTATGGTACATGTGCGCAATGTGCAGGTAAGTTACATATGTATACATGTGCCATGCTGGTGCGCTGCACCCACTAACTCGTCATCTAGCATTAGGAATATCTCCCAATGCTATCCCTCCCCCCTCCCCCCACCCCACAACAGTACCCGAAGTGTGATGATCCCCTTCCTGTGTCCATGTGTTCTCATTGTTCAATTCCCACCTATGAGTGAGAATATGCGGTGTTTGGTTTTTTGTTCTTGCGATAGTTTACTGAGAATGATGATTTCCAATTTCATCCATGTCCCTACAAAGGACATGAACTCATCATTTTTATTATTATTATTATTATTATTATTATTATTATACTTTAGGCTCTATGGTACATGTGCGCAACGTGCAGGTAAGTTACATATGTATACACATGCCATGCTGGTGCGCTGCACCCACCAACTCGTCATCTAGCATTAGGTATATCTCCCAATGCTATCCCTCCCCCCTCCCCCCACCCCACAACAGTCCCCGAAGTGTGATGTTCCCCTTCCTGTGTCCATGTGTTCTCATTGTTCAATTCCCACCTATGAGTGAGAATATGCGGTGTTTGGTTTTTTGTTCTTGCGATAGTTTACTGAGAATGATGATTTCCAATTTCATCCATGTCCCTACAAAGGACATGAACTCATCATTTTTTATGGCTGCATAGTATTCCAGAACTCATCATTTTTTATGGCTGCATAGTATTCCATGGTGTATATGTGCCACATTTTCTTAATCCAGTCTATCATTGTTGGACATTTGGGTTGGTTCCAAGTCTTTGCTATTGTGAATAATGCCACAATAAACATATGTGTGCATGTGTCTTTATAGCAGCGTGATTTATAGTCCTTTGGGTATATACCCAGTAATGGGATGGCTGGGTCGAATGGAATTTCTAGTTCTAGATCCCTGAGGAATCGCCACACTGACTTCCACAATGGTTGAATTAGTTTACAGTCCCACCAACAGTGTAAAAGTGTTCCTATTTCTCCACATCCTCTCCAGCACCTGTTGTTTCCTGACTTCTTAATGATTGCCATTCTAACTGGTGTGAGATGGTATCTCATTGTGGTTTTGATTTGCATTTCTCTGATGGCCAGTGATGGTGAGCATTTTTTCATGTGTTTTTTGGCTGCATAAATGTCTTCTTTTGAGAAGTGTCTGTTCATATCCTTCGCCCACTTTTTGATGGGGTTGTTTGTTTTTTTCTTGTAAATTTGTTGGAGTTCATTGTAGATTCTGGATATTAGCCCTTTGTCAGATGAGTAGGTTGCGAAAATTTTCTCCCATTTTGTAGGTTGCCTGTTCACTCTGATGGTAGTTTCTTTTGCTGTGCAGAAGCTCTTTAGTTTAATTAGATCCCATTTGTCAATTTTGGCTTTTGTTGCCATTGCTTTTGGTGTTTTAGACATGAAGTCCTTGCCCGTGCCTATGTCCTGAATGGTAATGCCTAGGTTTTCTTCTAGGGTTTTTATGGTTTTAGGTCTAACATTTAAGTCTTTAATCCATCTTGAATTGATTTTTGTATAAGGTGTAAGGAAGGGATCCAGTTTCAGCTTTCTACATATGGCTAGCCAGTTTTCCCAGCACCATTTATTAAATAGGGAACCCTTTCCCCATTTCTTGTTTTTCTCAGGTTTGTCAAAGATCAGATAGTTGTAGATATGTGGCATTATTTCTGATGGCTCTGTTCTGTTCCATTGATCTATATCTCTGTTTTGGTACCAGTACCATGCTGTTTTGGTTACTGTAGCCTTGTAGTATAGTTTGAAGTCAGGTAGTGTGATGCCTCCAGCTTTGTTCTTTTGGCTTAGGATTGACTTGGTGATGCGGGCTCTTTTTTGGTTCCATATGAACTTTAAAGTAGTTTTTTCCAATTCTGTGAAGAAAGTCATTGGTAGCTTGATGGGGATGGCATTGAATCTGTAAATTACCTTGGGAAGGATGGCCATTTTAAAAGTCAATCAACTTTCATTGAAATTTTTAAAGGGAGAAAAAGTAGTATTTAAGAAATTAAACTATATATATGATATTACCCTGGTAAATATTAAATAGTATTTTAAATAAATATCAAAATACACACATATATTTATTCCTATATATATTGATGTGTTAGTAACAATGTATATAACATTTTATTTTCATTCATCAAGTTAAAGATGCTGTTCTCTTGTTTCTGGCCTCCACTGAAACAGGAATTTCTAAACTTAGCTGCTGTGGCCATAGAGATGAATGGGCAAAGAAAAAGTTTCCATGAAGGAAAGAACTTTGTCTTCCATGTAACATTGGACTTCGAAAATACCACTCCCCATCCAGACATGGGAATGCTGTATTCCTCCTCTTACTGTCGCCTTAGTATGCTCTTTGTCAAGGCTCAGAGGGGCTTCTTCACCCTGGATGAGAGATAAATGTACAAATTTTTAACGTCAAGTGAGTCTGTACAGGAAATCACTGATGGACTCTGTACTCCTCTTGCTGTTTACCCTTTGCAAAGCACAAAAGAAAATGGAAAAGGAGAAGACAAAGAGAAAACAAGGTCTTCTAAAAGATAAGAATATTCTGGTTTATAGGAGTGACTCTGGTGAAGGTTGGAGAAATATTTTGGCATGTAGTTTTGGAGCATACATGTGAGGATTGAGCAATTTTGAAGATCCTCTTTGTCCCACCAAGCACACTCATTCTGCTCATGACACAACCTTAGGGTCTTGAAGGTAGAAATGAGAATGAAGATGTAATGTGCAATGTGTGGGCATCTGCGCATTAGCAAGGGCAGTGTTTTGCAAGCACATTATCTGTCTTTGCTTCACCTACTCCCTGGTATTATCCCGGTAATGGCTGCATGCATTCTGATCTGAGATTTCTTTTGAGGAGGCCCTAAGGGCTAAACTATTTCACAGTATCCAAATGCCTGAATACAAAGTGGATTACTAAATTTAAAATGAGACTAAGTTGGGGTAAGTGCTTTATCTAAATTATGGTGCTTTAAGATTTGTCATGTGTGAAAATATTATCAATCAGTGATATTCTGAATGCAGTTATCTTAACTGATGATCTTCAATTTTGAATATTAAATCTCATTAGAATATGCCATTATGCAGTAGTCATGATCTGATAGATTTGACAGATATTCACATATCATATTTCCAAGTATAGGCTGATATTATGAATACACATAATTAATTATGCTTAGAAAATATTGTTATAGATATTTGTTTTACACAAGTGGTTAACACTTGGAGTGAACACTCGCAGGCAGTAAATTGAGGCAAATTATATAATGCCAGAGACTGCTTGTTCATTATCATCAGTTAGGGACTTTTTGTTGTAAGAAAGAAAAAGAAAAAAAAAAAAAGCCAAATTAAGCAAAAAATGGGGGTGAGGAAGGCAGTTCTTGGCTCATAAACCTGAAAGATTTAGGAACATTTCCATGTTTAGGTGATACTTGATTCAATAACACATATATTATAACCAGAACTTGATTTTTCTTTTTGTTCTGTCTTTCATAGTGCTGGCTTCATCCTCAGGCTTCACACATTGCTATCTTCCCCATTCCAAGCCCTCTTTTCTTATTTATGAACAGCTACTGCTAGTTGCAAACTCACAGCCTTAAACCATTCTCCAAGGGAGAAGGAGGGCCACTTCTAGTTGTTCCTGCACAAATCCTTAGACACTCTGTCTCTTATTGGCTCAGATTTGCTGATATGTCCATCCTGAACCAATTATGGTTGACATAGGGAAAGGAGACCACAATCAGCTTAAATCAATCAGGGCCTGGTCTTCAAACATAGACTGGGTCAGCTGCACCAGAACCATATAGTGTCAGAGAGAGGGAGGATAGGTTAGTTCCCCCCACTTTCTGGGTACGCTGGCCTGACAGAGGATTAGCATTTTACTCTCTGGGGATGGTGACATAGGGAGCTTAAAGTTGCAATGCATTCAATCCTTTCCTTGTGCAAACCCCAGGCTTTGGAATTTTCTCTATCAAAACTGATGCTCCCATTCAGGGCACCTACAGGCATATCCTACCCTTAAAAGGGGCATTTCCTTCTTGTTTGGGCAAGTTTTCCTTCTAGGGATGAGTTCTTCTTTTTCTTCTTCTTCTTCTTCTTTTTTTTTTTTTTTTCGAGACTGAATCTCACTCTCTTGCCTAGGCTGGAGTGCAGTGGCTCGATCCCAGCTCACTGCAAACTTCAGCTCCCAGGTTCAAGCGATTCTCCTGCCTCAATCTCCTGAGTAGCTGGGATTACAGGCATGCACCACCACGCCCAGCTAATTTTGTGTATTTAGTAGAGAGGGGGTTTCACCACGTTAGCCAGGCTGATCTCGAGCTCCCGACCTCTGGTGATCCGCCCACCTCGGCCTCCCAAAGTGCTGCGATTACAGGCATGAGCCAATGCTCGCAGCTGGGATGAGTGCTTCTAATTCAAAGGACTCTAGGAACAAAATTAAACAGTGCAAGTTTCATTTCAAAGTATAAACAGTTATTTTATTCCTGGGCACTCTAACCAGAAGGGCACTCATCTGAAAGCTTCAGAATTGCTTGAATTATCATCATCATCACCATCATCATCATTCTCATCATCACTTTCACTGAAGACACGGTAGGACACACATTGCACATAGTGCTCTACTCCAATCTTGGAAGTAATCCTTTTTCTAATCCTATCCATGTTTCAAGGCCCAGTTCTGATCTTCCCTTAGAAATTCTTCACAGTCACCCTGACCCTCATAAATATTTTCTTTGGGTGATCTTTCTTGTCTCAATTATTTATCTTAATCTCCCTTGTCCTGTCTTCCCACTGGGTTGTTAGCTGCTTAAAGGAGGAGACGTTAGATTCTAACTTCATTTATCCTCAGAGCCTAACACAGTGGCCTTGAACATCATTCAAGATTGTGGAACTCTCATTTCTTAAAGGAAATCAGAAAACCGTTGTACCACAGGAGAAAGCTGTTTGTAGAGTTCACATTTCAGGACAGTCATCTTTGGCTGCATACTTACAGGCTTATTCTGCAAAATTACATTGCTCTAAACACTTCTCACACTAAGGAGACTGAAGATTTAGGGCCAGAAATTTCTCCCTTAGCAGTTTTCCTTTCAGCTTCATTCCTGAAATGGGATTGGGATAAGCATTTGTAATATCTGATCTTTGTGAGAGTTAGAGCAGGCTGGCAAAAAGCAAAAAGATCACAGACCTTGGAATCACACAAGCCTCAGTTTAAATTCTAAGTCAGCCACTTAGTAACTGTATTATCTGATGGGAATTACTTAGTGTATTTAAACATTAACATATTCCCTGTAACTTGAAAATATGATTCCTACATTTGAATGTTGGGAAGTATTCCTGCCTTTACCACAACTAAATGTACTGTAATACAATTCAATTTAATGTTAACGACCTGAAGTTAGCATCAGATCAGCATGGTTCATAACAAGACTGTATATTAGACATCAATTATAAATTATGTGGATCCACAAGCCACCTGCATTCTGACTAATAAACTACCAATCCAAGAGTTTTCTACTCTGCCCCTCGTGTTTGATAATTTGCTAGAATGACTTACTGAACTCAGAAAAGTAATACTTATGATTACAGTTTTATTATAAGGTATACCCATAGGGTGAGGTCTGGGAGGAAACACGGAGCTTCCATGCCTCTCCCTGTGGACTGAGGGTGAATCACCCCCTTGGCACATCAGTGTTTTGATAAATTAGTAAACTCCACTGAGCCTTGTTGTCTAGAGGTTTTATTGAGTCTTGATTGCATAAGCATAATTCATTAGCTCATTAGCCATGTGATATGGTTTGGATGCTTTGTCCTCTCCAAATCTCATGTTTAAATGTGACCTCCAATGTGGGCCTGGTGGGAGGTGTTTGCATAATGGGGGTGGATTCCTCATGAATGGCTTGGTGCCATCTCCATGGTAATGCATGAGTTCTCACTCTGGTAGTTGATGTGAAAGCTGGTGATTTAAAATAGCCTGGCACCCCCTGCCTTGCTTCCCTTTTTGTCATCTACTCTAATTGTTAGCTTCCTGATGCCCTCACCAGAAGCTGATGCCAGCACCATGCTTCATGTACAGCCTGCAGAACCATGAACCAAATAGTCCTATTTTCTTTATAAATTACCCAGTCTCAGGTATTTCTTTATAGCAATGGGAACAGACTAACATACCATGTGACTTAACTCAATCTCTTGTTCCTCTCCTTTCCCCCCAAATTAAGATGGTCTAAAGTGCCAACTCTCTAATTACATGGTAGGTCTTTCTGGTGATCAGCTCAACTTGCCCAGAAGAAGCTATCTAGGGGTCCACCATGAGTAACCTAATTAGCATAACAAAGACTCTATCACTCAGGAAATGTCAAGGATTTTAGAAGTTCCATGCTAGGAACCCAGGACAAAGACTAGACAAATTCTTTATTATACTACTGGAAGATTATGAAATAATGAATAAAAATACACTTTTGTTGAGAAAAAGTGGACACAGAATAAAGCACTAAGTTTAAAAAACTAAGTTTTTAATTTCAATAGTTTCGGGGGAACAGGTAATTTTTGGTCACATAAATAAGTTTTTTAGCAGTGATTTCTGAGATATTGTTGGACCTGTTAACCAAGCAGTGTCCACTATGCTCAATATATAGTCTTTTATCCTTCATCCCACCACCATTTTTCTCCCCAGGTCCCCAAAGTACATCCTATCATTCTTATGCCTTTGCATCCTCATGGCTTAGGTCCTACTTATAAGCAAGAACATATAATATTTGGTTTTCCATTCTTGAGTTACTTCACTTAGAATAATGGTCTCCAACTCCATCAAAGTTGCTGCAAAAGCCATTGTTTTATGGCTGAGTAGTATTTCATGGTGTACATATAGCACATTCTCTTTATTCACTTGTTGGTTGATGGGTGCTTAGGTCAGACCTAAGTTCCATACTTTTGCAATGCAAACTGTGCTGTTATAAACAGGCATGTGCATGTGTCTTTTTCATATAATGAATTTTTTCCTTTGGATATGATATGGTTTGGCTCTGTGTCCAACACTAATACATGGTGTTGCACCTATGGGTGCACAGAAATTAAGAATTGAAGTTTAGGAACCTCTGCCTAGACTTCAGAGGATGTATGGAAACACCTGGATGTCTAGGCAGAAGTTTGCCGCAGTAGTGGAGCCCTCATGGAGAAGCACTGCTAGGGCAGTATGGAAGGAAACTGTGGGGTTGGAGCCCCCACCCAAATCTCATTTTGAATCGTAGTTTCCATAATCCCCATGTGTTGTGGGAGAGATCCAGTGGGAAGTAATTTAATCATGGGGACATTTACCCTCATGCTGTTCTCATGATAGTGAGTGAGTTCTCATGGGACCTGATGGATTTATAAGGGGCCTTTTCTCCTTTTGCTCAGTACTTCTCCTTCCTGATGCCATGTGAAGAAGGACATGTTTGCTTCCCCTTCTGCCATGATTCTGAGTTCCCTGAGGCCTCCTCAGCCCTGCAGAACTGTGAGTCAATTAAACCTCTTACCTTTATAAATTACCCAGTCTTGGGCAGTTCTTTATAGCAGCATGAGAACGGACTAATACAGTAAATTGGTACTGCAGAGAGTGTGATGCTGCTGTAAAGATACTAGAAAATGTGGAAGCAACTTTGGAACTGGGTAACAGGCAGAGATTGAAACACTTTGGAGGGCTCATAAGAAGACAGGAAAATGGGAAAGTTTGGAACTTCCTGAAGACTTGAAGGGCTCAGAATATAGGAAGGCATGGGAAAGTATGAAAATTCCTAGAGACTTGTTGAATGGCTTTGACAAAAATGCTGATAGTGATATGGACAATGAAGCTCAGGCTGAGGTGGTCTCAGATGGAGATGAGGAATTTATTGGGAACTACGGCAAAGGCGACGCTTGTTATGCTGTAGCAAAGGGACTGGAGGCATTTTGCCCCTGCCCTAGAGATCTGTGGAACTTTGAACTTGAAGGAGATGATTTAGGATATCTGGTTGGGGAAATTTCTAAGTGGCAAAGTGTTCAAGAAGAAGCAGAGCATAAAAGTTTGGAAAATTTACAGAATGATGATGCAATAAAAAAGAAAAACCCATTTTCTGGGAGAAATTTAAGCCTGATGCAGAAATTTGCATAAATAACGAGGAGCTGAATGTTAATCACCAAGATGATGGGGAAAATGCATCCAGGTCATGTCAGAGACCTTCACAGCAGCCTTTGTTATCACAGGCCTGGAGGCCTTGGGGGGAAAAATGGTTTCATGAGCTAGGCCAGGGCCCCCCTGCAGTATGCAGCTTTGGGATATGGTGTCCTGTGTCCCAGCTGCTTTAGCTCCAGCTTTGGCAAAAAGGGTCAAGGTACAGCTTGGGCCATTGCCTCAGAGGGTGCAAGCCCCAAGCCTTGGTGGCTTACAGGTGGTGTTGGACCTGCAGGTGCACAAAGGTCAAGAATTGAGATTTGGGAACCTACACCTAGATTTCAGAGGCTGTATGGAGACACCTGGATGTCCAGGCAGAAGTTTTCTGCAGTTGTGGAGCCTTCATGGAGAACCTCTGTTAGGGCAGTGTGGAAAGGAAATGTGGGGTTGGAGCCCACACACAGAGTCCCCACTGTGGCACTGCCTAGTGGAGCTGTGAGAACAGGGCCACCATCTTCTAGCCCCCAGAATGGTAGATCCACCAACAGCTTTCACCATGCTCCTGGAAAAACTGCAGACACTCAACACTAGCCCATGAAAGCAGACAGGAGGGGTGCTATTTTCTGCAAAGCCACAGGGGCTGAGCTGCCCAAGGCTGTGGGAGCCCATTTCTTACATCAGTGTGCCTCAGATGTGAGACATGGAATCAAATGAGATCATTTTGGAGCTTTAAGATTTAGCTGCCCTGCTGGATTTTGGATTTGCATGGGACCTGTAGCCCTGTCCTTTGGCTGGTTTCTCCCATTTGGAATGGGTGTGTCTACCCAATGCCTGTACTCCCATTGTATTTAGGAAGTAACTAACTTGCTTTTGATTCTACAGGCTCATCGGTAGCAGGGACTTGCCTTGTCTAAGATGAGACTTTGGACTTGGACTTTTGGGTTATGCTGGAATGAGTTAAGATTTTGGGGTACTGTTGGAAGGGCATGATTGTGTTTTGAAATGTGAGGACATGATATTTGGGAGGAGTCAAGGGTGGAATAATATGGTTTGGCTCTGTGTCCCCACCCAAATCTCACCTTAAATTGTAGTTCCCATAATCCCCATATGTCATAGAAGGGACCTGGTAGGAGGCAATTTAATCATGGGGGGGGGCAGATACCCTCATGCTGCTCTTGTGATAGTGAGTGAGTTCTCATGAGATCTGATGGTTTTATAAGGGACTTTTCCCCCTTTTACTTGGCACTTCTTCCTGCCACCAAGTGAAGAAGGATGTGTTTGCTTCCCCTTCCACTATGATTATAAGTTTCCTGAAGCCTCCCCAGCCCTGCAGAACCGTGAATCAATTAAGCCTCTTTCCTTTATAAATTACCCAGTCTTGGCAGTTCTTTATAGTAGTGTGAGAATAGACTAATGCAGGGTAGATACCAAGTAGTGGGATTGCTGGCTCAAATGGTAGATCTCCTTTTCGTTCTTTAAGGGATCTCCATACTGTTTTCTACAGTGGTTGTACTAGTTTACATTCCCATCATCAGCATAAAAGTGTTCCTTTTTCACCACATCCACACCAACATCTATTTTTTTATGTTTAAATTATGGCCATTCTTGCAGGAGTAAGGTGGAATCTCATTGTGATTTTTCATTTTCATTTCACTGATAACTAGTAATGTTGAACATTTTTTTCATGTTTATTGACTGTTTGTATATCTTCTTTTGAGAATTATCTATTTATGTCCTTTGATCACTTTTTAATGGAATTGTTTTTTTCTTGCTGATTTCTTGTTTGAGTTCCTTGTAGATTCTGGATATTAGTCTTTTGTTGGATGTATAGTTTGCAAATATTTTCTCCCACTCTGTGGGTTGTCTGTTTACTCTGCTGATTATTTCTTTGGCTGTGCAGAAGCTTTTTAGTTTAATTAGGCCCCATTTATTAATTTTTGTTTTTGTTTCATTTGCTTTTGGGTTCTTAGTCATTAATTCTTTGCCTAAGCTAATGTCTAGAAGAGTTTTTCTGATGTTATCTTCTAGAATTTTTATGGTTTCAGGTCTTAGATTTAAGTCTTTGATTCATCTTTAGTTGATTTTTATATAAGTTGGAGATGAGGATCCAGTTTCATTCTTCTGTATGTGGCTTGCCAGTTATCCCAGCACCATTTATTGAATAGGATGTCCTTTCCCCCACTTTATGTTTTTGTGTGCTTCATGAATCAGTTGGCTGCAAGTTTGCCAAAGATCAGACGGCTGTAAGTATTTGGCTTTACTTTGGGTTCTCTATTCTGTTCTATTTGTCTACATGCCTATTTTTATACCAGTACCATGCTGTTTTGGTAACTATAGCCTTTTAGTATAATTTGAAGTTGGGTAATATGATGCCTCCAGATTTCTTCTTTTTTGCTTAGTATTGCTTTAGCTCTAGGGACTCTTTTTGCAATTCCATATGAATTTTAGGATTGCTTTTTCTATTTTTGTAAAGAATAATCATGGTATTTTTGTGGGAATTGCATTGAATCTGTGGATTACTTTTAGCACTGTGGTCATTTTCACAATATTGATTCCACCCATTTATGAGCATGAAATGTGTTTCTATTTGTTTGTGTCATCTATAATTACTTTCAGCAGTGTTTTGTAGTTTTCCTTGTAGAGGTTTTTCACCTCCTTGATTAAGTATATTCACAAGTATTTTTTAGTTTTTGCAGCTGTTGTAAAAGTGATTGAGTTCTTAATTTGATTCTGAGCTTGATTGTTGTTGGTGTATAGTAGTGCTCTTTATTTATGTATATTGATTTTTTATCCTGAAACTTTAGTGAATTCATTTATCAAATCTAGGAGCTTTTGGGATGAGTCTTTAGTGTTTTCCAGTTATATTATCACATCATCAGAAAGCAACAACAGTTTGACTTCCTCTTTTCTGATTTGGATGCTATTTATTTCTTTCTCTTGTCTAATTGCTCTGGCTAAGACTTCCAATATTATGTTGAATAGAAGTGGTGAAAGCGGGCATCCTTGTCTTGTTCCAGTTCTCAGGGAGGATGCTTTCAACTTTTCCCCATTTGGTATTATGTTGGCTGTGGGTTTGTCAAAGATGGCTTTTATTACTTTAAGGTATAGCCCTTCTATGCTAATTTTGTTGAGGGTTTTTATCAAAAAGAGCACTGAATTTTGTCAAATGCTTTTTCTATGTCTATTGAGATGATCATATTTTTGTTTTGAATTCTGTTTATGTAATGTATCACATTTATTGACTTTCATATATTAAATCATCTCTGCATCCCTGGTATGAAACCCACTTGATCATGATGTATTTTTAAATATGCTATTGGATTTTGCTAGCCACTATTTTGTTGAGAATGTTTGCATCTATGTTCATCAAGGATATTGATCTCTGGTTTTCATTGTTGTTGTTATGTACTTTCGTGGTTTGGGTATTAGGGTGATACTAGCTTAGTAGAATGATTTAGGCAGGATTCCTCCTTTCTCCATTATTTGGAATAAAAATCTAACTTTTATGATAAACTATTATGCTGTTCTCCACCTTCCTTCCTCTTTTTCTGCTTTCCAGAACTCTGTCAATATTTCAGCCATTTAAAAGATGCAGTCTATGCAATGGGTAGTGTATTCATGGCATAACACAACATGAAAAGGAATCTGTTATAACTTATGTTTGTACTTAATTGATAAAATAAGGGACACTTCCAATGAAATAGTTTTAGCCACTTTACAGAAATGTTTTTAAAACAGAAAGAAAAAGAGAATTCTGGGTGACCTCCCCAGGATAATGTAATGAGAAGGGACAGTGATAAAAACAAAATCAGATCTTGTCATAGTAACAAATATGGTAAACTCACATGCTGAAGACTTAGATGTTCCAGAAAGATCTGTGATCTGCACATTCACCAAAGCCATTTTACTTCTGCATTCCAGCATGAATTCTTTTGAGATGTTTTCTTTTGAGGTCTCTACATCACCTATGCCCACCAGGTCTTGAGAGTGGGCAAAAAAAATGCTCACACAAAGCCTTTAGGTGGGCCTACTGCAGGAACCACTGTGAGCCACACATCATTTCCCTGTCATGAGTTTGACCAACATTTTTTTGAGTTTTTTTTTTGTTTCTGTCATCCCAGAGTTCATTCCTATCATTTTGAAATGTCAGGTAATCAGAAACATAAAAATGTGCAGAGGTAGCATGACCTCTGTTTAACAGTCTGATGAAAGGAGAAAGGAATTAATTCCATGCTAATCTTTCATTAGATTGTAAGCTCCTAGATCATGGATATTCATGTTAGTCACCGTGTGTGTTCAATACTAGGTCTCCTGTCTGACATATAGCAAGTAGCTGATGTCAGATAGTAGAATAACACATGAAGGGAGGCCCTCAATAGAAATGGAATGCTGGGACCCACAGTACAATTCATTTTTCTTTTATTCTCCTGGGGATCACAACAAGCTCCGTCTGAGTTTTTTTCCACAGTTGTTTACATCACTGGAATGATGTGTCATTGTAAGGATATTATAAGAGGTCAGTGTGAGTGATATAGACAAATGTTCATATTACCATATTTAGCAAAGAAAGAACTAGGTTACAAAATTAAGTATCAATCTAATTCCAGCCCTAATCCTTAGATAATATTCACATATAGAAAAAAATATTGGAGCAGTATATCAACATATACATTTTAATAAAACATAAACTTTTTAATCATGGCATTACTGTTTATGGTTCATTCTTTATTCTCTTCAACATGTTTACAGTGCTTATGCATTCATTTAATCATAATAAAATTATTTTAAGAAAACACTGTATGCTTTTGTGTAAATTGTCCTGTGATTATTTTCACCCTATTTCCTACGTGTCTGTATGATAATCTTATCTCCCAGGTGGAATTAAACTCCTGCACAATAGGCACAATGCCTCCCACTGACTCCAAACATGGCACATTATTTCCCTTGAAGAACAGGCTGATGATTCAAACAAGATACCTAGGAGCAGAATACCTTTAGAATGGTTCCAAGTCAAACAAAGGGGTGGAGCAAGATGTTGGAGTAGGACTCTCCAGTGATTGTTCTCTAGTGCAAACATCAATGTGAACAATTGTCCATGCACAAACACATTTTCACAAGAACTAAGGAAACTAAGTGAGAGATCATAGTACCTGGTATTAGGATAATAATTTTAAAAGACACATTGAAGATAGTAAAAAGAATTTATTGCCCTCATTTACCACTTCCTCCATCCCACGGAGTGTAGTATGGAAAGAGACACCATAAGATTGGGGAAAAGAGAGGGAAGTAAGTATAGGACTTTGCCTTGGAATTCAGTAATGACCCACCAAATTAAGACCCACCACTGGGATAAATGCCATGGCCCTTGACTCCAGGCCAGTTCCTGCAGATGGAGCCTATAGATCCACCCTGATGCCACATGAGGACTTCTGGCCCCAGCAAAAAGAACTCAAATTCTGTGTTGCATCACTGCCAACTGACTACAGCAGCCTCAGGTCCCGTATAAACCTCAGCAGCAGGCAGACTGTAGCCCATGGGCTTTGGGCAGGCCTCAGTACCGTGCCAGTCTCATCAGCAGTGAGCACTGTGTTTGACTGAGCACTTCATCAGCCTCAGTGGCCACAAGACTGCCACATCACTCCTCCCCAAGCTCTGGGCAGTGTAGCACAGAAAGGGATACTGTCTGCTTGGGGAAGAAGAGGGAATTAAGCATACGACATTGCTTTGGAACCTAGAACTGGGCCCACCACAGTAAAATCCAGCACTGCGAAGAACCCCATGGCTCATCAATTTAGGCTGGTGCTCAAAGACAGAGCCTCTAGATCTGTCCCAATGCCAGATGGGAATCTGTGGCTCCAGTAAGACAGACTAAAATTTTAGCTTTCATAATCACCAACTGACTACAGGGACTTTGGGCCCTTAATAAACCTCAGTGGCAGGCAGGCCATAGAGGCTGTACTTCCCCAGTGCTGCACTCATCTCAGTAGCCACGGGCTTCAGGTGCATGAGTACCGTGTCAACTTCAGCAGCCATGGGATTCTGACTGAGTCAGTCCTGGGCTTAGGGCACTCTCTGGCACTGTACTGGCCAAAGAGCTCATGGGCTTAGGGACTTTAGGAGTACACCTTTTTTTGAATATTGGGACAAGCTTACTGTTGAAGAACTCCCCTAAACAAAGCTAGACTGTGAAGACAGAATTAGGTACCTATATCAATGTGGATACATCAATGAATGGCCCTAAGGATCAAGAATAATCAGGGGAATATGACATCATCAAATGAACAAAATAAGATGCTAGTGACTGACCATAAAGAGATATAGATAAAGAACTGCCTGACAAAGAATTAAAAATAATTGTTTTAGGAAGCTTAGTAAACTTCAGAAAAATACAGAAAAAAAATTAGAAATTTATTGGAGAAATTTGATGGAGAAATCGAATTAATTTTTTAAAAGAGGAGGTGAAAAATACAATGAACAAAATGAAAGATACAAATAGGGGACATCAACAGCAGAACTGATCAGGCAAAAGAAAGAACCAGTGAACCTGAAGGCAAGTTATTTGAAAATATATACACAGTGAGAGGAGAAAAAAATGAAAAAGAATAAAGTTTACAGGGTTTATGAGATAACATCAAAAGAGCAAATGTTTGAGTCATCAGTATTCAAGAAGGAGTAGAGAAAGGAGTAAGAAGTTTATTTAACTAAATAATGGCACAAAATGGTTCAAAACTGGAGAATGATGTGAATATCAATTTACAGGAAGGTCAAGAGTTGCCAATCAGATTCAATCTAAAATATAGATACCAGATAATATATTATAATCAAGCTGTCAAAAATCAAACACAAAGCGAGGATGCAGAAAGCAGCAAAAGAAAAGAAGTAAATAACATATAAGGGAGTTTCAATATGCATAAAGCAGATGTCTCAGCAGAAATTTTACAGGCCAGGAGAAAGTAGGATAATATATTCAAAGCACACACACATACATAATCTTTCAACTAAAAATACTGTACACAGCAAATCTGTACTTCAGAAATGAAGGAAAGATAAATACTTTTCTAGATAAATAAAAGCTGAGGAAGTCCATTACCACCAGACGTGTCTTACAGGAAGTGCTAAAGGGAGTTCTCCAAGCTAAAAGAAAACGATGCTAATGAGTAGCACAAAAAACATCTGAAAGTACATTTTTCATACTCACTGGTAAAAGAAAGGACACAATCAAATTGTGAATACTCTTACAATATAACGGTGGTGTGTAAATCACATATCTTTAGTATGAAGGTTAAAAAACTATTAAAGTAATAGCAATAACAATTTTTAAGGCATATGCAATATAAAAAGATGTAAATTGTGACAGCACAATTCAAAATGTGGAAGGTGGAGTGTAGAGTTAAAGTGTAGACTTTTGGTGAGTTTCTTTTTCTTTTTAGTAATGAAAGTTGTTATTAGTTTAAAATAACCAAATACAAACATAAGTATGATAGTTTTTTGTAAGCTTCATGGTAGCCACAAAGCAAAAACTTAAATATGTATACTAAAAATAAAAAGCAAGAAATCAAACACAAAACTGAGAAAATTATTTAACCACAAAGGAAGACAGTGGGAGAGGAAGAAAGAGAAAAAAGAATCAACAAAACAACTGGAAAGCAATTAACAAAATGACAATAGTAAGTTCTTATCTAACAGTAATTACTTTGAATGTAAATGAAGTAAATTTTACAATTAAAAGTTATACAGTAGCTGCATGGATTTTAAAAAAGAAAATTATATGCTGCTGACAAGAGACTCACTTTACTAGTAAGGACACACGCTGACTAAAAGTGAAGGGATGAAAAAAGACATTTCATGCAAAGGGAAACCAGAAGAGAGTGGAATAGCTATAATTATATCAGATAAAGTGGACTTTATGTCAAAAAGTAAAAAAAGAGGCAAACAATGTCATCATACAATGATAGGCAAGGGGATATAAGAATTGTAAATACATATGCACTCAATATCAAAGCACCCAATGTCAAAGTCAACTATTAATAGTTCTAAAAGGAGAGATAGATTGCAATATAGCAACAGTAAGAGATTTCAACATCCCTTTTTCAGCAATGAATAGATCATCCAGACAGAAAATTAATAAAGAAATAATTGGGTTTAAACTGTGCTCTAGACCCAATAGACTTAAAAGATATTTACAGAACTTTTCATCCAACAGCTGCAGAATACACATTCTTCTCAACCGAACATGCAACATTCTCCAGGATAGAACATATGTAGCCACAGAACAAGTTTTAACAAATTTAAGAAGACTGAAATCATATAAAATATCTTTTCAGACCACAGCAATATAAATCTAGAAATCAGTAACAGGAGAAACCTTGGAAAATTTGCAAATCTATGGAAACTAGAAAATATGCTTCCAAACAATCAATGGGTCAATAAAGAAATTAAAAGGGGAATCAAAAAAATTTCTAGAGACAAATGAAAATGGAAACACAACATACCAAAACCTATGGGGTACTGTTATAAGAGAGAATATTATAGCAACAACTGTTTACATAAATAAAAAAAAAAAGTGCAGTGGCTCACATCTGTAATCCTGACACTTTGGGAGGCCAAGGTGGGTGGATCACCTGAGGTTGGGAGTTTGAGACCAGCCTGACCAACATGGAGAAATCCCATCTCTACTAAAAATACAAAATTAGCTGGGAGTGATGGTGCATTCCTGTAATCCCAGAAACTCAGGTGGCTGAGGCAGGAGAATTGCTTGAACCTGGGAGGCAGAGGTTGCAGTGAGCTGAGATCGCACCATTGCACTCCAACCTGGGCAACAAGAGTGAAATTCCATCTCAAAAAACAGACAAACAAAAAAGCAAGATCTGAAATAAACAACCTAATAATGCACCTAAAGGAACTAGAAAAAAAACCCAAAACAAGTGGAAGGAAAGAAAGAACAAAGATTTAAGCAGAAATAAATGAAATAAAGTCTAAAAGTAATTTTAAAAGATCAATGAAACAAAGACTTGTATTTTCAAAATGATAACCAAAACTGACAAACTTTTAGCTAAACTAGGAAAAAACGAGAAAAGACCCAAATAAAATTAGAGAGGAAAAAGGTAACATTACACCCGATAACACAGAAATACAAAGAATAATAATAGACTATTAGGAACAATTCTATACCAAAAAATTGGAAAACCTAAAAGAAATGGATAAATTCCTGGACACATACAACCTACCAATATTAAACTAAGAAGAAAAAGAAAACCTATATAGTCCAAAAGATGTGAAATAAGATTAGATAAGCAATAAAAATGTTTTCATCAAAGCCCAGAACCTGATAGTTTAATTGTCAAATCTTCCCATGAAATTAAAGAACTAATAGTAATTATTCTCAAACTATTTCAAAAAAATTAAAGAGAAGTGAATTATTTTAACCTTTTTCTGTGAGGCCAATATTACCCTGATACTAAACCAGACAAGACACAACAAAAAAGAGAACTGCAGGTAAATATCCCTGATGGACATAGATGCAAAAATCCTGAACAAATATAGCAAAATAAACGCAACAACACATTAAAAAAATCATTCACCATGATCAAGTGGGATTCATCCCAAGGATGCCAGAATGGTTTGACATATGCAAATCAGTAAATGTGACATATCACGTTAACAAAATAAAGGCCAAAACCTGTATGATCATTTCAATAGATGCAGAGAAATAATCTGACAAAATTCAGCCTTCCTTTATGACCATAAAAATCTCTTCATGAATTAAATATAGATGGAATGTATCTCGACACAATAAAGGCCAATTAAAACAAACCCACAGCTAACATAATACTGAATGGGAAAAAGTTGAATTTTTTTTCTCTAGGATCTGGAAAAAGACAAGTATGTCCACATTCACTGCTTTTATTCAACAAAGTACCAGAAGTCCTAGCCAGAGCAATCAGGTAAAAGACCTGGAACCAAACTAAATGTCCAACAACGAGAGACTGGATGAAGAAAATGTGGCACATATACACCATAGAATACTATGCAGCCATAAAAAATGATGGGTTCATGTCGTTTGTAGGGAAATGGATGAAACTGGAAACCATCATTCTCAGCAAACTATCACAAGAACAGAAAACCAAACACCGCATGTTCTCACTCATAGATGGGAATTGAACAATGAGAACACATGGACACAGGAAGGGGAACATCACACACCGGGGACTGTTGTGGGGTGGGGGGAGGGGGGAGGGATAGCATTAGGAGATATACCTAATGCTAAATGATGAGTTAATGGGTGCAGCACACCAGCATGGCACATGTGTACATATGTAACAAACCTGCACATTGTGCACATGTACCCTAAAACTTAAAGTATAATAATAATAAATTAAAAAAAAAAGACAGAAATGAAAGGTAACGAAACTGCGAAGAAGGAAGTTAAATTGTCTCTGTTTGTGGATGACATGATTTTATATACAGAATACTTTAAAGACTCCACAAAAAACTGTTTAAACTGATAAATAAATTCAGTAAGTTGCAAGACGCAAAATCAACATACAAAATTAGTGGCTGGGTGCGGTGGCTTATGCCTGTAATCCCAGCACTTTAGGAGGCTGAGGCAAGTGGATCGCTTGAGGATACGAGTTCGAGACAAGGCTTAGTGAAACCCTGTCTCTACTAAAATATACAAAAATCAGCCAGGCGTGGTGGCAGATGCCCATAATACCAGCTACTCGGGAGGTTGAGGCATAAGAATCGCTTGAACCCAGGAGGCGGAGGTTGCAGTGAGCCAAGATTGCACCAATGCACTCCAGCCTGGGCAATAAGATTGAGACTGCATCAAAAAAAAAAAAAAAGAAAAGAAAAGAAAAAAGAAAAATTAGTAACATTTCTATATATTAATAGCAAACTATCTGAAGAAGAAATCAACAAAATAATCCCATTTACAATAGCCACAAAATTTAGAATACCTATGAATAAATTTAACCAAGGAGGTAAAAGATGTCTACAATAAAAACTGTAAAACATTGATGAAAGAAATTGAAGCAAATACAAAAAGTGAAAAGATATCTTGTTATTAATTGTAATAATTAATATTGTTAAAATGTCCATACTACTCAAAGTAGTCTACAGATTCAGTGCAATTCCTATCAAACCCCAATGACATTCTGACATTCTTCATGTAAATAGAAAAAAATCCTAAGTTTCGTGTGAAACCACCCAAGAGCCCAAAGACCCAAAACAACCTTGAGTAAAAAGAACAAAGCTAGAGGTGCTACACTACCTGACTCAAAGTATATTAAAAAGCTATAATAACCAAAACAGAATGGTAATGGTACAAAAACAGGCACATAGACAATTATAACAGAATAGAGAGCCCAGAAATAAATCCACACATTTACAGCCAACTGATTTTTTTTTACAAAGATACCACAAGCACACGTTGGAGAAAAGACAGTCTCTTTAATAAGTGGTGTTGGGACAATTAGATATACACATGCAGAAGGATAAAATTAGACTCCTTTTTTTCACCCTATGTAAAGATTTACTCAACATGAATTAGACAATTAAATGTGAGACCCAAAACTACAAAACTACTAGCAAAAACATAGGGGAGATACTTTGTGATGTTGTTCTGGGCAAGGATTTTTGGTTAATGCCTCAAAAGCACAGGCAGTGAAAGCAAAAATGGGATTACATCAAACTAAAAAGCTTCAGGAAGCCACCAACATAGTGAAAAGACACCTGCAGAATAGGAGATAATATTTGCAAACTATATATTTGACAAAGGATTAATACCTAAAATATTTGAAGAACTCAAACAACAACAACAACAACAACAAAAATAAAATTAAATAAAATTTTAAAATGGTCAAAAGACCTGAATAGGGATTTGGCCTAATAGTAAATGGCCAACAGGTATATGAAGAAATACTCAACATCACTAGTCATCAAGGAAATGGAAATCAAAACCACAATGAGATATCACCTTATCCCAGTGTGAATCACTATTATAAAAAAAGATAAAAGATGACAAATGTTAGTGAGTATGTGGAGAAAAGGGAATTTTTATACTCTGTTGGTAGGAATATATATCAGTACAGACATTATGGAAAACAGTATGGAAGTTCCTAAAAAAATTAACAATAGAACTAACATAGGATACAGTAACTTCATTACTGGGTTATAGCCAAAGGAAATAAAATCATTATGTTGAAGAGATATCTGCATTCCATGTTTATAGGTGCACTATTTACAATAGCAATGATAGGATATCAACCTAATTGCCCATCAATGGATGAATGCATAAAATAGGTGTGTTGTATATATATACAATGGAATACCATTCAGTAAAAAGAATAAAAGGATAAAAAAGAATAAAATCGCCATTGATGACAACGTGGATGAACCTGAAGGACATTATGTTAAATGAAACAAGTCAGGCACAGACAAATACCTCATTATTTCACTCACATGTGGAAGCTAGAAAAGTTGAACTTATAAAAGTAGAGATTAGAATGGTGGTTACCAGAGGATGAGGAAGTTAGTGGAGAAAAGAAGGTGAGAAGACATTGGTCAAAGGATATATAATTACAGGAGAATAAATATGAGAATGAATTTCAAGAGATCTCTTGTACAGCAAAAGAATATAGTTAATGATACCTTGTATTCTTAAAAAAAGTAAAGAGAGTGGATGTGTTTTCACCACAAAAATGATAACCTTGTGAGTTAATGTATCTGTTAATTAACTAAATTTGACCATCCACAATGTATATATACTTCTGTCAATTTCACATAAATAAATAAATTAGATTTTTTTTTAAAAGAATGGGTTCCAATTCATTTTTAGAACTGCCCTGGGAGGAAAAATTCGGAATAAATACTGTTTTATGGAATATTCCATAACAAAATCACTCATTGATTCAAAATATGTCATAGTAGAGTCTGTAGAAAATGATGGAGAAAAAAACAAAGTCTTTATTTCATAAAAGTTATCCTGTTAATGTGGAGAAAAATCTTCTCAGCAAATATGTAACTTAAGGGCATTTGCCCAAATTCTATGATGCCTTGTTGTATATAGACACCGGCTGTAGAAATAGCTTACCTTTGAGCTTGAAGACAATTCATTTTCTCTCTTGCTATTTCATTGATTCAATCATTCATTCACCAACCCACTCGTTCATTCAACAAAAATTCAACAATTATTTGGGCCACCTACAATATTCATTATAGTGTGCTAGGCATTGAAGGGGATAAGGAGTAGAACACTTGGTCAGGTAACTTTCTAGTGAAAATCATCATGTGATAGACATGATGCTTCTGATCCATGTCACGCATTATCTGGATTTCAAAGTTTCCCTAGCCCTCTTAGTTCTCAATTTAAAATATCTAAGTCATGTTTTTTTTTTCTTTTTTGCAATATGTTAAATAAAAACTTGAGCCTAATTTCAAACACATGAATTTTTAATGTAACAAATTTTAAAATTTTACTATATGGGACTCCTTCTCATCCCCAAATAATTGAGAAGTAAGAAAACAAGATTTTCCTCTGCATGATAACCTTTAAATCAAAGTAATAAAGAACTCCATTCTCTGGCCCATGGGCACTGGCATTGGTGGCCACAGCTGGCCTTCTATTCCGGTCATGCCCCTGCCACTGCTGTTAGCCAAATCTGGACAATAGAATCTTTGCCATGTGGAGCCAATGAAGGAATTTAGAAAAGTCAAACAAACTTAAGAGGCCCAATGGTAAAATATAGGTATTACTGTGTGAAGAACCAGGCTTTATAAATGTGTTGTTTAGAAATATATTTTCTTGGTGAGCTCAAGAAGATTTCTCTCCCTTTGTAATATTAAAAAAGAAAAGAAACCTGGAAGAAAGTCTTATATATCATTTTTTTTCCTGCCAAGGAGAATTCCAAGATAGGTATTTTCTAGTAAATGTCTTGTTTGCAGTAATTGCTTCCTTGGCATTGCGATATAATGCTGCCATTTCCTTTAATCTGAGTCATATACGTTTCAATATCTGACCATTCAAGCCGTTGTAACAAGAGACACCAAAACAAATTACTTTGGCTGGTGTCCTGAGATGTTGGGATAGATGCTGTCATTTACAGCCACAGATTAGGAGAAATCGCTTTAAAAAGCAGGGAATCTGTCTGAAGAGTCTTATCTGTTTTATTGCAACATGATGGAATATGATCACCATCATGTATTGTGTTTTCATCCCCTGATTGATTTGGCTTCTAGTCTTGAGTTGTAATGACAAATACAAATACAAATACTGAATGACTTACCAGCAACAGAAATAGGGATTTAACATCAATCATCTTATAAAAAGCTCAAAATGCAATTTGAAACAAGAAAAGGAAATGCGACTGAAATGGAAATTTCCCATGGTGTTTGTGGCCCATCAGTCACAGCTTTATGTCTCCATTAAAAAATAGCCCTGTCTCCATACAAGGTGAGCAGCTGGCGCATGACCACAGCCCGTGGAGTGAGTCCACTGAGCTTGTGCTTCATTTCCACAAACGGCCTCAGGGGTTTCCCTTTCTTGGCAAATATAATTTGTGTAGGAATTGATTTGCTGCTTCAATAGGAGAATTACATTACTGATGTGCTGTGTACCTAAACTCCTAGATTATTTTCATTAATAAGTCAGATAATGGGTCAGTTTAGTAAACAGATCAGTTGGGTCTGATATCTAATCAGCCTTTATTTAAATTTTGCACCATCAGAGAGGATAGTTCTTTCATGTCTAAATATGTATGAATTATATGAATTAGTTTATGCCAGGCAACATTCTAGACCTTGAAGTTTTGTTGGTAAATGACACAGACAGATTTCCTTCCCTCATATTTGTAAATTGGGGGAGACCCACAATAAGTGAATTAACAAATTAAAAAGGCAAGAAAGAAAGAGACAGAGACAGATAGGGAGGAGGGGAGAGAGAGAGGAATAAGAACTCCGAAAGCAACAAAGGATAGGATATATGTATGTAAACCACAGCATTTATATGTATCACAACTGTAGCTCAGAGGAACATACAAATTAGAGCCACTTGATTTTAAGGTCAGAGACCTATGCTAACACCGCAGGTGTTAGTTATTTCACTGAAGAGGGATGGCCTTGTTGGTCTTTGCATTGTTCCTGAAAGAATGTAACATGGAAACAAGACCCCACTCCCTAGCCCCACAATAGAAGGAGTACTGAGTTCCAATTATACTTGCCCCACTTGAAAAGTCATAACTGATATTATCTGAGACTCTGGAAAGGCTGGTAATTCCTGTTTCATCTATTATTTTAATATTGAAACTTTTTTCCTGTCCCACTTATTAACCTTCCACCTTACTTGTATTCTAACAGTTATCACGTGGGTAGGAAGACTAGGGGAAGGGGGATCATTAAATAGAAAGCTTTATGCACCTGGGCACTCAACAGTACTGGAGAGTAGCCAAAAGACAGTTCAAGAGCAGCACATACTCTCTAGGAATTTATAATCTCAGTTTGTGACAGCTCAGTTTATGAGCAGCCAATCTGTGTCAGTCCTGGAGATAGAGAGATGAGTGAGACATGGTTGGTTTTTTATTTTTTTAAACTTTTATTTTAGATTCAGGGGTACATGTGCAGGTTTGTTTATATAGGTAAATTGTGTGTCACAGGAGTTTGGTGTACACATTATTTCATCATCCAGGTAATAAGCATAGCACCCAATAGGTAGTTTTTGATCCTCACCCTCCTCCTATCCTCCACCCTCAAGTAGGTTGTTTTCTTCTTTGTGTTCACATGCACTCAATGTTTAGCTCCCACTTATAAGTAAGTCCACATGGTATTTGGTTTTCTTTTCCTGTATTAGTTTGCTTAGGATAATGGCCTCCAGCTCCATCCACGTTCCTGCAAAGGACATTATCTCATTCTTTATATTGCTGCATAGTGTTCCATGGTGTATATGTACCGCATTTGCTTTATCCAGTCTGCGACTGATGGACATTTAGGTTGATTCCATGACTTTGCTATTGTGAATAGTGCTGTGATGAACATATGCCTGCCTGTGTCTTTATGGGACAACAACTTATATCCCTTTGAGTATATACTCAATAATGGGATTGCTGGGTTAAATAGTAATTCTGTTTTAAGTTCCTTAAGCAATTTCCAAACTGCTTTCCACAATGGCTGAACTAATTTACATTCCTACCAGCAGTGTATAAGCATTCTGTTTTCTCCACAACCTCTCCGGTATCTATTTATTGACTTTTAATAATAGCCATTTTGACTGGTGTGAGATGATATCTCATTGTGGTTTTATTTTGCATTTCTCTGATGATTAGTGATGTGCAGCATTTTTTCATACAGTTGTTGGCTGCACATATGCCTTCTTTTGAAAAGCGTTTATTCATGTCGTTTGCCTACTTTTTAATGGAGTTATTTTTTACTTGTATATTTGTTTAAGTTCCTTATAGATTCTGGATATCAGCCCTTTGTTGGATGCATAGTTTGCAAATATTTTCTCCCATTCTATAGGTTGTCGGTTGACCCTGCTGATAGTTGTTTTTGTTGAATGCAGTTTTTGCCCTCAAGAAAACAGAGTATAAATTAAAATCTGTATTTCAGTATTACTTGCTATAATCAAGAGAAGGGTCCAGAATAACCAGAGAAGCACAGAGCTCATTTGGTTCAGCCTGGACAAGACATGAGGGGTATTATAGAAGGGACGATAATTGCATATACAAAATTTCCTGGATAATAATCCATGATAGCACAACATCAAAAACTGGGTGATGTAGTTCAGATATAGTTCAGGAATTCAGAAACTGGAAGAAAGATTCTGGGATATTTGGTCAGGTATGGATTTCCACAGAGATAGTGGAACATTAGCAGGATCTTGAAGGAAGCAGGCCTAATAATTAGCTTTAATCATCTACAATTAATAATAATAATATTATATTAAGTATCATTAACTGTAATGGAAACCCTTCTCTGCATTATATTTGTGCCAGACACTGCACAGCACCTACCTCTCCAACAGCCCTCTGAGGTGACCGTCACGGCTGCATTCTTCTGTAGATAAAAAAAAGGAGCTTTGAGTGTTCAGAGAATTTGCTCAAGTGCACCTCAAGGTCAGGGGAAGGGCCAGGATTTTAGCCAGCCATGATGCAGACATTCACAGTCTTCACTGTGACACTGATTATGTTATTTGGACCCGATGCCCAATGATAGGAGAGGAGTCTTTTAGAGTATACTGTGAGTTACATGAAAGATAAAGAAATACTCCTTATGTACAAAATAGCTTTTTATGTAGCATGCTTAACTATACCTCCTCATTCCCTTTGGATTCCTAATACACAGGATTTGATGAAAAAATGTACAAAATACTCAATAACTCTATATGAATTACAAGTCTGCTTAGCTCAGTGCCGCATAATGACACCAAAGGAAATTTTATTTTGTGTTCAAAGTTCATATCCCATTTATAAAAGCTCCTCTCCCCAGTGCTGCTAAGTTTCCAAAAAATTAATATTAAATATAGACTTTGGAATTCTTTGCCTCCTCAAAGAAGATAAAATATGGAAATGACAAGAAAGGAGGACCTATATTTAGAAAGAAATTCCTCAGTTAGAATCAAAGTTGTTGTGATATTGAAATTACAGGTATTTGTGAGTTTCTCTAGTCTTGGAGAAATAGAGCTAACAAGTCAAATCTCAATGCCATAAGTCCTTTGGAACTTTCCCCTTAAGTCATCAAATTTGCTTGATAAAGAAGAGGTCTGCTTCATCTTACACATATCTCCATTTGAAAGAAAGACGTGATTGGGGTCTATTTTTTCATGTTGTTAAGAAATCATACTTTTTATTTATAAAGTTTTACACTTCACTATTTCCCTGAAGTATTTTTTAACTTTTATTTTCATTTCAGGGGTACATGTGCAAGTTTGTTACGTAAGAAAATGTGTGTTGCGGGGGTTTGGTACACAGATTACTTCTTCACCTCAAGCTCAGTACCAAAAATTATTTTTTTGAAAAAGAAATTATACTTGTCACAGAGATTCAAGAATGTCAAATATATGCAAACATTTCTAAATTTCATATGAGATTATTCATTACATTTGGTGCTAGATGTGCCAATGCTGGTTTGATTCTTTCAATTAGGAGGCATACAACATGCATGGAAAAAATATTTTGCATGAACACGGGGCAGATTGATTTGCCTTTTAATGCTACATGGAAGTGGTAGATCAGTAATATTTCAAAGGAAATGCCAGAATAGTGAGTTTTAACTCCTGTTTCCAGAGCTTTAGTTTCCTCATATGTAACAGTAAGCTAAGTAGAGAAAATATGACAACCGGATAAACAAAACCTTTTTGCCTTCTTTGACTCAAACCTGGGCTCCTTCTTCACAGCCTACTTCTCCTGCAGCCCTTTTAAGAGGTAGGTAATTCTCTCTCCAAGTGGATCCTTCAGGGTCAGCTACTGGAGTACATGCCCTTCTGGTTTTCTATTGTCATTTCCAAACCACTCTCAGCCTCTTGGCAAAAAAACACCAAACAAACAAAAATCTTCTTTGAGCCCTATGACATTCAGACTCTCCACTTTTTGCTCCTCAAATGCTTTTCCTCTGCCATCACCCATTGACTTCAACAGTCACATTGACAATTCATCCTGTAATGTGGCTGCTCAGCTCCTTGACCTCTTCATCTTCAGTGTCTAAGATATTCTACCCCACACTTCCTGTCTGTTTCTTATCATCATCTAAAACTGTTGACTAGAGTTGCTGACTAATAACAACTATTATTTCAGACTTCTCCTCTACTCCATCATCTGATCTTGGCCACTTTATCTTCTTTTCTACTATCTCTCAGTAATTGACCCAACTTGTGACTCAGAGAAAAGTAAAGTCATCATGTGGGAAATGCCCTCCATTTCCAAACGCTAAATCTACAGACCTATTTACACCTGTCCTCATTTTTTCTCCTTTTCTCCTTTTCTCATGCCCACTTAGTTTTTCTCAGGGACTTCACACGGACTATGGATTGTCCTTGTCTTTCTCCCGTCAATCTTTCTTTGGAACCAGGTCCTTCCCATAAGCATCTAAACATGCTCAAGTTCCTCTATATTAAAAACAAACAAAAGAGCAAAATCAAGTCTCCCAAAAATCTCTCTTCTGACACTATATCCACCCCCTGAGACACTTATCTTCTCTTTACAACCTATTTCTTTTATAAGAGCTGCCTTTACTTCCTGCCTTTATTTCCTGTCTCCATTTATTCACTTCTTACTTACTCCTCAACCCACTCTGAAGTGAATTACAATCATATCAAGCTAGCAATATAATGCCCGCTAAGATGACCGCTTTTCTAAATCCACCTTTCAGCTCCCCGTTGTTTGACCTCTTGGTCACATATCTTCATGTTGACTGTTCACTCCCCTCTTGAATCACACTCTATTTTGGCTTATGTGACATGACATCTTCCTTATGTTCCTCCAGTATCTCCATCCACTGCCTCTTTAGGTCATTAAATATTAATATTTGTCAAAATTTAATCACAGGCCCTCTACTTTTCATTATGTACTCTTTTAACTCTATGTTTTCTGCCTAGGTTTTCTTATTGATACTCATGGGTTCAATTGTTATCTATACATGATAACTCATTAATATAAATCATTAACCTAGCTTCCAGCACACAGATCTGACTACTTATATGACATCTCTACATAGATGCTTCTAGGTACCTTGATCTCATCCTCTCCAAAATATGGATTTAGTCTCTTTCCAATGTCCTCTGTCTCAGGGATTAGGATCCCCATCCATCCAGTTTCATAAGCCCAAAACCTATGAACCAAATGACCTTCTTCTCCTTTACATCTGCATATTCAATCTATCAACAAGCTCTCTCACCTTCCAAATCTGTGCACATCTCTTTCCACTGCCACAATTTTATTCTAAGTGGTGATCATTTGTCATTTGTCTCCACTATGCAGTTAGTCAAACATTTTCAAAATGCAAATTGGCCATGCCTCCTGTCTGCTTTTAGTTTGAAGACCAAAATCTTTAACACGGTCCTCGAGGTCCTTCTTGTGTTAATTCATGGATTAGTTGATTGATTAATTCTTTTAAGAAATATTTATTGACTGCAAACACTGTTCAAAGCACCGTGGATACAGTGATAAACAAAAAAAACAATATTCCTGCTCTTGTGGAGCCACAGAATATTTATTCTAGTGGGAAAGATCAACAACTCAAACATATACAAAAAAGAAGTTTCTTTTTGGGGGTGATAAATATGATGAATAAATGTTAAGCAGCATAAGGAGTTGAGGAGTAACCAGCAGAGTAAATTTAGAAAGAAGGTGGAGGAAGCCTCTCTAAAGAAAAGACTCCTATGCAGAAAACTAAAGGAAGTGAGAACACATTTGGGGCCCAAGCTCTCTGCTCTCCTTTATTCTCTGTGCTCTAGACTTGTTGACTTTTTTTATATTCCCCAATGCCTAAGCCTACCTGAGGGCGTTTACACATGCCCTTGGCTCTTTGTCCTTCTCCTCTTCCTTCTTCCCTTCTTCTCCTCCTTTTCCTCCTCCTCTTCCTTTTTCAGTACTTGAAACATTCTTCTCCCTTCCTCTCACTGGACCTGGTTTCCTCCTAATCCTCAAACCCAGGCCAAATTCACCTCCCCTGGGAAAATCCTTCGTCACCTTCCAGATAGAATCAATTTTGGTATTATGTGTTCCGCCTGATCATGTTCTTGTCTTCAGGTTGTCAACTGAGTTTTATGTTGTATGAGAATGGATTTTACACATTCAATGGGGTATTTACTATTACTTATACTTTAATTAATACTAAAAAACTTGCTTTTCTTAAGCATTAATCTCAGTTGGTGAATTATGTTCTTTTACTTATAATCTAGCTATTTTCTACATACATTAAAAAATGTTTAACTTGTTATTTGATTAATATAATTTGATTAATAGTTAATAATGAATTTAATAGATTAAATTATCTATAACATTTAACATAATTTTCTTAATTAATATGTCCTTAGATGTTTCAAATTACAATCACAAATGCAATGAATCTAATTCTCTCAGGGCATAGCTGTAGGCAGACCTACAATTCTGACATGATTTTCTTAGGCACCTAAAGACTACTTTCAAAACTAATTAATCTCAACTTTGGGATGTAACCGATCAGATTATTAAATAAACAGTGTTTACAAATACAATCAATCAAATTATCTAGACATTTCAAATTAAAATCACAAGTGTGTTACCAAATAAACAGTTAAAATCAAAATAACAACTCCAATGGGTCAGATGGACTTAACTGTTTCGTATACCTTAAATAGATGGTTACCTATCAGTACGCCCCAAGACTTGATACTCTCAGCTTTTGGGGCAGGCAAGTGGGGCTTGAGGTGGCCAGAATCCATGGGGCTCTTGGCATCCTGCCAAGAACAGCCTCATATAGGGCTCCAAATCCCTCTGGAGAGTAACCCTAGTATTCCTTTGAAATATTATTTATTCTATGACGTGGTAAATGTTGGCAAGCACTACCATAAATGACAAACACACAAATTGTTATGATTGCAAAACCTTCCAAAGCAAAATTTGCTAATACCTTGGGTGTGGCTTATGTATTTTACCAGCTGAGGGCTTATTTCCAAATTTCCCAGGGTACAAAGACACTTCCCCATATAAGGACAGCGTATTTGCCATTTCTGGCCAACCGAGTCACCAGTGTAAGACATAGGATACTAATGGATTTGGCTACACGTCCAGAATAATTCTACCTGAGCCTCAGATTTAAAAGCTGAGCCTTATTTTGTATTCAGGCTGTGGCTTCTTTCTCAGCTTTTAAAAAAACTGTAATCTATCTCATAGTTGTACTGCCTGATCGTTAGTTGGCTCTATTCACCCTACCTAGATGGTAACTAACCCCTTTCCTGACACTTTGAAAATTCTTTTACTCCCTTGGTTTTAGTTTCCTCTCTCGCACGCACACCATCATTATTCTACCGTTCTTTATTTATATATAGCATTAGGACAGTTTTAATATTACATTTAAGCCCTTGATTACGTGATTATTATCTATCTTCTTCACTAGACTGTGAATTCCATTAGGGCCAAGACTGTGTCTGCCTTTTGCTCACCATCTTATCCCTACCATGCGATACAGGATAACTACATGATAAATTTACCAGTGAGCAAATGAAGAATGAATTATTGCCCAGGGAAGGTGTGGTATCCACTAAAATAGAAGTTATATAGATAATATGAAAGTATTACATTAAGGGGTTATATGTCTTTTCAACAAAAATTTGGCCATAACAAATACCTAACTACCCTCTGAAAAATGAGCAAAACACCCAAAACATAATGGTTCAGGGTACATACGCACAAAGCCAAAGCCAGAATATATTCTAGGCCCACAAGATTGATTTGATTTCTCAACAAAAGCCTACTACGCAATGAAGTACTTAGCAAAGGAGACACTGACATTACCCATCTCAGCAGACTCCAGAGAAAAAGGTGCCCAAGGACACCTGGTCTGGTTTCTAGAAAACTGTGTCTCTGTTGTGGAAATAGCATCCAACTTCAAACATCCCTGCAGAGAAAAAGACATGGTTTATGAGCCAACAGAATTAGGAATCATAGGACATTCTTTCCCGCTATCCAGTCCCCCACTGTCCACCACCAGCACATCCAGCTCTCTCCTTTCTTCCTCTTTCAGCCATCCTTCAGGTCTCAGCTTCAGGATGACCGCCTCCAAGTTTTCCCCAGCTCCCCTCTCCCATACCCTGCTCCCCATGCTGGCAGAGATGCCTCTGTTCTGGGCTCCCACACCATCGTACACTTTCTACATCATGTTATATGAGTTCCACATTATTTCATACTCACTTGTAGCCAGTTTACATCCTTCAATAGATTGTGAGTTATTTCATGGCAAGAGTGATTATGATTTTTTCATCATTCAAAGTGTCTCGTACGGAGCCAGACTCATAGCAGTCGTTCCATTAATAGTTATTGAATGAATAAGTTGTTCTGATCTCCTGTTTAGGTGGCCACTAGTTGTTTTTGGTTGTTGTCGTTATTGTTTTGAGACGGAGTCTTGCTCTGCTGCCCAGGCTGGAGTGCAGTGGCATGATCTTGGCTCACTGCAACCTCTGCCTCCTGGGTTCAAGCAATTGTCCTGCCTCAGACTCCCAAGTAGCTGGAGCTACAGGTGTGCACTTCCACACCCGGCTAATTTTAGTATTTTTAGTAGAGACAGGGTTTCATCAATTTGGCCAGGCTGGTCTTGAACTCATGACCTCAGGTGATCCACCCACCTCAGCCTCCCAAAGTGCTGGGATTACAGGCATGAACCACCGCGTCCGGCTGGCCACTTGTTGATTATCACTGGCCTTCACGTGATGTGAGTTACACAGTGGGAGGGCAGAAGGTCAAAAGAGGAACAAGCATGCTCCCCTTAGGAGTCTGAATTTTCAGTGGTAAGTTATAAATTGGTGTTCTGGTTGACACATCAGTCTCTGGGCACTTAGTAAAAACATGTCCATTTCTGAGAGAGAAGTTATGTTTGCCAGGTCCTACCTGATAGCAAATGTCCCCAGCCCTATCAGCAGCCTCGTCAGGCAAACACCCTCGCTGTCTGCATCTCTTTCTCACCCTAAGCTTTGCTTTTGAAACATTCATACATGGGAGGAAAAATGCTTCAAGACTTAACCTGAAGGCAATGTCATCCTAGAAGAAATGAGCAAGCAAATGATAAACAGCAGCTTACACAAAGACCACATTCATTGGAGGTGCCCTGATGCTAGATTTTTATTCAGTTTAGGAAATGTGTAGCTACTTAGCTCTTGAATGTCAGGATCTAAATTTATTCTGCATTGAACGTGTAAAAAGTTCCTATGATGAAAACCTATAATGAAAAAACAGTTTTTTTTTTAAACTGGTTTCATCCCAGGAACCTATTTTCACCTTACCTGCAATATTATTTAGGGCTTTATTTTCCTCTTTTTTCAGAAGCCTTGGGGTTTAGTGAAAATGAAACCTAAAGTAGATGTCAGAAAAATATGGAAGGGGCTCTCACTGCTGTCTTGAGAGGGTGGTGCCCAAGAAAGAGAGTGTTTTCCATGCAGAGACAAGCCCTTGTCTCTTGACCACTTTATTCTGAGCTTAACATTCCTACTGATTAGCTGACAATAAGGAAGAAATAAAGAAGTTTCAAGCCTTCAGAGGCCATTTAAGAAACTTTTTTTTGTCTTTAAGAATGGACCCTGATTATAGTCACTTCAACTAGTAGGAAGAATTACCATGGTTATTTCATGTTTGCAATGTGCCAGACCCTATGCCAAACCCCTGCTTTGCATTTATCTCATTTGATCTTTGCAATGACCCTAGAAGTTCAACACTCATGCCCTTGCCTTCTAAGGCTTATGGAAGTTCAATGATTGCCCAAAGTCATAGAAAACGAACGGGTAGTGCTAAGGTTTATATCCATGTCTGTCTGACTCAAAAGTCCATCACTTTTACCACTGTGGTGTTCTGAATCCACAAAAGCAGGTGACATTAAGTGGTAAACACTGGCAGTTCTAACTCAGGTGCCCACTGCCACCAACATGTCCCACTTATCTTCTGTGATTTCTGTAGCTCTTTGAGGCCACAATCTCCACACTTGTCAGTGATAATACATCAGTTATCATTATTATAGGACAGCCATGCCAAAAATAAGAGTTAGATAAAAATTTTTCCCAGGTAAACTAGAGATAAGAATCACTCCAAATTAACCAAGGGAAAAATGGAGTCTTTCCTGCTTTCCAGGATAAGGGTTTTGAGCACTTTTAAAAAAGAAAGACATACACGTGTGAGAGAACATGTCATGTTCAAGGTGAAATAGAGACAGTAGTTAATACTCATATAAGGACAATAATTTGCGTTTAGTGGAAATAAAATAGCATTTGGTAAAAAGAAACCCAGTGACATAAAAGCAGCCTGCATGATTTTGTTTAACAAGTATTTTATTCAATAAGTAAGATAAAAATTTTTTATTCAACGAATATTTATCAAATGTTTAGTTTACGTCATGGACTGCTCTGTCCTAGATACTAGAGAATTTTTTTTCTCTTAAGCTTCTCTTATGGTTCTCATATTATAATGTAATCAAGACAAATGGTGATGACCAAAAGGTGACACACAATCTGAGACAGCATCCCTTAGAGCCAGGCACAAAGTTTCCCTCTCAGGGACAGGGAGTTCTGCAGGAGACTTGCCATGCTGTCACCTGGTAACGTTCTGTCTTAGGGACTGGAGATCTGCAGGGGAGTCCCTTCTGCATCAGAGAAGGCATTGCCAAATCTAGGACACAATTCTGCACCTTAAATGAGGATTCTGGAGAAGGAAAAAAATGGTGGCTGAATAACATTCAACTTTTTATTGAGCATTCTATCAATGTGTTTTTCATATGTCTTGAAGAAAGCGCTGTAGGATTGCATTAGTCCATTCTCATGCTGCTAATAAAGACATACCTGAAACTGGATAATTTATAAAGGAAAGAGGTTTAATTGACTCACAGTACAGCATGGTTGGGGAGACCTCAGTAAACTTACAATCATGGCAGAAGGAAAAGCAACACATTCCGCTTCACACGGCGGCAAGAGAGAGAATGAGTGCCCAGTGAAGGGGGAAGCCCCTTATAAAACCATCAGCTCTCATGAGAACTCACTCACTATCACGAGACTGGGATGGGGGAAACTGCCCCCATAATTCAATTATCTACATCTGGTCCTTCCCACGACATATGGGGATTATGGGAACTATAATTCAGGATGAGATTTGGGTAGGGACACAGCCAAACCATATCAAGGATACTTCAGGATGTAGGATAGTCTTAATTTGCTTTGTTTACTTATTTTGTTTGTCTTTGTGATGGTTAATTTTATGTGTCAACTTAACTAGGCTAAGGAATGCCCAGATAGCTGATAAAACACTATTTCTGGATGTATCTGTCTCTCAGGTTGTTTCTAGGACAGATCAGCATTTGAATATCTGTAGTTTACATAAAGCAGATGGCCCTCACCAATATGGGTAGACATCATCCAATTGGTTAAGGGCCTGAATAGAATAAAAGTTTCCTAAAAACAAAAATAAGAAGGATGAATTTGCTTCCTGTTTGAGCTGGGACTTCCATCTTATTCTGCACTTGGACATTGGTGCTCTTGGTTCTGGGCCAGACTTCAGACTCCAACTGACACTACAGCATTGTCTTCCCTGGTTCTCAAACCTTTCTTCTCAGACTGGGAGTCACGCTACTGACTCCCCTCCCTGGTTCTCAGGCCTTCAGACTGGGACTGAATTACCCCACCTGTTTTCCTGGTTCTGCAGCTTGCAGATGGCAGGCTGTGGCCTCAACCTCATAATCAATTCCCATAGTAAATCTCGTGTGTGTGAGTGTGTGTGTGTGTGTGTGTGTGTGATCTCTTATTGTGTTTGTTTTCTGGAGCACCCTGTCTGATACACTCTTCTAAAACAGAAATTTGTAGATGAGGTCAATTGAAGTTCCGTGCTTCTTTTTCTCAGCTTTGTGTGTTTTTAAGATATACAACGTCTTCCTTCTGTACCAGTAGACTCTGTGGCCTGTTTCTTCTCAAATTTCCAGGAGGACTTGCCTAATACAGAAAATATAATGTCACAGCTAACATTTTACTGATGATTTACTTCATGCCAGGCTCTATACTAAGCAGTGCTACTTCAGGCCAGTTTTCTTCTTATCCCCATTTTATATATGAGGAAAACAGGGTTAGCAGGTTTTGGTAGCTTGTCCAAGTAAATGGCAGAACTAGGATTGGATCTAAGTCTGACCTCAATGTCCCTGACTTTAAAGGATGAATATGCTCACCACTGACCACATAATTATGGAGTGCCCACTGTGCGCTAGACACCATAAACTCTGAGGCTATAGAGGGGATCAAAATACACAAACTTCCTGCCTGTAGGGGTTTCTCTGGGGATGTGAAGGGAACAATAGACAATAAAATAAACATGAAACACGATATCAGGGAGTGAGTTGTATGAGCAATGTGATCGCCTATTGACAGATGCACATGTATGTTTATATTAGAAACATGCCCAGAAAAAAAGACTAGAAAAAATCTACCATAAGGGTGAATATCTCTGGGTGGTCAGATTTCAATTTTCTTCTTTATATTTTTTGTAAAACTTCCAAATATTCTTCAGTATCTATAAATTTCTGAAGTAATCAGATGTGACACACAAATATTAAAACACACTTTAATCTTAGACAAACTGCATATGGTTTAGGTGGTCTTCTCTTACCCTATTTCAATTCAGTTCTTCATATTAGAAACTAATCACAGTTTGCTTTTTTTCTCAGCTGTAGCAAAGTCTGAAATATTTGTTCCTCCCCAGGAACCTTGTGGGCTGTCTCTGCCCCAAGCTTTTCTGAGTTCATGCTTATCTGGGGTTCTCAACCCTGGCTGCATATTTCAATCCTCTGAGGAAGCTCTGGGGTGGGGCTGGTCCCCCTCTGTAGATTCCAAAGTCCCCCAAGTGACTGGTGTGCAGCAGGGATTGAGACTCCCAGAACAATGGGCTCCTTCCTCCTGTTCCTCAGAGCCCCTGCCACGTTTCCTGGGGAGTAGCCAGGGCAGAGAGTAGTTCAGGGCCTCCTTAGCCCACCTTCCTTTGCTGTGTCTCACTGGATCTGGGTTGGCCCGGGAGGAGGAGGAGGGATGGGCTAGGGCAGGTGCCAGAGCCAGGCAGAAAGAAGACAAGCAAATCCCTAGCCCTGCAGCGCCTGGCTCTCCAGCCCCTCCCTCCTGACCTACTTACTCAGGGCACATGGTGTGGTGTGAGGGACTCAGGGCTGGAGGACAGCAGAAATTGTTAACAAAAGCAGAGCGCTGTGCAGGTGGGAGGCGAGGACACACTTCGGTCCCGCTAGACTTCTCACCGTTCCAGAACGCAGCACTCACTGTCTCAGCTTTGGGCCTTTGCCCTGGCTGCCCTTTCAGACCAAAATGTCCTGTGAAGCCAACTCTCTTCTTCCCTGAGGGCTGAATTCCACCCTTCGTTGAAGGTTAAGCTCTCTGAGGTCTCCCTTGACCCCCTCCCTCCCAGGCTGGATGAATCCCTCCCCCCTTCCCCATCCCTTGGCACCCACAGGAATTTGTCACACGATTTATGCAGCACTTAGCACATTTCATTACTCAGTAAAAGTGTCTGCCTCCCTGGCCAGTCTGGGAATCCTCCAAGGCAGCATCACGTCCTGATTCATCACACACAGTTGCCCCCCATCCCCAGCCCTCACCTCACAGGATACCTGGCAAGTGGATGAGCTCAGGCCTTGAAGTTCAACTAACCAGGTTCAACCCCAGCTCTGCCCTTTATGGCTGATGAAATGGGAAATCATGCCACTTCTTGCTACTCACCTAGAAACAGATTAGAAATGCAGAATCTAGGATCAGACCAGGACCTGCATTTAGTAAGACCTCTAAGTGATTCAGATGCACATTAAAATTCGAGAAACATTAGTAGTCTCTTTCATCCTCAACTTGCTTGGCTGTGAAATGGGAATAATAACTGCTAACTTACAGGGTTGTTGTGAGGTTTAAAAAGGCAACATACTCAAAGTATCCACCACAGTACAGAGCACATAGGGGATATTTTTATTGTTTCTGCTTGATGAATGTTGTCTTAGGAGGGGGCGGGAGTCTGCCGTGGCCCACATTAAGAGTTCTGGGGTCTGCTCCAGTGAGCCCTGGGGCACTGTAGTGGAGCAGGCTTAGCAACCCACAGAAGGAAAAGTAAGGGAGGGGAAACAGAATCTCAGCATGGCTCAGGTTTTAGTAGGTCTTATGATCTCTTTTCCATTTTTTTTAAGGGTCCTTGATCACTGAGGACAAGTGTGTGCTGACCTGCAATGCTGGGGCTTCCTGAGTCAGCCCATCAATGAAGGACAGTGTCATCAGGGCCCACCTGGATCTTCCTCACATGATGAAGTTCATTATATGAATTAGGTGAAATTCACAGAGCTTCAGTCAATTTATGCATGATCAAGCTGTGGAACAGGAAAGTGGGCGCTGTTTGGATTGGGCATTTTTGTGTTAATTAAACATTAGTGCTGACTAATAACTCCATCCAACACATGGAACATATCACATCTGTGAGAACTTACTTTGCATAGACCATTTCATTTTATACTGGCTTATTTAGTTTTTGAAAATCATGACGAAACTGTACACTGAGATCCATTTGGAGGTAGGGGGCAAATTATCAGCATTTCTGCAAGATCGCTCCCATGTAGCGATGCCTTTTCCTTTCAGAATTCCCAGACTCAGTTGCTGCTGGAAAGAGAGGACCTACATGTCTGCCTGGCCTGCAGGCTCCTCCCCTGGGGGCAGGGATAGAATGGAGACATCTTTCTGCTTATCCCGGGTCTGCTCTCATCAGATCATGCCAGCCCATAAGGGCAGGTAACCAAGCGGGAATGATGTTGATTCAATGACACCAGCTTCAATTTCTAACCTTCAGGCCTTGCTCCCAGACAAGTTAGATTAGGGTTGCTCCTAAAGCCACTCTGGCACACGATGAAAAAGCCTTGCCCAGGGAGACACATACGCTACGTGCACTGGCAAAAGGCATGTGAGTCCTTCAGTGACATGGCTTGAGGTTGGCTCAGCCTAGGATTGAGATTCGGGGACGCTGGGCAGCACACAGGCATTACTAGCAGGGATAGGGGCCAGTGGGCAAGGTGGGGCTAGTTGTCAGGGTAGTTTCTGCTATGCAGTCTCAACTCAGGACATACTTAGAGATTGGAGTTGCCAGTAAGGTGGGCAGACCAGGGAGCAGGAAGCCACAGCAGGACACTGTTCTTAGAGTAGGCGCAGCCCCAGGGGCATCTAAGTACAGGATTTGCCTTCCAGGACCTTATAATCCAATAGGAGAGATTAGACTCACAGCAACAAAGAGTCCAGATAAGTGCGGTTGTTGCCACAGTGAGTCAGCATCAGCTCTAGCCTTAATTCTCAGATCAGAGCATGGGGATAGTGGAGAGAGGACGAAATCAGAAGGTGAAGTGTTGAACTTGTTTTTACCTAGCATTATTGAAGGTATGTGCAAAAATATACAATAAACTGCACATACTTAAATGAATATTTTATATGTTTTGTCATACGTTTACACCTGTTAAATCAACAGCACAAACAAGATAATAAAATCAACACCCCAAAAATTTGTCTGTCTGTCACCCCCAAAAGTTTCCTTATGCCTTTTGGAAATTCTCCCTTTCATCTCTCCCTGCTCTGTCATTGTAGAATAGTTTGCATTTTCTAGAATTTCACATAAATAGATTCAAACAGTATATACTTTCTTTTGTCAGACTTCTTTCATTTAGCATAATTATTTTTATTTTCCCCCAGGTTGTTGCATAAATCAACAGTTCATTCCTTCTTATTGCTAAGTTGTGTTATTTATTCACTGGATAATAGACATTCGAGCTGTTTTCAGTTTTTGGCAATGAAAAATAAAGCTGCTATGAACATTCAAATACAAGTCTGTGTATGAACATATCTATGTATCTTTTATTTCTCTTGGGGTAAATAGGAGTGAAATGGCTGCATCATATGGTACATATATATTTAATTTTGTTAAGGAACTGCCAGACTCTTTTCCAAAGAGGCTGTATCATTGTTATCCCCGCAAGCAATGAAGAAAATCATCACTAATACATGGGATTGATGTGACCAACTTTTAAAAAATTTAAGCCATTCTAATAGATGTGTAGTGATATTTCATTTTAGTGTGAATTTGCATCTCTTTAATGACTAAGGATGTTGGATATCTTTTCATGCACATATTTTCTGTCCAAATATCTTCTTTGGTGAAGTGACTGTTGAAATTTTAAAAATTGTTTTTTAAAAATTTTTAAGAAATTTTTTAGGAAAATTTTTAAGACATTTTTTAAGAAATTTAAAAATTTTTAGAAATTTTTAAAAATTGTTTAAAAATTGGGTTGCTGTTTTCTTATTATTTAGTTCTGAGTTATTTCTATAATCTGGATATAAGTCCTTTATTAGATGCATGATTTGCAGATATTTCCTTCCTGTCTGTGGCCTTTTTGTTCATTTCCTTATGATGGTCTGCCAAACAGTTGAAGTTTTAAATTTTTGATAAAATGGAATTTATCATTTTGTTGTTTTATTCTGCTTTTGGTGCCCTACTAAAAAAAAATCTTTACCTAACTCATGGTCACAGGGTTTTATCCTATACGTCATTCTGGAAGTTTTACAGTTTTAGGTTTTACAATCAGGGTCTATGATCAATTTTGAGTTAATTTTTTTATGGGTGTAAAGTATTGATAAGTGTTTGGGTCTTTTTTTTTTTGCATGTGTATGTCCAATTGTTCCAGCACCATTTATTGTCAGATCATTTTTCTTCAGTATGTTGCCTTTGCACGTTTGTTGAGAATCAGTTATCCATATATGAAGGGTTGAAATTTGATAAAAATTTTTCCAAATGTTACAGTTCTGGAGGGAGGAAAATAAAATGTGTTTGAGATCTAATAGGTGGTTGGTCACGTAGTTAATGGTTTACATTCATAATAACTAATGCTAGTAAATAATAACAACAGACTCCCACGTGCTGAGCACTCACCATGAGCAGGCTGTGTGTTGAACACTTTACATGCTTCGTCTCCCTAATCCTCATCACAACCCTATGAGATAGGGTCTATTTTTGCCCTCACTATTCAATGGAATAAGTTGAGTCTCAAGAAGCTTAAATAACTTGCCTTTGCCTAGGGTCATAGGTAAGTAAGAAGCCAAAAAGAGCAGTATAAGAGCAATCCAGCCTGGATTCAAATTTGCAGATTCAAATTTAGATTCTGTGTCACTCCAAAGCATATGCCATATGATCCCTTAACTATATGATCATTAAGCCATATGATCCCTTAGATCAACATTTGCATACAACACAATTTTTATATCTTTCTCAGACACCATAACGGTCAGTGTATCATGAAATAACACTAATAGCCATGACTGTTTATTTTATTGAAATGTTGAATGTGTATGGGTGAGAAAGGTTTAGTATGGCAGGAGTTCTTTCAGCAGAAAGGCAAATTTTAAGTGTCTGATGGAACCTCTAAAAAGCAACTCAAAATACTACATGGGCAAATCTGTTCAGTGCAAGCCTCATGCCTAGTAGCTGCAATAGATCACCCAGCTCTAGTGGGTCCATGCTAGAATGACCTAGGAATATCAGAAGCAGGAACTAGTCAAGTCTCTGGTGGTCGGTTACTGATACCTCTCTGAGGAAAGAGAAGCACATGTCTGGAGCAGAAGGATTAATCTTACCAGTGATAACCAGAGCCTTTTGGGGCACTTGCTATTCCCTGTCTCACTCTGCTCTCCAGGCCACAGCTGCTTGAAGACTCCTTCCCATCTTGTCTTGCAGGGGGACGGGTACCTGCCTTCAGAGTTGGTCCTATTCCCAAGGGTGTGTGGATGAAGCTTGTACTTAGTCTCCAATACCATTCCCAACTTTCTTCACAAAATTCTATTGAGTCACAGTGCTACCCTGCCTGGAAACACCCCCACTGAATGTTACTCTGCATCTGGTTATGCTCGGTGACTCAGTTCAGGCCAATGAGAGGAGATTTATTGAATAATTTGTTTAGTATACATATGTTCCATGCAATATTGGGGATATACTTTTAATTTTAAAAATATTCTTTGTTTAGCTGATATTTAAATTTAACTGTGTGCTCTGTATTTTATCTGACAACACTATCCCCAGTTAAAAGCCCAAGATTGGACTACCATCTCCTAGTCCAGTAGCTGGCAAATTTTTTCTGCAAATAGTAAATATTTTTAGGCTTTATGGGTTATACAGTCTCTTTTGCAATTACTCACCTATGCCATTATAGTGCAATGGCAGCCATGAAGAATATGTAAATGAATGAATGTGGCTGTGATCTAATAACATTTTATTTACAAAAATAGGAAGCAAGCTGGATTTGGTTCACAGACCATAGTTTGCTGACCTCTATTTTAGATCACTGATCCTTAAAGTGTGGTTTCAGGATCAGCAGTATCCTCTGGGAACATCATCTGGGAACTTTGTAGAAAAGCAAACTCTCAAACTCTGTCCCAGACCTACTGAATGAGAAGCACTGGGGATGGGTTCAGCTATGTGAGCCCAGAAGATTCTGATGCACGCTAAAGTGTAAGAACCATTCTTACGAATTCTTAGTTCTCAAACATGAAGGATCATCAGAATCACCTGGGGCACTTCTTAAACTACAGACAGCTGAACCCTCCCGACCCTATGAATCTGAAACTCAGTGTGGGTATTCAGGATGGAGGGGGGACAAGCTAAATGAGTGTATTTCTACATTTCCACAGGTTACTCTCAGCTAGAGCTGAGAACAGTTATGAAGTCATCAATGAATGTTAGATCCAGAACCTGGTATGTTTTAAGATTTCAAAGCATGAATGCCAAATTAATCTCCCCAAAGGAATAGAACCTTTGCACTCTCTGAGCTACCACGTAATAAAGAGATACATAAAGGTTCATATTAGGAGTATAAAAACAATTACGTCTTTTATTCAAAGGTTGATTTTGAGGACAGACCTTAAAAACATCAGAAAATGCATACCGAAGAGAAACCCTATGAATGTAATGAATGTGGAAAAGCCTTTAGCCAGAGCACATATCTTACAAAACACCAAAAAATTCATAGTGAAGAGAAATCAAATATACATACTGAGTGTGGGGAAACCATTAGACAAAACTCTTCTTTTTTACAACAATAAAAACCTCACACTGGAGAGATTCTCTGAATGTCTTAAGAATTTGGTTAACGTGGAGACCCTTCCCGGGGAAACAGAAGGAAGATCTTCAAAACTGTTGACTACTTAGAATGATCACATGGTTTAGTGGAGAGAGCATGATTCTGGGTTTTAAAAGTCATGGATCTCAATCTCAGCTCCTATTACTAACTAGATCTTTTACTTTGGGGTAAGTCACTTCATATCTTTAGGCCTTAATTTCCTCATCTGAAAAACTGGAAGGCCTGATTTGTTGAGCTTTAAGATCCTCAATTATTATATTTACTAGGAATTCAAGTTTCTATAGATGTGGTTCAGAATTGTGACTTATTTATTGTACATCAGGTGTGATTCACAAGTGAGCTTGTAGTAGTTATTAAGGAGTCAATAAAGATATAGAGCACGTAAAAAAAAAAAAGGTTGATTTTCTTTGCCAAGAAACTAAACATGCATTTAATAAGTTGCATTAACCACAGTCCTATGATGCTATTCCCCTGGGCAGAGTTAGGTAAACTAATGCTCTCTCCTCCTGCTTTCCCACTGGGTAGGAAGCTAACGTAAAGTAATTTATACAGGGCAATGCACTGCAGTTCTTCGTTCTAAAGAATATTATTCTACACAAAGAAAAATAATTAAGCCAGCCAGCCATATTTCCTTTTGGCTAACTCCCCGTCCCTAGCCTCCCAAACACTTCCTCCCCAGACAAACAGCAAATACATACAGTGTTACAAGCCCAGGAAAGGAAAACATGAAAACTCATTAGATGCTTATTCTCCCATGAAAGAACCTCAGTTAAGGTCTTAAATGTTAACATTTCTGCCTTATAGTTATTGACTTGCTTTATTTCATTAAGAACAAGTGATCAAAGGGCTTTGGGCAGAGACTTTTGGGGATTGTTCTCCTTCAAAAGGAGTATTATTAATTAGTTAGCAAAATGAAATGTCCCTTTACAGTGGGATTGGGGAGTTGGTTATAGAGATCCAGGAAGGAGAAGTTCTTAAGTTTTCCCCTACAAAGGAGAAAAAGGTAAATAAAAACCCTGGACACTGGGGAAAACAGCAGTTTCCCTTGTCTGCTTTTTGAAATTTTACTTTGAACATTCCATCAAGTTGAACTGGCAAGTGAAAAAAAAAACAAAACAGTAACTTGGGTCCAAGTTAATTAAGCAACTCTGAACAGGAGCTCACAGGTTGGGAAGAATAAGGCACATGATTGGAAACCAGTCTGGCAATACTTTATTGAGAGTCACGGAGTTCATCATGACTTTTGGACCAAAAGATGAGAGATAAGGAATTCTTCCATACAGCTGCAGATCTCTTTCCAAAGTCTTCTTTTTGTAATATCTCACATGGATTATTTTTCTCTTGAAAATCCAATGAATATAAAGGGATGGAAAATTTGAAATACCTGTGTTTATATAAATATGTGAACAATACTAAATGTAACCATCCATGGAGGAAAGGCATTCACTTTTGCAAATGAAGGTAGTAGTTGTTAATATCTCCCAGTAGGGCACTTCTGATAAATTTTTCCTTTAGTGGAAATACTCCTACTTTTTATTATTTGCCAGTTGACTGGTCATGGTTACTGCAGCTGTCTTTGAACAGCTGATCTGCTTAAAAATAAACCTAGCATCCTGCAGAAGCTCAGTTCATAGGATAGAATAAATATTTCTGAATAAGTGATCAAAATGTTGAACACAGCTTCATATTCTTAGAGTCTGCTCCGTGCTATATCTACTTGGTCCTAAGTGTTTCACATTTTTTAAAGGATTTATTTCTCACAAGAACAAAAGTGTTCTTCCTCAAAGGAGGAAGTTACCATTTTCCCTAATTAACAGATCAGCAAATTGAAGGGCAGAAAAATTAAGTAATTTACTCTAAGGTGACAGCTGATTAGTAAGCTAGTAGGGATTGGAACTCATATCCTCCAAGCTTCGAAGTCTTCTCCACCACACATTTTTTCCTTTGCTCAGTTTCTTTGTTCCTTCCTTCCTTTTTTTTTTTTTTTTTTTTTTTTTTTTTTTACCGAGTCTCACTCTATCGCCCAGTCGTCCAGGCTGGAGTGCAGTGGCATGATCTCTATTCACTGCAACCTCTACCTCCCGGATTCAAATGATTCTCCTGCCTCAGTCTCCCAAGTAGCTGGGATTATAGGCGTGCCCCACCACACCCAGTTAATTTTTGTATTTTTAGTAAAGAGGGGGTTTCACCATGTTGGGTAGGCTGGTCTAGAACTCCTGACCTCAAGTGATCTGCCCCCTTGGCCTCCCAAAGTGCTGAGATTACAGGTGTGAGCCACTGCGCCTGGTCCCTTTGCTCAGTTTTTATGCACCCATCCAGACAAATGAGCTATAAATAATAATAAATTGCATAGTTTTATCACCATTATTTCTCAGTTCACTTTTTTCCCCTACATCAACAGAACATAATACTTGTAAACAACTTCCAGATGTTAAAGTTGGAAAACAGTTGGGAAAAGATTGGGAAACAGTGGGGAAAAGTTGGGAAAAATCAACATAGTAAGGCCTTGCATTCTTGCTAGTGTTTAATTGGAAATGCAGAATTTCTTCCACTGAATTCTCTTGGGGTCTAGAGACAGAACAGTGGTCAAAACCACGGACTCTCAGGTGAGAAAAATCCAGACTCTACTGCAAACTACATAATTTTGGGAATGCCTCATTCTCCTCATTTGTATAGTGAGGATAATAATGACATCCATTTTTTTGGATTGTTGGAAGTGGGTATTGACGAGAAAACTTCTGGCCTACTGTCAGCACATAATGAGCATTCACCAAATTTTATTTCCCTTTCTGCTTTCCTTCTGGTCTTGTTTGCAACTACTTCTTACCACATGCTTGATAAACATGGCAGGAGATATACTCTGCTTATTACGGCAACACACATAGATTGGACCTATGGGCCAGCATCAACCTTCAGGAACAGTATGTGGGTTCATCATTATTATTATAAGAGTAATTATTTCATTCACCTTTCAATAATTACTTCAGTTAAAAATGGGTCATCTAAATCCTTTCTGCCATTTTTTGAGTAGAGAATATTTTTCCAAATATTTCCTGTTCTAAAATTTTAGTCATTGAGGCAAATAGACTAAAGAGACCACAGCGAAAAACAACTACAACACCAGGAAGATAGTGTCCATCACTCAAAAACGGAAGGAAACTTCCCTGTCTTAGAGACCTTAAAATTGTCCTTGAAGATTCTTTCAAAGAGAAAAAGAAAGCACCTTCTTCATTCGGAGAGCAGGGTCAGCTTCCTTGCCCCTGTCAGCCAGACACAGAACCAGTGTGTGCTCCAGGGGAATCATGAGGATGGCGAGGTGAGCCAGATCGGAAGGTTTCCACGTCCTGGGAAGCTGTTCGCCCACTTTCTGGCTCCTCTGCCCACCTGCAACAGGCAAAGTTCAGCTCCCTTAGGAGCAGCTTGGAGATTCAGCTCATGATCAGGGTTTCGCAAATGGTCTTTTCAGCGCCAACAAAGTGATTTCATTCTTCTCCATGGAGCATTTTTCCAGAAAAGTCTTTCTTCCTTTCTCTGTAAGAAGCCAAAAGGAGATTTGGGGCTTGCAGTGATGTCTTCCTTTGAAGAGTTGGGGAGAAGTGACAGCAATGAACAGCCCTCTCTGACAGTCAGTAATCTTGGTATGCCCATGTATAACAGCTACCACCTATTGGACACCAGAAGGGGCTACCAGTACCATATACAAGACCACACTGGACCTTGGTAACAACCTTACAAAACAGTTACTATTACCATCTCCAGTCTACAGATGAAAAAGCAGAGGCTTAGAAAGCCCAGGTTACCTTCCTAGGGACATACAGCCGATACTGAGCCAGGGTTTAACCACCAGTGTGTGCCTCTTTTCTGTCTTTAAACAAACACTAAAGCTTAAAAAGGGTATGCAGAGACATGAACACATAGTAATTCTACCTGCAAGTGGCTCTCAGTTTCTCCATCAGGTCCTTCCTGGCCTGGCATTTCAGAAAAAGGTTTTGATGCAGGGTATTGACTTGGTGACCTGAACAATGGGCAAGACCCTGCTGTGCCACCCTCATTCTGGAGGATAACGTATACTGTGTGGAATAATGTGAAACATTTTATAACTTCTTGCTTGGGTGATGTGTTGGGAGGACATTGGAAGAAAGGGAAATACTGACATGTTTAGACTCTTTTAGTCATTAAAATTTGAACATTTGGATTAAGGTGAAAACAGAGTGGTGGGATGTCTTTCCTGACACTAAGAAGGGGAATGAAATCAAATACAAATGGAGGAGGGGCCCCCACCAGTCAGGGATTTACTTTTGAGGAAGTAGCTTCATACTAATAAATTACTAACATCAAGAGTCCTCTTCAATATGCCTGGTGTGTCCATAATTGTTTTATCAGAAGGTTTTTATGGGGGAAATCCTACACTGTACACACTGTACCCTCCCTGCACAGCCTTGGCCTCCAGTGGGTGACAGATGCTTCTGACCATTCCCCACCTTTTCTAAAGACCCTTTGACAAGGTCCCTGTACTTGGATTCCACCATCCGTTAGGTGTCTGCAATGCTCTGCCAATGTCTCATCACAGGGCAGGCGGCTAGGTGAGAAGTGGGTATTTCTGGTTAACATTAGGCAAACAGATGTGATTCTACACTAGGTGCCATTACTTGGCTCCTTAGTGCCCTCACGGCAGCTCTGAAGCCACATGATATTTCTCAGTAACAATTGTCCAGATGAGCAAATGTCCCTAGATCTCTCTTGGGGACAGAGCTAATGTAGCAGCGGACTTCATGCTCCTTCATTCAGGCCTTCATGGGCCTCTCCTCGTCTCTGCCTCCGTGTGGCTTATTTGGAAGAGGATGAAAGGACTTACCAGTAAAGAGGGAATAAGAAGGACATATTTATTAGCTATGGCCAGCTAAAGCCTTTCTAAGGACCCTTGTGGTGGGTTTAAGAACCTGGAATGGAGAATCTCAGTTGACACTGCTTTGTTGTTCTGCTTCTGCTAATGGCATTTGCTACCCCGGTTTTGTAGAAGCACCCTGGACCTCAATTGCCTCAAAGGTAGTAGAAAAGGGCATGGAAGATGGTAAAAAACTACAAAAATAAACAGTTTACAGCATCGTGCAATATGCTTATGTAACAAACCTGCACATGTACCCCCTGAATCTAAATCTTTTTAATGTAAGAAAATAAAAGAAACTGAGTTTGGAAATAATGCATTAAAATTGGTTTGAAATCATAATGGTAACATGTATGTTACCACCCCACGTATGCGCTGGGGACCTGTAGGAGCACACTGCATGAACATATATGAAATATATGAAATATGCATGTGAAGTCATCATCCTATGGCTCACTATGCACCTGTCACATCCAAGACTAGAAGCTTAAAGTCAAGTGGCAATCAAAGTTATCCAAAATGTGTGTCAAATAAGTGCAAAGAGCAGAGACAGGCCCAAGTGTCTCTGAAGTGGTCAGAGGAAGTGAAACTTGATTTGGGGCTTGAAGGAAGGGGGCTCACAGAATGTAGAGAAAGAACAGGGTAAGGCAAGCAGAGACCAAGAGGTAGCAAAAGCTCAGGGCCTGAGAATCAATAGGATAGAGTGATACATGGGATGGCCCTGGAGTGACTGAACCGTCCTGTGGACCTGAGTCTCCGCCACCTTGGCATTGTCTTAGAACCTTCTTAGAATCCCCAAAATTGATCTAGAAGGTGCCTCAGAGATTATAGTGCAACCCTCTCCTCCTCGGGGGACAGAAGGCTGGATATGCAGTGCTTAGGATCCCACTCCATGCTGGATCCTGGCCTAGCCACTCATTGGCTGTGAAACTGACCAATCACTTCCTCACTGTGGACTTCCTTCTCTTTCTGAGAAACAAGAGAAATTATCGACTGCCTCAAAGCATGGGTGTGAAGACTCAGTAGGATGCCACAGGTGATTCCATAGTATACCCAGTAATGACACAATAAATGATGATTATTGTTCTCATCATTATTACTTTCTTGACAGTGAAACCCAGGCTGAAGGAAATTAAATAGCTTGCTGGGGTTACCCAAATTACAGGCTGTGTCAGGCCTACAACCTGGGTCTCCTAAGAGCCAGCCAGATATTTCACCTCTAGGGAGAAATAGAATTTGTGGTGGGAAGTAGAGGTGCATATTGATAAGAGACAAAATTTGTTGCCAAAAGGGCTCCACCCCTTAGGAATAATACAACTGCACAAATTACCTAATCTCTCTTGGCTTCATCTTCCTCGCCTGAAAGTTGGAGATGCTGTCATCTGCCTCACAGAAAGGGTGAGGATTCACTGAGGTGAGACGTGGGAGGGGCTAGCAGGCAGCCAGGCACACAGAAAGAGCTGGATCCATGGACCACTTACTAATCCATCTCAGGAGAAGCAGACAAGATCCCTCTGGCCCCAGGTGCGGCATTTGCATGAAAAAATTGGATCTTGAATTTATTATCTGGCAGAAGGTTGCTTCATAGCATAATTGGAGACAGCCCACAAAGGTGGTAAAACTAATGCTGACCCGCTGCCTGAGAAGCCTTCAACCTGGGCATCCCCTTGAAAGAGCCAGGTAAACATGCATGTCCTGGAGACAAAGAAGCTTTCCTGAGAAAGGCTCTGAAATCTGCCCTGCAGGCCCACCATATCCCTTGAGATGTACCCAGAGAGGGAGGGAGAGATGGCCATCCCATTGTGCTGCTGCCCCCAGCTGCTCTGGGCATGCCACAGCACATTCACCACTTCCTAGCTTTCTGTTTTTGCTGATTCTGGAGAAGAAGCCAAGTAAACTCAATATTTATGGAGCACCTTCTATATGCTGAGTGCTGTGCTTATCCATATATCCTTGTGCCCCACCGAGGATAAGAACTAGAAAGCATCCACAGTCCCCTCAGCACCACCAGCCTGGGTCATGAGGGATGATTCATTACTTCATGAATGACAGCTACTTCATAGATATCTGAAATGTGCCAAGCCATGAGCTAAAGTACTTCTTAGGCATCATTTTGATGAATCCTTACAGTGTCCTAGTGAAGTTGGCCCTATTATTATATGTGAGGCTCAAAGGGGTGAAATAGCTTATGGCCATAGAGTTAGTAGGTGGTGAAAATGTGTATGCACTCAGGCCCCAGAGTCCACTTAATTAACCAGATCAGAAGGCTAGGTGAGCCAGGTAACAAAGTGAGGGCAAGGAGTGGGGCTTCTCTGTCTCTTGATCAGCTCCTGGGTAGCATTAGGGCTGAAGGGTTGATGCCACATAGCTTTTGGGAACAGGAGCCTGGCAACAGAAGAAGAAGGAATCTAGAGTGACAGCCCTTGCTCCAAGAACTCCCTCTGGGCCTCTGCTCTTCCACACCCCAGTCCAGCAATCTGCTTGAGTGGTTCCACCCAGGCCAGGCGCTCTAGAATCAGACAATCTCTGTTTGGGTGCTTCCTGGCCCAGTGACCCTGGACAGGTCCCTTAGCTTCTCTGAGCTTCAGTTTGGTTCACTACAGGAGGAAATGGGATTACCCAATTCCTGAAGAGCCTAAGGATTAAATGGTTTGACACGTGTATACGAGTGTCTGCCACACAGTAAGGTCTCAATGAACATGAACTTTCTCAGCTCTCTGAGAATGCACTAAACCATCCATCTTAATCCAAAAGATGCTGGCTGCCCTCTGAGCCAGGACTTACTGTAATTATTCACTTCTGCCTCCCTCTTGGGATTGAGCAGAGACCTGATACATTTATTTAATTCAATAGTGTGGGCTCTAGGACCAGAATGTCTGTATTCAAATCCAGTCATCATCACTTACTGCCTGTGTGATCTTGAGCAAGTTACTTGAATTCTCCGAGCCTTGGTCTCCTTATCTGTAGAAAGGGATAGTAATGGTGCATATGTTTAACATTTATTGAGCACTTATTTTGTGCCAGACACTTTGCCAATTGCTTTACAAAAAAGAAAAAGAAAAAGAAAAAAAAACCCAGAGCGATAAAACAGATGTTTCTGCAGTAGCCTCTGTGTGTTAGACTCAGCACTAGATGCTGGGGACACTCTAGTGAGTAAGACTGACCTAGACCCAGCCTCCTGGAGGTCACAGTATCCACTGGAGAAGATCTACACAACAGTAGACCAATAAATAAATCTAACATTCCACATTGCAGTACATTGTAGTACAGTCCAAGGAGAAAATGAACATGGTTTGGTGATAGAGAACGGGTAGGACCTACTTTGTGAAGGTCAGGAAGTTTGTGAAGTCTGGAAAATCCTGCATACTACAGTTGCCTGTTAGAAATTCATAATGTTCATTAACATATTAAAGACATGAGAAATCTTCAGCAAAGAAATGACGAAGCAAGTTAATTTTGTGTAACCTAGATATTTTTCAATTGTTTTGACTATAGACTATATTTCCCAGCAGATCTTTTAATCATCTTTTAAAAATTAGCGTTCTACCAAACACATTTCAGGGACTTGAAATCAGCTAATATTTCTCTGTAATTAGGTGTTTTTGGCAGCCTCAGGTAGGAATCTTTCATTTGGTTATTCTTTAGACTAGAATGACAATACTGCTGGTGAAAAATGTGTTTCCAGGTGTCGCATTCATCCTATTTTTCTTCAGTGTTATTGATTCCTTCTCTCTCTTTGAAATTTTCTTAGTACATTTCTTCATATCTCTCTGTTAACAAAGTGGTTTTCACCCTGACTTTTTGCAGAGGAATGAAAAAACATTCTCCTCAAGGAGCAATGAATTCAGGTGAGTTATGCAGCGGGCAGCACAGCATGGAGGCTTGGCAGCATTTTCCTGGGGCCAGCTCAAGGCATCCGTACCTGTGTGGTGAGAGCAAATGTCCTCTTTAGAATTCAGGAGTGACAACGAGGCTGCCATGCCAGCTGGCAGAGATGTCCTGGGCATCCCCGGCCAACATCAGCAAGTAAAAAGGGCTGTAAAGCTCAGTATGACTCTCCCAAATAAAGGAGGCTAATCTACTGCCACTAAATATCAGGATAGAGCACAGAGAAGGCAAAAGGTGACATTGGAGCACAAAGAGATGGCCTTGTGCACAAAATAATTCATATTTCAACCTTGAGAGAGAGTTAGAAAGTCTACCATTGCGCCTACCATTGAGAAGGCTCAAAATGCAGGCATTTCCTGAAATTAAATTGCAAATATTTTATAAACTTGGGAGCCATATGGGCTTGCCTTTGAGTCCTGACTGGCACCATGCTAGCTGTATAACCTTACTTACCTGCTCTATGCCTCAGTTTCCTCATCCATCAAGTGGGGATATTGCCACAAATCTCATTATGAGGATGACATGGGAAGGTGGCAACAGTACAACAGCAGGCACTTAGAAGGGAGTTTTAAAACGCCATTTTTGGGCCAGGCGTGGTGGCTCACGCTTGTAATCCCAGCACTTTGGGAGGCCGAGGCAGGTGGATCACGAGGTCAGGAGTTCAAGACCATCCTGGACAACATGGTGAAACTCTGTCTCTACTAAAATACAAAAAATTAGCTGGGCATGGTGGCACGTGCCTGTAATCCCAGCTACTCGGGAGGCTGAGGCAGGAGAATTGCTTGAACCCGGGAGGCAGAGGTTGCAGTGAGCTGAGATCACGCCACGGCACTCCAGCCTGGCAACAGAGCAAGACTCCATGTCAAAACAAAACAAAACAAAAAAGCATGTCACTTTGCCTCCGCTGCTCCTTGTGAGTCGCACTCAGCCATTAACACCATAGGATGAGTTGTTCATGAGATCAATCCTATCAGAAAGCTGGGTGTTGGGGGGCATGCAGTTGTGAGGAATAGAAAAAAGAATTGAAAAAGTGTGGGAGTGCTCAGAAATGTCAGTAGCTTGGGCACTCCAAGGCCTGCAAACCATTGGCTGCAAACTCTAAAGTGTGGGAGGCTTGTTGGCACACAGAGAAGGAAATTAGTGCAGAAGGGCTCCCTGGCATCATGGCTCAGAGCAAGATGTAGGCCTGCAACATACAGTAACAGCCAAGAGCCAGCTGTGTGATTTTGGCAGTGATGTTCCTCTCTGTATGCCAAGTGGGCACCTGATCAACGGATCACTCCTTTCTGAGGATGCCATGATCATTTGTCATAAAGAAATGCACAGCACAGAATTTTAAATAATCCACCTTACTCAACTTCCTCAATTGACAGGCAGGGAAACTGAGTTATGGGAGAAAGGCTGTCTTATTCAGTGGGTGATATAGTTTGGAAGTTGTTCCCACCCAAATCTCATGTTGAAATGTAATCCCCGATGTTGGAGGTGGAGTCTGGTGACAGGTAATGGGAACACGGGGGTAGATTTCTCATGAATGGTTTAGTACCATACTCTTGGTACTATCCTCGTGATAGTGAGTGAGCTCTTGCAAGATCTGTTCTTTTAAAAGTGTGTGGCACCTCCCCCTTCTCTCCCTTACTGCTGCTCCCACTGTGCGTGATGCCTGATCCCCTTCATCTTCCACCATCAGCGGAAGCTTCCTGAGGCCTCCCCAGAAGCATATGCCACTGTTATGCTTCCTGTACAACCTGCAGAACCGCAAGTCAGTTAATCCTTTTTTCTTTATAAGTTACCCAGTCTCAGGTATTTCTTTATAGCAATGCAACAATTGCCTAACACAGTGGGACAGTATGATCTAAGAAACCTGTTTGCTTAACTCCCAGTTTCCTCTTTCCACTTGATCTAATACTACACACCAGGAAAAATAGTCCTGAATGTCTTAGTACCTGGCACAATGCACAGGGACAGCCTGTATATTTGAACAGAATCATTAAGAAGCCATTTTGGAGACATCTTTTATTCTTCCTCATTACTCCTCCTTCCTTTTGCCTTTTTTGGAACATGGTGATGGTACAGCCACCATCTTGCGACCATGAGGATACCCTGAAGATGCAGCCTAGCACCAAGGAGGCAGAGCAGAAAAGAGGAGGAGGCTGGGCCGTAGAAGGCATCACAGAGCCATCATAATAGTCTGGACTGTCAACTCTAGGCTTATTTTATATGAGAAAAAAGTCTCTAGTTTACTCTGAATGTATGTGTGTGTTTATGTGTGTGCAATGTAGACTGATGTGAGACATGTATTGCATATACTGATGTCACCTTCAAATCCTAGCTCTGCAAGACTTTAAACAACTAGTTAATTTTTTCTCTGGAGCTTCCATTTCTTGATAACCATATAAATAATAATTGCCATAAATTAGACACTCTGTGCCAGGAGCTGTGCTACCTACTTTCCATGCATCACAGAGTAGGTGCCACCTCCATTGTACACATGAGGAAACTGAGGCAGATATTGGCAAGTAACTTGGGTGAGCAGGAATTCAGACCCAGGATTGTCTGATTCTGGATGCCCTACACCTGCCTAAGGAAAATGGATAGACAGTATCTACCTCATAGATTTGTTGGGAGGGCTGTGTACCAAAAGGCATGTAGAAAGCACTCATTAAATGGTGGATAGTATAATAATTCTTAGATAAATAATGAGAAATAAGAATTATACAATTTATATAATTATAGAATTATAAATAATTATGCAATTCTATTAAATAACAATTATAAATAAATTATTAGATAAAGTTATATTTCTTAGTTTTCATTTTATTTGTTGGTTTTGTTTGTTTGATTTGTCAGACATTGCAAAAATTTATGGAAGAAAAGGAGCAATCCCAAGAGGTCAAGAAAAAAACTAGGGTGAGAGGGAATGTTTTCCTTTGCCATCCCTGGCAGTAGCCAATTATCTATAGAAAATAATTAGAAACCCATATTTTCTATTGTATCTAGAGGCCACCTAAAATGGGCCCTAGACTTGGAATAGCAGGAAATGAGCTCTAGTAACTGTATGTATTAGTAGCTCACTATGTGACCCTAGGCAAACTCCATTCATTTTCTGAATCCCAGTTCTCCCCTCCATTAAAGGAGGTGGCTTCATTAAACATTGTACACATGTAGAAAAAAATATTACACTGTACTCTGTAACTATGTGCAATTATTATGTGTCAATTAAAAATAATAATAAAAAGAGAGATAGAATACATTTAATATTAAAGCTGAGAGGAGAAAAAGGGAGGGGAGGGAAAAGAAGGGTGGAGGTTGATAGAATACATTTTGCATGAAAGTATTTTCCAAGTACTTGAAGTTGATAGTTACCGTTCGAATTCACTTATAGTATGGAAAGGCAAAACCATGTGAATGAACACAAATACCAACAATAACACAACTAATAATGATTTTCTAAAAAGTAGATGTTTGGATTGGGTTGGCTTTAAGGGTCATTTCCAGTTGCTTTTCTGAGAATTTCAAGTTCATACAGAATGGGCATACCCCCTACAGAGTATTTATTAATGAAGTTTTCATATTTAGTCATTTTAAGACACTACATATTCATTTTCAAAGCATCTGTTAATTTCAAGACCACTACTGATGACATATGTTAATTTTAGCATCTTATCATCAAATCATTTTCTCTTAAGATATACACTACAGCTACTTCTTTAAAAGTTCTTTTTAAGACATTGGAATTAAGAAGGAAAATATACAAATAAAATTAAATATCAATAATCCTCAAATCTGGCTTTCTTTCCACATTATGTTTTGTTCAGTTTGCTGTTAAAAATGAGTTGGTATTTCCTGTCTGACAGCAACAGGAGGTGTTACAAGCTTCCAGGATAAAAAGAAAGCAGCCCAAATTACTTATGTGTTCTTAGACATGCCATGAAGTCCCTTGAGTGACTCTGGCTGTACTAATAAAGGCTGCATCCTGTATTCCTCTGGCCCATTATGCATTCCAAGATCCCAAAGCTTCCAAGCTGTCAGCAATGAAAATACTTGTGACAGCGATTCAACGACAGTCTTGGGGAAGATTCCTATCTAGAAGATTGCAGGGAATTGGTGTTATCTTCTAAGCACCTAGCCCTACATGCCCATCAGCACCCAGAGGGTAGAACAAGAACCCATGATCAAAGATAGGAAAACTTAAGGAAGAAATTCCTAATGACCAGGCGCTTACAGGCGGTGACCTCCTTGTCACTGTAAGAAGGCAAGTTAATGTTAGGTAACCTCTTAATGGTAAGGCCAGGAGATAAAACTTTAGATGGAGGGTTTGGCCTTAATGAATGTCACCTTCCCTTCCACCAATGCTCTTGACTAGAAATGCTAGCTTTTTTTTTTTTTCATTGTTATTAACTAAACACCCTAAACATCAGGATTTACTTGGATTTCATTACTTTTTTCAGTAGATGACCTCTTTCTGTTACAGGAGCAAATTCAAGAAACCACATTGCACTTAGTTGTGTCTCCTTTGTCTGGAATCTGTGTCTTCTTTACTCTTTCTTTGTTTTTGTGATGTTGACAGTCTTGAAGGTCTTGAGGATAACTGGCCAGGTATCCTGTAGAAATCTTCCGATCTGGATTTGTCTGATGTTTTCCTCATTATTGGACTGGTGATATGGGTTTATTTAAAAGATTATATAGAGGTAAAGTTACATTATATTAGAGGGTACAATGTAACCACATGATATCAGTGATGATTTTAACCTTTATCACTTGGTTAAGGTGGTGCTTGTCAGATTTCTTCACTGTGAATTTACTATTTTTACCTTTCTCCCTACTCTTTAAATATGTCACTAAGTTTGGCCTACCCTTAGGAGGCAGGGCATAAACTAAGCTTTGAGCTTAATGGTATTGTTCTAAATTGTATTTTGGAATTTTTTTTCTTGATATTTAAAACTACAATTGATTTTTGCATATTGACCTTGTACATGACAATCTTGCTAATTTACTTATTAATTATTTTTGTGGATTCTTCTGAGATTTCTATGTACAAAATCATATCTACTGTGAAAAATGATAATTTTACCTCTTCGTTTCCAATCCTCATACATTTATATTTCTTCCTGCCCTATTACATAGACTATGCCTTTTAGTATAATATGAAATTGATGTATGTATAGAAAGCACCATTGTCTCATTCTCAATCTTGGAGGAAAAGTTTTCAACATTTTACCAGTAAGTATATAAATAAAACTTGTATTACTTAGAAAGTGCCTGTATTAGTCTGTTCTCACTCTGCTAATAAAGACATACCCAAGACTGGGCAATTTACAAAGGAAAGAGGTTTAATGGAGATCTCACAGTTCCATGTGGCTGGGGAAGCCTCACAATCATGGTGGAAGGCAAGGAGTACCAAGTCACATCTTACGTGGATAGCAGCAGGCAAGAAAAGGGCTTGTGCAGAGAAACTCCCATTTTTAAAACCACCAGATCTTGTGAGATTCATTCACTATCACAGGAACAGCACAGGAAAGACTCGCCCCCATAATTCAATCACCTCCCACCAGGTTCCTCTCATGACATGTCGGAATTGTGGGAGTTACAATTCAAGATGAGATTTGGTTGGGGACACAGCCAAACCACATCAGCTCCTTTCTATTTCTATTTTGCTAAGACTTTTTATTATGTGTAGATGTTGGATTTTAACAAGTCTTTTTACTATATCCATAAATCTGGTCATATTATTTTATTCTTTTATTTTGTGAATGTTGTAAAATATACTGATCAGTTCCAAGGTTAAATCAACCTTGGATTCCTGGAATAAGTGTGATTAGGATGTATTGTCCCTCTTGCATATTGCTGTATTTGATTGACCAATATTTTGTTGAAAAATTTTACAGCTATGTTACGAGTTATTTTAGCATCATTAAATGAGGTAGAAAGTATTTCTGTTTTTTTTTTCAGTAATCTGGAAGAGTTTTTCTAAAATCATGTTATTTCTCCCTTAAATGTTTGGTAAAATTCACCTAATGAGCCACCTGAGTCTAGATTTTGGTGATGAAGTGTTGGGGTGCAGGGGTGCAAATTTTTAATTATGGATTAAATTTTATTAATAGTCATAGAAGCACTCAGATTTCTATTTCTTCTTCTGCCAGTTTTGAAATGTGTGTTTTTCTAAGAATTTGACTAGTTCATCTAAACTTTTAAATTTATTTGCACACATTTGTTTATAATATCCTTACTTTGGGGTGTTGTTTTTCTTTGCTGATGTTGGTTACTTATGCCTGCTTTCCATTTTTAAAACTTAATCGGTCATGTCATTTTAATCTAATTTATTAGCCTTTTTTAAGACCAATTTTGACTTCGTTACTAGGAGTGTTTTCTTTCTATTTCATGGATTCCTGCTCATATCTTTGTTGTTTTCTTCCTTTTACTTTGTATTTGGCTTACTTTTCTTTTCCTAATTTTTATTTTTTTAAATGTTTTATTTTTTTAGTTTCAATACGTTTTTGGAGGAACAAGTGGTGTTTAGTTACATGAATAAGTTCTTTAGTGGTGATTTCTGAGATTTTGGTGCACCTGTCACTTGAGCAGTGTACACTGTACCGAATGTGTAGTCTTTTATCCCTTACCACCCTCCCACCCTTTCTCCCATGTCCCTAAAGTCCAATATATCATTATTATGCCTTTGCATCCTCATAGCTTAGCTTTCACTTAAGAATGGGAACATATATAAGAGGTTTGATTTTCCATTCCCTGAGTTACTTCACTTAGAATAATAGTCTCCAATTCCATCCAGGTTGCTGTGAATGCCATTATTTCATTCCTTTTTATGGCTGAGTAATATTCTATGGGGGGTGTGTGTGTGTGTGCGTGTGTGTGTGTGTGTGTATATAATATTTCTATCTGTATATATATTCTATCTGTATATATATTCTATCTGTATATATATTTTATTCTGTATATATATATATATCACATTTTCTCTAACCACTTGATTGATGGGCATTTGGTTTCATATTTTGCAAATTGCAAATTATGCTGCTATAAACATGCATGTGTATGTGTTATTTTCATATAATGATTTCTTTTCCTTTGTGTGGATACCTATTATAATAGTGGGATTGCTGGATCAAACAGTAGATCTCCTTTTAGTTCTTTAAGGAATCTCCTCATTGTTTTCCATAGTGGTTGTAATAGTTTACATTCCCACCAACAGTATAAAAGTGCTCGCTTTTCATCACATCCCCACCAACATCTATTTTTTTTTTTATTATGGCCCTCCTTGCAGGAGTGAGGTGGTATCACATTGTGGTTTTGATTTGCATTTCCCTGGTCATTAGTGATGTTGAACATTGTTTCATATATTTGTTGGCTATTTGTATATCTTCTTTTGAGAATTGTCTATTCATGTCCTTAGCCCACTTTTTGATGGTACTGGTTTTTTTTTTCTTGCTAATTTTTTTGAGTTATTTGTAGGTTCTGGATAGTAGTTCTTTGTCAGATGTATAGATTGTGAAGATTTTCTCCCACTCTGTGGGTTGTCTGTTTACTCTGATGACTGTTCCTTTGGCCATGCAAAAGCTCTTTAGGTTAATTAAGTCCCACCTATTTATCTTTGTTTTTATTGCATTCATTTTTGGGTTCTTGGTCATGAAGTCTTTGCCTAAGACAATACTAGAAGGGTTTTTCTGATGTTATCTTCTAGAATCTTTATGATTTCAGGTCTTAGATTTAAGTCTTTGATCCATGTTGAGTTGATTTTTGTATAAGGTGAGAGTTGAGGATCCAGTTTCGTTCTTCTACATGTGTGTTGCCAATTATCCCAGCATCACTTGTTGAATAGGGTGCCCTTTCCCCACTTTATGTTTTTGTTTGCTTTGTCAAAGATCAGTTGGCTATAAGTATTTGGGTTTATTTATGGGTTCTCCATTCTGTTCCATTGATCTATGTGCCTATTTTTATACCAGTACCATGCTGTTTTGGTGACTATGGCCTTATAGTATAGTTTGAAGTCAGGTAATGTGATGCCTCCAGATTTGTTATTTTTGCTTAGTCTTGCTTTGGTTATGTGGGCTCTTTTTTGGTTCCATATGAATTTTAGAATTTTTTTTTCTAGTTCTGTGAAGAATGATGGTAGTATTTTGATGGGAATTGCATTGGATTTTTAGATTGCTTTTGGCAGTATGGTCATTTTCACAATATTGATTCTACCCATTCGTGAGCATGGGATGTGTTTCCATTTGTTTGTGTCATCTAGCTCATTGATGTTATGCTTTTCTGTTTTTTAAACTTACATGTGTTTCAGGCCATAAATATCTCTTTAAGCACACCTTTAGCTTCATCTTAAAATTTCAGTGTTTATCTTCCTTAATATTTGGCTCAAATATTTTCAAGTTTCCATTATAATTTCTTTATTGATCCATGGTTTATATAGAACTGTGTGTCTTAATTTTGAAACATATGGGGATTGTCTAGGACAAACACACTCGTATGTGCACACACACCATCTTATATACTTTGTCTCTATTTTCTGATTGTTCTCAGTGGGAAGATTGGTCTGCAATAATTAGTAACTGATTATCAGAAGCAGAAATCCCACTCCACTTTATTTCTCAACATTTTATAAAGGTTTACTTCTTCATAAAGATTTCCCTAGTTATCCCAACTTCAGTCTCTTTCCTTGGTATATTCTATCCAGTTCCATACAGTGTAATCAGCTCCTGTGTTTCTGTCAATGAGGGTTGTGCTGTTCCTTCTTTCCTGATTATATTTGGACTCCTTCTCACCACTCCTTACACCAAGGGCATCATATTTAAGTTCATCCAAGTCTCACCTCACATATAGGATGACTCTTCAAGGGTGTATTCTAACACCTGGCTGCCTGGTGAGTCTGCTGCCAGCCACACCCCTTAAGTGTGCAGCAACTATTGTCTGGCTAGTGACAGAATTTTTTTCTCAGTCCCTTTCAAGCTGAGACCTCTGGCTGGTGATGCTCCACCCAGGCCTCCCTCAGCCATGCTACCTGCTGCAGGAGATGGCCCACTCACTCAGCCTGCCTCAGCCAAGTTTGGCTTGTGTACCAGTTCCTGAATTCTTGTCCCATATCCAAAAAGAATGAGGATATACTGACAATCAGAGTGAGCAAGGTGAGGAGTGTTACTGAGTGATGAAAATGGCTTTCAGTGGAGAGGGGATGTGAGGGTGGTCCCCCTACATGAAGGCAGTAAAGTCCCCCCAGTGTGGCTGAGTCTGGGGCTTTTATGGGCTCAGAATGGAGGAGGGGCAGGCTCTAGGTAGTATTAGAAAAGGTAACATATGATTGGTTAAAAGGCACTATTCAGAAAGAATCCACTGGGAAAGGGTGGGCAAACAGAAACAGAAGTTCTCAATCTGTGTCATGGGTTTCATCCAGGACCAGCAGTCTGGTCTTTCAGCCTTTAGGCTGTTTTTGGGCTTGAAGGTGGGGTTTCACTGGGGACCCACCCCTGACTGCCTAGGCATTTGTCTGTCTCCCGTCACCTTTACTGGCAGAGGTGCTGCATGTCTTGCCCCATAGGTCAGTGACTGACTTTGATGCAAATAGTTGCCCCACCAGACACATGGCTGGACACTCTCACAGAGAAGCAGTGCGTGTGTTCCCACCCAGCCTCTCTCCTTATATATCTGGCATTATGGCTTTGTTTTCTGAGGTCAGAAGCCTTGACAACCACAGGAGCAAGTTGAGTGCATCAAGCCCTGGCCTTTCTGGAGCTCAGATGAGGTGCCCTGAGGAGATTCTGTCAGCTCAGGCTCTTATCACAATTGCTTAGAGAAAAAAAAAATGAGGGTACTTGGGAGTGATTTTAATTATATGGACTGCAATGACTTGCTCTGCTACTGATTTTATGTATTCAAGGAGTCTTTAAAGTGATTATTCTTGGAATGGGCAACCACCACCATATTGATTTCTATGAAGTCAACAGTATCTGGAGAGGAGCCAGTCCTGCTGGGCAGAATACATTTGGAAGCAAAGTCACAGACCCTTTTGAATGAGGCTCTGGGGGGAAGATGTTGAATATGGAGGAATGAGCAAGGGGGATGGCTTGAGGCAGATTGCTTTAAACACAGCCAGCATGGTCCATTTGTACTCCTTTTTTCTTCATGTGCAAATTTAGTTTTATCCTTAGGACCGGACAGTCAGTTTTCTCCCTACCTGCCTCAACCCTGGAGATTCTGCAGGCTAGTACAAAAGAGGCACCAGAACATTTTAAATAAATGGCAATTGCTTAGTCTTAATACCATTTATACTTGAGTTTATATTTGCACATGAAAAGAAACATATGTCTCAATAAAAAGGGCTAACATATTAGCAGCAACCATCTTTTGGTAGATAAAGCATGGTTTATTATAGTTTTCCACAATAATTTTTATATTCAGAAATACCTTGGTATAGCTGAAAATATATTTCAAGAAAGGACTATATGCTCTGACCCAATATTCTTACTTCTAGGGATATGACCTAGGAAAGTAATTTGAAATACAGAAAATATATTTATATATAAAAGGATGATATATAAAGAACTATTTAGAACAGTGAATGAGCTATACTTTACTCTTGATCTTAGCCAAAAGGCCGAGAAGTGATGAATGAGCTATACTTTAAAAAATAATTTAAGTATTCAATAATAAGGATAGGTAGAAGGAAATGGAGGTTTATGAATTTATAGTGTGGAATATTATGCAGGCTTTAAAAATGTTTACAAACAGCTTTTAATGATTTGGGGGAAGCATAGTAAATTTTGTGAAAAGAAAAATGCCAACTTACAAATTTTATTAATAATACAATAACTTTGTACTCCAATTTAACCCTATAAAATATACATAAAAATATTCTCGGCCAGGTGCGGTGGCTCATGCCTGTAATCCCAGCACTTTGGGAGGCTGAGGTGGGTGGATCATGAGGTCAGGAGATTGAGACCATCCTGGCTAACATGGTGAAACCCCATCTCTACTAAAAACACAAAAAATTAGCCAGGCATGGTGGTGGGTTCCTGTAGTCCCAGCTACATGGGAGGCTGACGCGGGAGAATGGCGTGAACCCGGGAGGGGGAGCTTACAGTGAGCCAAGATGGCGCCACTGCACTCCAGCCTGGGCGACGAGCGAGACTCCATCTCAAAAATAGAAAATAAAAAATAAAATAAAATAAAATATATATATATGTATATATATTCTCAATAGTTAGCCCTGGATGGCAGGATCCCAGGTGACTTTTCTTTATTTTTACTTTTCTATATTTTCTAGGCTTTCCTTAGTGAGCAAAAATATTACATATACACATATACACGCATGCACTGAAAAACTCATATTAGAAGGAATTTTGGACCCTGAGAGTTAGAATTTTGCTTACTTAAACTCTTCAGAGATTAAATGAGGCCTAAGTGAATATAAATTTTTATATCCATTTAATTTTCCACCTAAATTCCAGCTTAAATTCTTATGCAATTATTGAACCAATACCAAGAGCAATTTTACCAATTATTTGGAAGTCATGTTAAATGTGAATGCAGAGGCACACAACAGAAATGAGCCAAAGTGTCTGAGGCCAGATGTCATTCCATTTTCAGAAGATGATACTCCACTATGAGCATTAATCAGACTCTGTCTTTCTCTAAATCCCATTCCCCTGGATTGATGTAGGAGAAAGATTTCACACTTGCTTATTCTACTTAGAGACTGTGGTCTAATTTGATTCACTTATATTTGAGAGGGTTGGCACTTATAATTCACTATGGGTTTGGATTATTGCTACATTTTTTTCACAGAGCCACCAAACTGCACATCTCTGAGAAGCGCCATTTTGTGCATACAGCATGCCCTGGAGCACTGTGTGCAGGGCATCGCAGGGAATTTTCTTCCAGAGAGCAATCTTCATACAGCATTCTTGTGGGCACTACGCCCTGGAGTAGCAAGGGTCCTAAATTTTACACAAATTCCTGCTTTACTCTAACTGATTCCTTACCTGTCTCCTTCCCTCAAACTTTATAATTTTGTTGGGTTGAATTATTTATGCTAGCCATGAATTGGAATAAGGATCAATGTAGAAGGAAGATGAGGTGGTAAAAATTGTAGGGATATTTGACAGACCTTACCCAAATCAGATTCTATAATCCTTAAAATAGTAAGTGTTTTACAACTTACTTCCTTAATAGCAGTCTACTGACTGTGCCATTATGGAAAACGGTGATCAAATCAATACTACATATCATTAATATTATATTGTGATGTGCCCAGTTTGAATGGGAGCAATAGGTTTCAAGCAGGGCCATTAGTCTGATTGGTTAAATTAAGTGGTTAATCATCATGATTATGGTATATGCAAAGATTTAATCAAAGCCAACTGCCCTTCCAAAAAACAAAGAATAAATGTATTTTTAAAAAAAATAAAATGGAGTACATTAGTCAGAATGGCTAGTCTAGTCTATGCTTCAGTAAAATAAACACTCCCTAGTCTCAGACTTACAATAACAAAGATTTATCTTTTATTTACATCAGTCTGATGTGGACTTTACTGATCTACTGATTTACTCTCTTCCAGGTGGTGAGTCAAGAGCTCAGGCCACCTTTATCCTGCTTTTTCATCACCTTGGAATCCCTTGCTTCTGATAGTGTAGATTACACAGAAAAGGAGCAAACAGAATGTGTTTTCATTCTTAATTGTCTAGGACCAGAATCAACAGATCCATTAGACTCAATAATTAGTCACATGACTCCCCAAAAGATGCATAGGTACTGGATATTAGGTGGGGATTAACAGCCTCTGCCACAGGCAGTAAGTGAAGTATTGTATTCTAGCTGGGAGAGTTTGTTTCCATCAGAAAGCTCATGCAGGCTTGCGTGGCAGCCTAGTGCCTGGTGGGCTCATGTGTGAGTCCCCCAAGGAGAAACAATCTGTCTAGAGGGCCAGAGAGTCCCCGACATCAAACTCAGTCATTCCTTCAACCATAGCCCACTTTGGTCATATTTTCTTTAAACTAACATGTGCATTCACACATTACTCCAAGAAATGTGTGTATCCTGTCACTCCAGTTTCCTTGGGAATTGAGACATCCCTATCTGGGCTTTTGTTTGCCCTATTACTTTTGCCTATAATGACCCTCCTATTCTAACTGCAACCAATACTTGTTGAAAGGCTTACTTTCTTAAGATACATTTAGAATGGGTACACTTATGAAGCCTTCTCTGATCCTATCGATCAAATGTTCATTCCCTTAACAGACATTTACAGCAGCAAATAACATAACAAATTTTCTGACCTTGCAGAGTATACCTTCTAGTTGAAGGAGAGAGTAGTAAAGAACAAGTTTTTTTAAAATGCCAATTATGGCAACAGCTATTGAGGAAAATAAAATGGTTTTGTAATGAAGAGAGGTGGGATACTTTAGTTTGGGCAAAGACCTTTTTGAGAAGGTGGCATGTGGGCTCACACCTGAACACTTGAATGTGTGTTCTGTCTTCCTTCTGGGACCCCCAGCAATGTGTTTGTACTACTTAAAAGATACTTCTCATAATCTATATGGTATTTATTTTGTCTTCACCTCCTGGCCCATTCTTTTAGAGTATGAGCTCTTTAAGGGCAAAAACTGTTTTGTTTATCTCTTCATTGAAACTTAAAGTTTCCATTTTAATTATGACGTTTCATTAAATGGTTAATGCCTAACATGATGTCTGACCCTTCATAGTTGCCAAACAAATAGAAACTCTTAGCTTACTGAAGACACATATACCTTAAGTGTTCAAATCTGACTGTTGGATAGAAGAGAATTGGATTGACTAAATATATCATCAGGAGTAACTCACAATGTTAAAAAAACAGTTTCCTCGTGTCCATCCAGCTTGACAATGAATCAAACTTTCTGTGGCATCTTTTAAGTCAAACGACATAACGAGTCATCTCCACTTCTTCCATACATCACTCTGAGTGCACAGCTAACCCAAAGGGTTTTCTTGGCATCCAAGCACATTCCTCATGTAATGTGCTGGCTAGCCCTCATGCTCAGAAGAATAGGATAACATACGTTTTCCTGCAGACTATGGCATCCTGTCAAAGACTACATGGAACAAGCTGAACTGCTGTAGCTATCAATCAGTGAAGTCTTGACCAATTTCTGGGGTAGTGGGTGTAGAAGACTGTAACAGACTTAACACCCTTGTCAGTACAAGGTGAGTGATATCATTCTATTATTATTATTATCATTATCATTACTATTATTATGTGCCTGAACAAAGTCCTTGGCATGTTTTATTTCATTTAATCCTACCAACAGCTTTATGAGATCGATTTGACTATTTTCTCCATTTCACACAGGAAAAATGGAGGCTTCATGAAGTTGAGAAACTTGTCAGGGTTGCAGAGCTAGTAAGTGGTACAGCCACATTTGGAATGTGCAGTCTGATTTCAGAGCCCATGTATGACATCATTATTCTAAGACAGACAACCTTTCCTCAAATTTATACACAATTCAGGGCAGCTCTTTTCTAGGCCAGGAGCCCACATAACTGTCTGTCTGCCCAATACTTTAGGACTTACCAAGTGCTTTCACATCTATGATCACACTTGAAACTCCTAACTACCCCACAAAACATGTAGGGCAGGGTGAAGTAGAAAAATACCTAATACATGTGGGGCTTAAAACCTAGATGACAGGTTGATGGGTGCAGCAAATCACCATGGCACATATATAACAAATCTGCATGTTCTGCACATGTATCCCAGAACTTAAAGTAGATTTTTTTTAAAAAAGCAAAAAAAAAAAAAAAACAACACATAAAGAAATGGAGACAAAAATCCAAGGCTTAGGGTGATTGAGAGAGTTGCTGCTTTTCATAAGATGCTGGTGAATTGGAACTGGTCCTTGTGAAACTACTTTGCCTTTTCTTTCCTTAAATTTCATAGATACCACCATATTTTCCAATAAATACCCTTGCTCCAGTCTTTGCTTGAGGGAAGTATAAATTAAGAGTGTTATTCATAACTGAATGAATCTTGACCATGGTGTAGGATCATTTCCCCATGTGAAAGACCAAGGAAGTGAGTGACATTTCCTATTCTCACAGGTATAAATGCTAGAATGAAGGTTATCTATGCCAGTACAGTGCACTTTCTACTCTAGTAAGCTACCTCTTTAGACTTTGCAATTCAAGCACTATTTTATATGTTGCTTACTTGGATCTCAAACTACCAAATTATGAAAAACTCATAAGATATTCTGACACATAGCCACACATTGCAGTCTCTTAACTGGGCACTGCCTGTCCTGTCTAAGGCAGGAAACTACATTTACCAGGATTCCCTTCCCCACATGAGAGGACTTCTCTGAGATTTTGGAAGCAGAATTGAAGCAGGACCATACTCCCATTGGTTGAAGCAGTCAGGCACAAGGATGAGCCAGTACAGAAGTTCCTGGCGAGCCTCAACCAGTCCTTGCTATCTTCCTGTTGTTCATGAAGTTCATCTGGCTCTGCTGGCCCCACAGCAGCTTGAGGCCCACTCCCAGATCCATGGCCACAGGCTGCACAGTAGCAAGGTTCAAAGAGGCATCTGATTCCACAACGGCAGGAGTTTGCCAGACCACTCCAACAACTCGCCCTTTGTGGTCCCGTGATGCAGTCAGTTGCACAATACTCATATTTTCCTGAGAGTTCTGACTTGCACCCTCACTGATGCAGCAGTCAGATGGGCTAAAGACTCTCTGATTCTCCGACACCCATGTCAAGATGTTCACTTTCCCACATCCATCGTTTGCATAAATAGCAATTTACCAATTAAATCCTTTATTCTCATAAAGGATTCTCATAGAGCTCTGTTTTCATCAATGACACACATGTGAAATGGAAATGATAATAAAAAATAAATGACAATAATAAGACCATCACTCACTTCAATGTATTGAGTGCTTATTACATTCCAGGCTCATGCTAAGGGCTCTATGGGCATTACCTGGTGGTCATCCAGATTCACTCTTACGTGGGGGCATTTCTGAGTTATGGTGGCCATTCTTTTAGCAAAGAAAAGGCTTAGTTTTGTAAAAAAGTAATTTATGACCAAAAATACCAGCAAGATGGCTTTATCAAATACAGATAACTTTAGTGCTGAAGGACCTGCCTGTTTAATTGCACTCTTTAGTGCTCTAGTCTCTGTCAAGGATTATTTTCATGAGCCAATAGAGCCTCAACTCACATTGTGATGTATATTCTTATTTGCCACAATTGAAAGGCATTAATCAACACTCTTACAAGATAAGTCACCAGGAATATTCTTGCCAAACAAGGATTTGGTGTTTCACACAGCCCCCATGTTAAAATGAATGTAAGCTTCCAGTCTCACTTCACATCTTTAAAAATCTCTTTTCCCCTTTAACAATCACTCTCCAGTTCCATGAGCTGTGTGATAAATATTTTTATGCAAAATATTAGGCCTGCAAGGGGCAAGCATTGTCATTATTTCATGAGAACATCCGTATATGTTTCATTCAAGGATAATGAAGTTATTGATGTCATCATTATCAATTATTTGTGATCAACTTAATGGCCATACCAGGCTGTGTCCTTGACATACCACACCCTGCTCCCATGCCTTAAGAAGCTGGCAGTCTCCACGTGTGGGGTCATGAATCCCCACATTGCCAGAATCCAGGAACCTATATGCAACTTTTTTTGTTCAGCCGCTAAAAGTTGTTACACTGTGTGAGCCAACAGGCCTTCAAAGACTTGCATGGAAAAAATATCCTGCCATTTCCCAATTGCTGTATGTATCTACACATTCCACTTGAGAACCTAAAGAGCCTACTGGTAAGAACACCTAACCCTCATCTCTCCTCATAGAACAGAGGGCTGTGGGGTCTAGGCCTGGGACACCCATAAGAGGCGACCTGTGGTAGGCATACAAGAGACCAATGATTCTGAAAGTGGGAACCCTGTAAACAGAACCCTTCTTGGGAACAGTGTAATGAAGTGTCCCCTTCTCCCTCAAATGAATCTTTGACCCAATTCACCATAAGCCCATAGGCTTACCAACTAGTCTTCTACCTCCCACAAAGAAAATACTCAATAAATAGTAGATGAAGAATGGCAAATGAAAATATTTATAAGAATCCACATGCAAGAGGATCAAGTGGGGTCTTGAAGTGCCAATAGCAGTTACTGTGCCGCCTGAGAGACTGGCATGTTTTCAGGTAGAGAGATGTGGGTCTGATAGGAAGCACCATGACTTTACCGAAACCCTTGTATTGCCAGAGGTGCATATTTACAAAATACCTCCCTGAGATTTTATGTGAAATGTATGGTCACGAGATCCACCAATCCACCTGCATAATATGGGTTTTGCTTCATCGTCCCAACCTTCTAACAGAGCAAGTTCCCGTAACACCCCATTTCCATCTTCATTGACTTTAGCGTTTTCTACAAGTAACATATGGCGAAGAGGAAAACTGGCAATAATAGCAGTGGTGATAGTGAGCTTTAAGAAGGGCTTACTACATGCCAGGACTCCCTTTAAAATCTAATTTCCATGTAGTAATAGCTGTTATTCTTATTTTACAGATGAAAAGGGGAGATCTTAGAGAGATTAAATACCTTGCTAAGGTTAATTAGGGCTTAATCTACTAACTTGGTTGATCCTTTGAATTCTGAAGAACCTTTACTTTCTCCTGTTGTTCTAATAATCGAATATCAATTCTTTCTACCAAAGTCATACAAAATGCCTATTTTATATTTCCCTCACTATTCATAAGAAAAATGAATTGCAGTTTGTTAAATTCCATTTTGATTTTCCTCAGGAAAATTCAAATTACTTCCTTGGGCATGCTGACCAATAGAAGAGTGGAGTAAAAATGTTTTTAAAACCGCAAAGATTAGCACAGCATCATTTATGACAGCAGCCACAGCAGCATACATATAAAGCTATCTTAGAATGTTTTAAGCACACATCATATTTCTGGAATCTAAATGATCTAAACAGCATCAAGAAGGAAAACAAAACATACAATTACAGTGCTTTTTGGAATGACACATGGATTTTGTGACAAGCTGTAGGCTATGTCAGGAAAGAGTTATTTTCTGGTTCCTTTCTAAACGATGCTGTTTGGGAATTCTTCCCAGCGTTGTTAGAGATGGATGCAGACCATCTAGTCTGCATCTCTTTGCCAACTCTGTGATCGTTCAGTAGACAACAGATTTGAGCAGGAACTGGAAAATTCTGTCAGCCCATCTTACATGGCCTTTCTGCCTTGGCTGATAATAGGATGGGGACAATGATGCCAGCCCTGAGTGGTAGGATGTGCTGTTAAAAGGCAAAGCACAGAAAAGGGGTGCATGGTGTGGTGATGCAATGTTAATATGGAATTTTCCCGGGAGGGTCCCCACAGAATTTGACTAACATCTGACCCCCAATATAACTCCCACCTCCACCCCCTTATCTTCACTTTTCTGAATACCTAAACCTCTGAGCTATTCAGAAAAGTAAAAGGACTCTGGCCTTTTCAGCTTTGGACTGGTTGTTTAAGTACAAACACAACAAAACTAAACTTCCGGAAACTGAGCAATTGTAGATATGCTGGAGGCACATGCTGAGAAACAGGAAGGCTGCTCTTCTTGTATCATTTCAAACCAGGTTCTGGGGGCAGGATTGGATTTTATGAATGCCAAAGGGCCCAATCCTAAGAATGATTGCCATTTAAGTCTCTCCTCCTGGGTTTGCCAAGACATGTTAGGTCTGATGCACTTCCCTTCCTCCTCTGGTGACATGCACTGGCATTTTGGGAAGCCCACCAGATCACTGCTTGCCTCTGCCTGGATTTACAACATCTCACTGCAGGGTGAACCAGCAGGGTGAAGAGCACGGTGTCGGGCTTCAAAAACTACCTGTCAGATTACTGAATAATTCATCCAAATCTGCAAGGTTTCCTCTATTTCACCAAGTCATCTCTGAGACATTTGCTCTCAGATTTATTTCACTGTGCCACCTGTAGCTTAGGCAGATTTTGTGACTTTAAGTTTTGTATTTAGGAAGCAAATGGTTTTCATGCTATTTTTTTCCCCAAGGCTCCTTAGACAATATATAAGCCAATATTTTATTAACTCCAAGGCACAGGAATAATGGTATTTATGCAATGTATTAACTTCATTGAGCCTCATTCCTATTTCCAAGATGCATGTTCCTATGAACACATACCTAAATAATAATAATTATTATTATTTTACTTTAAGTTTTGGGATACATGTTCAGAACGTACAGGTTTGTTACATAGGTATACATGTGCCATGGTGGTTTGCTGCACCTATCAACCCATCAACTAGATTTTTTAACCCTACATGCATTAGGTATTTGGCAAACATGTCTTTTCTTCTTTGCTTACCAGATATTTACCAGATTATATAATAATAAAGTATTCAATTGGCTTTCAGTTGCACAGAAACAGGCATGCTTTGGGAGACTAATGGAGTTGAAAGACCAATAAGAAGATTTCCTTAAAGATTTCTTGTGCTCTGACCGCAGAATTGTGAGTGGGCGGCCATGTTAATGGAAGTTATACCCAAAGGTGTAGAGCTGCACTGAGCTGTATCTCAACCCTGCTTGGGCACCGACTGACTCTGTGACCTAGGCAGGCCTCCTGACTGCTGTCAAGCTTGGAGTTTTTAACAATAAGAGGATTGATTGTGCCTGGGTCATAGAATTAGTGAAAGGATTATATGAGTTTATACCAAAAAGTGCTTAGCACTGGGCTGAAGACATATTAAGTAACTGTTTACAAGGTAGCTTTTATAAATACAAAGGACTTCAGAGAGGGGGCTGGACAGGCTCATAGACTATTATTGACTGGGACCCTGACATCAGGACTTGTGTGAATCTGTATGTGGATTTACAATGCAGGAAATTAAATATCAGCTTTCCACAAGGCATTGACTGGCTCACGGAAGTCACAGCACAATTGGTTATTTTCACACAGAAAAATAATGTCACAAAATAACATTTTTGGCTTTATATCTTTCATCAGCCAATTCTTAAATCGCTTCTAATACCAGTACATGGAGCATGCCGTACGTAATATTCTGATATCTGTTCCAGTGTGTTTCTCCCCCACCTCACCCTCTATTCACACACACACACACACATGCACACACAGTATTATATAAAATCAAATGAGATAATAACGTCCATAATATTTTTTGGCTCAATTTTTAGCACTGAGTGAAATATTGTGAACATTTTTCATGTCATTAAAAATTATTCCACCTAATCAAATTTGACCTCATAAATTGTTTGAAATTTATTTCCACTTTTAAAATGTTCTAAATGACATTTTGGTAAAGATCTTGAAACATACATCTGTGTATATACTACTATTACAATCTTATAAAAAACTTCTAGATAAAGAAGTTTTGGGTCAAAGGATGTGCACAGTTTTAGGACTTCTGTTACATCTTGTCAGATTTTTCCATGGGAAATGCTAGACCAATTTTCACTTCTGCCAGAAGGGTGCTAGTTTCCCCTCACTATTGCCAACTGGGTACTTTAATTTAAAAACACTTGCCAATTTAAAAAATGAAGGTGGTTTATCAGGCTTCCCAGTCTGATTTACACATCTTTGAACATTTTCACACATTAATTATTTTTTTTCTCATTAGTAAATTGCCTTTCCTAAACTTTTTCTTTGTTAAAACACTGATGAGCCGTGGAAAGAAGATGGGAATAAAATTTCTTTTAAAATATTTTGTTGGCTTTTGAGACTGAAGGTAAATTAAATTCAACAGCAATGTCACACCCTTGTTCCTTCAGAGCAGAAACTCATCCAACAGAGCACTGAACCTGAGAGACGCCAGACATGTTGTGGACATCTCATGATTAGAACAAAGTTTCCCGATAGTAAATGCGATAATAATGAGGGATCTTAGGCCCTACATAGCTATCATGGGATAATAAAGAAAAAGCCCTTCCACCTTACAATAGGAAGTTTATTTTAGCCCTCCCATGAATGCTACTTGGACCAATTTCCAGAGTTTTTCAGGGAATCTGGAAAGACGGTTCTATATGTCATAGAATATCAAGGTAACAAAGAAACTTCGAAGAACAGAGACTACAGAAGGCCAGTCTTATATCATTTCTGCTTCCGTTTTATAGGAAGGTATTCAACAAAATCTGTTGCATGAATGGCAGCCATGGTAATCCTCATGCTTAAATTGTTCATAGACTTAATATTCAAAATAAAAATCCCAGAAGGAAACTTCTCCTGTAATGTGCCTTGGAGGTCAAATAGTGCCCACCCAAGTCCAGGCCTCATTAAAGCTGATGTGTTCATTCTTCCTAGTCCAAATCACTGTAAAGTGTTAAGTCTTGGTGTGTGAATGGGTGTGTGTGTGAGTGTGTGTGGGCTTATAGGAGCACATAGGAAAATCCATGATTATAGGGTGACAGTCCCACAACTTTATGAATCAGGGGTCAAGGATTATAAACCTGGATGCTTAAAATAGAAAGATTGTCCCACAGAATTTGAGAGAGGTAGCTGCAATTTAATTTGTCTCCCTTTCTGTGATCCAAGGCCAAGTGAAATGCTTGTGTGCTTTGCTTAAGTGAAACAGACCCACTGCTCTTACTAACCCTCTCATGCAGATACACATACGCACACACTCTTCCCTAACTTCTATGGCACCACCTTCACAGTCAGCTCTCATCTCATGCATATTTTCCAAGGAGGTATATAAGACCACAGATACTATACCTTCTCTGACCTTGTCGCTCAGACATAGATCACAATCCCAAACCCTTTCTCCTCCTAGTTTAAAGAGTAACACAGAGAAGAAGTGAACAGTGTTTGCTTCAGAGACTGATGAGGTTTCCCTTGGCCTCTGCTACTTCTCCAGCCCTGTGACTTTGAAAAGATTACTTTTAAAAAATAAAAAGTTACCAGTTTCCTTCTCAGTGAAAAGAGCATAAAAATAGTATCACCTTACCAAGGTAGTTGTGTGTATTAAATGAAATGTGTGCAAAGGATTTAGTGAAGTGGTACATTGTAAGTGTGCAGTAGCTGTAAGCATTTATTGTTATAGTCATTACTAAAACTCTTCCAAATAGATCCTGCAGTTACGAGCAATACTGGTTTCGCACTTCCCTTGGAAATGGAGGCAAAAGAACAGCGGAGATTTGTACTATTTAATGAGAAAACAAAATTGCTAGACATCTCTGTAGATTTTTTTTTCTCTGTAGATTTTTTTTTTCTCAGCTCCTTTCTGTTACTAGCTAGTTCTAGGAAAAAGCATGTGTACCTATTTAAAATTCCAATTACAAATAACACAAAGCCATTTCGTTTTCATTTTAAGAACTGAATGAGGGAAAGACAATCTGTTGAGGAAACCAGGATGCTCCTCCAGCTCCTAGGAGGAAAGAGCTGAGGCTTCCCCACACACAGAGTGTACTCAGTTGGAACTCTACGCCCACCATTGGTGTCTGCTGCCAATTATGAGGCAGCTCAGAGCTGAGCCAATTTCTTCACTAATGCAAACATCCCGGGCTGGCATAGTAGTCAATCCTTTCACCTCAGCTATAAAAGGAAAGAGAATGTCTAACAAAATTTGGTATTTTTCCTTTTAAATGTTATCCCTATTTTAATTATAAAAGTAACACATTTATTATATAAAATGTTGCAAAATCAAATAAAAAAGTTCAAGTCACTGTAATCATACCATCAGTGTCAAAGGTCACTGTTAGCATATTAGTGTATATCCTTGCTGACGTATATATACATATTTTTTTTAAAAGATGGGATACTATTTTAGCATCACTTCCCCCACTTAATAGAACATGAACATATGTCCATGTAAATATTTGTATCTAAAACATGTAAAATTGTGATGGTTTCATAGTATTCTACCTTGAAATGATACTCTTAGTTATTTAACCAACCTCTCATTTTTGTACAAATGTCTTGTTTCTTATAAACAACTAACTGACAAATAGCCTTCTAGCGACATCTATGAGTCTATCCAACAATAGTTCCTTAGGAAGAAGTATAATTGTGGGCTAATAGGCATACACAGTTCTAAGGGTTTTGATATGTTCAGGGGATAAGACTTGGCTAATCTAAGTCAACTGTGGTAATTCCATCTTCCTTCCCAGTGACCAGGTTTAGTCATGGGCACATGGCCAATTCTGGCCAATAGAACCTGAAAGGAAGTATATTTGCAGGTGTCCAGGAAATGAGTTCCTCTGATTAAAAGAGACACAGAAGGGAAATACATTTTCCCTCAATGGACCATTTTTCCAGTTCTTAAAGTGGAAGGGAATGTGTAGAAAGAGCTCCTGCACCCATAGGGTAACCACGAGAAGATGTTTGGAGGGGAAGAGACAGTGCACAGAGGACGATGGAGGGAAAGATGGAAAACTTTCCATCTTAAAACCTAAATGATGGGTTAATAGGTGCAGCAAACCACCATATTTACCTATGTTTACCTATGTAACAAACCTGCACATGTATCCCTATGTAACAAACCTGCACATGTTTACCTATGTTTACCTATGTAACAAACCTGCACATGTATCCCAGAACTTAAAGTAAAATAAAAATGCCATTCCTGGACAGCAGGACAGCTCACTAAATTAACTGCCAGAGAACAACTCCACACATACTCTTTGTGCAAGGTAATAAAAGTTTGTATTTTCTGAGCTATGTTTTGTCAGGTTTTCTGTAAATCACAATGAAAAACATTCAATCAGGGTAAGAAGCAAAAATGATATATAATGATCTTAATTTCCATCTTTGATTACAACAAACTTAAGCTTTATCTTTTTAACTTGGCCACTTACGTTGCTCCTTTTGTGAACTGCCTTTTATGTCTGTTGTCATTTTTCTGCAAGGGTATTGGCTTCATGTTGATTTAGGGAAGTATGTTTAGAGGAGGAGTTTCAAGATAACTAACTAGAAGTAAATAGATCATCCAATAGAGAACACTAAAATTCAACAGAAAAGTGACAGGAAATACTTAAGCGAGGAAGGAGAGGGAATCAAGGCAGCTTGCTTTGCCAGGATCGGCTGGGAGCCAAGGGACTTCCCACAGTGGCCCCTCAGTGGTCCACATCCCCACCTTGCACTTCTGCAATTCTAGCCATGGGAGAGCCCCTTAAGCCTTGTAAGTCCTGAAACTAACATGGGGAGTTACCAAGCGACTGTGTGATAGCGCTCCTCCAGGAAGGAAGCTCCTGCTGGGCCCCACACCCTCCGTAAGACCTAAGCAGCTGAAGAGAGCACTATTTGAGAGCCCTGCCCCCAATGGACTGCACATTGTCTCGGGGCCCAGTGGCGTCGGGGCTGAGGTTAAAGAGAAGTGCAGGTCACTGTCCCTGGGGCTGAGCCATGAGCCAGGTATGGGCTGGGGCAGCCAGGGCTGAGGCATAACCATCACACGGGCTATCACCACTGTTAGGACTGAGGAGAGAGCGAGGCAAAGGTTACCACCAGTAAAGCTGAGGTGTGAGTGCTTTGGGGCTGAGGCAAGAGCAGCACTTGCGTTTCCCACCTGCCCACCTAGGCTGCCACCACTGAAGGTGGCTCTGCATTCCCCAGTGGCAGGGGAACAGTGCAGCCACTGCTGCTTCCCACCTGAGCATTCCACGGGTAGCCTGGGGGCCACTCACCCCGGCCTACCATGACTGATGCCTACACACACCATCAGGGAGCCTGAGGACAAGGCTACCTAGCCCAACTTCATCCTCCACCCCATGGCAGAGCACACAGTACATGAGCCAGAGGGTTGTCCAGCCCAGTCCACCACCATTGGCACCTGAACACTCTTTCCTGGGGGCTTGAGGTGGGGTCTGCTCCCTCTGCCACTACAACCACAGCTGTCACCTGCACATGCCACCTGGAGTACTGGGGACTGGTCTGCCCAGCCCTTTGCAGCCACGGCCAACACCAGCACACACTACTCAGGACCCAGAGGGTCATCCTGCCACTGCCACTGCTGTAGCCCAAGTCATGCTGGCAGCCCAGGGGCCTGAGAATCTGCCCACCCACCCAGTCCACAGCTGCCACTACCAGGAAGTAAGCCACGTGGAGACCCAAGAATCAGTCTGCCTAGACTTGCTAACACCAGTGCCAGTGTATGCCACCCTGGGGCCCAAGGACAGTGATGATTAGCCCACCACTGCCACCACTGGAATCTGAAAATCAGCCTACTGGGAGTCCCAGTCTCCAATAAAACTTTACCAAAACCCGTGGCATACAGAAAAAGCAGTGCTAAGAGGGAAGTTTATAGCAACAAATGCCTATGTCAACAAAGTAGAAAGATTTCAGATAAACAATCTAATGATTCACCTCAAGAAACTAGAAAAGCAAGAACAAACCAAACTCCAAATTATCAGAAGAAAAGAAATAGCAAAGACCATAGCAGAACTAAACTAAATAGAAACCAAAAACAACAAAGTATCAATGAAATGAAAGTTATTAGAAAAGACAAAATTAATAAACCACTAGCTAGACTAACCAGGAAAAGAAAAGAGACACAAAATCAGAAATGAAAAAGCGGACTTTACAACTGATATCACAGAAATGCAAGAGATCATCAGAGACCGTTATGAACAACCATACACCAAACAAACTGGAAAACCTAGAGGAAAGAGATAAATTCCTGGACACATACAACCTACTAAGACTGAATCAGGAAAAAAATTAAAAATCTGAACAGATCAATAACTAGTAGCAAGATTGAATCGGTGAATCGGTAATAAAAAATCCCCCAAACAACCAAAGCCCAGGACAGATGGATTCATTGCTGAATTCTACAAAATGTGTAAAGAAGAACTAACACAAATCTTCCTCAAACTGTTTCAAAAAATTGAAGAAAGAATTCTCACTAACTCATTTTACAAGGCCAGCATTAACCTAATACCAAACCAGACAAACAAAACAAAACAAAACAAAAACCATAAGCCAATACCCCTGATGAACTTAGATACAAATATCCTCAACAAAATACTAGTAAACCAAATCCAAGAGTACATCAAAAAAATAATACACCATGATCAAGTGGGATTTATATCTGGGATGCAAAGATGATTCAACATAGGAAAATCAATAAACATGACACATCATATCAACAGAATGAAAATAAAAACCATATGATCATCTTAATAGATGCAGAAAAAGTATTTGATAAAATTCAACATTCTTTCATGATACAGACTCTCAACAAACTAAGCATAGAAGGTACATACCTCAAGATAATAAAGGCCATATATGACAAACCCACAGCTAACAACATACTGAATGGCAAGAAGTGATAGCATTTCCTCTAATAACTGGAACAAGAAAAGGGTGCCCATTTTCACCACTCCTATTCAACATAGTACTGGAAGTCCTAGTCAGAGCAATCAGGCAAGAGAAAGAAATGAAAGGCATACATACTGAGAAAGAATAAACCAAGTTATCCGGCTTTACAAATGATATAATCTTATAATTAGAAAAACCAAAATAATCAAAGTTCTTAAATGATAAATAAATTCAGTGAAGTTGAAGAATACAAAGTAAATATGCAGGATGGGCACAGTGCCTCATGCCTGTAATCCCAGCACTTTGGGAGGCTGAGGTGGGTGGATCACCTAAGGTTAGGAGTTTGAGACCAGCCTGGCCAACATGGTGAAATCCTGTCTCTACTAAAAATACAAAAATTAGCCAGGCGAGGTGGCAGGCGCCTATTGTCCCAGCAACTCGGGAGGCTAAGACAGGGAGGATTGCTTGAACCTGGGAGGCGATGGTTGCAGTGAGCCAAGGTGGTGCCACTGCACTCTATCCTGGGTGACGGAGTGAGACTGTCTCAAAACACAAAACAAAACAACAAAACAAAAATAAAATAAACATACAAAAATTAGTAACATTTCTACACCCTTAAAATAACTGAAAAAGAAATCAAGAAGGGAATCCCATTTACAATAGTTACCAAAAAAGAAAATATTAGAAATAAATTTAATTAAGAAAGTGAAATATCTGTACAAGGAAAACTATAAAATACTCATAAAAGAAATTGAAGAGGACACACACAAAAAAGGAAAGACATCTCATGCTTACGGATTAGAAAAATTAATATTGTTAAAATGATCATAGTGTCCAAAGCAATCTACAGATTCAGTTCAATCCCTATCATAATACCAATGTGATTTTTCATAGAATTAAAATAAATAGTCCTAAAATTTGCATAGGACGAGAAAAGAGCCCAAATTGCCAAAGCAATCCTGAGCAAAAAGAACAAAGTTGGAGGTATCACCTGACTTGAAAATATATTACAAGGCTGTAGTAACAAAAACAGCATGGTATTGGTATAAAAATAGACACATAGAACAATGGAGCAGGATTAACCCACATATTTCCAGCCAATTGATTTTTGACAATTAATTAACCCACATATTTCCAGCCAATTGATTTTTGGCAAAGACATCAACAACATATACTGGGGAAAGGACACTCTCTTCAATAAATTATGCTCGAAAATTAAATATGCACATGCAGAAGAATAAAACTGGACCCCTATCTCTCACCATGTACAAAAACCAACTCAAGATGGACTAAGTCTTAAATGTAAGACTCAAAACTGTAAGAATGCTAGAAGAAAACACAGGAGAAACACTTCAGGACGTTGGTCTAGACAATAATTTTATTGCTAAGACCTCAAAAGCACAGACAACAAAAACAAAAATAGACAAATTGGACTATATTAAACTAAAAAGCTTCTGCACAGCAAAGGGCCCAATCAACAGAGTGAAGAAACAACCTGTTGAATGGGAGAAGATATCTGCAAACTATTCATCTGACAAGGGACAAATATCCAGAATACACAAGGAACTCAAACAGCTTCATAATAAAAACCAATAATCCTGTTAAAAAGTTTTTTTAAAAAGTGAGCAAAGGACATGAGTAGACATTTCTCAAAAGAAGACATACAAATAGCCAATAGATATATATAAAAAAATGCTCAACGTCACTAATCATCAGGGAAATGCAAATTAAAACACATACAAATGACAAATATTTAAGGTGATTGATCTATATTAATATGACACCTGTCCCTACTTTAGACTTTTCTATTCTTTTTCATAACTGTCTGTTTTCCTTTTATATCATTGTCATACTACATTACTCATTGTAACTCCTTAATACATTTAATATCTGGCAATACAAGCCCAACCTCACTATTCTTTTGTAAACTTCTTTGTTTACTCTACTGATTTCTTTTGTATATAGGATTTCAAAATTATTTTTACATACCCCCCAAGTTTTATTAGGAGTTTTGAAATTACATTAAAATTACAAAATAATGTAAAGAGAGATAGCATCTTCATGTCACCATTCTTCTTATTTAGGACCATATTTCATCTGCCATATTTTTTAAGTCTTATTTTACTTTTCCTAGCATTTTGTTTTAATTTTCTGCAGGTAGTTTCTATATATTAACTTTCTTCCTAAATGATTAGATTTTTAAGTTAGTGATACAGTTTCCTCTATTGTTACAGGAGAAATAATTATTGCTTTTTACAGATTGTGTGATACTGGTGTTATAGCAACTCTTCAGTAATAAATATAATCAGCTAATTATGCACTTTTCAATCTTTCTAAAATATTAATGCATATTAGACAGGAGCAGTATCAAAGTAGACACTTCACTTTCATTAGTGTCCTCAGAGTTGTGAACTTTCTGCCAGAGCCAAGGTATTGAACAATCTTATTTTAGAAAGAAGAAAAGCTATTATCATCTAATAAACCTAAAATCTCTCAATAGTCAGACAGGTGAACATGATCACATCAATTACTAAGATAAACGCAATATCTCCCTTTTACACACTTAACCTTAAATAAATACAACATAAATACAATTATGTTTACTACACACTTAAAATATTTGTAAATCAGTCTCCCAATTGACATTATTTACATTAAAAATGACTATTTTACAGTACAACATAAAATGGGCAGTGGTTTACGCCGGTAATCCCAGCACTTTGGGACGCCAAGGCGGGCAGATCACGAGGTCAGGAGTTTGAGACTAGCCTGACCAACATGGTGAATTCCCCATCTCTACTAAAAATACAAAAATTAGCTGGGCATGGTGGTGTGCACCTATAGTCCTAGCTACTCAGGATGCTGAGGCAAGACAATTGCTTGAACCTGGCATGCGGAGGTTGCAGTGAGCCAAGATTGTACTACTGCCCTTCAGCCTGGGCAACAGAGCAAGACTCCATCTCAGCAAAAATAAATAAATAAATAATAAATGGCACTATTCAGAGGGACTTGAAAATATAATAGACTTTAGAAATCTGTGTTTTGGGAGAAACTCAGCTATGTAAAGAGTTCTTTTCCTTCTCTTCCTGTGTAAAGCCAGCTCCCTAAAACTTAAAATCGATGTTACTCTTTACCTATTTTGAAGTTTTAAGGTCTCATCCCTTCCATATTATAAATTAAAAATAACATTTTAATTTCTTTAATGTTCTTTTCATTATACTGCTGGGTTTAGATGTGTTGTAGCTATTCTAGGGTTTTACATGTATCTCTTTTTTAAAATTTTTTAATTTTTAATTTTTGTGATTATATAGTAGGTAGGTGTATATAATTATGGGTTACATGAGATATTTTAATGCAGGCATGCAATGCGTAATAATCACATCAGGGTAAATGGGGCAACCATTACCCCAAGCATTTATTCTTTGTGTTACAAACAATCCAATTATACTCTTTTAGTTATTTTAAAAAGTACAATCAAATTATTTTTTTACTATAGTCACCCTGTTGTACTAGCAAATACTAGATCTTATTCATTCTAGCTATAGTCACCCTGTTGTACCAGCAAATACTAGATCTTATTAATTCTAACTATTTTTTTTTACTCATGAACCATCCACACTCCCACTCCCTACCCACATTACCCTTCCCAGCCCATTCTTCCACTCACCATCTTGATGACTCAAATCGTTTTACTTTTTAGTTCCCCCAAATAAGTGAGATGCAAGGTTTGTTTCTCTATGCCTGGCTTATTTCACTTAACATAATGACCTCCAGTTTCATCCACATTGTGAATGCTTGGATTTCATTCTTTTTTGTGTCTGAATGGGACTCCATGGCCATAAAGGAAGATTTACAATGACCTGAACCGCTTATGATGATCTCACCATTGTTTATAATATAAAGAACAATTCAGAGAGATATGGAGGTAAGGGATAAAATCTCATATGTGCCAAGCTCATATGTATAGATCATATAGTTACAAATTGGATAAATTTCAAAACGAAATCTAGTTTATAATTTCACATACTTTCCTTGACGCTGGGCCCCCATGTGGGTCAGGCTTTCAGTGCAGGCAATGAATTCTAATCCGATCAGAGCATTAAGGGTACAGAACTCCATGTCTTTGATTTTCCATGAGAATACTTGAACTTCTCATCCATGTGCACTGATTTTTGTTCTCTACATATTGGGTCCATTACATTTCTGGGCCTCTTACCAGTTCCTGGCCTTCCTCTATCGATCATGTTGGAGAAGACATAGTAATTCACTTCTGCTTTGCAGTGAGGCAGAATTACAGCACAGAGGGCTTAAGCAAGTTGCCAAAGATCACATATCTGGGGAGGGGTAAAACCAGGATTTGATTTTCAGAGGTCTGATGTCAGAGTCAATGCTCTTAGCTGCTTCTCTTTTAAGGCCTTTTATAACAAATGTTATCAGTATCAGTTTCCCTTTCTCTCCTTTTATGCAATGAACTCTGCCTGTACTGGTGATGATGGCTTGATTCATGTTTGGAGTCGTAAATACCTGACTAATTCAAGACACTCCTCCGAATCTCAAAAACCCTTAAACAGGAATTCTCACACTTAGCTGCTCATTGTAATTACCTGGGGAAATTTTAGAAGTAGTAATATCTGGGTCTCAACCTGAAGATTCTGAAGGAATTGATCTAGGCTATGTTCTGTGCATTGGGAATTTTGAAAGCTCCTCAGGTGACTCAAATGTGCAGCAAGGCTGAGAACCACTGCACTAACAAACCTGGGCATCAGCTGGTTCACCTGACAAGGAAGGGCTCACTCCAGCTCAACTGATTTTATTTCTAGGTATTGGTGACACAAGCAAGCACAAAATGTATCAGTTTAGACCCATCCAAAGTGGAAATTCAGGTACATCACAGTTCTATAACATAGCATCACTGTATTATGATCACACACACACATGCACATGCACACACACACACACACATGCGCACCATTCCTTTAGCTGCTAGATTCCTATTTCTGTATGTCCTTTACTGCTGGGCCCTTGAAGAGCATGTGTTTAGGTATAATAGCATGGTGCCATCTCTCAGACTATTTATACTAATCCTTACAGCTCTTGAAGCTGTCGCTTTGTAAGTGCTATTGTAATATGAAGGGCTCTTCTAAAAATAGAGTGTTTTTTATCTTCCAAAGTCTTTGCTAACTAGGACCATGGAATACACACAGCTCCAGTGCAACTACAGGAAGATTAAAAAAACACTCTTACTTATCTCCATTTTACACCTGCCAGTGCTTTTGGGAGGCCTATCCCACCTATCAGGGCCAAGAAAATATTTAGCAGTTTGAGTTTTTACATTCATAGGTAAAACCACAGTGGAGAAGCACAAACTAAGGCTTGTGAGAAAACTTAGCACTTTACTCCCAGTAAAGTGATCAGCTGGTTCCTATCTTCAGGAGAGCCAGTCCCCTTTTCAGAAAAGAGTCTAAAGTGTGGATTGCTTCCAGTGAGCAGTGTTGGATACACTGAGGAGGGAGGCAAGGCAGCAGCCATGCAAAGCCAGAGCTCAGCATCACTCACTCATACCTCTCACTAACACACTCACACCACTGAACACCTGCCACAGCCTTGCGGGCCCTGGGACCAGCAGCCAACAAGGCAGATGTGGCCCCTGCCCTCATGGAGCTCACAGTCTAATGAGGAGGATGGATGTTAAATGATTAAGGGCAAATAAATAACTACAAACAGTAATAAAAACCAGAAAAGAAAAAAGGGCTATGAGAGAAAATAATAGGAAGAATCTTCTTGAGATTGAGTGTTGGGAGGAGGGGCAGATGCCCCAAGTTTAAGGAATGAGTGAGATGTGGCTTGGAGGAAGGAGAAGAGTATTCCAGGAAGGAGGTGTCACGGGTAATGCTAGCCCATTCCGCAAGGAATTCATATGATGAGAGGGGAGGCAGTGAGCCAGGGCAAGGACCCTAGAAGAGGTGGGAGAGGGAGATTGAGGTCAGACCACTCAAGGCCATGGAGGTCGGGAGGGGGATTTGGGATGTTTTCCTGAGTGCCATGAGAAGTCTTAGAGGCAGAGGGGTTGAGGTTACATGACCACGTTTGCATTCAGAGAGGAGAAAGAGTTAAAGAAGAGTGGATGTGAGCACACCAGAGAGAAGGGGCCAGTCAATCGCTCACAGCATTCTCACCCAGCTGACCACCTTCCCTTTCTTTAGCCTGTGTCCTCAGGTGAGGAAGCAGCCAGTGTGTTTGCTGCCTGTCAGCACTTGTGTTTTCTGTGCCTGGAAGAATGAGGCGGATGGGATGGAGACTGACATGGTTGTTGCATGGTCCACTCATCCACAGTGGCCTCCAGAACACAGCAGAATTGCAGATCTCTGTTTTTGGGGATGACTGCACAAGATTCTTGCCCATGGGAAGAGTCTGCCTGCCTCTGCTTTTTGGTGATGAATGAACCCTGTGTATTTTTGCTCAGTGTTTCTCCTGTCAATCTCCGTTTTTTCCCCAGCCTCTCTCCTGATATCTCAGTTTGGACTCTGACCTCCTTTCACCTGGCTTGCTGCAGTAGATTTGTAACTGGCCCCCCAACTGGTTTTAGAACCTCCAAATATTTTCTGCTAATCAGGCCTGCCTTGAAATCTGACTCATCTTCTCAAATCACAGTTTTCAGGACACCACACCCCTGATTTTCTCTTGGCTCACCATTGCAGAATGAATTAAACTAAAGTTCTTTCATTTGCATTCAAGTCCCCAAAGTACCTCTGCCTTTTATTGCCTACTGTTCTTTGGATTATTGACCCAACAGGACTGCACTCTATTCCAGGACCATGTCCTTTGGTCTCCTGTCTCCTGTCTTTGGAATTGGCCCTGCCTACCAGAAATAAGTGAAATTCCCTTCTGTGAAAGACAAGAGCATATTTCTCATGCCATTTACTCCCTAGCATCAATGGTTATCTTTGCCATCCATCTATCCTACATGTTCTGGGAGGGCACAAACTAGCTAATTCCTCACTGTTGTTGCCCATCTTAGTCCTAGGATCAGGAAACATTGACACACTTGGACATATACACCTGGAATTCTCTTCCCTCTTTTCCTTATCTTCAGATAACACTGGAAGTTTAGCAGTAGGTCAGAGCTGAGAAACACCTCCATTCTTTAAGTCTAGGTGCCTACTTTCTTTCTTATCCTTCTTTGTTTCTTTTAGCAGTGATGGTGTCAGCCACAGTTTTCTTTTAATAGAAGAGAGGGGCTGCAGAGACTTTTTTTCTCAGCCAGTATAACAGTGTTTGCAATACCCCCTCCACATGGCCAGCAGTTCAGTTTCAAAAGTCCCCATGGCAGTGATGGGTAGGTAGAAGGGGACAAGTTCTGTTTTCACCCGCTCTACTTGCAAATGGCTACAAAGTGCTAGTGCAAGTTGGCATTTGATTGACTCAGTCCCACTGAAGGGAGTCAAGAGGCTGTGTTTGTGCACCACCATCTCCAGATCCCTGAAGGGTTTGCAGGCTCCCGAGTCTGTAGACTGCAGCCAGCTTTAAGTGACTATGTCACAAGGCATTAGCAGGTCCTTAGCTGATGCAGAAAGTACCCTTTACAAAGTGTCATGAAGCATAGCTGTGGCCTCTGGATGTCAGGGCTTCTAGCACTACAGCTTCTGATTGCTAAATTCTCAAGTTCCTTACCAGGGACCAGGAATATCACAGTTCTTAAATGTCAAAGAAAAGGGAATCAGTGCCACCCTAGTCTTGACCTGGAGAGTAACAACAGCTCGGCAGTCTTGGGGCAGTGTTCTACAAAACCTGTTTATAGTCCTTGCAGTCCTGCCTTCCTCCACACTCACATTTTTCACTTTCAAACCCAATTCAAAAGCAAATTATGCAGAGGCTGACAACCCCAACGTGGTGAGGATTTGGAGCAACAGGAATTTGTATACATTGTTGGTGTAAGTGTAAAATAATAAACCACCACTTTGAGAAAAGGCCAGCAGCTTCTTATGAGATCAAATATACATCTAGCCTGGATCACCCTTAGGCCTTTACCCAAGAGAAATGAAAACATGTCCATAGAAAGGCTTGTGCTAAAATGTACATAGCTGTCCAAGTGTCCATCAGTACAAGAATGCATTAACAAACTGTGGCATATTCATGCCTTGAAATACTATGTAGCAATAAAAAGCAATACGCTGCTGACACATGCAACAAAACCTGGAAAATATGCTGAGTGAAAAAACCCTCATACAAAAGGGGACATACTATATGATATGAAATTCTAGAATAGGCAAAACTAATATATACTCGAAGAAATCACATCAGCCTCTGCAGAAGGTGAGGTCAGAGATGGACTGAAAGTCTCACAAGGGAGATTTTTGAGATGATGATAATGTTCTACATCTTGGTGGAAGTTTGGGTTAATTGTATGCACCTGTCAAAATTCAGAATGTACACTTCCTAAGACTTGTGCTTTCATTACATGTGGATTTTCATAAAAAATAAAACTGCACACAAATATTAAATTTCACTTAATGATTTTACTACGTATTTAGGGGGAAGTGTCCTGTAGCCTTCAATTTACTTTGAAACCCAAAATATGAGATGGATCCATGGATGAATAGCGGGATAGAGGAATGAATATGTGTTATAGCAAGTATACTGGCATGTCAGTGCTAGAATTTAGGAGGTAGATGTATAGGTATTCACTGAAAAATTATTTCAACTTTCTGAGTAGTGTAAAGCCTGAAAGTAAAGCTCCATATTGTGAGCTCCCTTGACATCTGGTGCAACCATGAGGGCCCTGAATGGCCTTACTGCGAGTTCCCCTCCCCACCCTGCTATCATGGATAAGACCCCAAGCCAAACAGCCCTCTTTATCCAGGGGTTCATACACAGGTTCCTGTTTATCCCTGAGTAGTGGGTTTCAGTTCCTTGCCAGCCCACAGAATTATTCAGTCAAGTCAATCATATCCTCCTATGAGAACCAGGGGCACCCCACTCTCTTGGTACTACAAAGCCTGCCACCCTCAGCCCCTGGTAGTTCACTTTGTTCCTGAGTGGAACCCCCATATGGCACTGTGTGGCGCTGGTGTCCTCCCTCAATTGTGAGTATGTGTGACTGATAAATCTCATCTGTCTAGTGTAGGGTGTCATGCGTTTAGCCATCCCCATAAACCAAGGGTGAGAATCCTTCCTTTGGGTGAATAGGAGACAATTAAAACATGCTTCATGCTTGAAATTTTTATAGTAAAATATTGGGGGAAAAATCTGCCATGTACCTGGCGGTGAGTAATGTTTCAAAAGAGAAAGCATTGCTTCTGTCTTTATTGAGCGTATTAACTTACTCGGGCAAATACTAAATAATATTAAATCACACACTGATCATGTAAATGTAGCATATACTGTACCCGCTGTCTATCATTTAATTCTGACTTGCTCAGGGCCTTGCAGTGATTGGAAGAGTACAAGAATCCACACATCAGAATGCAGTGGTGTGATACAGTTCAGAGAAGAAAGCCCTCCACCACTTTTTAACTCTGTGTCCTATAAGCAAATTACTTCCCCTCTCTGGGTCTCCATTCTTCACACATAAAAAGGAGGGGTTGCCACAATTCACCTTTCCAGCTCTAACAATCTAAATATATTTAATGTTAAACTAGCTTACATTACTGCACTTACAATTACCATATGATAGGAAAAGGAAAGGGGCATTTATTTTTGGACCCCTAATTCCTGACTAGTCATTTGCTTGGTAAACAGTTTATTCCATTGCAGACAGCCCCCTTGTTTCCACCCAAATGCAAACCCCCAAAGAGCAGGAATTTAATTGCCTGCCTAATTCAATCATCTGATTCTGAGAATTTGCACAATAGCTAGCAATTTTTTTTGGTCACACAAATACTAATAGTCAAATAATCCAACTCAGCTTTCTTGTGGACAATCACCCAGAGGGGAGCCATAGTTCTTCTCACTCACAGAAATGTTGGCATGAGGATTTCATACAGAGGCAGGCCACATCCATGCAATGAAGCTGAGTGTGTGACTAAGCAATCTGGATGTGTAGATAAAAATGTCACACGCTGCTGGGACAGATTCACTGCACGCCTGCAGAGATAACAATTTTTCCTTTTATTCTTCTCAGGCTTCAGCTTGCTAAAGATTGGTGAAAGATGATGGCTGATCTAGGACATATTCACCGAGGACAAAACGAGACAGATTATGCTTTAGAGACATCTTTCCGGGGATACTTTAAAATCTGGCTTAAAAGCTTGTGGGAGAAAAGACAGAAAGTACCAATTATCTGTAGATAACCACGTTTCTCTGCCTGTGACATTGTAGTTAGTTACCCATCACCAATTGGATTTTTTTTTTTTTTTCCCAGCAGAAGGAGTGGGCTTGCTGTAAGCCAGGATATCTTAACCTCAGCACTATTGGCATTTGGGACTAGATAATTCTTTGTTGGGAGGTGTGGGGGAATGGTCCTGTGCATTGTAGGATGTTTGGTAGTATCCTTGTCCTGTGAAAACTGATGTGTCTCTAGACATTGTCATCTTCCCCAGTTGAGAACTACTGTTCTAAACTATCCACACTCTCTTCACCAGATATACTGAAGAACAAGCTAAGCATACATGGAAAAGATGGGTAAGGTGAGGGAGGAGCCGTTGGCTCACTACCCTTACTTTCAATGACAGTGAGGAAAGCTTAGTTTCCAAATAATGCCCTCAAATTGGCACATTTTTTTAAATTGTAGGAAAATACATATAATGCAAAATTTATTATCTTAATCATTTTTAAGTGTGCAGTTCAGTATTGTTAAATATATTTATGTTGTTGTAGAATCAATCTCCAGAACTTTTTCATCTTGCAAAACTGAAACTCTATACTCATTAAACTCCCTGCTTCCCCCCAGCACCAGGCCACTGGAATTCTATTTTCTGTCCCATGAATTGGACCACACTAGGTCTCTCATTCATATAAGTGGATTTATACAGAATTTGTCATTCTGTGACCAGCTTACGTGACTTGGCATAATGTCCTCAAAGTTCATACATATTGTCGCCTGTCAGGCTTTTCTTCCTTTTTAAGGTAGAGTAATATTCCATTGAATAGATATGCCACATTTTCTTTATCTGTTCATCTACCAGTGGGCATGTGGGTTGCTTCCACCTTTTGGCTGTTGTGACTAATGCTGCTATGAACATGGGTACACAAATATCCTTGAGACCTTGCCTTGAATTATTTTTGACAAAAATCCAGAAATGGAATTGCTGGATTATACAACAATTGTATTTTTAATATTTTGAGGAATGGACAGACTGTTTTGCAGAGCACCTGGACTATTTTACATTCCCATCGGCAATGCAATTTATCCACATTCTCACCAACACTTGTTATTTTATGTTTTTTGTAGTAGCCATCTTGATAAATGTGGGGTGATATCTCATTGTGTTTTCTTCACAACTTTATTAAGGTATAATTGATATACAAATAACTGTATATATTTAATGTATACAATGTGATGCATTTTGACATACACATGTGGATCAGTGATAGTGTAGACTAGGTAATAAATATGTACATACCTCCAAAAGCTTTTTGTGTCCTTTTACTTTTTATTTTTGGTAGTAATAACACTTAACATAAGATACATCCTCTTAATACATTTTTAAGTGAACAATACCATATTGTTAACTACAGGAACTATGTTGTACAGCAGATCTCTAGAAATTACTAATCTTGTATAACTATAACTTTTTACCCATTACTATGGTTTGAATATCATTTGTTTGTCACCACCAAAACTCATGTTGAAATTTCATCCCCACTTTGGCAGTTTTGGGAAGTGGAGCCTACTGAGAAGTGTTTGGGTCATGGGGGAAGATCTCTCAGGCTTACAGCCATTCTCACAGTAGTAAGTGAGTTCTTGTGAGATTGGATTAGTTCTTATGAAAATGGATTAGTTCCCATGACAGTGAGTTGTTATAAAGCCAGAACACCTCTTGGGTTTTGTCTCTTCACAAATGTCTGCTTCCACTTTGACATTCTTTGCCATGTTTTGATCTAGCACATATCCCTCACCACAAACTAAGCAGATACTGGAGCCATGCTTTTCATAGTTCCCAGCCTTCACAGCTGTGAGCTAAATAAACCTATTTTCATTATAAACTATCCAGACTCAGATATTTTGTGATAGCAACACAAAATGGACTAAGACATGCCATCCATCGAACAAATTCCCCCTTTCTCCATCACCACATTTGCATTTCTCTAATGATTCGTGATGTTGAGCATCTTTGCATATACTGGTTGACCTGTATCCTGTATACTGCCAGCCTTTTTTCAAAGTGGTGGTTTATCAAAGGCTACCGGGCTTTTTTCAAAGTGGTGGTTTTAAATTTTACACTTACACCAACAATGTGTACAAATTCCTGTTGCTCCAAATCCTCACCACATTGGGATTGTCAGCTTCTGCATAACTTGCTTTTGAATTGAGTTTGAAAGTGAAAAGTGTGAGCGTGGAGGAAGGCAGGACTGCAAGGACTATAAACAGGTTTTGTAGAACGCTGTCCCAAGACTGCCGAGTTGTCGTTATTCTCCAGGTCAAGACTAGGGTGGCACTGATTCCCTTGTCTTTGCATATACTGGTTGACCTGTATACTTTCTTTGGAGAAATGTCTATTGAAGTCCTTTGTTCATTTGTTAATCATTCTCTGTTTTTTTTTTTTGTTGTTGAGTTGTAGGAGTTCTTGATATATTCTGGATATTATATATCAAATATATAATATGCAAATAATATCTACCATTCTTTAGGTTGCATTTCACTCTGTTAATTGTATCCTCTGATGCACAGAAGTTTTTAAATTTGATGTAGTCCAATTTATCTGGTTTTACTTTTGTTGCCTGGATTTTTGGTGTCAAGAAATCATTGTCAAATTCAACCCAGGATTTTCCCATTTTTTTCTGACAGTTTTATAGTTTCAGATTTACATTTAGATTTTTGATCCATTTTGTGGCATACACTGTTTACATTAATACTATTATGTGATACAGTTTTCTGAGTTCTGAGGTAGCTAGGTCTCAACTGCTCAGTAATAGATGGAGTCATGGTTACCGTGATAAGATAAATTTCTCAGGCTCTTTCTTCCCTTGCTATAAACTTTTTAAAAGTCCCTGACATTACTCCTGGCAGTACCAAGGGGGGCTCACATGTGCTCACAGGCAAGTTCAGTCACATGTTCCCTGCCACCTCCCATCATCCATTTCAATTGATTGGGTGCCATGAAGTCCAGTGAATACAACCGCCTTGTCTTGACCTGCCTGCCATCTACTGCCAGGCATGCCTCTACTTTTCCATTAAACATTGCCTATAGGAAACTATAGTATAATTTCCTATAATCCACTGCTGCCAATATATATGAGGGCCACCACCATCACCCTGGGGCTCTCAGGGTGTCAGAGCTGCAGTGGTAGTATAGGTTGAAATAAAGGAGCACATCTCTACCTTTTTATTGTGGTACATTTTCTTAAAGAAGCTATATGTTTTAGAGTTTGCTTTTGTTTTATCAATATGACACCTTTAGTATTTGCTGACAGCATCCTTCTCTTCCTGTAACAAGTTCCAGACACAAGTTCATGGGGTTGAGGTTGAGTTTGAGAAGCAGCCAGTGGCAGGGCAGCCACCATGCCTTGGTAAGACCCAGCACTCCAGTCCAATAACAAAGTTTTGTAACTGGGTGAAGCTAAAGGAGGCTGGCTCCTCTTTCCCTCTCGATGAATACTTTCCCATGGATCCTCACCGTCTTGTGCAAATAGACTTTTGTCCACCTATCCTTTTCATACCCCAGCTTAGTGTTCTGCTAAGATTCCATCTGAATTATTTTAGAATGACTGAGAGCTCAGGAAGCAACCTCACAGCTATGCTGATGATCTACTGTGCGTTAGTCACAGCACTGAATAAAGCTTCAATGTTGGATGTTTCCAAGCACTTATATAAATCTCATTTGTTTGGCACTAATGAAGAATCCCTCTTTTTTTTTATTTAAAAGGGATATTTGTTATACACCATCCAATATTTATGAGTTAATTTGAATCCTGCAGTAAAGCAAAATACAATCTTGAACCAGAAAATGCTAGTAATCCTTCCATTGTGCATCACTGTTGACACTGTTAATTTCATTTCAATCACACAATCTTACCCCTGAAATGTTGGCATCTGTGTGGCAATAATTCAAAGTGTTCCAACTTGAGGGGGATGGGGAAAATCACTAAATAAGCTGGCAATCAAACAAGGAAAAATTTGAACTAGGAATTGTAGCATCTGGTTGCCAGCACCTACTAGGCGTGCAGAAGGGTCAAGTGGCACCAACAACCCCAGAACTGTCCGTTGGTTAAAGAGAAAAGGTGATTTTCTTTTGTACCTAAAACCTAAGCCTCTCATTGCTTGTGAATGGGTTTTTTAATAATAATAATTATTATTATTTTATATATATATTTAACAATTGTATTAATATTTAGAGGGATGTTGTGAGCATTTAACAAGATCATGCAACGAAAGCGTGTAGAACAGACCCTGGTATTTAGCTCAGTAAATGATTTTTTTAATAATGTTTAAAAAAATACACTGAAGGCAAAGTGTGGTATAAGAGAAATAAAATGGGCTTTAGCATCATATGGTCGTGATCCAACCACCCCACTTAATAAGTAAGTGACTGTTGCTATGTTACTTCTGGAACCTCATCTTCTTCATCTATAAGATGTAGAAGTCATCATCTTCAAAGAATTGATGTTAAAACAGTAAATGAGATAAATCAATGCCTGCTAGAGTCACTGGTACTTCACTTTCATCATGAAGCAGTAATAAAAGTTAATGTTTAATGATCACCAACTATAAGCCTAACACTTTAAGTCGGTCCTTTTATTGTCTCTAAGAGATGAAGAAACTAAAACTCGAACAGGTTAAATGACTTGCCCAAGGTCACAAAACTAAAAAATATTCACCTTTGAACTGAAGTCATATCAGTTTGATGCCCAAGCTCATGAACTTAATCACTTTAACATACTGACATGCCCCCTTGTTGCAGAACTTTCTTCAATGATGCTTGGTGGCTTGGCATTAAAGAATCCAGACAAAGGAGGCTAGCTGAGGACATGAATAGATGAGGCAGAAAGGTGGGAAATGAAAAGGCTAATGGTGGCAGAGTGCTCTGTTGAGATGGCTGTTGTGAAATGAAGACAGACAAGAGTTGTGTGCATGTGTTGGGAGAGGCAGAAGGGAAGAAATGTTAGGATACTGACACGAAGCCAAAAGAGAGTAATGAAATGAGGAAATAGAGCAAGTCCAATGATTAGAAGACAAGATGGAGTTCCTAACAATGCACCCAAGAGATCTCTTCTGAAGGCAGCTGTTGATCCAAAGGCTTCTAAGAGAAAAATGAAAGCACATCTCTATGTTGTGCTGACTGGATTCTAACAGCATGATACTTGTGGGAATGAAACCACTTTAGAAGGAAAACAACCTGGGTAACTCCAGCATCACTCAGTGTACAAAGATTCTTCTGTAATAACTCTCCTGGTTGAAGAAAAATGCATTATTGAGCATTTTAAGACCATAGGAATATAGAATTAAGAGAACCAAGGTCACAGAAAACTCTATGAATGCCCTTATAAAACTTTCACATTTGTCAATATAAAATACATCCAATCCAATCCAATTAAAAGAATATCAAGTTTGTTTGTTTGTTTTTCCAAGATGGCAGATTAGAGGCTTTTAGTGTGCCTCAGCCACTAGGAAATAGCAAGAGAGTGTATAAAGATCAACTCTGTGAGCCTGAGTTCCAGAAGGAAAATGGGAATCCACTGAAATTGTAAAGGACACTCTAGGTCCTGGGGAAGAGAATGTGTGCGAACAGCCCTTATGACCTTGTCCAGCTGGTAAAAGTGAGTGAAGCTCCAGTATGTGAGAGAAGCAGACAGTCCCCCTCTGTGACTCACCTTTCCACTAGGGATCTAAGCAACCCCACTGAGGCAGAGCACTTTGCTTCTCCCAAACCCTGAAGCTAACCTGGGAAGAGACTTGGAGATGCTGTAAGAGTACGACACTGGGAAAAGCTGCAGACATTTTTGCAGATCCAGGAACAAGAGCAAGAAACCATTTTTAATCTGGATGCATACAAATCAGCCATTCTTTGGAGACCTAGCACCATGGTCATGCAGGCATTTTAATCTTGGGCCAGAGATTGGAGTGCCTGCTTTGGAATAGAGTAAGGACTCCACAGACAGAACTGTGGAAAGCACCTCAGTAATAGGCATGAGAATTGTGCTCTCCTCCATTGCAGTCCTGGGACAAGAGGAGAGCTGCCACAACTGTGGTTTCTCCTGGGTGATGAGACTTACAGCTAGGGCCAGCTTGGCAACCTGGGACTGGTCTGCATGTGTCATTGCTGAGTGCCCAGTCTACTTCCCTGAGATTGTGGTACAGCGAGACCATCTCCACTTCACACCCAGGCAGATCTCCAGGATTTCAGAGTACCTGCTAACCTGGATCAGCTGCCTGATCTACCCCACCTTTCCTATGCATAGATTGTGGTACAGCAGGGCCCTCTCTATCCCATGCTTAGGCAGATCTCTAAGGCATTCAAAGCACCTGCTTGCCCAGATTGGCAGCTTGAGCTACCCCATTTTTCTTGTGCAGATATCTCGGTGCAGGGGGGCCCTCTCTGTTCCATGCTCAGGCAGATCTCCAGGCATTTGGAGTGCTCACTCACCTGGAATAGCAGCCTGAGCTGCTCTACTCTTCCTATGCAGTGATCTTGGTGCAGGGGAGTCCTCTTTGCTCCACATCCAGGCATATGGAACACCCTCTTTCTTGAATTAGGAGTTTAGGCTGCCCTCCATAAACATCCTGAGAAGCTGGGTCTGAAGGGATTTCCTATCTCCACACCTAGGCACACTTCTGGGTGCTTGGTGGCTGCCCACTGAATTACCTCTCAGTGCTTGTGCTTGTGGTTGTCATCAGGGAATCTACAAGCAGACCTGCCCAGTCCAGCCCCACCCAACTTGGATCCCACTCCCCAAGGGCTGAGCATGAAACTCAGACTTCTGTGCATTCCATGAATCAGCTCATTGCCCAAGGCAACAGAAAGCTTCTCCCAGTAAACAACGATCAAGTGTATACCCAGCCACATTGGTTGTAGCTGGCTCTTACCTATAAGTGCCATCTACTGGCTTGTAGGTCAAACTGCATAGCACAATATAAAATCTGCCAAAAGAAATATATAGGGCTATAAAGGCAAAGCCAAAAGACCCTACCCAGAATTCTTTACAGTCATATCCCCTAGGGAAAGGATGAAAGGAAAAAGAAAAGAACAGAATAATATTATAGAGAAAAAAATAAAATATTCTACCTACACCAAAATAATTGCAAAAATTAGAAAGTGACAACATCTCCAGATGAGAAGGAGGAAGTGCAAGAATTCTGGCACCGTAAAAAATCTGAATGTAGTAACATCACCAAAGCTCTCCAACAATGGTCCTTAACCAAAATGGAAACTCAGAAATAACAGATAAAGAATTCAAAGCATGGATTGCCAGGAATCACAATGAGATCCAAGACAAGGTTGAAAATCAACACAAAGAAACTTCTAAAGCAATACAGGAAATAAAGGAAGAGATAAACATCTTAAAAAGAAATCAGTAAGAGCTCCTGGAATTAGAAAAGTCACTTGGGGAATTTCAAAATACAATTGAAAGTTTTAGCAATAAACTGGGCCAAGCAGAAGGTAGAATCTCAGAGTTTAAAGACTGGTCTTTTGAACTAGCCAAGTAAAACACAAATAAAGAAAAAAAATTCGTTAAATAAACAAAGCCTTCAAGAAATATGGAATTATGTAAAGCAACCAAATCTAAGAACTATTGGCATTCCTGAGAGAGAAGGAGAAAAAGTAAACAACCTGGAAAACATATTTGAGAATATAATTCAAAAAATATTCCTTATCTTGCTAGATAGAATAAATTCAGAGAATGCCTGTGAGATACTATACGATACAAACATCAACAGGGCATATAGTGAACTGATTGTTCAATGTCAATGCTAAAGAAAAAAATCTTAACACCAGCTACAGAAAAAGGTCAGATCACGTACAAAGGGAATTCCATCAGGCTAACAGTGAACTTCTCAATAGATACTTTACCAGTCAGAAGAGATTGGGGGCCTATTTTTGACATTCTTGAAGACAAGAAATGCCTACCAAGAATTTCATATCCTTCCAAACTAATCTTTATAAAGCTAAGGAAAAGTGAAATATTTTCAGACAAGCAAGTGCTAAGGGAATTTGTTACCACTGAACCAGCCTTACAAGAGATTCTTAAGGGAGGTCTAAACATAGAAACAAAAAAACAATACCTGCCACCACAAAAACACACTTAAGTACATAGCCCACAGACCCTATAAACCAACCACACAATAGAAGCTACAAACCAACCAGCTAACAACTTCACCTAGGATGGAAACATCACATATTAATATTAACCTTGAATGTAAATGATCTAAATGACCCAATAAGAGGTACGGAATGACAAGTTAAATAAAAAACAAGACGTATCCATCTGCTGTCTTCAAGAGAAGACATCTCACACATAATGACATCCATAGGCTCAAAGTAAAGGGCCGGAGAAATATCTACCACTCAAATGGAAAACAAAAGAGAGCAGGGGTCACTATTCTTATATCAGATAAAACAAATTTTAGACCAGCAACAGTAGAAAAGAACAAAGAAGGGACTTACTAATAATAAAGGGTTCAATTCAACAAGAAGACTTAAATACCTTGAATATATATGTACCCAGATTCATAAGATCAGCACTTCTAGTTATATAAAAAGACTAACACAGCCACACAGTAACAGTAGAAGACATAAACACCCCACTAACAGCGTTAGAGAAATCATCAAGGCAGAAAACCAACAAAGAAATTCTGGACTTAAATTATATACTTAACCAATTGGACTTAGCCGATATCTACAGAATATGCCAGCTATCAACCACAGAATATACATTTTCTCATCTGCACATGGAACATACTCCAAGATTGACCATACGATTGGCCATATAACAAGACTCAATAAATTAAAATGCATAGAAATCATACCAACCATACTATCAGATCACAGTGAAATAAAAATAGAAATCAATACCAAGATCTCACACAACCACACAATTACATAGAAACTAAACAATGTGCTCCGGAATGACTTTGGATTAACAACAAAATTAAGGCAGAAATAAAAAAATTCTTTGAAATAAATAAAAATGAAGACACAACATACCAAAAATCTCTGGGATGTAGCAAAAGCAGTGTTAAAAGGAAAGTTTATAGCACTAAACACTTACCTCAAAAAGTTAGAAAATCTCACATTAACTATCTAATATCACTGCTGGAGGAACCAGAACAACAAAGAGTAACTCCAAAGCTAACAGAAGAAAATATATAACTGAAATCACAGCAGAACCAAACAAAATTGAGACCCCCAAAAAACCATACAAAGAATCAACAAAACCAAAAGTTGGTTTTTTGAAAGGATAACAAGATCAATAGACTACTAAGTAGATTAACAAAGAATAAAACAGAGAAGATCCAAATAAACACAATCAAAAACCACAAAGGTAACATTACAACTGATCCCAAGATATACAAAAGATCCTCAGAGACTATTATAAACACCTCTTTGCACACAAACTAGAAAATCTAGAGGAAATAAATAAATTACCAGAAACACACAATGTCCCAAGATTGAATAAGGAAGAAAATGAAGCCCTAAACAGATCAATATTGAGTTCTAAAATTGAATCAGTAATAAGAAAAACCTATCAACAACAAAAAAGTCCAAGACCACATGGATTCACAGCTGAATTCTGCCAGACATATAAGGAAGAGCTGGTATTGGCTGGGAACACTGGCTCATGTCTGTAATCCCAGCACTTTGTGTGGCTGAGGCAGGCGGATCACTTGAGGTCAGGAGTTTGAGACTAGCCTGGCCAACGTGGTGAAATTCCATCTCTACTAAAACATTAGCTGGGTGTGGTGGCACACACCTGTAATCCCAGCTACCGGGAGGCTGAGGCATGAGAATTGCTTGAACCCGGGAGGCAGAGGTTGCAGTGAGCTGAGATCACACCACTGCACTGCAGCCTGGGTGACAGAGTGAGACTCCGTCTCAAAAAAAGAAAAGAAAAAGAAAAAAAGAGCTGGTACCAATTCTACTGAAAGTATTATAAAAAATTGAGGAGGAGGGAGTCCTTCCTAACCCATTATTTGACTCCGGTATCACCCTGATTCCAAAGCCTGACAAAGACACAACAAAAAAGGAAAACCGTAGATAAATATTCCTGGTGAACATAGATACAAAAATCCTCAACAAAATACTTGCAAATTGAATCCAGCAGCACATCAAAAAGTTAATTCATCATGATCAAGTAAGCTTCATTCTTGGAATGCAAGATTGGTTCAACATATACAAATTAATGTGATTCACCACACAAACAGAATTAAAAACAAAAATCATACGTTCATATAAACGACACAGAAAAACATTTTGGTAAAATCTAACACTTTTTATGATTAAAAACCATCAACAAATTAGGCATTGAAGAAACATAGTTCAAAATAATACGTCATCTATTGCAAACACATAGCCAACATCATACCGAACAGGCAAAAACTGGAAGCATTTTTCTTGAGAAATGAAAGAAGACAAAGATGCCCATTCTCACCACTCCTATTCAACATAGTACAGGAAATCCTAGCCAGAGCAATCAAGCAAGAGAAAGAAATAAAAGTAATCTAAATAGGAAGAAAAATGTCAAACGATCTCTCTTCTCAGATTATATGATTTTCTACCTAGAAAACCCTAAAGACTCTGCCAAAAGGCATCTGGAACTGATAAATGACTTCAGTGAAGTTTCAGGATACAAGATCAATGTATGAAAATCAGCAGCATTTTTATACACTAATAATATTCAAGCTAAGAGCCAAATTATAATGCAGTTTTATTTATAATAGCCACACAAAAAATAAAATACATAGGCATACATATAACCAAGGAAGTGAAAGATCTCTACAACAAGAGCTACAAAACACTGCTGAAAGAAGTCATAGATGACACAAACAAATAGTAAAATATCCATGCTCATGGATTAGAAGAATCTGTATCATTAAAATGACCATACTGCCCAAAGCAATCTGTAGATTCAATGCTATTTCTATCATACTACCACCATCATTTTTCACAGATTTAGAAAAAATATTCTAAAATTCATATGGAACAAAGAGCCCAAATAGTCAAAGCAATTCAAAACAAAAAGAACAAAGTCACAGGCATCACATTACCCAACTTCAAACCGTACCATAAGGCTACAGTAACCAAAACAGCATGGTACTGGTATAAAAACAGACACATAGAACAATGGAACAGAATAAAGAACCTAGAAGTAAAGCTGCACACCTACAGCCATCTGATCTTTGATAAAGTCAACAAAAAAAGGCAATAGGGAGAGGACTTTCTGTTCAATAAATGGGGTTGTGATAGCTGGCCAGCCATATGCAGAATAATAAAACTGCACCACTACCTTTCACCATATAAAAACTTAAGATGGATTAAAGATTTAAAAGTAGGACCTCAAACTATAAGAATCTTAGAAGAAAACCTAGGAAACACCATTTTGGACATCAGTCTTGGCAAAGAATTTATGACTAAGTCCTCAAAAGCAATTGCAACAAAAACAAAGATTGACAAGTGGGATCTAATTAAACTAAAGAGCTTATGCACAGCAAAAGAAACTACCAACAGAGTAAACAGGAAACCTACAGAATGGGAGGAAATATTTGCAAACTATACGTCCAACAAAGACCTAATATCCAGGATCTATAAATAATTGAGTTTATTTGAAAAGAAACTAAGATGATCACGTGCTTCAATCATGGAATGGGAAGAAATAGTTCAAGTATAAGCAAAGGTTAGGGCAGGAGTAGACTTTATGTGCATTTTGAAATAATTGGTGGGTTTGAGGCCTAGGATGAATAACCTTAGGTGACAAGAGAAGTGAATCAAGAGTCCTAAGGCCATCTATTGGAACAACGGTGATTTAAAAAAAATCTAACTGAACTTGTGACGGTGCTAAGATTGGAAAAGTTATACCCTGACCTTATATTTATCTCCAATGTTATAATTTTTGTAAGGAACAGTGTAGTCATATCTTACTTGAGTAATTTAAAAATCTTTAATAAAAAATTTTAAGGGTATGTCAACTTGTGAAAAGTTGGTATGAAATGGGTTGATTGACACTTTTTCTTTCTATTGTTCTGCATTTTTCTAATTCTCAAGATAAATAAATACATATATTTATGTTATATGTAATATATAAAATAAATAACTTTATTTTATTATATGTATTTATAATAACATATATCAATGTATACATTCTGCTCCTGTTATATTCTGCTATAACAATTATTATATCATTTGTTGAGTGCTACTTACGTGTCAAAGGGATCTACTAACAAATGCATCATTTCCTTTAAATATTACAACAATCCCGTAACGTAGAGACTGCTTTTATCTCTGTTTTCAGATAAGAAAACTGAGGAGAAATTATGTACTTGCCCAAAGTCACTTATTAGAAAATATAGTTAAGCTTGAGATTCAGGTCCCTATGTAAACTCCAGAACCTGCTTTTTAATGTTTATATTAAACATAAAAAAGCAAAAAATAAAAGTGTTTATATTTTTATGTTTACATTAAACATAAAAAAGCAAAACATAAAAATGCATGTAGAGTAGAAGCTAACTTTGTGGCTGTATATGACATAAATGAGACACTGGAAAGGAAACAGCCTTATCTTAACCTTCCAGCTTTGCTTATTCCAGAAGGAAGAAGGGTTACTTACCTACTGCCCTACACAAAGAGTTTTGTAATAATTTCTTGTTCATTACTGAGGTAGGCGTTGAGTTGGAAGAAAGGAAGACGATAATAGATGATAATGAAAAAGGAAGAAACTTCAAGGAGATATGAGATAGAATCTTTCTGCTGTCTGAGAAAACAACCCTAGAAGCAGATGCTATTGAGACAAAGGGTTTCTATTCCTAGCAATTTTCAAGAATAAAACTGATACACCACCTTTTCTGGCCAGCTTGGCCAGACAGGGGCCTGCATTTTGTTATCCCTGTGGATTCTGATCTAAGTCTTAAAGATTCAGCCATAATTACAGGGAAAGCAATTTGCTTTCATGCCTCGTTCATATCACCTCATTAACCATTCTGGTCTTCAGCTCCCTCTTCTCATCTCAGATTATCTGGGATAAGAATACTTTTGCAGAACCTGACTGTTTTCATTTTGCAGAAACAATTTAAGATAAATTGATCATTAGATACATGGTGAATTGCTTAAATCTCTTGCTACATGTAATCTTACCTCTAATGTATTTACGGAAACAGTGATGGAGCCTGCTTTCTTTTTCTTGAATATGTTAAACCTAAATAACAGAGAGAAGCTCTCTAAAAGAAAAAGATATTTATTTGGGAATACAGCATTTCAATGGGAATATGCATGCCACAGTAAACTATGTGAATATTAAGGGAGGTAAGGAAGTCAAAGGTTTTTAAAGAAAAAAAAATGAGAATTACATAATTGTTTTGAAATAATTATCCTTGGCTACAAAGATCAATAACATTTGTGACACCAATTCAAGGTTGGACAGGCAGTTTCTGGGTAGGTGTCCATGTGGAAGTATGTTTTTGTGTAAGGTTGTGATAGTCTTTGTGCAAGGTTATGGTATATTTTAGTCTTTTTTTTTAATCAGGTATACAAGCATTAGAATCCTCTCTTCATGGTCTTCCCCGGCTCTATTTGTTGGGGGTTTCTTATCATTAGTGACTCCATTTTGATTCTGAAAACTTTTACTTTTCACCCTTTTGATCAGGATCTTTCTTCTAAAGCATCACTGATCAATCACCCTGCAGTTAGGTTTTGATGTCCTTCCATGTTGGAATACACCTGTACCGGTTGTTGATCTTGTTTTATTTTGGGGAGAGTGACTGGTTATAGAAGTCAGTGTCAAAACCCTTTTAGCCACATTTGAGCAACAAAGGAGGTTTTAAGGGAGTGGCTTTCAGGCTTGTCTCTCCTGAAGTCCATTATTAAGTTCAATTTTGTCTGTCCCATAGTCTTTTGTTATTATCTCAAAGTGCTGGGCCAGCATTATTTTGTTAGTAGTCACATTTCTGCAAAAATTTAGCAAGTAACAGATACAAGTTTAAAAAGAGAAAATACAAAGGGAAATTAATAATAATATGACAATTTCAGTTTACATAATGGTTTAAGTCATGAACCTATGTTTAAATACAACCAATTGAAAAAATCAAATGACCATAGGGAATTGGGTGAGACCTATTATAATCTTAAGTCCTGTTTGCTTATTTTGTGTATATGAGTCTCATCTTTCCAAGAGGAATGTATCCAGGTACAGCACGTAATATTAGCAATAGCACAGACATTTTCTTATTTAATCAATATGTATTAAATGATTTTTGATTAGGTTCTCTTAAGTTACCAGCAGAAACTATTGATTATAAAATTTCAATTATACCATTATCCCATCAAGTGAAAAGGTAAGTGTTAAGTTGTGGGGGGGTGGTAAAAGTCTCATTATGATACAGAATCTTGTTCCAACAACTTAGGAAAAGCTGTCTACAGCATGAAAATATTAACTTTTTTTCCCTTTTTTTGTTTGAATGTCTCTAGTCATGACATTCTGCAGTTTCGTGAACTTTTTGTTGGTCCATACATCAGGCATGAGGCTTGCTCCTTAAACTGTGTCTAGTTTCAGCTTTTAGGGCTTTGGAACAGACAAACTTTTGTTTTTAGTTGGAAAATTGTACTAAATATTGGAGGATATTGGGAAAATTCAGGAACTAATCCAGCCTACATGTAGATAACATGAACTTGAAAACAATTAACAAGGCTACGATCTAACAACAGGTGTATTACAGATTTTCTTTAGAAACATAACTTTTCTCTCCACTTTGATCATATGGGAATCTCAGATTTAAAAATCTCTTGAAGCTAGGAAGCCAAGCCAACACAGACTTCAGATTTTACCCACAGTCGTAAGGTTCTTGGGCCTGCCAGAAAGTAATAATTTTTGCTCACTTACCATAAGGCTGGGAACTCTTGAAGCCAGGCATTTTATGCACATTCTTAAATATGACACTTCAGTCAAAGCATTGGTAATATAACTAATGTTTCCAATTGTATACTGCTTGTAAAGACAGAGTAGATTTTTATTGAACTTTCGTAAATAAAAATGAGAATATTCAACAAAGAGTTTCCAAATTTTGGAGGAATCAGCTGGGGAGAAAAAGCAAATGCTTCCACTTTTGGTTCACAGGAGTATACTTTACCAAATTCTTGTAAACTATAGCTAGCTTATGAGAGAAAATTTTCTTAAATGGGGAAAACAAAATGCTTAAGAACTAATAATGGTTTAAATAAATCATAAAAACGTTACCTTCATCAATTATTTAATTTCACATAATTTTTCTTGTTTTGCTTGATTTTATTAGCAGTATTACGAACGCATTAGTTTCATTATTAGAATTCTAAAAATTTTTATTTAATCTATTGATCTTAAAGCTATCACAAATCTATGTTCAAGAGTACATGTTAGTAGTCTTTTCCCATGAAAAGGAATTTTGGTTTATAGCTGACTGCAAGTGATTTTAGAGCAGAATTCAAAATAATAACTGTGGATGACAAAAACTTGGAATAATCATGGTTAAAATCTGATGCAAGTTCCCAGCTGACAAGGAAATTTAATTATTTCTACTACTTGCAGCATTTTAAGATAACCAGAATCATGACTGGCAGTGTCACATCAAGACTCCCAGACTTTTATAAATTTCATATAATCTTTTTTTTGGGGGGGGGTCATAGAGGATGGAGTCTTGCTTTGTCACCCAGCCTGGAGTGCAGTGACGGGACCCCGGCTCACTGCAACCTCCACCTCCCAGGTTCAAGCAGTTCTCCTGCCTCAGCCTCCCTAGTAGCTGGGATTACAGGCACCTGCCACCACAAGCAGCTAATTTTTGTATTTTTAGTAGAGATGGGGTTTCACCATGTTGTCCAGGCTAGTCTCAAACTCCTGAGCTCAGGTGATCTGCCCGCCTCGGCCTCCCAAAGGGCTAGGATTACAGGTGTGAACCACTGCACCCAGCCAACTTCATATAATCTTTAGAATACTCACATTATATAACATATCCATACAAATATAACTTTAGAAAAGAATTAACATAACAATCAAAATTATGATAACAATAAATTTTTATGAACGTATATAATTTTTGGAATATTTATATGAATAACACACCCACAAACGTAATTGAAAACAGATCTAGTAGGTATATTTGTCTTTGCTAGATATTTTTAAATGTCAAGGTTTGATACAAAGTTTGTAAAACGATATACCCAGCCTAAAGCAGAATGATCTTTATATAATTTTTTGATAAGATTAATTTAATATTGTTAGTTTAATGAAAACAGCCATATCTTCTGAGTTATTGGCAAAATACTCACACATCCTTTAAAAAATTCTGGCTGATTATGCCAGATTATACCATGTAGACATGCTGTATAACATGATCCATGTACATATGCATAGACACATTCAATACCTGTACACACACACATATTATAAAGATTATATAGCTTTCATTTTAGAGTTTATCATGAGTTAATAATGCAAACTTACCAACTTATAAAAGACAGTTGGATCTAAATTATATCTGACTCATCTGGGACCTATTCACATGGTTAAACTTTATTTGCCCCAATAGATAATCTAAAGAAGGCTGTGGGCCAAAATTTTGGGTAATGCAGTTTCAATGGCAGTTTGATTTTTAAAAACCTCTTTCATCCCCCCGTATTTTTTCTTTTCTTAGTTTTTAACGAGTTGAGGGTTAAATTTTCAATGTTTACATTTCAGGTAGGACTGGCTGATTTATAAAAGAAAAACAAAATCTCCAGGCAGCTTTGAATTAGTAACAAATCTATCTTTTGTTTGCTGGTCTGGTTTGCTTGACTAGCAGGAAATAATTTTAAAAGTTTCCTTTTCTTTCTTCTTCTTCTTTTTTTTTCTTTTTTCTTTTGACATTTGCATGGAAAAAGAAGCAAAATTTTTACACTGGACAGAGACAACTTATACTATTTCTCTGAGCTCAAGATTTTTACCTGTTTGATTTGAGAGGCTAACTTTTATAAATATTTATCTAGTTTTTATTTTAGATTATTAATTTTTCAATTAAGTGAAAAATCATACACAATTGATGATCATAAATCATACACAAGCAAACCTAAATTTATATTTGTAAAAGGTGTATAGGTTGTTGGTCACCATGGAGCTACTGCAATTTGTAAAACCATCAATTTGATAACCCTTTAAAACTTTTTTTTAATCCTGGCTGGAATGCCATAAGCAGTTAGTTTATCTCAACACCAGTAGAAAAGTGAGCAGATTCAAAGTAGTCTGAAAAAAAAATACGTAGACAGACAATTTAGAAGACTCTACATGTAAATTCTGTATTTGCAGGTTTTTCAAATAATGCTCATTTGAGTTCTGAATTTTCCTTGATGTAATTTTCCTTTTAGTTAAAAAATGTGTGCAAGAAGGGGCCAAAATATGTAGCCCACTAGAATCCCTCAAAAACCTGGCATGATTTAATGTTTGAGAATCCCATTCTGTTCCTTATTAATCTCCCAAAAGCAAAGAAAATCTTATAAATCCTGTTAGGGAATGTCCGGAGTTTAGATTGGTGTTTTAGATGAAGAAAACCACCCTAATGGCTTTTAATTAGCCATCTTGTCCCCACTATTTAGAATGTTTATTTTTGCTTTCAGAAAATTTTCAAGAAGAAATAATCTAACCAAATTTTTAAAGAAACGACAAGATAAGCATGTTCACAAAAATTTTTACCTAGGCACACAGATCTAAACAAAAATTTAACTGGGTACACAGACTGGACCAAAAATAAATTCACCGGGAGGCATGCCTCACAAACAGAATGCAAATTCTGCAGAAATCAAGAGTACTCAATCCAGAAAGACGCTTGTTTTTGTATCAGAAAGGACTTACCAGAAAAGACAGAAGTCTTTTATCATCCCAGGAGGGATGTATTGTCCTTTATTAAGTCAGCCTTATCCAAACCAGATCCCAAATAATATTAAAAAGCATCTACCAAAAGGAGGGAGGCTCAGCCTGAGAGAAGACTCATCAGGGCAGAAAAGGCGAGCCAAGGAAGCAGAGAGCTCAGAGGGCTCAAGTGAGTAGTGCACCGCAGGTCCAAGAATCACCAATGCAGCCCGATAGTGATCTTTTTCAAGTCCTGTTTCTGACGCATATAGGTCAACATAAAAAACAGAAAGAGGCACTCCAAAAGAAAAGGTATTTATTTGGGAAGAGAGCACTGCAATGGGGAATATGCATCCCATAGTAAATTATGTGCATATTCAGGGAGGTAAAGGAAAACAAAGATTTTTAAAGAGAAAAATGAGGAGGACATACAATTGTTTCGACATTGACTACAAAGATCAATAACAATGGTGACACCAGTCCGAGGTTGGACAAGCAGTTGTTAGGCAGATGTCCTTGGAGAAGTATTTTTTGTGTGTCTAAGATTGTGATGGTCTCTGTGTAAAGTTGTGGTTCTTGCAGTCTTTTTTGTTATCAGGCATACAAACGTGAGAACCCTCTCTTCATGGCTTTCCTCAGCTGTATTTGTTGGGGTGTTCTTAACATTACTGATTCCACTTAGATTCCGACAAGTTTCATAAATATTAATAAACAGTTAAAAACAGAGATACTAGTATTTTTTCTGAAAGCAAATATTGTTCATTCAAATACATTTTAAAGTATGTAGCAATTTGATGTGCTATGAAAATGACAATTGGCATATTACTTATTCAAAGACCAAATGAGTGATATATGAAATAAACCAGATACACTACACCCAGTATTATCAAGTTGGAGAGAAATGCATATTCTTTCAAAGATACAAGTTATAAAAGCAAGACCATGCTATTTAACTTAACAATCTTGCTTTTTCATGATAAAAATGTCACTATGCATGGTACAGCAAAATAAAGTCTAATTTAGCTAAATGTGCTTTGAGTAAATATTATATAATTTCTAAGTCATGTATTTTGAAGAAAACAAGCTGACAAGAATCTTGATACATTGAATTGAAGCCACACATTGTACTGGTTAAGATGCTTTTAAATGCAAGAAATATTAGCTCAACTTCAAGTGATTTTTAAAATAAATTCCTGATCTTGTATAACAGAAAGTCAGGTGGTAAGGCAGGCTTCAGGGTGCGTGGAGCCGGCAGTCCAATCATATCCTAATGGAGCATGGCGTTTTCATCTGTCCATACTACCATTCAGTATCAGATTCATCCTAGCGCAGTTCCATTTCATGGTGCTGTGGTGACTGCCAGCTACAACTGGAGAAATATTTCTGTTCATATCTAGGAGGAGAGGGAACTCCACCCGAAGCATGGAATAAAAATCCTTCCCTTCTCTGAGATAGACAACGTCAATTTATGTGCCCCCTTTTGAACCGGAGCAGTTGCCTAGGAAATGCCACATGCGTCCTTGTTAACAAATCAGAATCCACCCCAGGGCTTGTGGGATGAAGCCATTTTACTGCTTGTTGGTGGGGGCCGGGCAAGGGGGTAACTAGACATCTGAACAATATTGGAAGGAAAAGAGGGGCAATGGGTGCTGAGTTAGCAAGTGATAGGGTTCACCACAATCATCTTTTTTATTTCCCAACACATACACACATCCATTTTCTCATACGTACATTTCAACAATCCTGGCACGTGCATAAAATACTCACATTCCTTAGTCTCATCCAGTCCCAGATCCAGTCTTTCTGGGTGATGGGCAGTCCTTCCTTCCATATCTAAATTGTCTGCTGACATAATACCAGGGAGAAAACGGGTTTTTTTTGTTTTTTTTTTTTTTTAGCGCCTGAAGCTCACGCAATTTGGGAGGCCGTATTAAAGAAAAATAAAGTTAAATTATAAACACAAAATTTGGCACACAAAAGGAATATTTACTTAGAATGAGAAAACAAATCACAAAAAATTATATATTTTAAAAAGCTGACAAATACCATAAACATCAAAAAATTCAGAAAAAAATATATTATTGCATAATAAGTGTTATATTAATTGCCTAACTCATCTCTTTTCCTACATTTTTTGTGTGCATACGCTGATCATCTCTTCAAATGACAATGACTTCATAATTCAAATTTCTATGGAAAGAACAGAAAGATAATACAGTTTTTATTTTACTTTTTATTACTGAAAGTTTAGAAAGTTTCTTTCAACTTTGCAACTTCCTTCCTTATTTTTAGTACCATAGTTCTTAACACCCTCTGCAGTTTCTTACTCAGGCAGATCTGCATTGAGAGAAACTTTAGGAGAATTCCAGCCCTTTAATTTCACAGTATGGTGGTCCAGACTGCAGCTTCCTCAGCAACCAATTCCGTCTGACCTGTGGCACTACCAGTTCCTCCCCGCCTCGCCACTCTTGACCTGAGGCCAAGGATGGCCGGGAGGTGGTGAATCCTGGGTTGTCTTGGTTTTCAAGCAGGAAGCAGAGCAGTTGCTGATTCAGGCACTTCTCCTTTGGGTTAAAGATACACTCCAGGTGCTGAAATGTGGTCCAGCAGAGGGATGCTCTCCCTTGTAGCCAGGCAGATGTGGAGGTAGAACTGATAGCCCACTGGCTGCCTGAAGCACCAAGACCACACCTAGATGTAAAGAGTAAAACCCCACACTGGACAGCACTTCAGGGCTCCAGCTTCTGTATCCTGTTCCCTCATGCCCCAAGGGAGAACACACTGAGCTGTGGAAGGGGTCCATGCAAGTGAGGGGTTTCAACACCAAAACATCATTAACTTCATAGTAAGAGTCTGCCTCTTACTATGACTAAAAGATCATTGTAAAAATTCTCAAACCAGTCAGTATTCAATTGTGCAAAAGGAATGGGTTAATCATTCTATTTAAAAAGGAGAGAAAGGTAACCACGCACAGTGGTTCCTGCTACTAGTATATCCTGCTGCTGGACACAATGGGGAAGACCTTCTGCCCAGGCAATGGCGTGACTCTTGGCCAGCCAACTTGACATTCCTTGAATATTCTCTCTGGGACAACGCTTCTGTTCCTGTTTCCTCCTTGGCCACCTCTGGCCCCCAGAACAGAAATTGAGGGTCTGTACTGCAAGATGGTATGTATACTGGTGGATAATATGTGCCCTTGATGGGGATGCACAGCTTCAGCAGTCTTCTTCCTGACACTACACATTTCAAAGTCAAAGAATTGCTTTAGGAATTAAACATGTTTGCTGTTGTCAGCCAGCTGAGAGCTGTCATTGGCAATATAGTTCCTGTATAAATTTAGTGGTTTCAGTCTATTTGCTTCTAAGCATTTAATTAGGCACTCAAGTACCCAAAGTTAGATATCTTCTCTGCCACTGTGTCTTGTTCATCCACATGGCCTGAAGTTAAACCAATGTCCTCATTTGAAAAATTAGCCACAGTAAACCTCTCCTTGACCCAAGCCTCATCTCAGATATTTCTTTCCAGTGGGCATGATAATACCCTCTGTCAGACAGAAAATACTTGAGAGAAAGTGGTGGCGACAGGTTTATAGAAAAGGGCTTATCTTTTTTATCTCCTTCTAAGTCTTCTGCCTCTTCAATGTCTAACTTTAGCTTGGGGAAGAGACTTCCGCCTTTCTGACCTTGAATATCTACAAATTATTGGACTTGTATTCAACTTAGGTTTTAGGACATAAGCAAAAAGGACCTTCTTTAGTAAAGCTGCATGATCCTCCTTCTCTGCTCTTAGAATCCAGTGTAGCCTAAATTTATCTCTTGTAAGACCTTACTGAAGCTGAAAGAAGTGGCTAAAAACATACCTACAGCCTGAACTTTCTTACCACTTCCCGTAAAAGTAAAGCCTTTGGCACATGGTCTCTGCCCTCAGGTACAATAGGCAACAGAGTTTCCCAGCCGCATCAATAGGGTATCCCATTTCCTAACTGGAGTAACAGGTTCTCCCAACTCAGAGACATCAAGGGCTAGGCTATGCTGGGAGTAACTGGTCTAATTCAAAATTTTGTGCTGAATATTTACAGATGTTAGTATTAATTTTGGCTGCAAGTAACACAAAACCAGACTAAAAGTGACTTAAATCTGCAAAGATAGTTGTTATTTACAACAAAGATAAAAAGTCTGTAGGCAAGTGATTGCAGGGTTGATTCCGAGGATTAGCAATGTCAAGACTCTGGGTCTACAGGCAGAAATACTTTCGGTCTCTCACTAAGAATGACAAGATGTATGCTGAAGCTTCAGGCAACACACCCTTAAGTAACAGAATCTCATGCAGCAATAAGAATGGGGGTAAGTAAAGGGGCTCTTACTCCTACAATGTTGTTTCTCTTATTAAGAAAGAAAATTTTTTCCCAGAAGATCCCCCCTCAGTCTCACTGGACAGAACTGGGTCACATGCCCACACCCAGAGCAATCGCCAGTCAAGAAGACTGGGATTACCTGGACTGGATGAAACCATTTACCCCTAAGGATGGGGTGATGTCTTCCCTGAGCCTGCTGCCACCCACCTGCTGCTGCCCACCTGCTGCCTACAAAGCACAGCTCTGTTTGCAAAAGATAGAGGAGTGGTAGAGGGCAATGCATCTGCCAGAGAACTCTAGAAAGAGAGATACTTGCAAAGTGGAGAAGGCAGTGCCCAGCAAATGTCAAATATTTGTGGACTCCTTTCTGGAGATACACAAGTAAGTCTTTAAGACTCAGAAGTTTCTGATCCACTCATTAAGAGGTCTTAGCACGAGACACAGACAGCAGGAAAAAAAAAAGAAGGCAACTGGCAGAAAGGGAAACGGTAAAGCAAAGGAACAGAAAATTAAGAAGTGAAAATGAGTAGAGGAAAGAGAAAATTGGAGAATATAGAGAGGCAGAAGTGAGTTTGTTTTTTAGATTTTCATAGTGAAAAAGCTATAAAGGTTTTCAGCAGTTTATTTTTCTAGGAAGAGGAGAACAATAGAGGCAAAGAGTACATGGAGAGAGACTTAGTCTGTGGGCAGGGGTCAAGCCAGGTCTTATGGGACCTGAACTTTATGGAATTTGAAGGGCCTTCTTAAAGAAAAAGAAAAAATATATATAAATATGTGATTAGATGTGCAGGTGATTATTTACCTAGGATGAGAAAATAAAGCTATACAAATTTTTAAAATATGACAATTATTTTAAAGAGACGTTATTTTTATTAACTGACTGGCACACCTCTTTAATAATTTTTCCTTCAGTTTTTCCCTGTATATTCTTTAATATCTCTTCAAATATATAACAATCTTGCTGTATTTTTTATAGAAAGCATAGAAGGAAAAATCAGTCTTCTAGCATAGTAAAAATAAAAGATATTTTTATTACAGTGGGAATACATAAAACCTATGACTTTCCACATAGATGTCTTCACTATTTCTAGCACTGGTTGCAGGGCTTGTGCTCTACAAACACAGGCATTCAGATAAATCCTATTTCATGCAATTCAGTTTAGAAAAGGAGAAAACAGGTATGGTGCAATTATCATTACATGTTGGGTGTACACTAGACAGGACAGAATCTCTATTTGGATAAGTTGTCAATGAGACCCAAATTCTCTGCTAGAATTTTGCAAGCCTGATGACAAATTTTTCCTGGATCAGTCTTTGGCTCTATGTTTTTAAAACTTTTTTCTCCTCCACTATACACAAACTTCCAATGCCAGACCCTGAAAGCACATACTTATCCTAGTCCCCTGCATCTTTGTTGTCATGAGGTCTGGAGAGTTGGCAGAGTGCAACAGCAGTGTGCTTGGACACCATTCTCACACCAGATGGCTATCAATAACTTTACACAGAGATGATGGCAAACTCCGTAAACATATCCCACTAGACCCAAACAAAATGTGTTTATAAGTCAACTCTTCCTTAGCTGGATCCCCAAAAATGCCTCTCAGCTACTCTGGTACCACCCAAAACAAGAGGAAATGTGACAGAAAAGAATCTGGCATGGAAAAAACAGCAGTCTTAACCAACTGTCATTAAAATATATTATTTTTACAAAATTCACAAAAACATATGACCATGTGAAGACATTGCTAGGCCCTTTCCAGGACCTAAAATCATAAGCTTTCTTTGTTCAATTAAAAATGCTTCTGTCTGGAGGGAACAAAGGGTATAGATGGGGTTATGGGTAGTATGAATAAATAATTTCATCATCATGGTTTTTCCATGGACCAACGCTACTACCAGCTCCCTGACTTAAGTACCACCCTAGGGCCAAGGCAAGATACCAGTCTGCAGACCTTTGCTGTCAACACAGCTAAAATGTAGTTCTTCCTGACACATTTGGTGAATTCATCCCTCAAGAGTCTACAATTCCTTCTCCATGACACATTTTCTGATCTCTAGAGCAAAATTGACTTCTACTTCCTTCACTTGACATAACTGCACCCCTTCCACCCTCTCTTGAAATGACTCTGGAAATGACTCACTTGGACTGTGGGCTCTTTTCTCTCATGAGGTGTTTGATGGCACCACTAGATCCACAGTGCTAAGTCTAGTATTCTGCACAGAAGAGGAGAATACTAGAATACTCTGGGACTATGTTTTGAAAATAAGTCTGGGAAAAAATGTCAGAATGAGAGGTTCAAGGTGGCTGATTGGAGGCATCTTGTATATGCCTCCTCCACTAAGAAGAACTAAAATAGTGAGTAGATCGTCACACTACTATTAGATTATTCAAAAGAGAACACTGGAATTCAACAGAAAAGAGACAAGAGACCGCTAAAGCAAGGAGGAAGAGAGAACTGAGGCAGCCTGCTTGGCCAAAATCAGCCTGGAGCCAAGAGAGACTCCCTAACATGAGAAAAAGGCAACAGAACCTCCATGATCCATATTCCCACTGCAAATATTACTAAATTGAAAGAGAGAGATAAACTGCAATACAATAATTGTGGGGAACTTCAACACTCCACTCAGGTTTAGACAAATCATCTAGACAGAAAATTAACTGAGACACATTGGATTTAAACTGCACACCAGGCCAAATGGACCTAACAGACATTTACAGAACACTCCATCCAATGAATACAGAACACACATTTTTTTCAAATGCACATGGAACATTCTCCAGGAAAAACCATATGTTAGGCCGCAAAACAAGTCTCAACAAATTTTTAAAAATTGAAAATCTTTCAAATATCTTCTCAGACCACAGTGGAATGAAACTAGACACCAAGAACAAGAGAAACTTTGGAAACTGTTCAAATACATGGAAATTAAACAACATGCTCCTAAATGACCACTGGATCAAGGAAGAAATTTTAAAAATTCTTAACACAAATGAAAATCAAAACACAGCATACAAAAACCCATGGAATAAAGCAAAAAGAGTGCTAAGAGGGAAGTTTAAGGTAATAAGTGGCTACATTACAAAAGTAAAAATTTTAAAATAAACAATATAATAATGCTCCTCAACAATCTAGAAAACCAAGAACAAACCAAACCCAAAATTAGTAGAAAAAAAGAAATAATAAAGATCAGACCAAAGCTAAACAAAATAGAGTAAAACACAATACAAAAGATCAATAAATGAAAAATTGTTGTCTTGAAAAGATAAGCAAAATTGATAAATCGCTTGCTAGACTAACCAAGAGAAAAAAAGAATCTAATAAACAAAATTAAAAATCAAAAAGCAGCTATTACAACTGATACCACAGAAATACAAAAGATCATCAGAAACAATTATGAATAACTGTGCATCAACAAACTAAAAAGCTAGAAGAAATTGATAAATTCCTGGACACACAATCTATCAAGATTAAACAGGAAGAACTACAAAACCTGAACAGACAAATAACAAGTAATAATATCTGTATTAGTCTATTCTCACACTGCTATAAACATACTGCCTGAGAGTGGGTAACTTATAAACAAAAGAGGTTTAATTGGCTCACAGTTCCACAAGGCTGGGGGGCCTCAGGAAACTTATAATCATGGTGAAGGGGAAGCAAGGTATGTCTTACATGGTGGCAGGAGTGAGAGAGTGCATGCAGGAAAAACTGCCACCTTTAAAACCCTCAGATCTCATGAGAACTCCCTGACTATCATGAGAACAGCATGGGATAAACTGCCCCATCATCCACCAGGACCCTCCCTAGATGCATAGGGATTACAATTTGAGATGAGATTTGGGTGGGGACATGGAGCCAAACCATATCAATATCAAAGCAGTAATAAAAAGTCTCCCAACAAAGTACAGAACCAGATGGCTTCACTGTCAAATTCTGCCAAACATCCAAAGAACTAACACTAATTCTCCCCCACCTATTCCAAAAGATTGAAGAGGAGGAAATTATCCCTAACTTCTTCTACAATGCCAGCATTACCCTAACACCAAACCAGACAAATACAAAGAAAAAAACCCAAAACTAAGATGGATAACCATGATGAACGCAGCGCAAAAATCCTCAACAAAATACTAGCAAATCCAACAGCACATTGAAAGAAAAAATACATCATGATCAAATGGAGTTTACCCCAGGGAAATGAGAATAATTCAGCATATGAGAATCAGTAATTGTGACACATCACATCAACAGAATGAAGGACAAAAACGATATGATCATCTCAATGAATGCAGAAAAAGCATCCAATAAAATTTACCATCACTTCATGATTAAAAAAGAAAAAACTCCTAATAAACTAGACCCAGAAGGAGGGCACCTGAACCTAATAAAGACCAAATACGATAAACCTACAGGTAATATCATACTGCATGGGGAAAAGCTGCAAGTCTTTCCTCTAAAAATTGGAACAGGACAAAGATGCCCACTTTCATCATTCCTATTCAATATAGTACTGGAAGTCCTTACCAGAAGAATAGGGCAAGAAAGAGAAATAAAAGGCATCCAAATTGGAAAAGAGGAAGTCAACTTGTCTTTTTTTGTCAACTATATAATCTTGTATTTAGAAAGCCTAAAGACTCCACCACCAACCTATTAGATTTGATAAAGAAATTCAGTAAAGTTGCAGTATACAAAATCAACATACAAAAATCAATAGTGTTTTTATACACCAATAATGAACTAGTTGAGAAAGAAATCAAGAAAACAATCCTATTTACAATAGCTAAAAAAAAAAACCCGTAGGTATAAATTTAATCAAGGAGGTAAAGGATCTCTACAAGAAAACTATAAAGCAATGATAAAAGAAATTAAAGAGGAGACTCATATGAATGGAAAGACATTCTATGCTCATGGATCAGAAGAATTAGCATTGTAAAAATGACCAAATTACCCAAAGCAATTTATAGATTTCATGTAACTCCTATCAAAATACCAATGACATTCTTTGTCAGAAACAGACAAAAACAATCCTAAAATTAATATTAAACCCAAAAAGAGCCCAGATAGCTAAAGCAATCCTGAGCAAAAGAAAAAACTGGAGGCATCACACTAGCTGACTACAGAAATATTACAAGGTTATAGTAACAAAAACAGCTTGATATTGGTATAAAAACAGACACATGAACCAATGGAATATAACAGAAACCTCAGAAATGAATTCCAACTCATTTTCAATAAATGCACCACCTATACACACTGGGGAAAGGACACCGCCTTTAATAAGTGGTTCTTAAAATATTCAATATCTATAGGCAGAAGGATGAAACTGGACCCTTATCTCTCACCATACACAAAAATCAACTCAAGATAGATTAAAGACTTAAACATAAGACCCAAAACTATAAAACTACTAGAAGAAACCATAGAGAAAACAATTTAGGACATTTGTCTAGACAAAGATTTTATGGCTAAGACCTCAAAAGCAAAGGAAACAAAAAGAAAAGGAGACAAATGGTATGATATTAAACTAAAAAGCTTCTGCATAACAAAAGAAACAATCAGCAGAGTGAAGAGACAACCTGTGTAAAAGTATTTGCAAACTATTTATCTGACAAGGGACTAATATCCCAAATATATAATAAACTCAAACAATCCAACAATTAAAAAAAAACAAATACCATTTAAAAGTGAGCAAAAGCACAAACAGACATTTCTCAAAAGAAGACATTCAAATGAACAGTATATGAAAAAATGCGCTTAGCATCACTAATCATCAGTGAAATGCAAATGAAAACCACCATGAGATATTTTCTCACTCTAGCTAGAACGGCTATTACTGAAAAGACAAAAAATAATAATAGCTGCTGGATAGAATGCAGAGGATGGGGAATTCTTACACAGTGTTAGTGGAAATATAAATTAGTACAACCACTATGAAAAACAACATGTATATTTCTCAAAAAACTAAAAATAGAATTACCATGCAATCCAGTAATTCCACAACTGGATATCTATCTAAAGGAAAAGAAATCAGTATATCAAAGGGATAGCTGCACTTGCAAATTTCTCACAGCACTATTCATAAGAGCAAAGATATGAAAAGCAACCTAAATGTTCATTAGTGGACTAATGGATCAATAAAATGTGCTGTATATGCACACAACGGATACTATTCAGCCATAAAAAAGAGTGAAATTATGTCATTTGCAGCAACATGGATGGAACTGGGGATCATTATGTTAAATGAAATAATCCAGACACAGAAAGACAAATACTGCATGTTCTCACTCATACATGAGACCTAAAAAGTTGATCTCATGGTGTAGAGAATAAAATGATAGATACAAGAGGCTGGGAAGAGTGTGCGTGTGGGAGGAGGGTACGGAGAAATGTTGGTTAATGGGTAAAAATATAGAGTTAAATGGAAGAAGTTCTAATGTTTGATATGAGAGTAGAGTAACTATACTTAGATATGTAAAATATTATGTATCAATAAAATACCTTTTTTAAAAGTGATAAAAGATATCTTGAGAGAGTATGCAGTAATGTTAAATAATATCATCATTAATAGCATAAATCATATCATCATTAATAATATCAATAATAATACACATATGTTTTGAGCATTTACAATGTGGCAAGCCACTTTATAGTCACTGTCTCGTCTAATCCTCACCATAGTCCTATTAAGTTGGTACAATAATCACTCCTACTTTATATAGCTCAGATAGTTGAAGTAGTCACACAGCTAGTAAGAAGCAGAGCCAGGATTCCAGTCTAGGTCTGCATAACTCCATAGGCTCATACATAACAAATTTACCTTCTATACTGAGATTACTGAGGCTACCCTATAAAGATTATACAGCCAAGAAAGTCAAGTCTACCTTCCTCTTCTAGGGTTGTAAACAATATCACTAGTAGATCAGGACACTTTTGTCATCCTTTTGGAAGTAAAGTCTACATCCAATTCCAAATAGCTATCCCCAAATCACTTGAGGAAGAACAGAGCTAAAACTTGTATTTCTTCTTGCACCCATCCCTTCAAGTTGGTTGAGAGAAAAGCCACTTGCTCAGGTTTACAAAAGAAATTTGTTATAAATTTAGGTTAAGAATCCAAATCTCCACATTTCATCCAGTAGTCTTTGATCTACATTGTGTGACTGATAACCTTGCTTCTGGTAGCTTACTCTTTTTCTTGAGATTTAAGACTCATTAGGAGATACTCCCAGTGAGTTAGACAAGCTCTCATAGCTGATTGAGAAATGAGGTATTTCTGTAAATGAAATGAGGTATTTCTGTAAAGAGTTACACTCATATTTCTTCCGGTAATTTTTTATCCTGTAATTCATATATATATATGTGTGTGTGTGTGTGTGTGTGTGTATGAGTTATATATATAATATATATAATATAATATATATAATATAATATATATTATATATTATATATAATTCATATATATATAATTCATATGTATATAATTCATATATATATACACACACACTCACACATATATATATATTCCTAATAGATACAGGTGTGCAGTAATACTTCATTTTTTTCATGACGACTGTATAAACATATCAACTTAGTAAATTACAGTATGGCTACTCCTTGCTCTTTCCTCTTTCAAGAAAAATAATAAATTCTATCAATTTTATGGTGATTCATTATTAGCCAGCCATATTAGATCTATCCATGGCAAAAATGAATATATTATGAGTTTTAAAAACTGAACTTGGAAGACAGAATTTGCTTCTCAGAATATTCTTATCTAATATATATTACAAAAATACATAATAAATTTGAGCCAGGATGGAATGAAAAACACCTAACCTGCACTGATGTGTGAGAAATGCTCCACTGAAGCCACAAGTTGTCACTAGAAATAAACATGAGGCAAGCAAAACTAGAAACTCACACCCTGGTGGCAACCTGGGGTTGCTTCTGTGCCTCTAAGCCTGGTGGCCCTCCCAGTTCTCTGAGTGACTCCCAAGACCTTCCTGGGTATTACTTGCAGACCATCCCAATTAATCCTGCTGCTTCTCCCGGAGGTTCTAGTCTTTACTTTTCCAGACTCCAGCAAGTTATCTTTTATTCATCACCAAGTTTATATTTTACAGTTCTCTTACTCCTTCTTCTTCCCATCCAAGGAAGTTTCAATTCCTCCATCCATTCCTCCATCACTTCCTAAAAGGTCCAGCTGAGAGATAACTTACATCCGCAAAAACGAGGTTAGTGGCTACATAGTCTTGATAAAGACCGCTGGATGGAAAGTAGACACACTTGGGTCCTGACCTAGATCTACAACAAATTCCTTTAGTAAACCTGAGTGAGTCCCTTTGCTTTTCCCTTAAAGTTATCAAGAAAAGTGGTCTCTCAGAGTCTCCAGAGCCCAAATAACACAGTAGCAAACAGAGCCAATCAGATTTGTCTTCAGAGATCTTTCCTTTATGTAAAGCTCACAAGTTGTCTCTAGATCCAAAGGGCCTCTAGCTCCAGCTCTGAGCATCCCACCTTTGTGCTCTAGACCTTTTTACTGCCAATTCCCAATACTTCCACTCTTTCTTCTCTAAACCATGATTCTTCTTGGTTCTCGTCAGTGGGTACTAATTTCTTACCTCTGCCTAATAACAAAGTTAAATGTCAAGGGAGGCCTTTGATTCATCCCACCACATGTAGGGTTATAAAAATTCATCCTGTGGCCGGGCGCGGTGGCTCACGCCTGTAATCCCAGCACTTTGGGAGGCCAAGGCAGACGGATCATGAGGTCAGGAGATCGAGACCATCCTGGCTAATACTGTGAAACCCCGTCTCTACTAAAAATACAAAAAATTAGCCGGGCATGGTGGCAGGTGCCCGTAGTCCCAGCTACTCGGGAGGCTGAGGTGGGAGAATGGCGTGAACCTGGGAGGCGGAGCTTGCAGTGAGCTGAGATGTGCCACTGCACTCCAGCCTGGGCTACAGAGCGAGACTCCATCTCAAAAAAAAAAAATTCATCCTGTGACCTTGGACTTCAGGACAGTGGGAAAGATACTCTGAGACTGGCCTTGTCAATTTAACAAATGGGCAAAAAATCTGAACAGACACCTTACCAAAGAAGCTATACAGATGGCATTGGAAACAATGCTCAACCTCGTACATCTCTGGAGAATTGCAAATGAAAAAATAATGAAGTATCACCACACACCTATTCAAATAGCTAATTTTAAAAAACTGACAACATTAAATGCAGATCAGGATCGATATAAATGCATTCACTGCTAGTAAGACTACAAATGGCACAGCTACTTTAAAAGAGAGTTTGGCAGTTTTTATAAAGCTAAACATGCGATCCAGAAATCATGCTCCAAGGTATTTACCCAACTGAGTTTAAAACTTGTGTCCACATGAAAACTTGCACAGGAATGTCACAGCAGCTTTATTCATAATCACAAAAAACTGGAAAAAAATAAGATGTTCTTCAACACATAAATAGATTTTTAAAAACCTGTGGTACTTCAATTATTATTTAATAATAAAAAGAAATGAGCTATTAAGACAAAAAGACATGGAGGAATCTTAAATAGTGCTAAGAGAAAAAAAGCCAGTCTAAAAAGGATATACATTATGTGATTTTAAATATATGGCATTCTGGAGAACATAAAATTACAGCAATGGTAAACATATCTGTAATTACCTTGGGTTCAGGGACAGAATGTTTAGTTAGGAAAGGCACAGCGAATTTTTAGGGCAGTGAAACAATTCTGTATAATATTGTAAGGTGAATACACAGCACAATGCATTTGCAAAAATTCGTAGAACTTTACTACACAAAGAATGAACTTTAGCAAGTGCAAATTAAAAGCAAATCACTTAGGAGTTTGGAGAATCCCAGAATGGAATGCAGAATGTGAAAAAACAGCCCAACTGTATCACAAATATATGAAATAATGTCACTAAAGGTAGTGGGAGAAAATTGTACTGACAAGTAAATTTGGAAATGAGTGGAGTCTCTTAAGACTAAAAGCAAAATAAACTATAGAGGGCCCTCCGTATCTGTGGTTTGCATCCATGGATTCAACCAACCATAGATTGAAAATTTTTAAAAATTGTGTCTGTACTGAACATGTATTAACTCTTTTCTCCAATGTTATGCCCTAAAAAGTGCAGAATAACAACTATTTGCATAACATTTACATTGTATTAGGCATTAAAATTAATCTAGAGGTGATAAAATATATGGGTGGATGTGCATAAGTTAAATGGAAATGCTACATCATTTTATGTCAGGGACTTGAGCACTCATGAATTTTGGTATCCACTGGAGGTCCTGGGACTAATCCCTCATATATCCCAAGGGACAACGGTACACACAAGCACTGTGCTCTCATTTATAAAGCTATTTGCCATGGGAGTATTAATAATTCTGATATTGCTATACATGTATGCTGGAATTAAACAATTAAGTAAACAGACGGAGGATGATAGGAGCCAGGTTTTTCACTGCCAGGGTGGGAGATTACAGGTAAGCAAGAGTAAAAGTCTATAATGATCATGTGGTAATGGATTAGATTTGGAGACATCAATATGAACTCATGTCATAATCCAGATACAGATGGTTACAAATAGAAATATTTATTAAAATGTATATACACATAGGTTAGTATATACACATTAATTTCCTACCTCTGTCAGCTGAGCGGGCCTAGGTGCAATGCCAACCCAGTAGCAATTAGCACACCTAGTACCCAGATCTTGGTTCCTAATGCCATTCTCCAATAAAATGAACCAGGGTTCCTTAGAGAAATTATGATTCTTGGACTGAGTCAGGAAAGATGAGCCTGGAGTATCTTGTTGTGAAGAAAGAAAGGAAAGAAGATGACAGAGAGAGAGAAAGAGAGAGAGAAGAGAGAGAGAGAGAAACAGAAAGATAAAAACAAAAATAAAAAACAAAAATTATGATGGAGACATGTCAAAGGGACACTAGACATGTCTCCCATTCAGAAGAATTCCAAATAATTTATGCAGACACTCTGCCCTCAGGGATGTGGCACATAACTCTGTTTATTTTGCATACAAGTCATTTATCAGATATGTTTGGCAAATATTGTCTCCCAGTCTGACTTCTTTGTATGGCTACTATATTTTTCCAACTACAAGACATTCTAGAAAATTCAAAACTACAGAGATGGTAAATAGATAAGTGGTTACTAGGGGCTGGGGGGAAGAGAAAAAGATGAAAAGTTTATACACAGGAGATTTTTAGAAGATGGAACTATTCTGTGTTATACTTGTAAAGATTAATTTTATGTGTCTGCTTGACTTGGGGGCAATGGGTTCCCAGATATCTAGTCAAACACTTTTCTGGGTGTGTGTGTCAGAGTGTTTCAGATTAGATTAACATTTGAACTGGAACTGGTAGACTGAGAATAGCAGATTTTCATTCCTAATGTGAGGGGGCCTCATCCAATCAACTGAAAGCCTAAATAAAACAAAAAGGCAAAATCTATGAACAATAGAGAATTTCATCCCATCTGACTACCTTGAGCTGGGGCATCATTATTTTCCTGCTGTGGGGCTCCAAATGAAACACTGGCTCTTCCTGGCTCTTGAGGCTATAGGTCTCCAGACCTGGACTGGAACTTACACCATCAGCTCTCCTGAATCTTTAGCTTGTTGACTGCAGATCTTGGTTCTTGACAGCCGCCATGATTATGTGAACCAATTCCTTGTAATAAATCTCTGTCTTCTCTCTCTCTCTCTCTTCTCTCTCTCTCTTCTCTCTCTCTCTCTTTCTCTCTCTGTGTGTGTGTGTGTGTGTGTGTGTGTGTATTCTATCAGTTCTGTTTATCTGTACAACCCTCACTGATACTGTAATGATAGACACATAACATCATGTGTTTGTGAAAATCCATAGAACTGTACAAAACAAAGAGTGAACCAGCATAAAGAATATAAACTGTAGTTAATAATGACATCTCAGTATTTTTTCATTAATAGTAACAAATGTACCATATTAATCCAAGATGTTAACAGAGGAAACTGTGGAAGAGAAGAGGGGGTTATAGGAATTTTTGTACTATCTACCTGCTCAATTCTTCTGTGAATCTAAAGGTAAAGTCTACTAATTTAAAAAATGTAGAGTATGCAGAATATGGTGTGTTGGTGGTGTTTGGAAGAAATCAAGCTAATGTGCAACGGGCTGATAGTTGCTGCTATGAGATGCCAGAAATAAGTTGACAGTTAATTTAAAGAAAGTAAGAGGTTGTAACTTAGATGGCCAGATGCAATCCAATGCTTCCCAAGAATCTCCAGATAAACTGGGGATAAGGGTGGAGGTGGTAATAGAAGCTGTGTGTCCTGTTACACTTAGATTCAAAATCTGAATGAATTTTAGGTAAATTTTAAAGGATTAAGTGGCTTAGAACAGCATTATGTATGTCTTCAATTCCATCTGTAAGGTCTAAACTGACAGGTAGGTACCCCATCACCAAAAGGAAAAGTAGATTTAACACACTGAATTCTTTCTGTTTTCCTTTTAAAATTTTATTCTAGATTCAGAGGTGCATGTGCAGGTTTGTTATATAGGTAAACTTGTGTCATGGGAGTTTGTTATACAGATTATTTTGTGACCTAGGTACTAAGCCTAGTATCCAATAGCTATTTTTTTCTGTTTCTCTCCCTCCTGTCTGTTGTTCTCCTCTTTGTATCCATGTGTTCTCACCATTTAGCTCCCACTTATAAGTGAGAAAATGCAGTATTTGGTTTTATATTCCTACATTACTTTGCTAAGGATAATGGCCTCCAGCTCCATCCATTTTCTGCAAAGGACATGATCTCATTCTTTTTTACGGCTGCATAGTATTCCATGGTGTATATGTACATTTTCTTTAACTAGTCTATTGCTGGTGGGCATTTTAGTTGATTCCATGTCTTGGCTATTGTGAATAGTGTTTCAATGAACATACAGGTGCATGAAACACACTGAATTCTGATGTTAGTATAACATATTTCTTAACTTTTTCTTAATTCACTTGAAGCATAAATGTCTGCCATTGAGGTCTGTCCAGGAGACCCTTCTCTCCCTGTGTTCTCTATTCACCCTGCCCTGAGGTCTTTTTATCCTGTGAAGCCAAGCCTCAGTCTTCTCCTCAGGACCCTCATTGCCATCCAGGTGGTGTACTGAAAGTACTCTGGGCTCACTTTGAGCCTCCTCCTGCTTGCCTCCAGTGGGTCTTTTAGATACTGTGGTATGGATACCTTTCAGAGCTCTGTCATCTTTTCCAAAAAGCCTCCGTCTGTTTATGCTGTCTTATTACAGACACCCTCTTCATTAGGGAGGAGGAGGAGTAAAGATAGGTGGTAAGGAAACCCTATCTTGCCACACTAGTTAGCATCATTATCACCATCATTATCTTCATCATCATTGTTATTGCAGGTACCTAAACAGCCTGCTTCTTGACTGCTTTTCTGTCTCTATGCCAGGCCCTGGGCACCCAATAATAAAGCCCTTTTTCCTCTGAAGTAACCCCAGTGAGCTTCTGGTCAGGATACAAGGTGATTTCCAAATCCTTCCAACTTTCTTTGTACAAATGGAGCAGAGGCTGCTTATGCTTTAGGAAGTGAGAAGGAAGCACCATCCCAGGTGCAGCTGTTTTCACAGGAGCCAGAAAAATGTAGTTTGACCCCTATCATCTCCAGTGACTTATATTTTAATGAGAAATGCTTGAGGAGGCAGGAAACTTTCAGGGGTCTCTGATGGGAAGGAGCTGACTGAATGGCATGTAGTGTGTTTGGTGGGCACACGCTTCAGAACTGGCTCAGCAGCTCTGGCTGCACCCACGTCTCTGGCTGCCTCCCCCTGCTCCTGCCTTTTCCCCTCCATTCACAGACTGAAGGTTAGCTCCCCTGACTGAGCAGTGGTCTGCCCAGACTGGAGACAGCCTGTCCTTCCAGCATCCCATTTAGAAACACCAACCTCACACCTCAAAGGAGCATGAGCAATTTCATTTTCTGCCTTGAAGGCCAAAATGAAGAGACATCATAATGCCAGCTCTAAGGAAAGGTGGGCAGAATCAGAGACCTTTTATCCAATTCTTAGAGATTAACATTTCAAATCTGGAGGGTTTGATGCCTTTGTTCATAAAAGGTCGCAAGAAGGGCACGTTGACTCCAGTCAGCATTCTTAAGCAGTCCCTCAGGTCAGACCATCTCAAAAGCGTCAGCCTTTGGAAAGCCACGCCATACAATGACAAGGAACACAGAGAGGTGAAGAGTTTTCACTGCTAAGATGCTTTGTCTGACTACTCAAAGTCCACTGTGCTCCACCAAATGGGCACTGAGTTCTGGACCTGTTTCTATGCATACTTAGCAGGTGATTCTCTTCTCTGGGGCCTCAGTTTCCTCATTTTGCAAAATGTGAGAATGGACTACACTAGATCAAACACACTCAATGCTGGCTCCACTTTGGTGTTACCTGGCAAGCATTTTGTTTTGTTTTGTTTTGTTTTAATGGAAATATATAGATTCCTGGGCCCAATGCCAGGCTTGCTAAGTCAGGATCCCTTGGGCTGTGACCCTGGACCTTGTGTACCTAGTGACTTCCCTAGTGGTGCTTGAGGCAGCAGCTGGGTCCTCAGCAAAACCATACGTGGGAGCCACTGAATGAAATAACCTTCAAGAGACTTTTCTCATATGATTGTTTTGAAAATATTTAATTATATTTTAACAACCTAAAATATAGGCACTTTTCAGAAAAATCAGAAAAGTAGAGATAGAATTTTTGAAGGACAATAATTCTACTAGCCAAAGATCTCTATGCTATCATTTGTCCGTATGCATCAGTTTCTGGGATTTTTGCTTTTGTTTGTTTGCATAATTATAACCCCATTACAAATATACATGCATATCTTGTTTTCTCACTTGACATTAATCAATTTTAAAAATGTAAGTATTTCCCCATGTTTTATGTATTTTCAAAACCAACATTTTTAAAAGTAAATGACATAAGCTGAGAGTGAGGGCTGCAGTTTACTTTGTCACTCCCTTTTATTGGGCATTTTCAGTTAAATGAATTGCATCACTCACTTCGTTGCAGGGCCCCTTAGTGGAGGGATGAGAGAGCAAAAGATGGGCCATCTACTCTCCTTCCCTGGCCTTGTGGAACCCTGGCAATTCACAACTGCCCACAAACTGCACTTTATGGCACTTGTGCCAGAGGGAAACCAAAACATTGAGTCAGATACTGCTATGGAAAGGCAGCACAGACCTTTCTCCCTTGCTCTGACTCCTCTGCCTGAGAACACTGCATTAGTACTGCTGATGACACAGATTAATGGAGAAACTGATGGATCTGGCCTAGAAAACATCTGATCCTTCCCCATCAGCTTTCATTTGCTATGGGGTGTTTGGCCTTTTTAGGGGCTGCAGTGAGCTTCAATATTAACTAGTGAAATCTCAGGTCAGGGAAACTCATTCATCAACCCAATCATGAGCCCCTGACTAAGTAACAGGCAGGAAACTCAGGGCTAGGCTTTGGGAAGAGATGATGCTCAGGGACTACCAGTTCAGGGACATCATGGCTCCCACTAAACTTCTTATAGTTGGCAGAGAATCCAGCAAAACCACTCATTTTCCAAGGAGGAAGCTGAGACTCAGAGAGGCTAAGGAACATGTCTCAGGTCTTATGGGGAGTATGTGGCAAAGCCTGCTGGCTAGCCTGGCTGCCTGCTCCTGGCCTGTTCCCTACACAGACCGAAATGCTGATACAGGGTGTCCGTGACTCCTCCTGCTTCATTCAGGATGGAACAGAACAGTGACCTCGGTACTCCTCCATATTCCCCAACCACCCACTTTACCTAAAAGTCCGTGTCTCTCTAATATCCATGTGTTCATCTTTTTCTTTCTTTTTTCTCCCTCCATTCTTTCCTCCCTCCCTTTCTCTCTTCCTTCCCTCTTTCACAAAGTTTTTGAATACTAGGCAAATGTCAGGCACTCACTCTAGTGGAGACTCAAAGCATCCACCAGCCCACAGGCAGCTTCGCTACCAACATGATAAGAACCATAATGGGGTTGTAAGAGCAAACAGCAGGGCACTAACTCCAGACTTTCAGGGGAAAGGAAAAAGGCTTCCTAGAGATGGTAACACCTAGATTAAATTCTGAGGACCAAGGCATGAGTAAGGTGAAGCATAAGGAGGGGAGGGGACCCTTTCCTCCTGGGAGAGGGAATAGCATGTGCAAAGGCCTGTGAGTGAAAAAGCTCATGACGCATGTGAGGGACTGCAAGGCATTCCATATTTAGGGACCAAAGAAGGAACAAGGGAATGTGTTTGGGAGAAGAGGTGAGGATCACAGCAAGGCAATGAGTAGACCAAGCAGAAAGGCTACAGATCCTAAGTGGCCTTACTCATACATGGTGGTTACTACTTTATCCTGAGGGATGTGGGGAGGGGCACAATTAGGGTGCACCTGGGATGTGTCTGTGGCTGCAGAGCAAAGACTAGAATGGAGATCCTGAAATCTGCATGAGAAAGGGTGGTGGCCTAATCCATGGATGGGCTGCAGGGATGGCAAGGATGCAGAGAATATCACTTATGGAGTACCCCCTGCATCAGGGCTGCAGAGCTCTAAGGGGATGCCCACATAGTGCATTCCAGGCTACCCCCAAGAGAGTCCCGAAAGCAGAAAATAAGGCTACACAGCTCAAACTGCTAAGCCTTGGCCTTCTCCAGCCACTCAGGGTCATTGATTCCCTGGAACAACCAAGCTGGCTTTAATAACAGACACCTCAGTGCTTCCCACTGGGTAGAACCCTGCAGCTGATCAGTTCAGCCTCAGAGCGTGCAGGCCCCTGAGCACTGCGCACCTTTGAAGAGGGTTAATTGAATTTTTGCATCTTTAAATGTATAATTAGTGACCAAAAATGGAGGAACACTGGTTCTTTATTTCTCCTCGTTACCTAAATAAAACAGATGTTTGTAAAATGCAGTTCCTAAAGAATACAGCCAATTTTTTGTTCACCTGAAAACCCCACTGGTATAGAAAAGCTTTGATACAAGTTCATACTTAACAATTGCATTTTACTGTTATTTATTCTTATTTCCCCAACCCAGAGGTGATGTCTTCCCTCACAGGTATGAGACAAAGGACAAGGGTCCTTTAGAAAAGTCAAATGGTAAGTCTGAGGTGAGAGGGTACAGTGTTGGGACATTGTCTCCCTGTAGGAATGGTGTCTCCTGGGCCACTGATCATAAAATTAACCATCACAGTGAGCAGTAGGTGTCTGCTCCAACAAGAGAGAGCTATGGCTCCATGCATTTGGGGAAACTGAGGGGTCCATCTGAGCCCAAAAAGGAAGGAAGCTGGTTTTGGTTAAATAACACTGAAGGGCCTGTAATCCCAGCACTTTGAGAGGCCGAGGCAGGCAGATCACGAGATCAGGAGATCGAGACCATCCTGGCTAACACGGTGAAACCCCGTCTCTACTAAAAAATACAAAAAAAATTAGCCAAGCATGGTGGCGGGTGCCTGTAGTCCCAGCTACTTGAGAGGCTGAGGCAGGCGAATGGCATGAACCCGGGAGGCGGAGCTTGCAGTGAGCCGAGATCACACCACTGCACTCCAGCCTGGGTGACAGAGTGAGACTCCATCTAGGAAAAAAATAATAATAATAATAACACTGAAGGCGTCTTTAAAGTACAAAGGTAACTAGGAAGAGGGTATCATATTTAGCCATTCCCATTAACTGACATCTCTGTTCTTCCTGTACCTAATTCGGCAGGCACCCAGCTTGGCATTGAGGTGTGGAAACTCAGGAGTGATAAGTATTTCGGGTAAGAGTTAGATGATTCCTAAGAGTAGAACTTGCCCAAGTGGGGCACTGCTAGGAAGGTCCCAGGCAGCTGGGGGAGGGAGTCAGCAAAAGCAGGAAATCCCTGCAGTAAGGACAGAATGAGAAGGAGAGCTGTTGGGGACGAACTTTGCCTTATTCCATATGGGTTGAATTCTAAAAGCCAACAGCATCCCTTTCTCTGGGCTCCTTTTTGCTCATAGTATCCAGTTTATTACAACCCAAGTCTCACGGACAAAGGGGTCTTTTTGGTTTTATCGAAACAAATAATGACCTAAGCCTTTTAAAGAAGTAATCTTCTGCTTGAGGAGCTTGGATTTCAATCTTTATGAAATCACTTTCATTTGGGTCATGAGCTAACCCTGGGTGATTTCAGCTATTACCACCCTCCAAAGACAGTAACTTGACATTACCAATTAGTCTTTTTTTTTTTTAATCTGCATCTGTTACCAAGGGTCTTAGTGTTATTTCATAGTCACACAGTCCAGCTGGTGTCTATTCTCTGGATAATCTGGGAATAGTTATGAGGCAGACAGTGCAGAAATAACAGGAGGAGGGGAAGAAACCTGCAGTCACTGAGTGGCTCTTTCACATTTTGTATTTAATTCAGTCCTCACCACAAGTCTGGGAGGTAGGTTTATTCATCCCTGTTCTCAGCTGAGGAAACTGATATTCCAAAGGGGGTAATGTAGCCAGAGGAGACGTGGTAGGAAGAACTCTGTGATGAACTTCAATGACCCTGACCTTTTTATAATTTCCTTTTGTTGAATGTGGGAAGAACCTGTGAATAGGATGAGGCATCACTTTCATAATTTTATCTTGTTATATGGCAAGAGAGTTGTGCAGATATAGGTGGATTCATAATCAGTTGCATTTGAGTTTATCAGAAAAGAAGCTATCCAGGTGGACCTGACTTGATTACCAGAGCCCTTTAAATCTGCATGAAGAGGTCAGAGAAATAGAAAGTACGAGATTTGAAGAATGGGAGGGATTACACCTGAGAGAGAGTCTCCATAGCTGGCTTCGAAGTTGAAGGAGCCATATGAGAAGGAATGCAGGTGGCCTTAGGAGTTTAGAGCATTCTCAGCTAACAGCCAGCAATAGAGTTAGGCCTCTGTCCTACAAGAACAAGGAACTGAATTCCGCCAACAACCACACAAATTTAGCCCAACTGACACTTTGTGTAACTGAGCAAAGGACTCGGCTCAGCTGTGCTGGATTTCTGACCTATGGAAACCAGGAGGAAAGAAGGGGTTATTGTTTGAAATTGCTTAGTTTGTGTTAATTGGTTACAAAGCAATATAACATGAAGGCAGATGGTGATGAGCTAGAACATAAACTATCTGGACCCAAAGGCCACGCTCCTCCCACTGTAGTAGTTGCCTCTGCCTTCTACTTCTTCCATCTGGGAAGAGAGATAAGAAGGGTTTACTGGACAATTACATTCCACAAGTGTTTATTTACAGCCATTATGTGCATAGCCCTGGAGTAAGCAGGGGGTTTACAAAATGATTAAGGCTGGACAGCATCCCTTCAAGGGGCTCACTGTCTGGCATGAAAGATAAATAAGAGGCAGATGGTGAGAGCAACGTGTGGGAGCAGATAGTCAGTAGCATGCTGCTAGAACTGAGATGAAGAAAGGCTGTGAAGGAGAGGAGACTTTAAGCCTGGATGTGAAGATGAGGAAAGAGGATGTGGTAGGCAAGCTGGGTAGTGCATGTGAGAAAGGGCAACTGCACAGGCAAAATCAGAGACAGAACCCACACAACATATTTAAGCTATAGTATCAGAACCGCTAGGCATACATAGGGCAGGTGGGAAATGGAGCTGGAAATGGATTAGACCAGATGGAGGGAGGCCTCTCAAGCCATGATATGGCAGCTGAGCCATATCATAACCTCTGTTCTGCCAGCTCTGCCTGCCCAAAAGCCCCGTAAAAATCAAGGCAACTTACTAGACAACACTCTAGAATGTCTTAATATGTAAGACCTCAAATGGCTGCTATTTGGGGTTTTTTTCAGTTGACTTTTTTCACTTCATTTAATCATTGATTCATTTAACAAACATTCCTTGTATAGTTTCTCTTGCTGAGCACTATGCCACGCCTATGGGGTACAGCAGGGAAGCAAAGGAGGCCCTTTTCCCCCAAGTGGTTGACAGGTTTGGGAAGCTGCATGGACCTGCCTGGGTTTGGAGATGGGAGAGGAGAGGAAGACTGGGAAAGACTAAGATAATCTTTCCAGAAGGAGGAGAAGAGAATCTGGCTCCTGGGAAGTGAGGATGAAGAGGCCAGAAAACATCAAAGACTTCCCTTTTCTAAAATATTCTGGAATTCCCTATGCCCAGGCAACCTGTTACTTCTGATCAGGTTGCAGATGGAAATGTATGCAGGTTACCACAACCGGTTCATAGCTGGCAACGGTGCCCAGCCTGATTGCATGCTTAGGGCTAAATTGCCATGCATTCTTTGCTTTAATTGCATAATGGCTTATTTTGTTCATTAAACTTTGGCAAATGACATCATAAGCAACAAAACATTTCAGAAGCATTTTGGAAATAATTGTGTTTTTTTTCCTACAGCAGATATCTCCCCACTCTCAAGGTTAGAGCTTTTCAGCCTATTGTAGAAAAGAATAAAAAATTGGGGGCAGTGGGATTGTTCTGTATCCTGACTACAGTGGTCGTTTCATAGGTGTATTTGTCATCTTGGACTGCCATAACAAAATACCATAGACTGTGTGGTTTAAATGACAGAAATTTATTTCTCAACAGTTCTGGAGGCTGGAAGTCCAAGATCAGGATGCCAGCATGGTCAGGTTCTGGTGAGGGCTCCCTTTCAGGTTACAGACTGCTGACTTCTCACTGGGTCCTCACAGCTCTCACTCTCTTTCTCTCTCTGGTGTGTCTTCTTATAAGGGCACTAATCCTATCATATCAGGGCAGACTCTTAGGACCTCATTTAACCTTAATTTCTTCCTTGTAGCCCTGTCTCCAAATACAGTCACACTAGGGATTAGAGCTTCAGCACACGGATTTTGGGTGGACACAATTCAATCTATAGCAACTGGTATATAAATCTATCAAAACTGATGAATTTGTATGCTTCAAAGGAGTGCAGTTTATTATAGATAAAACAGACCTTCATAAAGTTGTTTTTAAAAATAGAACAGGCCAGAAACAGCCAGATCTTGGCCCAGTAGATTTAATAGAGTCTTTTAAAAAAGTCAGGTTAGTCCTTACTCCAGAATTGAGTGACTATGTCACTTGCTACTCAAGAGAAAATTGCAAAAGAAACCACTCCCTTCCAGAAACCTCTCACCCCACTGGGCTTACACTTGTGCCTCTATGACCAGGCTCCAGAGGACAAAACTGGACACTGCCTCTGTACCTGCCGAGGCCAAGTGGGTTCACCCTCTTCCCCAGGCAGCTTTGGCCACTGGTACTCCCCTTGGCTTTGGGTGCTCTCAATACCCAAATAGATGACTGGCCTGCCCCTGCTTTTAAGAAGTTAGGTCCATTTTACCACCTACTTTCCAAAGGGCTCTGGGAGCACTGTGCTGTGGATGGAAGGTCTCAGGTGCTCACCTGTTCAATCAGTGCCCCTGCAAGTTGTGCCCTGCTGTACCAGGACTCCTACCAAGTCTGATCCCTTCCCAGGGGGCTTCATGCTCCAACATTTCCTACTCCTACCCCTTTCTTTTTTTTTTCTTTTTCTTTTTTTCTTTTTTTTTTTGAGACAGAGTCTCACTGTGTCGCCAGGCTGGAGTGCAGTGGTGCAATCTTGGCTCACTGCAACCTCCACCTCCTGGGTTCAAGCAATTATCCTGCCTCAGCCTCCCAAGTAGCTGGGACTACAGGTGCGTGCCACCATGCCCAGCTAATTTTTGGTATTTTTAGTAGAGACACAATTTCACCGTGTTAGCCAGGATGGTCTCGATCTCTCCTGACCTCGCGATTTGCCCGCCTCGGCCTCCCAAAGTGCTGGGATTACAGGTGTGAGCCACCATGCCTGGCCCCTACCCCTTTCTTGATACCCTCATGAAATGTGCTTATGTCTTAGGCTCTACAGACTCTGTTTTCAGATAACGTACTGGTGACTGATAATGACTTGCAACCCAGGGTTGCCTTTTAATTTAACAGAAGCATTCTGGAGACAGCGTCTGAATCTCAGGGAATCTTGATGCTTTCAGTCTAACCCCTGCTAAACTATAAGTTTGTCTGGCCTACTATGCCATGAGGATTTTTCTAAAGCTCCAAATGGATCACATCACTTGGCTGATTCTAGTCCTTCATTATTCATTCATTTATTTATTCAAAATGATATATCAAGTTTCTGCTGCTCTTGGCTCTGGGCATAGAGAAATGAATAAGACATAGTTCTTACCCTCTAGGAAAATACTGTCTAGCAGAGGCAGCTACACCTGCATTTTATGTAAGTAGACAAATGTCACAAAGAGCTGTAGGTGCCTCGATGGAAATGATGGGATTTAGGAGAGCCTAAAGGAGAATTATATCATTTCTTCCTAGAAGGCAAGAGGACATTGTTTAGGCTCAAAAAACAATATCCCAAAATGAAGGCCACAGAAGCAGCCTCAGAAGCCTGTTTTTCTCTGACCTCCTCCTGCCCTCTTGAGTCTTAGTACCATTCTCCCTCAAAACTAGTCCTGTAAACTAGAATCCCGCTCCCCCAAAGCAGATCATAGAAATAAGAACTGCTTTTCTAAAAATCCATCCATAAAACTTAAAATATTCTATGCAAAAACTGGCCATAAAGAAATTATATGACATACCTTGTTTGACTGCAGGTCATTAGAATCCCATTCCAGAGAGAGGCCTGCCCATACCCAGAAGGGAGGAATGTGTGCTTAGCAAGGCCAAGAAGAATCTAGACAGACAGGCCTTGCTGGGTTTACCCAGTCCATTAGATCAGATCATACCTTCCTGTCTATGTTTCTACATGGCTGTCCATACTTGGTTGAACCTAAGTATAAAAATTGATAATTTCCCCTGTATCTTGGGTCTTCATTCTGAAGGCTCCTATGTATTAATGTATATACATTAATAAATGTGTATGCCTTATCTCCTATTACTCAGTCTGCCTCATGTCCATGATTTTCAGCAAATGTCCAAAGGGCCAAAGGCCTTGGCCCTTACAACGTCAAGAAAAGCTTCAAAGAAAAACTGACCCCTGAGCAAGGTCTTGAAATGAGAGGGTTAAGACATTTCTGGAAGAGGAAGCTACACTGAATAAAGGCATGAAACAACATGGACATGTTTATCCACATTTTACTCATAAGAAGTCTGAGGCTCCAACAGGTTAAAAGCTTGCCTGTGACCATATCACTTGTGTTGCTAGTAAGAGCTTCTCCTGTGTGCCAGGTATTATTCTAGGGGCTGGGAATATGGAAGGAAACAAATTCAAATTTAAGTACAGGGATATTTTTATTACTCAACACTGCAATCCCATCTTTTCAGTTTAGTAATGCTACAGAGCACACTTACTCTGCTCAAACATTTTGGGGAATACAGAAATGAGTTACACAAAGCTGTCCTCAAACAATATATGTAATATAGTAATCTCCCCATAGTTAAATTTAAATTTCTTTCCTGCCATATTCCCAAATAACTTTGTGGTCCTTTCAATTTTGTAATGTTATCTTAAAAATAATCACTGTTTTATTTTGTTTTGTTCATTTTATTTACCTGATGACAAAGTGCGAACATTACAAGAAAACCAAAGTCTTATTGACCTGGTACTTAGCGCTTGACCAATGTTTTGATTTATATATTTTTGTTTTTTGTTTTGTTTTGTTTTTTGAGACAGAGTCTCGCTCTGTCGCCAAGCTGGAGTGCAATGGCACGCTCTCGGCTCACTGCAACCTCCACCTCCTGGATTCAAGCTATCCTCCTGCCTCAGTCTCCCAAGTAGCTGGGACTAGAGGCACGAGTCACCACACCCAGCTAAATTTTTATATTTTTAGTAGAGGTGGGGTTTCACCATGTTGGCCAGCATGGTCTTGATCTCTTGATCTCATGATCTGCCTGCCTCGGCCTCCCAAAGTGCTGGGATTACAGGCGTGAGCCACCATGCCTGGCCTGATTTATATATTCCTACGAACAAAATTATGTGAGTTCTGGCCCAAAGGCAATTGGGGGCTGTTTTATTTGTACTCAGACTGTGTAACATGAATTGTCATCCTCAGAGAGGGCAATCTTTACAGTTAAGCTCTTGGGGCTGCTATGTAGGTTTCTTGTGCTAAATCCTTGAGGGGGTTCCCAAACCCATAAATCAGAATCCATACTCAATCTACTTTTATGCCTAGAATCTTTTCATATGGGTGCCTGAACATCTACCTCTGGCTGTTAGAGGAAATAGCAGTGATGAGATCCAGGTAGATAATGTCAGCCTCCCCCTCATGATACTTCTGTGTTAAACAAAGGTGAACTATGTCATCTCAACTCAAGTCTTTACATCCCCTTAGGTCCTCCTGGCCTGAGTTGGGAGGTATTCAGTGACGTCCTGGATGATGGGACCAGAGACATGAGCATCACTTCCTTTGGGCAGGAAGGAAGGCAGGAAACTGGGAATGACTCTTGAAGCCCACCAAGAGATTCCATTCCTACCCCACCCCCCAAGTAACCAATGCAACCTCTAGAATCCCTACCTGGAATTTTAGGTCCCAAATTCCAAAAGTAGTCTGTGTGTAAAATTTGGGGCATTAATAACAGGTCCTTTTGGATTTGTTTCATGGCCAAGGAATCTAGAAACACATTCTACTCATGATCCATCCACTTTCCCTATGAGTCCCCAAGAGAAATAAGATGCAGGACAAGTATAAAAGACAGACACACTTCAGTGTTAGTTGAGCCTTTGAACCTAAACCCCAATATAGAGAGTATCAGTGGGATAGACTGTGCCACAAGTAGCACTCCTTTTTCCCACATTAGTTGAGCCCACTTTCCAACCCTGGGCCCATGGCAGATACCACTAATCAATTGCAATACTCTACTGTTGATTCCAGACAGAGCCTCAGACCCTTTTTCAATACAGAGTTTTAAGAAGATACTCCTTATTAATAGGATTAGTACTGTACAAATATAAAGCCTATAAACTATTTTTTTGGCCCACGAGATGAGTGAACACTTGCTTGGTTCTGTCCTTGTCTTGCTGCTTCCCGCAGGATTCTTCTGCTATTCTAGGCTTGGCTGCATACCCATAGATTTCAAGCTATTAAGAAAGATGTCACATACTTGGATTTGGGTCACTAAAGCTCTGCCATATAGTTCCTCTCCTTCCTTCCTCTTTTCTTAATCCTTATCAGCCAAGTGATGGGAAGGCATTGTGTTTGCTTGATCTTTGTCCATGTGCTTTTTTTCTACCTCTGATTAGAGTCATGCCCTTCTACCTGGATTATCATTTGTTGGTCTTCTCCCCACCGGCTCATACTCTCTAACGATTTTCAAAAAAGTCAAATTTTCAAATGTTTAAACAAAGACTAACTGAAACCTTCTCTTTCATTGTTAACAGAGAATCTAATGTGCCAAGTATGCTGACACCTTTGACTTTGATGTCTCTTAATTCATAACAAATGCACCTACTGTCTGAGAGATATTTTGTGTTCCACCATCTCATGATGTCCCTGGGATGCTTGTTAAAAGATATTCCTCTCACTGAAGCCTCAAACCTTTCTACCTCCTTTAGAAAACTACCTTTCTCTACTTCACCCATATTGCTCCTTGGATTCCCAGGTTGGGCCCAAATATCCCTCTACTTTTCTTTTATTATACATTATTACTATTTTTAGAGAAAGAAAGAATCTTACTCTGTCACTCAGCCTGGAGTGCAGTGGCACAATCATAGCACACTGTAACCTGGAACTCCTGGCTCAATCAATCCTTCTACCTGAGTTCCCTGAGTAGCTGGGACTGCAGGTGTGCAACACCATGCCCAGCTAATCCTCTTCTGTCGTTGAAGGAAGTCAAAGAAGATGCCAGTGAAGAGGCATAAGTGGCCAATTACTCTTAAGCCCAAAGGCTCTTAGGAATTGACTTCTGCTTCACCAGAGGTGTCCAATATTTTGGCTTCCCTGGGTCACATTGGAAGAAGAAGAATTGTCTTTAGCCATACATAAAGTACACTAACACTAACAAAAGCTGATGAGCTTAAAAAAAAAAAAAGTTCTGTGTTGGGCCACATTCAAAGCTGTCCTGGGTCTTATCCATGGGCCACAGATTGGACAAGCTTGCTTAGAGGAAGGAATTCAAATCAGGATTTCACTCTAATTCTGTTGCTTTCACTCTGATGGAGGTATTAATCTGATGGGTTGGATTTCAGGGCCTCATTTTCCAGTGATTGGGAAGCCTTCAGGACATAAACGAGCCTGTGGATAGGCAGACTATGATTTTGCTTCCATCCCTCCTGCAGCTGGTGGATGTCTTTCTTACATAATGATAAGGTTCAAAACTTAAATTTGGTGCTGGGAAAGTGGGAGGTAGGGAACAGGCAGACTGTTCTGATAACCTCCTTTGTCTAAAGCCACTTAGGCTCAACTAAGTCATCACAAATGGTCATGGACAATAGATGTCCCCAATGCCCCTTATCAGGACTCTTAAAATGACTCTTAAAGCTCTAATTCTCTAGTCTTGCCTCTGATCTGTCCTGTATCCTGAACCATAGTGACTTTATGAAATGTGAAAATCTGATGATATCTCTACTCTTGGAAAGGCAAAACACATTCAGAGCTCTGGGACAAGGATCAGAGAAGTGATCTTGCTTAGGAAAGACAGGCCCCTGCATCCCCATAAGCCATGACTTATTAGAGAATTCATGTTCTTATATAGAGCCACACACACCTCAGCCTGTCCAGTGGGAGCTATCATGATAAGCAGAAAAAGGAGAAGGAACTAGAAAACAATTAAATAAGAAATTGAAAATCTAAGAGTTTGGTCAAATAGGTAGCCTTGTAAGATGCCGTCTTCTTAACCATCAGTAAGTGTCTATGTGTTCTCCCCACAAGCTGAGGATTCTGGGTCTATTTTTGGACAGGATAGCAGGGGTGTGGGCCCCAGGGTGGCAGGCTGGTCTGTTCCCATTTTTAGGCAAGGCCCAAAGCACAGCTTGGAGGGTTCATCCTGCCCCATCTCTCCTTCCAGGATCCTGGGCCTGATTAAGAAGCAACTCAGATGTAACGCAGTGGGAAGGAGTCTCTCTTCCTTAGCAGTTCAATTGGAAGCAGTCACGGCCAGCTGTCAGCACTGAGGCAGGAAAAGCCAAAAGCAGGTGGAGGCCAGGGCAGGTGTAGGGGGAGTGGGATCGAAGGTCAGACGCAGGAGTGTGAAATGAGGCCAAGCAGGGGCCGGGAGGATAGAGGGGCCTGGAGTCTGAGGCTAGGTCAGCTCTGCAGGAAACATCTAATCTGAGCAGTGTGTGAAAATTGGAGTTTGGGGTCAGAACCAAGGGCAAGCAGAGCTTGTTTGGAAGATGGGGCCAGGTTTCAGGACAGAGCCTTGGTTGGGAGAAAAAAATCACTTCTAGGTGATAGAAGGCCAGAGCATCACCAGAGAGGCCAAGCTTATCTTGGTTCTCCCCTTTCTTCTAAAAATTTTTACCTCCTCTGGTCTTAAAAGTGCAGTCGTCCAAAACTAGTATCTGTTGTAGAGGGAGGTGCTGTTTAGCATTAAATAATCAAAAGACATCAGCAATGTGTGGGAAGCCCAGGAGGGGACCACATCTCAGCTGAGGAGCCCCCTGCATTCATTACCTTCTGGTGCAGCGCTGAGCAGCATAAGTGGGCTGCTTCAACCCTTCTTTGGGTGTAAGGCATACGCATTAACAAGTGTCCTTCATTTCAAGAACATTCTACATTTTCTGTGATGAATTTTGAAATAAGTGTTCATCCTGAGGCATCATAAAACCAAATTTGAAAACCACCAGTATGACCAGTATCAAGGTAGATTTGAGGATAAAAAGAGCAGGAGTGGTTCCTGTGCAGCCTCTGTCCTTCCTTCTGTCCTCCGCAAGGACTTATGAGCTCCTTTTCTGGACCAGGATGGCCTTCCCCGATAGAGCATACACTTGGAGATGAGCTTCTCAAACCTCTCTGGCATTTTCTTTCCAGTCTCCCGGCTCTCCAAAAGATCCGTAGGGCTGACCAACATTTTATACTCATCTTGCAGGTTAAAACCAAAAGCCACAAAATTAGCCAGGTGCGGTGGCTCACGCCTGCAATCCCAGTACTTTGGGAGGCTGAGGCAGGAGGATTGCTCGAGGCCAGGAGTTCAAGACCAGCCTGGCCAACATGGCGAAACCCCATCTCTACTAAAAATACAAAAAATCAGCTAAGTGTGAGGCTGGGCACTTGTAATACCCCCTACTCGGGAGGCCGAGGCAGGAGAATTGCTTGAACCTGGGAGACAGAGGTAGCAGTGAGCCAAGATTACACCACTGCACTTCAGCCTGGGTGACAGAGCGAGACTCTGTCTCAAATAAATAAAAGCCACAAAATGGGCTTGTTTAGGGTCAAAAGAGTCTTCAAAAAAACAAGATACTCATCATTTGCATGACTCAAAGGTGCCAGATAGTTAAGCCAATTGTTTACTTTATGATTATTCCTCTCCATGATGCCGCTTTGCCTAGCGTTCCTTTCATACAATTCTCCAGCTTTAAAATGTTATGTGATTAATAGGAAAAAGAGGTAGGCAGTCTGGCTTCCCACTGAGAGATGTGACTCACCCTCATAACTTTAATGGCCTTAATGTGTAATGCCCTGTGCCTGAACTTGAATATCTGTGGAAGGATTCTCTTATCACTGTGTTTGCAGCCTATTCTCGGAACCATCGGAGGATCATATCGGAAATCTCCCAGTCTCTGATGTGAGTCTCTTCATTTCGCACAAACATTTTTCCTCTCTGAAATATCCTTTCTTAGCCATGTGATAATCATCACCTGCAAGGGACACCATGAAGACAGGCCCAGGTGCCACCCAGCCTTGCTTTGCTTCTGGTTCTCTGCAAGGGCCCTCAAATGCTTGTTGAGCGTAACCTCTCTTCAGGGCAGCACTAACCTCCTCTGAGTGGCCACCTGCAACCCCATACCACTCATTCATTGCTGGGAGGTAACAGCTACACCGTGGTGAGCAGTCTTTGGTAACAGAATGACTTAGAAACAAATCCACCCCTTACAGGTGAAAGATGTGTGCCTTTAGGTACAACATCCATGTCACTGAATCTGTTGATCTGTTAGAAAGATAAAATGACTAACAGAAAGAATGTCCCAATTGTAAAAATTAATATGAAAATCATAAATGTGCTTAAGGATAGCTTCAAGGATAAAATAGATGGGGCCGGTGTCAGGTGAAATCTCTGAACTTCCTCCTGTCCTGTACAAGGACTTACTAAGGACTGCAATGTGCCAGAAGCTGCATTCACTGCTAAGGATAGAGCAATCAACAAGAACAACTGGTCTTTTATCCCAAAAAGCACATACTGGGAGATAAGCATGTCAAAAATTACTCTGCCCTGGCACATGGTAGGCCCTCAGACACAGGTGGTTATTGTTCACTGAATTATTCTACATCCGGAAGACATATTATGTTCTTGTAGTTTTGTGGAAATGCACTGTTTTTGCTACACTTCTCTAACCCTGGTTTGGTGTTCTACAGCTAAGGAGAGAGCAAGAATGGTTTTCCTTTTCTCTGTCATTAATACAATGTTCCCAGTAAGAGTTCAATAAAATGTTCATTATTTAACTAACCACTGTTAGCAAAATTCAACTTCCAGGAGAGATTTTTCAGAACAGCACACAGTGTCAAGACTGGCATGTGGAAAATCACCTCTTACACTTTAAACTCTGGGTAGAGACAGAAAAGGAAAATGAACAATGATCCCTGGCCTTCCATACTCGGCTGGGTAAGGCAGGGTAGAATCAAACAGAATAATCTTAGCAAACTCAGGTAAGAAGGCCATCCCCAGTGGTGAGTGAACAGAGGGGAATGCACATGCTAAGAGAAGTCCAGCTTTGCCAGATCTCACTAAGATTTTATGTGTACTTTTCCCATTTTACTACTATGAGAAACAACCCAATGAGGGTGTGTAAGGAACAAAGGAAAGAAACCCACAAAATGTAATTGTTACGTGCATGGCATAATGGAGGTGATTTTAACAGCAGGTAGAAATAAGCTCCTTCAGTAAATTAATTCAACTGTAGTGGCAAAGCATCCTGAAACCATAGAGGCTGCTCCTGGCAAACCCTCAGTTCCTTGGCAGCAGTGCTTAAACACAACTTTATGTATTAAAATAGGAGAACCTCCTTTCCAGGAGAATGAGCCAGGAAAATCAAATAAAACAGCAACTTCTCAAATCATTTCAAGTTCAAGAAAATGCTGATCAAGTGGGCCAAATAAAATGAGTTGTGTTTCTAAAATAAGAAAGGTGGGTGTCTCTAAGAGTGGAAGTTGGTTTCATGACCTTTCCTGGTAATAGAAATCTCTTATATCTCTTAGGTCACATATTTCCACCAAGCCCCTCCTCACCACCAAACAAGTACAACAAAACCACCTCAGAATCATCCCTCTGTTTGACTGTCAGCAATGTGACCTTCAGTAAAATCTGCAGACCCATCTTGGAGAAACTTCACATGGTTTCTAGCCTAAAGGTGACTTTGTTTTTTGGTGAATCTCACCAATGTGGACATACACATCACAGGATTTATTTCAGATTGAAACTGGATCTTCTACTCTGATTCGAGTTCTGAAATTTAAAGATTGTTGAGGAGAGAAAATACCCAGAAACAGTTTCTCACAGTTCATTCAGTTCATCAAAATCGAGTTTTAGGTTACTGAAAATTATTTTCTTCCCCATTTTGGAATAATAATTGTCCCTATGAACATTAGGGCAACACTGCTCGTGCAGTTTGGAACACTGATTACTAAGGCAAAAAAACCAGTTGGGGCCGGGCGCAGTGGCTCACGCCTGTAATCCCAGCACTTTGGGAGGACGAGACGGGCAGATCACGAGGTCAGGAGATCGAGACCATCCTGTCTAACATGGTGAAACCCCGTCTCTACTAAAAAATACAAAAAATTAGCCGGGCATGGTGGCAGGCACCTGTAGTCCCAGCTACTCGGGAGGCTGAGGCAGGAGAATGGTGTGAACCTAGGAGGCGGAGTTTGCAGTGAGCCAAGATCGTGCCACTACACTCAAGCCTGGGTGACAGAGAAGACTCCATCTCAAAAACAACAATAACAACAACAACAAGAAAACCAGTTCGTATGTCTTAGAAATATTTTCAACTCCATAAGTTAAAATTAAAAAGGCTCTATGGCTAAAACAGAGTTAACCAGAACATTCAGTTTGGAAAAACATTATATTCACTGATATTTTTGGTTACTCACCATTTTGTTTTATTTTGCATTAGAATGAAAGGTTAATCATTCACTACTTGATGAGATGCTGCCTGGCATAATAGTGTGGGCTGGATAAAAAGCGACTTGGCTTTGTTTGTGTTTTGCTGTAAAGTAGCCTGGTGGCTCAGGGAAATTATTTAGCCTCTTGGAGGTTCAGAATGCTCAACTGGATTAAGATATCAAATTGGAGACTTTATAAGACCCTGTAGTTCTAAGTGCCTTCCATGTGCTTCCAAGTCATTTACCAGGTACCACAGGTGAAGCCAGAGACATTGGCCATGAGTTATCTTCAAGGTCAGCTGTGATCATCCCAATCTCTTCCTAAAAACTGTCAATCATTTCCAAACACCTACTGAACAAAATTCTATGGATACCATCGAAAGCTTCCTACCAATGAAGATAAAGGAAAAGAAAAAAAGGAATTTTCTCTGCCCCAAGGTGAGAAATGAAATCTCTTTCACCATTGTACTTTCTACCACAGTAATTGCTGCTAAGCAAGTAGCTCGACAGAGTGATGTGAGGTTTTTTTTTTTTTGAGACGGAGTCTTGCTCTTTCACCCAGGCTGGAGTGCAGTGGCGCAATCTCAGCTCACTGCAGGCTCCGCCCCGCGGGGTTCACGCCATTCTCCCGCCTCAGACTCCCCCATAGCTGGGACTACAGGCACCCGCCACCTCGCCTGGCTAATTTTTTGTATTTTTAGTAGAGACGGGGTTTCACGGTGTTAGCCAGGATGGTCTCGATCTCCTGACCTCGTGATCCGCCCGCCTAGGCCTCCCAGGTTTTAAACAGACATGACAGCCCCTTTCTAGCAACTTCCAGATTCAAGGTCAGTGAGGGTTACATGGACTCTGGGATTCTAGGTATTAGAGGCTGCGGTTACTCAGCAGCTGTTTACCAAGTTAATTGCCCTCTCTTTCTAGAAACACAACTAGACTAAGTTTCCTGGCCTCCCTTGCAGGTAATTGTTACTTTGTCATGGCATTCTGTCCTACACAATATGGGTGGATGATACCTTTTCTGGGCCTACCCCATGAAAACCTCTCACCTGGCCGGGTGCGGTGGCTCACGCCTGTAATCCCAGCACTTTGGGAGGCTGAGGTGGGCGGATCACGAAGTCAGGAGATCAAGACCATGGTGAAACCCCGTCTCTACTAAAAAAACAAAAAATTAGCCAGGTGCGGTGGTGGGCGCCTGTAGTCCCAGCTACTCGGGAGGCTGAGGCAGGAGAGTGGTGTGAACCCGGGAGGCGGAGCTTGCAGTGAGCCGAGATCGCGCCACTGCACTCCAGCCTGGGTGACAGAGCGAGACTCTGTCTCAAAAAAAAAAAAAAAAAAAAAATGAAAAAGAAAACCTCTCACCTAATTCTCAATTCCCTGTTGCCACCCATCTGCCAGCTGAATTGAAGATGGCAGCCTGGGTTCCTGAATGACTGTCTTCCACCACAGACTGCACTCTGCAAGAGTAAAGAATCAACTTATTTTGTGTTCAACTGCAGAAAATCTGGGTTTTTTTTTTTTTTTTTTTTGTCACAGCAACTAAATTAGCTGCATATAGAAATGTCTGCCTATATACAAAAAAAGGTATTTGCACTATTGATTTCTTCAATGGGAGCTTTTAAGCTTTCACCTAATTAAGTCAATAAACCATCTACTATGGTTCTGATACCAGTTCCTGGGGTCTTAATGAAGGAATGAATACTGAATAAATCACTGGATAAAGAAAAAGTAGATAATTAAGTAAATCATTGAATAAATAAATAAACAGGCCTGTCAGTGGTAGGTGCTCCAGAGTAGGGTAAGATGACAAAAACATCTTCCCTGGGCCTTTCTATGTCTGGAACAGCTGAGCACAACCACTGATTTATTCCTTGAGAAGTGTGACGTGAATTGTAATGCAGGCCTAGGACTCTGAGACAGTTAACAAGAGGCTCAGAGAGAGATTGGCTGACCCACAGCTACTGCCCTGAGACTGAGTAGTGGGGAGGCCAATAGAGGGAGATAAATGAAGTGCCATCTAATTAGGAAACAGGGCAATGGCTCATCCTAGAGCTGAGAAGGAAAGAGAGGCTGCTTCTACCAGGTTCTCCATCCTGCAACACAAGGTATGTCCAATTATAATTTCCAAACAATTAAGAGCGTGACTATGTGTTAAAGATTATTAATTTAATAATGAGAGAGTTGGTAAAATGGTAAAGCTGGTTCAAAGAGCATTTTAAAAAATAAGGGATTCTTACATAATCCAGGAGAGAAGTCATTCTGAAATAAATTTGCCGTTAGACAGAAAATTGGAATATCATACAGGACAATAAAATATAACTTTTAGGATTATCTATTTTAACAGAGAGAAATCTATGTTACATGTAACTTTATTGTATCTAATCCCTTAAAAGCAGGTATATCCCCATATATAATTAATCTTTGAATAAGCCTGTGAAATAATATTCCAGTATGACATTGAAAGGACATGGTGCTCTTTTCTGCCTTATTTCTAAGTTTTAAAAGATTTTTTCCTAGAAGTCCCCCTATTTTGATCATAAACAATTTGCAAAGATTATTCTCTATCACAAAAAAGCTGATGGTCTCGAGAGGAGGTGTCAGCTGGGCTTCCTGGGTCAAGTAGGGGCCCAGAAAGCTGTGAAACTCACTCATTTTCTGCATCAGGACTTACTTTGGTCCTGGATGAATAATATTGAAGATATATGCTTAAAATATTCCTAACATCAGAATTTGTGCATGTGTTTTCTTCCCCAAGAAAGCTATAAACAGCAAAAATTTTGTTGTAAGCTTCCCTGTGTCCTCTCTCCCTCCCTCCCTTCCCCCCCCCGAAACTAAAAGGAATGTTAAAAGCCCATTTTTCTGTGACCAGCAGACCTTATCTATGCTCCCAATTCCAATTCCTTGTAAACACAATTTGTAAAATCCTGTGAGATCCTGTCTCCTTTGCCATGCTGCTGCAAGGTTAGAAAGTAGATAAAACTTAAGTTGCAGTTCCGGTTTTCCTCAAGATCTGAGACATGTTATTTGTCTTTGTTTCTCGCTCTGGTAACATCTTCCTGCCGCATGTATTTCCCACCTTAAAGAGTTTAAAAGGTGATCAAAAAATCTAATACTGGCTACCCGCTCGGGACCCCTTCCACACTGTGGAAGCTTTGTACTGTTACTCTGTTCAATAAAGCCTACAGCTTTTTTTCTCTTGGTCCAATCCGTGTCTCTCTCTCACCACGGGCTGCCGTCACACTAAATCTTTGGTGTGGCTAAGGCAAGAACCTTTGGCGTTACAGTCTCATGGTGTTTTAGCTTGATTATTTACAAAAGTGAAAGAAGAGGTATTAATTAACCATAAAAGCCTCCATGAGCATATAGTACTAAGCAACTACTAAGGCCAGATAATTTAACTTCTGTCTGGAAATTTCATTAAGGAATCTCAGGTAGAGCTTTTTAAAAGACTCAATTGTTCTATCTTCTAGCCTGTGGCTAAAAACCAGGCCCAAGAAACTCCACCACATTTCACATGCAGAACCTCTACATTTTTGTCATTCAGCTTTTAAAACTGTGTTGAGCTAATTAAGAAATATGCATAAAAGAACTACTTATTACTAGCATCCCATTAAATCTTAGAAGATCTCAAAGGATGTCAGGTGTAAAATTTACAAGAGATAAACAACCCCATTAAAAAGTGGGCAAGGGATGTGAACGAACACTTTTCAAAAGAAGACATACATGTGGCCAACAAGCATATGACAAAAAGCTTAATATTAGTGATCATTAGAGAAATGCACATTAAAACCACAATGAGATATTATCTCACACCAGCCATAATGGCTATTATTAAAAAGTCAAAAAATAATGGATGCTGGCGAGGCTGTGGAGAGAAGGGAACACTTATAGACTGTTGGTGAGAGTGTAAATTTGTTCAACCATTGTGGAAAGCAGCATGGTGATTTCTCAAAAGAGCTAAAAGCAGAACTACCATTCAACCCAGCAATCCCATTACTGGCTATATACCCAGAGGAATGTAATGCATTCTACCATAAAGACGCATGCATGTGAATGTTCATTGCAACACTATTCACGATAGCAAAGATATGGAATCATCCTAAATCCATCAATGACAGATTGGATAAAGAAAATGTGATACATATACACTATGGAATACTATGCAGCCATAAAAATAAGATCATTGTCAGGCTTCTGAGCCCAAGCTAAGCCATCATATCCCCTGTGACCTGCACGTATACATCCAGATGGCCTGAAGTAACTGAAGAATGGCAAAAGAAATGAAAATGGCCTGTTCCTGCCTTAACTGATGACATTACCTTGTGAAATTCCTTCTTCTGGCTCAGAAGCTCCCCCACTGAGCACCTTGTGACCCCCACCCCTGCCTGCCAGAGAACAACCCCCTTTGACTGTAATTTTCCATTACCCACCCAAATCTTATAAAACAGCCCCACCCCTATCTCCCTTTGCTGACTCTCTTTTCGGACTCAGCCCGCCTGCACCAAGGTGAAATAAACAGCCTTGTTGCTCACGCAAAGCCTGTTTGGTGGTCTCTTCACATGGACGCGAATGAAATTTGGTGCCGTGACTCGGATTGGGGGACCTCCCTTGGGAGATCAATCCCCTGTCCTCCTGCTGTTTGCTCTGTGAGAAAGATCCACCTATGACCTCGGGTCCTTAGACCAACCAGCCCAAGGAACATCTCACCAATTTTAAATTGGGTAAGCGGCCTCTTTTTACTCTCTTCTCTAACCTCTCTCACTATCCCTCAACCTCTTTCTCCTTTCAATCTTGGTACCGTCTTTCAATCTCTTCTTTCTCTTAATTTCACTTCCTTTCCTTTTCTGGTAGAGACAGGAGACGCATTTTATCTGTGAACCCAAAACTCCGGCGCCAGTCATGGACTCGGAAAGACAGTCTTCCCTTGGTGTTTAATCACGCAGGGATGCCTGCTTGATTATTCACCCACGTTTCAGAGGTGTCTGACCACACAGGGATGCCTGCCATGATCCTTCACTCTTAGTGGCAAGTACCGCTTTTCTGGGGATCAAGAACCCCCCAACCCCTTCTCTCCGTGTCTCTACCTCTTTTCCACTTTCCTGGGGGGCAACAACCACCCACCCCTTCTCTCTGTGTCTCTACCCCTTTTCCACTTTTCTTGGGGGCAAGCACCCCCCCTTCTCTCCGTGTCTCTACTCTCTCTTTTCTCTGGGCTTGCCTCCTTCACCATAGGCAACCTTCCACCCTCCATTCCTCCCTCTTCTCCCTTAGCCTGTGTTCTCAAAAACTTAAAACCTCTTCAACTCACACCTGACCTAAAACCTAAATGCCTTATTTTCTTCTGCAACACTGCTTGGCTCCAATACAAACTTGACAATGGCTCTAAATGGCCAGAAAATGACACTTTTGATTTCTCCATACTATAAGACCTAGATAATTTTTGTCAAAAAATGGGCAAATGGTCTGAGGTGCCTTACATCCAGGCATTTTTCACACTTCCTTCCCTCCCTAGTCTCTGTTCCCAATGTGATTCCTCCCAAATCCTCCTTCTTTCCCTCTCACCTGTCCCCTCAGTCCCAACCCCAAGCATTGCTGAGTCTTTCCAGTCTTCCTTTTCTACAGACCCATCTGACCTCTCCCCTCCTCCCCAGGCTGCTCGTCACCAGGCCAAGCCAGGTCTCAATTCTTTCTCACCCTCCACTCCTCCACCTTATAATCCTTCTATCACCTCACCTCCTCACACCTGGTCTGGCTTACAGCTTAGTTCCATGACTAGCTCTCCTCTACCTGCCCAACAATTTCCTCTTAGAGAGGTGGCTGGAGCTGAAGGCATAGTCAGGGTACATGTGCCTTTTTCTCTATCAGACCTCTCTCAGATTAGTCAGCGTTTAGGCTCTTTCTCATCAGACCCCACTAAATATATACAGGAATTCAGATATCTAACTCTGTCCTACAATTTAACCTGGAGTGACTTAAATGTCATCCTAACTTCTACCCTCTCCCCAGATGAACAGAAAAGAGTTTTTCTCTAGCCCAATCTCATGCTGACAACTGCTGGCTCCATGAGCCAGACCTCCAGGAAGGCATTAGAGCAGTTCCCTGAAAGGATCCTCAATGGAACTATCAGGCAGATTCCCCAGGTATAGCTAGGTGAGATTACATGATTTCCTGCTTAGTTGAAGGGCTTAAAAAGGCAGCTTACAAAGCTGTTAATTATGACAAACTTAAAGAAACTCCCCAAGGTAAAGACGAAAACTCAGCCCAGTTCATGGCTCATTTGGCAGCAACCCTGAGATGCCTTACAGCCCTAGACCCTGAAGGGTCAGAAGGCCGTCTCATCCTAAATATGCATTTTATCACCCAGTCAGCTCCTGACATTAGAAAAAAAACTTCAAAAATTAGAATCCAGTCCTCAAACCCCACAACAGGAATTAATCAACCTCACCTTCAAGGTGTACAATAATAGAGAGGAGGCAGCCAGACAGCAATGCATTTCTGAGTTTCAATTACTTGCTTCTGCAGTGAGAAAACCCAGCCGCACCTCCAGCACACAAGAACTTCAAAATGCCTAAGCCGCATATGCCTAAGCTGCAGCAGTCAAGCATTCCTACAAGACTTCCTCCATCAGGATCTTGCTTCAAGTGCCAGAAATCTGTCCACTGGACCAAGGAATGCCCGTAGCCCGGGATTCCTCCCAAGCCATGTCCCATCTGTGCAGGAACCCACTGGAAATCAGACTGCCCAGCTCACCTGGCAGCCACTCCTAGAGCCCCTAAAGCTCTAGCCTAAGGCTCTCTGACTGACTCCTTCCCAGATCTGCTTGGCTTAGCGGCTGAAGACTGATGCTGCCCGATTGCCTTGGAAGCCCCCTGGACCATCACGGATGCCGAGCTTCGGGTAACTCTCACAGTGGAGGGTAAGTCCATCCCCTGTTTAATTGATATGGGGGCTACCCACTCCACATTACCTTCTTTTCAAGGGCCTGTTTCCCTTTCCCCCATAACTGTTGTGGGTATTGATGGCCAAGCTTCAAAACCCCTTAGAACTCCCCCACTCTGGTGCCAACTTGGACAACATTCTTTTATGCATTCTATTTTAGTTATCCCCACCTGCCCAGTTCCCTTATTAGGCCAAGATGTTTTAACCAAATTATCTGCTTCCCTGACTATTCCTGGGCTACAGCCACATCTCATTGCCACCCTTCTTCCCAACCCAAAGCCTCCTTTGTGTCTTCCTCTCGTATCCCCCAACCTTAACTCACAAATATGGGACACCTCCACTTCCTCCCTGGCAACTGATCACATGCCCATTACTATCCCATTAAAACCTAATCACCCTTATTCCACTCAATGACAATATCCCATCCCACAGCATGCTTTAAAATGATTAAGGCCTGTTATCACTCACCTGTTACAGCATGGCCTTTTAAAGCCTATAAACTCTCCTTACAATTCCCCCATTTTACCTGTCGAAAAACCAGACAAGCCTTGCAGGTTAGTTCAGGATCTGTGCCTTCTCAACCAAATTGTTTTGCCTATCCACCCTGTAGTGCCCAACCCATACACTCTTTTGTCCTCAATACCTTCCTCCACAACTCACTATTCCGTTCTTGATCTTAAAGATGCTTTTTTTGCTATTCCCCTGCACCCCTCATCCCAGCCTCTCTTTGCTTTTACCTGGACTGGCCCTGACACCCATCAGTCCCAGCAGCTTACCTGGGCTGTACTGCCACAAGGCTTCAGGGACAGCCCTCATTACTTCAGCCAAGCTCTTTCTCATGATTTACTTTCTTTCCACCCCTCCACTTCTCACCTTATTCAATATATTGATGACCTTCTACTTTGTAGCCCCTCCTTTGAATCTTCTCAACAAGACACCCTCCTGCTCCTTCAACATTTATTCTCCAAAGGATATCAGGTATCCCCCTCCAAAGCTCAAATTTCTTCCCCATCTGTTACCTAACTCAGCATAATTCTTCATAAAAACACACGTGCTCTCCCTGCCAATCGTGTCTGACTGATCTCTCAAACCCCAACACCTTCTACAAAACAACTCCTTTCCTTCCTAGGCATGGTTGGGTAGTTTTGCCTTTGGATACCTGGTTTTGCCATCCTAACAAAATCATTATATAAACCCACAAAAGGAAACCTAGCTGACCCCATAGATCCTAAATCCTTTCCCCACTCCTCTTTCCATTCCTTGAAGACAGCTTTAGAGACTGCCCCCACACTAGCTCTCCCTGACTCATCCCAACCCTTTTCATTACACACAGCTGAAGTGCAGGGCTGTGCAGTTGGAATTCTTACACAAGAACCAGGACCATGCCCTGTAGCCTTTTTGTCCAAACAACTTGACCTTACTGTTTTAGGCTGGCCATCATGTTTCTGTGCAGTGGCTGCCACCACCCTAATACTTTGAGGCCCTCAAAATCAGAAACTATGCTCAACTCACTCTCTACAGCTCTCATAACTTCCAAAATCTATTTTCTTCCTCACACCTGATGCGTATACTTTCTGCTCCCTGGCTCCTTCAGCTATACTCACTCTTTGTTGAGTCTCCCGCAATTACTATTGTTCCTGGCCTGGACTTGAATCTGGCCTCCCACATTATTCCAGATACCACACCTGACCCCCATGACTGTATGTCTCTGATCCACCTGACATTCACCCCATTTCCCCTTATTTCCTTCTTTCCTGTTCTTCACCCTGATCACATTTGGTTTATTGCTGGCAGTTCCACCAGGCCTAATCGCCACTCACCAGCAAAGGCAGGCTATGCTATAGTATCTTCCACATCTATCAGTGAGGCTACCGCTCTGCCCACCTCCACTACCTCTCAGCAAGCCGAACTCACTGCCTTAACTTGGGCCCTCACTCTTGCAAAGGGACTATGTGTCAATGTTTATACTGACTCTAAATATGCCTTCCATACCCTGCACCACCATGCTGTTATATGGGCAGAAAGAGGTTTCCTCACTACACAAGGGTCCTCTATCATTAATGCCTCTTTAATAAAAACTCTTCTCAAGGCTGCTTTACTTCCAAAGGAAGCTGGAGTCATTCACTGCAAGGGCTATCAAAAGGCATCAGATGCCATTGCTCTAGGCAATGCTTATGCTGATAAGGTGGCTAAAGGAGCAGCTAGCATTCCAACTTCTGTCCCTCATTGCCAGTTTTTCTCCTTCTCGTTGGTCACTCCCACCTACTCCCCCGCTGAGACTTCCACCTATCAATCTCTTCCCACACAAGGCAAATGGTTCTTAGACCAAGGAAAATATCTTCTTCCAGCCTCACAGGCCCATTCTATTCTGTCATCATTTCATAACCTCTTCCAGGTAGGTTACAAGCCACTAGCCCATCTCTTAGAACCTCTCATTTTCTTTCCATTGTGGAAATCTATCCTCAAGGAACTCACTCCTCAGTGTTCCATCTGCTATTCTACTACCTCTCAGGGATTGTTCAGGACCCCTCCCTTTCCTACACATCAAGCTCGAGGATTTGCCCCTGCCCAGGACTGGCAAATTGACTTTACTCATATGCCCTGAGTCAGGAAACTAAAATACCTCTTGGTCTGGGTAGACACTTTCACTGGATGGGTAGAGACCTTTCCCACAGGGTCTGAGAAGGCCACTGTGGCCATTTCTTCCCTTCTATCAGACATAATTCCTCAGTTTGGCCTTCCCACCTCTATACAGTCCGATAATGGACTGGCCTTTACTAGTGAAATCACCCAAGCAGTTTCTCAGGCTCTTGGTATTCAGTGGAACCTTCATATCCCTTACCGTCCTCAATCTTCAGGAAAGGTAGAACAGACTAATGGTCTTTTAAAGACACACCTCACCAAGCTCAGCCTCCAACTTAAAAAGGACTGGACAGTACTTTTACCTCTTGCCCTTCTCAGAATTAGAGCCTGTCCTTGAGATGCTACAGGGTACAGTCCATTTGAACTTTTATATGGACACACTTTCTTGCTCAGCCCCAACCTCATCCCAAACACCAGCCCTCTGGGCAACTTATCTTCCAGTCCTCAAGCAGGCTAGACAGGAAATTTACCAAGCTGCTAATCTTCTCTTGCCTACTCCAGATTCCCAGCCATATGAAGACACCCCAGCTGGATGATCAGTTCTTGTTAAGAATCTGACCCCTCAAACTCTACAACCTTGATGGACCGGACCCTACTTAGTCATCTATAGTACCCCAATGGCTGTCCGCCTGCAGGATCCTCCCCACTGGGTTCACCATTCCAGGATAAAGCTGTGTCCATCAGCCAGCCAGCCTAATCCCTCCTCTTTCTCCTGGAAGTCGCAAGTACTCTCCCCTACTTCCCTTAAACTCACTTGCATTTCTGAAAAACAGTAATAACCCTTATGAGCTTAATACATCCCTTCATTCTATTAGGTCTGTTCATCCTTACCCTTCTTTTTGCAACAGGGCTTTATGAAGTCACCCCCTCTACTTGAACTGAGCCCCAAAAACTAGTCATCCCTACTATCTTCTGTCTAGTCATACTCCTATTCACCGTTCTCAACTACTCATAAATGCCCTACTCTTGTTTACACTGCCGGTTTACACTGTTTCTCCAAGCCATCACAGCTGGTATCTCTTAGTGCTATCCCCAAACCGCCACTCTTAACTCCCTTTTAGAGTGGATAGATGATCTTTGCTGGCAGGGGACCCTCCAATACTTTCACCCTGATAAAGTTCTATTCTTTACTTTTATACTCACTCTTATTCTCATTCCTATTCTTATGCCACCCTCTACCTCTCCCCAGCTATCTCCAACACACTATCAATCTTACTCACTCTCTCCTAGCTGTTTCTAATCCCTCCTTAGCAAACAATTGCTGGCTTTGCATTTCCCTTTTTTCCAGCGCCCACACAGCTGTCCCTGCCTTACATACAGACTGGGCAACATCTCCTGTCTCCCTACACCTCTGAACTTCCCTTAACAGCCCTCACCTTTACCCTCCTGAAGAACTCATTTACTTTCTAGACAGGTCCAGCAAGACCTCCCCAAACATTTCACATCAGCAAGCTGCCGCCCTCCTCTGCACTTACTTAAAAAACCTTTCTCCTTATATCAACTCTACTCCCCCCATATTTGGACCCATCACAACACAAACTACTATTCCTGTGGCTGCTCCTTTTTGTATCTCTTGGCAAAGAACCACTGGAATTCCCCTGGGTAACCTTTCACCTTATCGATGTTCCTTCACTCTTCATCTCCAAAGCCCAACTACACACATCACTGAAACAATTGGAGCCTTCCAGCTCCGTATTACAGATAAGCCCTCTATCAATACTGGCAAACTTAAAAACATAAGCAGTAATTATTGCTTAGGAAGACACTTACCCTGTATTTCACTCCATCCTTGGCTACCTTCCCCTTGCTTGTCAGACTCTCCCCCCAGGCCCTCTTCTTGTTTACTTATACCCAAACCCAAAAATAACAGTGAAAGGTTGCTCATAGGCACTCAACGTTTTCTCATACACCATGAAAATTGAACCTTCCCCTCTACGCAGTTACCCATCAGTCCCCATTACAACTGCTGATGGCTGCCACCCTAGCTGGATCCCTAGGAGTCTGGTTACAAGACACCCATTTCAGCACTCCTCATCATTTTACTTTGCATCTCCAGTTTTGCCTCACACAAGGTCTCCTCTTCCTCTGTGGATCCTCTACCTACATGTGTCTACCTGCTAATTGGACAGGCACATGCACACTAGTTTTCCTTACTCCCAAAATTCAATTTGCAAATGGGACCAAAGAGCTCCCTGTTCCCCTCATGACACCAACAAGACAAAAAAGAGTTATTCCACTAATTTCCTTGCTTGTCAGTTTAGGACTTTCTGCCTCCATTATTGCTCTCAGTACTGGAATAGCAGGCATTTCAACCTCTGTCATGACCTTCTGTAGCCTCTCTAATGACTTCTCTGCTAGCATCACAGACATATCACAAACTTTATCAGTCCTCCAGGCCCAAGTTGACTCTTTAGCTGCAGTTATCCTCCAAGACTGCCGAGGCCTTGACTTACTCACTGCTGAAAAAGAAGGACTCTGTATATCAATCTGGCCTGGTATATGATAACATAAAAAAACTCAAGGATAGAGCCCAAAAACTCGCCAACCAAGCAAGTAATTATGCTGAACCCCCTTGGGCACTCTCTAACTGGAGGTCTTGGGTCCTCCCAATTCTTAGTCCTATTTAATACCTATTTTTCTCCTTCTTTTATTCAGACCTTGTATCTTCCATTTAGTTTCTGAATTCATCCAAAATCGTATCCAGGCCATGACCAATCATTCTGCCTGACAAATGCTCCTTTTAACAACCCCACAATATCACCCCTTACCACAAAATCTTCCTTCAGCTTAATCTCTCCCACTCTAGGTTCCCACATCGCCCCTAATCCTGCTTGAAGCAGCCCTGAGAAACATCACCCATTATCTTTCCATACTACCCCCAAAAATTTTCACCACCCCAACACTTTACCACTATTTCATTTTATTTTTCTTATTAATATAAGAAGACAGGAATGTCAGGCCTCTGAGCCCAAGCTAAGCCATCATATCCCCTGTGACCTGCATGTCCAGATGGCCTGAAGTAACTGAAGAATCACAAAAGAAGTGAAAATGGCCTGTTCCTGCCTTAACTGATGACATTACCTTGTGAAATTCCTTCTCCTGCTTCAGAAGCTCCCCCACTGAGCATCTTGTGACCCCTGCCCCTGCCCACCAGAGAATGACCCCCTTTGACTATATTTTTCCACTACCTAAGCAAATCTTATAAAACAGCCCCACCCCTATCTCCCTTCACTGACTCTCTTTTCGGACTCAGCCCACCTGCACCCAGGTGAAATAAACAGCCTTGTTGCTCACACAAAGCATGTTTTGTGGTTTCTTCATACAGACACAAGTGAAAATCATGTCTTATGTGGGAATGTGGATGGAGCTGGAGGCTATTATCCTTAGCAAACTAATGCAGGAACAGAAAACCAAATACCACATGTTCTCACTTATAAGTAGGGGCTAAACGATGACAATTTATGAACACAAAGAAGAAAACAACAGACACTGAGGTCTACTTGAGAGTGGAGGGTGGGAGGAGGGAGAGGAGCAGAGAAGATAACTATTTGGTACTGCACTTAATACCTGGGTGATGAAATAATCTATATAAGAAACCTCCATGACGTGAGTTTACCTATATAATAAACCTTCACATGTACCACCAAACCTAAACTAAAAGTTAAAAAAAAAAGAATGTTAGGTGTAAAAAGACATGTTGATTATTTTTCTAAATTATGCTTTGATTTTGGAATGACAAAATCAAGAGTTATGAGAAGAGATTTAGGCACTTGATTAGAATAGAAACAATAGCTTTTTTATCTATTAATCAAAGAGAGCATACGATATTTTAAATAAACATTGAAAAAGATGACACAAGTATATGGAATCTTGGCTCTTTAGAATCAAAGGCATGATAAAGTCACACAAAGAACATAAAATTATTCTGGCGAGACTTTGAATCCTTGCTATCCAGACAGATAACACAGGGTGTAAAAAATAACCTTTTTCTTTCCCTCATAAGAGCAGAAATAAATACTCCAAGACAAATCTATCACTTTAACAGAGAGAAATCATATTCTAGGTTTTCATTAATGTCAGACTCAGCAATGAAGATTCTCAGGTTCCTCTCTCCCCCCTTTTTTAAACTTATGGATGAGCCCATCAACACTACGCAAACTTTTCCAGAATTTGAGGACATTCCTTGGCTTCTTTCAGACTCATCATTTGTAAGTATTATAAATCAATTTCTAAAAACCCTCTACAACTTTCTATATTCAAGTTTTGTCTCCCATTATTATTTTTCACATGTGGAACAACCAGACACTTTACTTAGGTCAAAACTACCTCTTTTATCCTTGCCATTTTCCTTTCCCATGATCTTGCAAATAGTTGAATTTATTTGCTATAATGCCTGGTATAGTTTTCTGTTTGTTTGTTTGTTTGTTTTGTTTGTTTTGTTGCTGTTGTTGTTGTTTTTAGGTGGAGTCTTACTCTATTGCCCAGGCTGGAGTGCAGTGGTGCAATCTCGGCTCACTGCAACCTCTGCCTCCCAGGTTCAAGCGATTCTCCTGCTTCAGCCTCCGGAGTAGCTGGGATTACAGGCTCACACCACCACCCCCAGTTAATTTTTTATTTTTAGTAGAGACAGGGTTTCACCATGTTGTCTAGGCTGATCTTGAATTCCGGGGCTCAAGTGATCCACCTGCCTCAGTCTCCCAAATTGCTAGGATTACAGGCATGAGCCACCATGCCCAGCCCCTGGTATAGTCTTAACCATTTATATTCATTAAAACTTATGAACAAATTCTATTTTAAAAAGAGAACTTATAAGTAAGTATGTAATTAAGAATTATCTGTCATACACAAGCATTTAGGCAGACCCAAAAGCATAGAGGAACATATAATACAACCTCCTACTGCCATCCACATGCCTTTTACACCTTCTCCAAGTGGCAAAAAGAAACACTTCCACTAACAAGATCCAAAGATACAGTCACTGTATAATATATGCAAATAGGAAGCAAAAGTATATCCATTTAGTTGTTAAGATGACACTCAGTAACCAAGATTTCTGTATTCTATTTTACTTAGAAATTACCTAAGTAGTCAAAGATTCTTCATTAATCATTATCCATTATCAATTTAATGTTAGTCTATAGATTCAAAGTTTACTGATGGTGTTAGAAATTATGTTCCAACAGACATACTACAAATATAATTGCTGTTAATAGAAAAAGTTTGTAAAAACTGTAATTCAATTTATTTGAAAATTTTGTTTTCTCACAATCCTAAATATTGTGTAGGGCTAATATTAGCTAATCTAATAAATGAATTAGTGTAAAAAGTTTAGGAAGTTCAGATTAACTAGTATCTTCACATAAAAGAAAACATACCAAACCTTACTTTCAAAAAATCTTATATTTATACCCCACACTGATAAAATCACAGGAAATTACATGTAACTGTTGCTAATCCTAATTGTTAAATCAACCTGATTTGGACATGGATTCATCTTGATTACCTGAATTTTTATTCTTATGAAAATGCCTCCTAGCTAGCATTTTCTGTAAGAAAGAATTTTTGTAGTTTAGCCCACTTAAAATATTAGTTTAGCTTCTTTATTTTGGGGGATGACATGGTTTGGCTCTGTATCACCACCCAAATCTTAGGTTTAATTGTAATTCCTTATGTTGGGGTGGAACTTAGTGGTAGATGATTGAATTATGGGGGTGGATTTCCCCCTGGTGTTCTCATGATAGTGAATTCTCACAAGATCTGGTTGTTTAAAATTGTGTAGCACTTCCCTTTTTGCTCTCTGTCTCCTGTCACCATGTGAAGATGTGCTTGCTTTCCCTTTACTTCCACCATGATTGCAAGTTTCCTGAAGCCTCCCCAGCCATGCCTTCTGTACAGCCTGTGGAACTGTGAGTCAATTAAACCTCTTTTCTTTAAAAACTATCCAGTCTCGGATGGTTCTTTATAGAAATGTGAGAACAAACTAATACAGAAAATTGGTACCAGAGAAGTGGGGCGTTGCTATAAAGATACATGAAAATGTAAAAGCAACTTTGGAACTGTGTAATGGGCAGAAGTTGAAACAGTTTGGAGGGTTCTGAAGAAGACAGGAAGATGAGGAAAAGTTTGGAACTTCCTAGAAACTTGTTGAATGATTTGACCGAAATGTTGATAGTGTTATGGACAGTGATGTCCAAGCTGAGGTGGTCTCATATGGAGATGAGGAACTTATTGGGAACTGGAATAAAAGATCCCTCTTGCTACACTTTAGCAAAGAGACTGGCAGCATCGTGTCCCTGATCTAGAGATCTGTGGAACTTTGAACTTGAGAGACATGATTTAGGGTATCTGGTGGAAGAAATTTCTAAGCAGAAAAGTGTTCAAGATATGGCCTGGCTGCATCTAAAAGCTTATGCTCATTTGCATGAACAAAGAAATGACCTAAAACTAGACCTTATATTTAAAAAGGAAACAGAGCATAAAAGTTTGGAAAACATGCAGTCAGATCCTGCAATAAAAAAGAAAAACCCATTTTCTGGGGAAAAAAATTCAAGGTTACAGAAATTTGCATAAGTAAAGAAGAGCTGAATGTTAATAGCCAAGACAATGGAGAGAATGCCTTCAGGGCATTTCAGAGACCTTAGCAGGAGCCCCTCCCATCACAGGCCTGCAGGCCTAAAAGGGAAAAATGGTTTTGTGGGTCAGGCTCAGGGCCCTGCTGCTCTTTGCATCCTTGGGACAAGGCACCCTGCATCCCAATTGCTCCAGCTCCAGCTGTGACTAAAATGGGTCAAAGTACTGCTGGGGTCATTGTGTCAGAGGATGCAAGCTCCAAGCCTTGCTGACTTCCAAGTGGTGTTGGGCCTGTGCATGTACAGAAGGCAAGAGTTGAGGTTTGGGGGAATCTGCCTAGATTTCAGAGGATGTTTGGAAATGCCTGAATGTCCAGGCAGAAGCCTGCTGAATGGATGGAGCCCTCATGGAGACCCTCCACTAGGGCAGTGTGGAGGGGAAATGTGGGGCTGGAGCCCCCACACAAAGTCCCCATTTGGGCCCTGCCTAGTGGAACTGTGAGAAGAGGGCCACTGTCCTCCACCTCCCAGAATGGTAGGTCCTTTGACAGCTTGCACTGTGCATATGGAAAAGCCAAAGGCACTCAGTGCCAGCCATGAGGGCTGTACCCTGCAGAGCCACAGAGACAGAGCTGCCCAAGGCCTTGGAAGCCTACCCCTTGTATCAGTGTGGCCTGGATGTGAGACATGGAGTCAAAGGAGCTTTAAGATTTTATTTTGGAGCTTTAAGATTTTATTTTGGAGCTTTAAGATTTAAGAACTGCCCTGCTGGGTTTGGGACTTGTATGGGGCCTGTAGCTCCCTTTGTTTTGGCCAATTTCTCCCTTTTGGAATGAGAGAATTTACTCAATGCCTATACCCCCATTATATCATAGGAAAACAAACTTGTTTTTGATTTTACAGGCTCACGGGGGAAACAACTTGCCTTGTCTCAGATGAGACTTTGGACTTGAACTTTAGAGTTAATGCTGGAATGAGTTAAGACTTTGGAGGGCTGTTGGGAGGGTATGATTGTGTTTTGAAATGTGAGAAGAACATGAGATTTGGGGGGGTCCAGGGGCAGAATGATATGGTTTGACTCTGTGTCCCCACCCAAATCTCATGTCAAATTGTAATTCCCAATGTTAGAGGAGGAACCTGGTGTAAGTTGATTGGATCATAGGGGTGTATTTCTCCCCTGCTGTTCTCCTGATAGTGAGTGAGTTGTCACAAAATCTAGTTGTTATTTGAAAGTGCGTAGTGCTTCCCTTTCACTGTCTCTCTTCCGTCACTATATGAAGATGTGTTTGGTTCCCCTTTGCCTTCTGCCATGATTGTAAGTTTTCTGAGGGCTCCCAAGTCACACCTCCTGTACAGCCTGTGGAACTGTGAATCAATTAAATCTCTTTTCTTTATAGACTACCCAGTCTCAGGTAGTTTTTTAATAGCTATGTGAGAATAAACTAATACGGGGAATTCTGAGAATATTATATCTACATAATTCCTTAAAATCCTATGAAGCATTTAATTAATTTAAGAGACATTGTAATCTAATTTATTAATATCCTTCAGGAGAAGGAAAATGTTTCACACTCACAGTGAGAAGTAAAGCTTTTCTTAATTACATACAAATCTACAGAAAGCTTGCAGTTTCAGTTCTGTAAACTAAGTCACAGGTCAAGAACAGATACAAATACAAACATTCACTTATCCAGATCTCAAATGATGTGCTTAGTTCCAGGAAGCACAAAATATTTTCTTAGTTACTTGAGCTCACAAATGGTCAAACAAACTGAAAAGAATAACAGAATTATCTCTCATTTCTCACCCAAGAGAGTATATCCCATCGTTCTAGTAAAGATCACCAAATGATCACACTATGCAGCCAGAGTCCCATCATTGCAGTCACCAGTGGCAAATGACTATTGGTCATGCTTAAATCAGAACCATGGCTAATTCTGTCCAAGGGCCAGAAATAAAAAAGTGGAACATGATTAGAAGAGTAAGCAAGTGAAAATGTGAGAGAGAGAGAGGAAAGACAAAGGTTTATTACCACTCGAGATCCATTGTAGTAGCCAAAATCACTTGTCGGAGCTGCAGCAGCCCAGGTTTGCTTCCCATGCCTCAGAGTTTAATGAAAACTAGCAGGTTAGTCCACTTGACAAACTCAGCAAAGCTTCAAAAACCAACAATTATTTCAATTCCCCAAAATTTAAAAACATGCAAATATAGAAACAACATGTATCCAAAACTTACTGATTCATCACTAAGGAAGTAACTAAGAAGGTAAAGTTATTTAAAAGAGCATTTTGATCAAATAAACAATCTAATGCAACTTAAAGAACTAGAAAAGCAAGAGAAAACCAAACCAAAAATTAGTAGAAGAAAAAAATAATAAAGGTCAGAGCAGAAATAAATGAAATAGAAATGGAAAAACAATACAAAACATCAATGAAACAAAAAAGTTTTTCAGAGTTTAACAAAATTGACAAACCTTTAGCCAGACTAAGAGAAAAAGAGAAAATATTCAAATAAATAAAATCAGAAATTAAAAAGGACATATTACAACTGATACTGCAGAAATTCAAAGGATCACTAGTGACTACTATGAGCAACTATATGCCAATAAATTGGAAAATTTAGAAAAAATGGACAAATTCCTAGATTCATACAACCTACCAAGATTGAACCAGAAAGAAATTCAAAACCTGAACAGACTGATAACAAGTAACAAGATTGAAGTCATAATAATAACAATAATAAAAATCTCCCAGTAAAGAAAAGCCTGGGACCTGATGGCTTTGACTGAATTCTACTAAACCAAATTCTACAAAATATTTAAATAAGAACCAATACCAATTAGTTCTTCTAATTCTACTATTTAAGGAAGAACTAATATCAATCCTACTCAAACTATTCCCAAAAATAGAGGAGGATGGAATACCTCCAAACTCATTCTACAAGGCGAGTATTACCCTGATATCAAAACCAGTCAAAGACACATCAAAAAAAGAAAACTACAGGCCAATATCTCTGATGAATATTGATGCACAAATCCTCAACAAAATACTAGCAAGCTGAATTCAACAACACATGAGAAAGATTATTTATCATGACCAAGTAGGATTTATCCCTGAGATGCAAGGATGATTCAACATATACAAAGCAATCAATGTGATATATCATCTAAACAGAATGAAGGAGAAAAATCATATGATCATTTCATTGACACTGAAAAAGCATTTGATAAAATTCAACATCCCTTCATGATAAAAACTCTCAAAACCTGGGGATAGAAGGAACATACTTCAACATAATAAAAACAACAGACCCACGCTAATATACTGAATGGTGAAAAACTGAAAGCTTTTCGTCTAAGATAAGGAACACAAGGATACCTGCTGTCACCACCGTTATTCAACATAGTGCTAGAAGTCTTAGCTAATCAGACTAGAGACATGCAAAAGAATGAAACTAGACCCTATCTCTCACCATATAAACAAATAGAGTCAAAATGGATTAAAGACTTAAATCTAAGACCTCAAATTATGAAACTACTATAAGAAAACATTGGGGAAAATCTCCAGGACATTGGTATTGAGTATTACCCCACAAGTACAGGCAACCAAAGCAAAAACGGACAAATAGGATCACATCAACTTAAAAAGTTTCTGCCCAGAAAAGGATGCAATCAACAAAGCGAATAGACAACCCACAGAATGTGAGAAAGTATTTGCAAACTACTCAACTGACAAATAATTAATAATCAGAATATATAAGAAGCTATAGGAAAAAAAATCAAACAGTCTGATCAAAGATGGGCAAAAGATTTGAATAGACGTTTCTCAAAAGAAGATATACAAATGGCAAACAGGCATACAAAAAGGGGCTCAACATTATCAATCATCAGAGAAATGCACATCAAAACAATGATGAGATATTATCTCACCCCAGTTAAAATGGCTTATATCCAAAAGACAGGCAATAACAAATGCTGGAAAGGATGTAGGGAAAAGGGGACCCTTGTATACTGTTGGTAGGAATGTAAATTAGTACAACCACTATGGGGAACAATTTGGAGATGCCTCAACAAACTAAAAATTGAGCTACCATATAATCCAGCAACTCCACTGTTGGGTATATACCCAAAACAAAAGAAATCAGTATATCAACAAGATATGTGGACTCCTATGTTTGCTGCAGCACTGTTTTCAATAGCTAAGATTTGGAAGCAACCTGAGTGTCCATCAACAGATGAATGGATAAAGAAAATGTGGTACACATATACAATGAAGTACTATTCACCCATAAAAAATAACGAGATTCAGTCATTTACAACAATATGAACAACATAGATGGAACTGGAGATCAATACATTAAGTGAAATAAGCCAAGCAGAGAAAGACAAATATCGCCTGTTCTCACTTATTTGTGGGATCTAAAAATCAAAACAGTTGAACTCGTGGACATAGAGAGTAGGAGGATGTTTACCAGAGGCTGGAAAGGGTAGTAGGAAGGGGCGGGTAAGGTGAGGATCGTTAATGGGTACAAAAAAAATAGAAAAAATAAAAAGACCTACTATTTGATAGCACAAATAGCGACTATCATTAATAATAACTACACATTTTTAAATAACTTAAGGAGAGTAATTAGGTTGTTTGCAACTCAATGAATAAATGCTTGAGTGGATGGATACCCCATTCTCCATGATGTGCTTATTTCACATTGCATGCTTGTATCAAAACATTTCATGTACCCCATAAATATATATACCTACTATGTACCCATAAAAATAAAAAATAAAAATAGATTTTTAAAAAAGACTTACCATGAAACTAAGAAAAATATCTCTTTAAAATATAGTAAGGATGAAAAATAAAACTTATTTTTTACACAAAAAATAAGTAAATAAAAGAGCATTTTGAGGAACATGGACTGTGTTTACTATATTGTGGTAGGCTGAAAAAAGATCCCCCAACACTGTTATCCCCAGAACCTGTGAGTATAATATCTTACATGGCAAAAAAGATTTTAAAAATTAATTTAGTCTAAGGATATTTATATGGGAAATAATCCTGGATTATCTGAGTGTGCTCAGTTTAATCACAGAATAAAAATAGAAGAGGAAGGCAGACAGTAGGTCAGAATGATACTATGTGAGAAGGACCTGCTGTTGCTGGCTTTGAAGTTAGAGGAAGGGGACCATTAGCCAAGAACGTGATGACCTCCACAAGCTGGGAATATCCCTCAACTTATACTTAGCAAGAATATGGATGGGGACCTCAGTCACAAACCTGTAAGGAACTGAATTCTTCCAATAACTCAAATGAGAAGGAAACAGATTATCTCCTGAAAGACTCCAAAAGGGAGCAAAGCATGCACAGACCTTGATTTTAGTCTGGTAAGACTTGTACTAAACTTCTGATGTTCAGAAGTATGGAATAATAAATCTGAGTTGTTTTAAGCCACAACATTTGTGGGAATTTACTATAGCAACGATAGAAAACTAACATACTAGAATGGAGATTTAATTTGTTAACATCCTACAGGACAATAAAACTGTGATCTTGAAACTTATCTTTTCTACCACACAGATACCTACATTATGCATTTGATATGTTTAGGTTTTGTGTCACCACCCAAATCTCATCTTGAATTGTAACCCACAAGTGCGGAGAGAGAGACCTGATGGGAAGTGGTTGGATCATGGGGGCAGTTTCCCTGTTCTCATGATAGTGAGTGAATTCTCACGAGATCTGATGGTTTTATAAATGGTAGTTTTTCCTGCACTCTCACATGATCTCTTTTACCTGCTTCCCCTTCCACCGTGATTGTAAGTTTCCCAAGGCCTCCCCAGCTACGTGGAACTGTGAGTCAGTTAAACCTCTTTCCTTTGTAAATTACCCAGTCTTGGGTCCTACCTTTACAGCAGTGTGAGAACAGACTAATAAAGCATTTAACATCAGAGTATGACTTCATAGTTAATAGTGAATATCAAAATAAAAAACAGGTACATTATTCTAGATATTTAAGTTATTGTTGAGTGAATCCATTAAACAATGTCCCAGTATGACATTGAAAGAATATGCTATTCATCTTTTTGCCTTCTTTCCAAGTTTAATTATTTTTTTTTCTGCCAGGTGAGACTAGGAGATGTCATTTCATTTTATAGGCTATAAGTTTCATGATGGCAAACACCATATTTTTTTCAACAGATGTCTTACTTGAGTCTAACACATTGCCTGACATATTGTGGGTGCTAAATAAATGTTGAATGGACAAACAAACTCTGCAATCTCATGTCTGAATATTTCCTGCTGTGAAATGTATGATTCAACCTCACTGAATTCCTTCCATTCCTCTAAATATCAATAAACCATGCTCTCTCTCACTGTGAGACTTTTGCACTTTCTTTTTTCTCTGCCTGAAACCCACATCCCCATTTTGCCTGGCTAATGATCAATCAATGTTAGAGCTCAGCTCAGATGTCACTTCCTCTGGGAAGCAGTGTCTGATCGCTCTCCCCTTCCCATACATCATTCTCTTTGCTCTCACAGTCTGTGTACTTACACCTCCATAGCACTTAACACATTATATTTTTCTGTATGTTCTCTTCTTGATAGACTAATGCAGCAAACAATAATAGTGTTTTTGTTTGTTTGTTTGTTTTTGAGGCAGGGTCTCACTCTGTTGCCCAGGCTGGAGTTCAGTGGTGCCATCGTGGCTCACCACAGCCTCAACCTCCCCAGGCTCAGGTGATCCTCCCATCTCAGCCTCCAAAGTAGCTGGGACCACAGACCTGCACCACCACACCCAGCTATTTAGTTATTTTTTTGTATTTTTAGTAAAGACAGCATTTCACCATTTTGCTCAGGCTGGTCTTCAAAATGCTGAGCAACCATAATAGTTTAATCATCAACCCTAGAGTCAGACTGCCTGGCTCTACAATTGACTAGCTGTATTAATTTAGGTCATTTAATCCATGACTCAATTTTTCATCTCTAAAGTAACAACAATATTAATGCAACCATTGCATAGGGCTAGTGTGAGGACTAAATGTTAAGAACACAGCCTGGTATACTGCTAGCTCACAGGAAGCTTTTCCTGTTTTATAAGTTTCCTGAACTCAGAACCACCATCTTATTCACTCTTTTCCTTAGTTTCTGATACAGAACACCTGACATAGAGTGAGTGTTCAGTATCCTTTGGTGGCTTGAAGAGATTTGTGATCCAGTAAAGAACATCCTTCTGTGGGACCATAATTGGATATAGAAAAGCAATGTCTTTACAGTGAGATAAGCTACCCAGAGAGGCTCAACTTCAAAGGCAAGAGGGATCCTCCAACTCACCCCCACCCCAAATATCTGGAAACAAAAGTACCGGTCCTGGTGCTCCGTGGAGGGGCCTGTTGACTCAAGCCTTCTGGGACATATAGCTCATTACATCACAGATGCAAGAAGCCTATTCTCCCAAAAGACTGTGGATTCTCAGTAACAGCAGACCCTTTCCATCCCTACCTCCCTAATACACATAAATGCATGTGCACACACATACATACCACTCCCTCCATCCCACCCCAAGCTTCCTGGATTAGGAAATTCTCCTGTGGTCTTTAGACCCATTATGCTGACCCTAGGAATCAGCCTTTATAATTCCAAGAGCTTGTTCAGGCCCAGGATGACTCGAAGGAAAATAAGAGTTGCCTTTGACTGAGGGAACACAGTGCCATGCTTTCCCTCTTTGGTTATTGGGGTTCCTAGCTGAGTCATTACACCCTTTTTGGTGCACAGATTGAGAGCTTTCCTCAGCCTTTCTGCCCAGCAGGGTCCGGAAGCACCAGCCCATCCAGGAACAGCACAGAGCTGGCTGATGACTTCATCAAATTCACACTCCTGCAGGCATCTGCCTACAGCCCCCACAGAGTGAAAAGAGAACATAAATTATGTGAAAGGCACAGTCACTTTGCAGAAATTACCCTGAGCCAGCATGGAATTTGTGCATGGATAGAAACTGTGAGATTTGGTATGAATTTTTAAAGGCCCAGTCTTATCACATACTGGACCTGTGTGGGCTGCATTCAAAAGAGCTGTGCAGGAGCCTCACTGATGATTGTCCGCATCCTCCTAGTTTCCATCTGTTTTTGAATAAGGTTTTACATTGTTTGCCAATGTATGCTTTTATTTTCCCTATCACTAAAGAGCAGAAAACGCCAAGTAAACATAAAAAAAACTAGACAGTACATGCCTGAATTATTATTATTATTTTGCCATTGAGAAAAGCGAGCCAGAAGAGGTTACACAAAATGTGAAAGGTTATATAGCACAATAGGCACAGAGACCAGACTCTTGAGTTCCAGATTTCTAGGGACATTACAGCATATAATCCATACAACAATCTACCAGTTGGATGCTATTAACCCACTAGCAAGGAAGCACTTTTTTTTTTCCAATTAAACATTTATTTTTTACCTGAAAACTCCACAGCTAATAAAAGAGGTAGGTGAATATTAGAATTTTTGCTTTTTTCTGGTTTGTCTTATTATTATACCTTAAGTTCTAGGGTACAGGTGCACAATGTGCAGGTTTGTTACATAGGTATACATGTGCCATGTTGGTTTGCTGCACCCATTAACTCATCATTTACATCAGGTATTTCTTCTAACGCTATCCCTCCCTCTGCCCCCTACCCCATGACAGGCCCCGGGGTGTGATGTTCCCTGCCCTGTGTCCAAGTGTTCTCATTGTTCAATTCCCACCTATGAATGAGAACATGCGGTGTTTGGTTTTCTTTCCTTGTGATAGTTTGCTCAGAATTATGGTTTCCAGCTGCATCCGTGTCCCTACAAAGGACATGAACTCATCCTTGTTCATGCAATACTGCATAGTATTCCATAGTGTATATGTGACATATTTCCTTAATCCAGTCTATCACTGATGGACATTTGGGTTGGTTCCAAGTCTTTGCTATTGTGAATAGTGCTGCAATAAACATACGTCTGCATGTGTCTTTATAGTAGCATGATTTATAATCCTTTGGGTATATACCCAGTAATGGGGTGGCTGGGTCAAATGGTATTTCTAGTTCTAGATCCTTGAGGAATTGCCACACTGTCTTCCACAGTGGTTGAACTAGTTTACACTCCCACCAACAGTGTAAAAGTGTTCCTATTTCTCCATATCCTCTCCAGCATCTGTTGTTTCCTGACTTTTTAGTGATCGCCATTCTAACTGGTGTGAGATGGCATTTCATTGTGGTTTTGATTTGCATTTCTCTGATGACCAGTGATGATGAGCATTTTTTCATGTGTCTGTTGGCTGCATAAATGTCTTCTTTTGAGAAGTGTCTGTTCATATCCTTTGCCCACTTTTTGATGGGGTTGTTTGTTTTTTTCTTGTAAATTTGTTTAAGATCTTTGTAGATTCCAGATATTAGCCCTTTGTCAGACAGGTAGATTGCAAAAATTTTCTCCCATTCTGTAGGTTGCCTGTTCACTCTGATGGTAGTTTCTTCTGCTGTGCAGAAGCTCCTTAATTTAATTAGATCCCATTTGTCAATTTTGGCTTTTGTTGCCACTGCTTTTTGTGTTTTAGTCATGAAGTCTTTGCCCATGCCTATGTCCTGAATGGTATTGCCTAGGTTTTCTTCTAGGGTTTTTATGGTTTTAGGTCTAACATTTAAGTCTTTAATCCATCTTGAATTAATTTTTGTATAAGGTGTAAGGAAGGGATCTAGTTTCAGCTTTCTACATATGGCTAGCCAGTTTTCCCAGCACCACTTATTAAACAGGGAATCCTTTCCCCATTTCTTGTTTTTGTCAGGTTTGTCAAAGATCGGATGGTCGTAGATGTGTGGTGTCATTTCTGAGGCCTCTGTTCTGTTCCATTGGTCTATATATCTGTTTTGGTACCAGTTCCATGCTGTTTTGGTTACTGTAGCCTTGTAGTATAGTTTGAAGTCAGGTAGTGTGATGCCTCCAGCTTTGTTCTTTTTGCTTAGGATTGTCTTGGCAATGCAGGCTCTTTTTTGGTTCCATATGAACTTTAGTTTTTTCCAATTCTGTGAAGAAAGTCATTGGTAGCTTGATGGGGATGGCATTGAATCTATAAATTACCTTGGGCAGTATGGCCATTTTCATGATGTTGATTCTTCCTATCCATGAGCATGGAATGTTCTTCCATTTCTTTGTGTCCTCTTTTATTTCTTTGAGCAGTGGTTTGTAGTTCTCCTTGAAGAGATCCTTCACATCCCTTATAAGTTGGATTCATATGTATTTTATTCTCTTCATCTTGTGAATGGGAATTCACTCATGATTTGGCTCTCTGTTTGTCTATTGTTGGTGTATAGGAATGCTTATGATTTTTGCACATTGATTTTGTGTCCTGAGACTTTGCTGAAGTTGTTTATCAGCTTAAGGAGATTTTGAGCTGAGATGATGGGGTTTTCTAAATATACAACCGTGTCATCTGCAAACAGGTACAACTTGACTTCTTCTTTTCCTAATTGAATAGCCTTTATTTCTTTCTCTTGCCTGATTGCCCTGGCCAAACTTCCAACACTATGTTGAATAGGAGTGGTGAGAGAGGGCATCCCTGTCTTGTGTCAGTTTTCAAAGGGAATGCCTCCAGCTTTTGCCCATTCAGTATGTTATTGGCTGTGGGTTTGTCATAAATAGCTTTTATTATTTTGAGATACGTTCCATCAATACCTAGTTTATTGACAGTTTTTAGCATGAAGGGCTGTTGAATTTTGTCAAAGGCCTTTCCTGCATCTATTGAGATAATCATGTGGTTTTTGTCATTGGTTCTGTTTATGTGATGGATTATGTTTATTGATTTGCATATATTGAACCAGCCTTGCATCCCAGGGATGAAGTCAACTTGATCATGGTGGATAAGCTTTTTGATGTGCTGCTGGATTCAGTTTGCCAGTATTTTATTAAGGATTTTTGCATTGATGGTCATCAGGGATATTAGTCTAAAATTATCTTTTTTTTGTTGTGTCTCTTCCAGGCTTTGGTATCAGGATGCTGCTGGCCTCATAAAATGAGTTAGGGAGGATTCCCTCTTTTTCTATTGATTGGAATAGTTTCAGAAGGAATGGTACCTGCTCCTCTTTATACCTCTGGTAGAATTCGGCTGTGAATCCATCTGGTCCTGGACTTTTTTTGGTTGGTAGGCTATTAATTATTGTCTCAATTTTAGAGCCTGTTATTGGTCTATTCAGAGATTCAACTTCTTCCTTGTTTAGTCTTGGGAGGGTGTATGTGTCCAGGAATTTATCCATTTTTTCTAGATTTTCTAGTTTATTTGCATAGATTTGTTTACAGTATTCTCTGATGGTAGTTTGTATTTCTGTGGGAAGCACTGTCTTGAAAGGAATAAGACTGGATTCTGAGAGTAAGCATTTGATGAGAAAATATAGTTCAAATCCTGCACACCTGGGTGACTTAGAAAATTTTAACTATAAATAAGGGCATTCAAAATACATAGCAGTATTGGGAAAGGGAGTCCCAAATGCCATGCTCAGACTAATTGTCTTTCTCTCTTCTTTCTAGGACAGCAGTTGGTTGACATTTAAAGGGCCACTGTCCCAGAAGGCTGCTTGCCTTGGCCCATGGCACTGGCAGAAATCTCAAGACCAAGCTGAAAAAGCACAAAGAAATTTCCTTTGGTTCCAGGAACCTCTTGGCTTGAATAGGAAATAGCCTCTTAGTGACACTACACTGCAATTTCAAATAACAGGTTTTTTATCACCTCTTTGAGAAATATCACCTTGGGTTCATCTCAGAAAAAAAATACAAAGTAGAATTTTTTCAAACTTAATACCCTTGGGTTCATCTCAGAAAAAAATAGAAAGTAGAATTCTTTCAAACTTAATCCCCTCTTTGTATTTGTCTCCTCTGCATCTCTCCAAAGTAGATGGGTAGGAGAGGGAAACAGTGCTGTAGAAAATGGGACAAGACTGCACCCTAATAAAACAAGAAAACATGGTTTGCCAGAGGTCTCCTTTCCCAGGCTCAAGCTTCAAGTTTCTAATTGTCCCTACATTACTCCCACAAATGCCTTTCTGGGAGAGTCTTGTATGCTAGACCTCTGCCATCTTCCCATCCTTTCTACCTTCCTCCTAACCTTCACTCTTGAGAAAGCCTCATCCTGGCTTCTGTGTCCATAGAACCTTGAAGCAGCTTTCTGGTGAGGAGGTGAGCTACTTCCTGCAAAACTACTAGTAGCTGCTATTGATTAATGTATTCTTCCAACCAGGTAATGTATTCCTGTTCCAACAGAAGTCTTCTTGAGACATATCTGAAAGTGACATGGTAACCACAAGGAAGATTTTTGGAGGGTTCTTGAACTAGCTCTACATAGGGAACTGCCAACAATAACTTTCTGTGGCATTTGTTAAATTGTGATTCTGCCCCTCACTGCTTGACTTAGTCCCCTTGACGAGGGCCAGGAGGAGACAACAGGTCTCAAAGAACAGTGCACATCAAAGCCTGCCTTGCCAGCAATGCCTGACCCTGCCAAAGAAGGCAGGGAAGCCCCCACAGAGCCTCTTAGAAACCTCAACTCTCTCAGCCTCTTGTCCCAGAGCATCACTGGCAGGTATAGACCAAGTATATTCACATCCTCATGTACGTCTTTTTTTGCTTTTATTCATTTTAGTTTATAATAACTATTTATTTAGGACGTGGTTCTGTGGGCTGTTAAATTGTTTTATTGTCAAATCATAGCTGTATACATCTGTGAGGTGTTAAAACGATGTTTTAACGTATATATACAATCAGTGTGATTAAATCAAGCTAATTAACACATCCATCACCTTGCTTACCTATCTTTTTTATGGTAAGACATTTGAAATTTACTCTCTTAGTTGTTTTGAAATATACAATGCAGTGTTATTGACTATAGTCACCCTGGTGTGCAATGTATCTCAAAATCTATCCCTACTGTCTCTCTGAAACTTTGTACCCTTTGATTAACAACTCCCATTCCCCTCTCAATCTGAAACATTGTACCCTTTCATCAGCAACTCCTCATTCCCTCCCTCCCAGCCCACTCTTAGCCTCTCTACTCTCTATTTCTATGAGTTCAACTTTGTTAGATTTTTACATGTAAGTTAGATCATGCAGTATTTGTCTTTCTTATCTTTCTTCTTCTTGATAAAAGCCATATTAACAGATGTGAGGTGATATCTCATTGTGGTTTTAACTTGAATTCCCCTAATGATTAGTGATGCTGAGCATTCTTTAATGTACCTGTTAGCCATTTGTGTGTCTTCCTTTGGGAAATGTCTGCTCAAGTCCTTTGCCCATTGTGTTAGATCATTCTTTTGTTGTGAGAAATTAATATCTGAGATTGGTAAGTTATACAGAAAATAGGTTTAATTGGCTCACAGTTTGAAGGCTATACAGAAAGCATAGCCCCGGCATCTCCTCAGCTTCTGGAGTGGCCTCAGGGAGCTTTTACTTATGGCAGAAGGCTACTCGGGAGCAGGCACAAAGCATGGTGAAAGCAGGAGCAAGAGAGAGGGGAGGTGCCACACTTTACATCAGCCGGATCTTGTGAGAACCCATGGTTGTGATGACAGCACTAAGCACGAGTGATCTTCTCCCATGACCCAAACATCTCCCACCAGGCCTCACATCCAACATTGGGGATTAGATTTCAACATGAGATTTGGGTGGGGACAAATATCCAAACTATAACACCCATTTTTAAATCAGGTTTTTGTTTCTTTGCTATCAAGTTGTTAGAGTTGCTTCTATGTTTTGGATATTAACTCCTTGTCAGATGTATGGTTTGCAAATATTTTCTCCCATTCTATGAGTTGTCTCTTCACTTTGTTAGTAGTGTCCTTCGTTGTGCAGAGGCTTTTTAGTTTAATATAACCCCAATTGTCTATTTTTGCTTTTGTTTCCTGTGCTTTCAGGGTTACATCCAAAAATATCATTGCTTAGACCACTGTTAGGGAGATTTTCCACTATTTTCTTCTAGCATTTTTACAGTTTTGGGTCTTATTTTTAAGTCTTTAATCCATTTTGAGTTTATTTTTTAATTGTGTAAGATAAGGATTCAATTAAGCCCTGAATTCTCTAATTCTGAAAGGGTGGTGTGAAGTAACTTTATTCCTACTAGGAAGGTTGTAAGACAAACTTATTAAAAATAACTGTGGATCCAATAAATTCTTTAAAATATAAATACAAGAACAAATGTAAATTATGGCATTAAAAACAAAAGGTGGGAGAAAGGAAGTGAAAGTGTAGAGTTTTGTATGCAATTAAAAGCAATTATTGTCAGCTTAAAGTAATCCGTTTTAAGGATAACATGTTTTATGTAAGCCTGATGGTAACCACAAAGCAAAAACCTATAGTAGTTGCACAAAATATAAAATAAAAGATTTCAAAGTGTACCCCCACAGAAAATCATCAAACTACAAAGGAAAACAGTAAAAGATGAGGAAAGAAACAAGGGACCTACCAAACTATCAATAATTACATTGAATGTAGATGAATTAAATCATCCAATAAAAAGAGTGGCTCAATGGATGAAAAAAAAAAAAAAACAAGAAAAATCTTTCTTTACTAGTAAGGACCCACATAGGCTGAAAGCAAAGGAATGCAAAAAGATATTCCATGCAAATGGAAACTAAAAGGAGCAAGTGTAGCTATGCTTATATTAGACAAAATACACTTTAAGTCAAAAACTATAAAAAGAGACAAACATCATTACATAATAATAAAGAATATACAAATATATATTTGTAACATTGCAAATATATATGCCCCCAACATTGGAGCACCTAAATTCGTAAAGCAATTATTAAATAATCTGAAGGGAGAGACAGAATGAGTTACTATTATAGTATGGTGCCTCAATACCCCACTTTGGACAATGGGCATATTATCTAGACAGAAAATTAATAAAGAAACATTGGTCTTGAATTATACTTTAGACCAAATGGACCTGACAGACATATACAGCACATTCCATCCAACAACAAAATACACACTCTTCTGAAGTACACATGGAACATCTTCCAAGGTAGATCATATTTTAGGCCACAAAACAAATCTCAACACATGTAAGAGGAATGAGGTCATATCACGTATCATTTCAGATCTCAATGGCATAAAACTATAAATCAATAACAGGAGAAATCTTGGAAAATATAGAAATATGTGGCACATATTTCTGTTACAGTTTCAGTACACAGATCTTTTACCTCCTTGATTAAATTAATTTTTTTGGTTGCTATTGTAAGTGGGATTACCTACTTAATTTGCTATTCAGATAGCTTGTTACTAGTATAAGGAAATGTTCCTCATTTTTGTATGTTGATTTTGTAACCTGAAACTTTACTGAATTTATCAGTTTCAACAGTTTTTTGGTGATGCATTTATGGTTTTCTATACATAAGATCATGTCATCAGCAAATAGACTTGCATTTCCCTAATGATTAGTGATGCTGAGCACACTAATAGATCACAGAAGAAATAAAAAAGGAAATAAAAAATACCTTGAGACAAACACAAATCAAAACACAACATACCAAAAGTTAGGAAAAGCAGCCCTAAGAGGAAAATTTATAGCAACAAATACCTATATATGGAAAAAAATCACAATCTACTGTTATACCTCAATAAATTAGTAAAAGAACAAACTAAGCCCAAAGTTAGCAGAAGAAAGGACATAACAAAGATCAGAGTAGAAATAACTGAAATAGAGACTAGAAAAACAATAGAAACATTGATGAAACTGAAAGTTGGTTTTTTGAAAAGGTTAAAAAAGAAAAGACAAACCCTTAGCTAGACCAGCTAGGAAAAAAAGAGTAACTACTCAAATAAATAACATCACAAATGAAAGAGGAGACATTACAACTAATACCACCAAAATACAACCGATAATAAGAAACTAATATGAACAAGTATATGCCAACAAATAGTAAAACCAAGAAGAAATGGATAAATTCCTAGATACATACAACCTATCAAGAATGAAGAATGAAGAAATAGAAAATCTGGTTTGACCAATCATGAGTAAGGGATTGAATCAGTAGTTGAAAAAAAAAATCTCTTACCAAAGAAAAGCCCAGAATCAAACAGCTTCACTACTGATTCTTCCCAACACTTAAAGAAGAACTAATACAAATTCTTCACGAATCCTTCCCAAAAAATCATGGTAGAAAGAATACTTCTGAACTTGTTTTACAAGGCTAGCATTACCTTTTCACCAAGGCCAGACAAGGACGCTACAAGAAATGAAAATTACAAGCCAATATCCCTGGTGAACACAGATGTAAAATCCTCAATAAAATATTAGCAAACTAAATTAAAGAGCACATTGAAAGAATAATTTACCAGAACAAGTAGGATTTATCCCTGGGATTCAACGATGCTTCAATATATGCAAATCAATAAATGAAATATACCACATTAATGAAATGAAGGATAAACATTATATGATCATCTCAACAGATACATAAAAACTATTTGACAAAATTCAACGCTCTTTCATGATTAAGAAAAAACTCTCAACAGATTAGGTATACAGGGAATTATCTGAATAAAACAAAGCCCATACATGACAAACCCGTAGCTAACATCATTCTCAATGATGAAAATTTGAAAGCTGTTCATCTACGATCAGGGACAAGACAAGGATGCCACTCTCACCGCTTCTTTTCAACATAGTATTGGATGTTCTAGCCAGAGCAATTAAGCATGAGAAAGAAATAAGAGACATTCTAATAGCAAGGGAAGAAGTAAAATTATCTCTATTTGCTGATGACATGATCTTATGTATAGAAAACCATAAATGCTTCACTAAAAAACTGTTAAAACTGATAAATTCAGTAAAGTTTCAGATTACAAAATCAACATACAAAAATGAGGAACATTTCCTTATACTAATAACAAGCTATCTGAATATCAAATTAAGTAAGTAATCCCACTTACAATAGCAACCAAAAAAAATAATACTTAGGTCTAAATTTAATCAAGGAGGTAAAAGATCTATGTACTGAAACTGTAAAACCCTGATGAAAGAAATTGAAGAAAACATAAATAAATGGGAAGATATCGCATGTTCATGAATTGGAAGAATTAATGTTGTGAAAATGCCCATACTACCCAAAACAATCTACAGATTCAGTGTAATTCCTGTCGAAATTCCAATGTCATTTTTTAAGAAATGGCCAAAACAATCCTTAAATTCATGTGGAACCACAGAAGACCCCAACAAATGTCTAATATCCAGAATCTATAAGGAACTTAAATAAATCAACAAGCAATAAACAAACAGCCTCATTTAAAGATGGGCAAAGGAAATAAGCAGACGCTTCTCAAAAGAGACATACACATGGCCAAAAAGCATATTAAAAAAATGCTCAGTATCACTAATCATTAGGGAAACGCAAATCTAAACCACAATGAGATGCCACCTCACACTAGTCAAAATAAATATTATTAATAAAATCAATAAATAGCACGTGCTGACGAGGGTGTGGAGAAAAGGGAATGCTTATATACTACTGGTGGGAATGTAAATTAGTTCAGCCATTAGTTTCAGTCATTAGAAAATTAATTCAGTGGAAAGCAGTCTAGAGATTTCTGAGAGAACTTAGAATTATAATTTGACACAGCAATCCCATTAGTGGGTACATACCCAGAGGAATATAAGTCATTCTATCATAAAGAGACACACACACACATGTTCATCACAGCACTGGTCACAATACCGACATGGAATCAATCTAAATGCCCATCAATAATGGATTGGATGAAGAAAATGTGGTGCATATACACCGCAGAATACTATGCAGCCATAAAAATGAAATCATGCTCTTGGCAGCAACATGGATGAAGCTGGAGGTCATTATCTCAAGTGAATTAATACAGGAACATAAAACCAAATACTACATGTTCTCACTTATAAGTGGGAGCTAAACATTGAGTATATGTGGACACAAAGAGGCCTACTTGAGGGTGGAGGTTAGGAGGAGGGTGAGGATTGAAAAACTACCAGTTGGGTATTATGCTGATTACCTGAGTGACAAAATCATCTGTCTACAAAGCCCCCACTATACACAATTTACCCATGTAACAAACCTGCACATTTATTCCTTGAACCTAAAATAAAAGTTGGAAAGAAAACCAACCAAATGAACAAAAGTTACTTCCCAAGCTTATGCCACATTCTTTTTATATCTCCTTAATGAGGTCAAATTGTTGTCTTGGGAGGAGGGTTTTAAATGTTGGAAAATAGCCCAAGGTCATTACGAGTTTAGCCTGATGGCTGAGTACCTTGAACTCTACTGTCTCACCACTCTGCTTGCTCTTCTGCACAATGCTGGGATGATAATGAGAATAAATTTCTTGTATAATTTGTAAAATGACCCTGAAAGCCATCTTAAAAGAAGAATGAGAGTTATTGAATGGCTTGTTTAGAGCAACCAAAGCACCTGTGGAACAGGTGCACAGTCTTCCAGCATGACTACTTAGAAATCAATAACACTCACTAGGCCATATAGGTCTGGACAAGATTCATTTACAAGATACAATCAATGTCTCTCTAGCAGAGCCACATTGAAAACCAAGTAGTATTTTGCATTGTTACCACCTCTAAAAGCCTGAAAAATGGAAACAATTTCCATAAGCTCCAGAACATTCCAGAAAACCCTTTTCTTTTGCCTCCTACCACACGTATGAGAGACAGCAAGAGAATATGAGATAACACGGGTTCACGTGCATATGAAGGAGAGAAACACAGTGGATTTTTGTTAGGAGGATATAATTTCCAATCAGCCAGACCCTTTTCACTCAATAATTTCCTACACTGCAGAGAAGTTAGGTGTTGGATCACTTCCCTCTATGCTTTTTAGACCAGAAGTGTAAATTCTGGCAATGTGTTAATTTATTATCAAATGTGGTTATAAACTCCCCAATAATTTGTAGCACACACACACACACACACACACAGAGAGAGAGAGAGAGAGAGAGAGAGAGAGAGAGAGAGATCAAATTTGTAGGAAAAAATCATGTTTTGGAGTTGCATAGGCCATAGCAGTGATTTTTAGAAGCCAAATGCCAAGAGAATAGAGATGTTGAACACTGTAGTCCCTTTGTTCCTAATTAAGCACAAATAAATGTATTTGAATTATTTTATTTGATCTATTAGATTTTATTTTGCATGTAACTAGCATACAGCCAGACCTGGGAGTACTCACTCACCACTAAATTGTCTCCTGATTAGAAGGTTGAATGTTGTTGGTTGGCATTTGGTTCAGTTAGAAACCTTCCTTTCTGAGTGTCAATCTGAACTGGCCACCTTGCAACAAAAAGAAACAGTGGTGTGTTGGCCATGGGCTGGTTCATACCACGTTGAGGCTGAGGATGTGTGGTTTGATGGAAATCTGAATGCTGGAGCTCCCCATCAGTCTTCCCACATGTGAATGCCTGCAGTGTCTCCTATCTACTATGAGGACAGAACTCATAATCAAGAGCCTTCGGGAGAGCCTGGATTGATGGGCATGTGTCCCATGCCCTGAACAAAGTGTGCTTCCCAAAGCCAGCACTGGTGCCCCCTAGCACCCCTCCTCAAAAACTTAGGTCCACACCAGAGCTGAACTCCCTCTTCACTTATCTCAAATATGCTAAGACTAATTTCTGTCTTAGTTCATTTTGTGCAGGTATAACAAAATAACTGAGACTGGGTAATTTATAAAGAACAACCATTTATTTTCTCACAGTTCTGGAGGCTGAGAAGTTCAAGATCAAGGATTCAGGAGGTTTGGTTGTCTGGTGAGGGCTGGTCTCTGCTTTCAAGATGGCACTTTGATGCTGTGTCCTCCAGAGGAGACAAATGCTGTGTTCTCACCTGGTGGATGGCACAAGGCCCAACTGTCACTGAGGAGGGGAAGACCCAGGAAGAAAGGTCAAAAGTCAAGCAAATTGCCTCACTATCCTCTCAAGTCCTCTAGAGCCTCAGGATCCCCTGTGGACCCTGGAAGTTTTCCCCCACCTTCCAATGACAAAGGTCACTCCTTTCTCCCACACCTTCTAAACTTTGAGGAAACTAAGAGACCTGGCCCTAAGCATAGATGGGACAGGATGGTGTAAATGCGCAACACAAACCAGCAAGACACAGGTACTCTCCTCTACCTTCCCTGCAGAGCAAACAGTGTTGACAACAGTGAGGATGATGATAATGATGACAACTGAAGTGTTTTGGAGAGCAAATACCAAGGGCTAGCTATTTTACACATGTCCTTATGTTACTATCCAAAGAAACTTTATAAAGAGACAATGGAAAATCACGGCTTTGAACTAGATGATCTGTGTCTTTATTTGATTTGCCTGCCCTTCCTTCAGAATTTTTTTTTGTCCTTCTTTACCTCCCACAAGTTGAATGCCTACCTCATGCTCCTAGGGCTCTTCTCTATCAGAAAATTTGGTCCCCACTGGTACTATGGGTTACCCATGACTGTCTCCCTTGCTTAGGATGTGAGCTATAAGAAGCTGACTTTGTCTCTATAAACCCAACCCAATCCAGTACCAAGGACAGAGTATGCCCTTGGCAAATGGGTGTTGGATGGATGGATGGATGGGTGGATGGATAGATGGATGGATGGATGGATGGCTGGAAAAAAAATCTACATACAACTTGGCTTAGATTAAACAGGTATTGAATGTCTCCTATGTGTCAGGCTTAGTGCTAAGAATTCAATGGTGACCATACAGACAGTTCCTGCCTTTAAGGAGCTTCCAGTCTGGTTTATAAGTTTACAAGCCCCAACCCTTTTCCTTCTCCCTCCCTGGAAAAGTCTACCTAACAGCCTACTTCTCAGTGTTTAAGACACAGCCAGGCTCTCTTGAAGGCAGAGAACAGAGCAGGGGTCTCAGTCATATTCTCAGTTCTATCTGCCACAAGAGTAATGTAAGTACAGATGGTACGGATGGGAGAGAAGTTCAATCTTCTGTCTTTTGGCTCACCATTCAGAGGCTCCTACTTTCTGTGACAGTCCCTCTCAGGGCCATACTACTGCTTTTTACTCTTTCAGGTGCCTGTACTCCTGCTGACCTCCTCAGTCCTGAGTCAATGCAGCAGATGCCAGAACTTTCCATGTCCCCACATTGAGTGCAAATCACACAGCATTAAACAAAACAGACATCAGCACTGCCTACCCTCTGTCCCTTTCCCTTGACAAAAGGAAATGATAAGTGCATGCTGTTGAGTAGGTGTAGTGTATCTGGCAATTACTTTTCTAAACTCTCAACCAACCTGCAAGATAAGCATCACAGATATGGGAAACAAAGCGCTCAGAAGTTGGGCAGACTTGTTCAAGACCTCACAGGACTTGAATTCAAGTCTTTCTAGGTCCATAGCAGGTGCTTATCATACTATACCAGGCTTTATGGAGCAAAGTGAACGACTGTGCTTTGAACAACCAGGGGGAAATTTGCTGAAATGGCCAAACATAAATTATTTGGAGTCCTATCAAACGCTATGTTTTCCTCTGTGGATATGCAATCTTTTATCTCACAACCTAGAGACAAAAAATATTTCTAGGTGAAAGAGAGCTGACAGGAAGGAATTTAGACAGGCTTACCAGGGTGACATTAAATTGCCTCTGAACCAGTGAGCTATGGCAAATGCTCCACTCTTGATCAACTTTATAATCCAGCTGAGGCAGCGTATAGCCTGCCATGCAAATGAGATTCCAGAAAGATGGGCTGAGGTCAGGGTAAAATTGGGACTTGTTCTCAAAGGATGTCATGAGATGACTGTTGGGGTGATGTTGAATCCCCAGGGTGTTACGGCTAGTGTCAATCATTCCAACTAATGTGTTTTGGGGGCCAACTCTGGGCCAGGCTCTGGACCAGGCCCTATATTTTCAGTCATGAAAATGGCAGTGCAGACAGGCTGGAGAAGTGGCAATTAGACAAAGAAATCTCATGCACTGAGAAGTGCTAAACTAGGGGTGGCTCCTGTTCACATCTCCATGAGCGTGAATAGAAGCCCCTGCCCTCCAGGAACTTATGACTGCTGTGACCTGCGTGAGACAAGGGTGCAAGTATCTGACAACAAGTGGTACTCATTCATTCAACAAAACCTGCAGGCCAATGAGAAGACAAGATTAGTGAGACAGCCCTATCTTTTGAATATCATTACACACATTCTACAGAAGAGGGAAAATACCTCCAGACAGCTTGTCAACTTGCCTGGGCTCATAAGCTAGTGTTTGGCAGAATCAGATTGGAACACTAGACTGTCTGGGATCACAAGGCCTATATCTTTCCACAACATAACAGAGGCTGAAATGACTCTGAATTGCTCTCTCAATGAATCTCATCTGTAAGTATTCTTTGGAGTCTGAAGAGATGCTTTAATACAAGACTAGTGTCTAGTTCATGTGCTCAATTCAGGCCAGTTGGCTCAGAGGCTTAGAAAGAGCCCAAGCTGTTGCTAACTCTTCTTGGGCACCAGTTTATAACACAGGGGTAGAAACAGTGTGCTTCACTCAAGTAGCCCTCAGCAATTGTATATCCTCCATAGTAGGCTCAGAGACAAGCCACTCAAATCCCCCTCAAGGAAGGACTTGCTCCCCAGCTGCTGGGGGAATACAGCAGGCAACTCCAGCTGTCAGCTCCTCTTGGATCTGCCTCAGCTGCAGACAGCCTGGGTCACACCTTCCTGGGCAGCCTGTATTCAGTGGTATAGGGCCAGCCATTTCAGCCCAGCCCAACACAGGTGGGTGATCTTTGCTCCCGTGCTCCTTATCAAGTGGGCCAAGGCTTTGTCAGGTATACATTGTATTTTGGTTTTTCCCTCTGACCCATCCTGCTTCCTCCCCTTCCTTCCACAGGTGTTCATTCCTAATAGACATCTTGTTTTTTTTGTTGTTGTTTGTTTGTTTTTTTGAGAGGGAGTTTCGCTCTTGTTGCCCAGGCTGGAGTGCAATGGCATGATCGCAGATCACCACAACCTCCACCTCCCTGGTTCAAGTGATTCTCCTGCCTCAGCCTCCTGAGTAGCTTGGATTACAGGCATCTGCCACCATATCCGGCTAATTTTGTGTTTTTAGTAGAGATGGGGTTTCTCCATTGTTGGTCAGGCTGGTCTCGAACACCCGACCTCAGGTGATCCACCCGCCTTGGCCTCCCAAAGCACTGGGATTACAGACATGACCTAATAGACAACTTGCATTCCAGTTTGTCTCGGCATTTACTGTCAGAGACTCCAACCTCCAGCAGTGTTGAACATCTTCAGCACTGTGTGTGTGTGAGGAGTGGAATGAAGAGTGTTGCAAACAGACACAGCCTTGCTCTTAAGATGTTCATCATTCGGCATAAAGGGAGAAGTGTGGATGGTTCATTTCACACTCCCATTTGCACAAGAATTCAGTCTAAACTCCCTGCATCTGCCTGAGCACCAGCACAGCGGGCCCTCCTCGGTGCCCAGCCTGGCTGAGGGTGAGTCACAGAGGCCTGGGGCCATATGAGGAGTCTGTGGCCCTGGGCACCAGCTTCTTTCCAGCTCATCTGCCAATTACTTTGCTCACATTCTTCTCTTCACATCCACTGACCATCCTGATGCAAGCCACCAGCACATTCCCTGAGTTCCATCTCTGGACCCCTGCTTCCAGTCATTCTCCATAATATAGCCACAGTAAACTCAAAATGCAAAGCAGATCACATTCTCTACTGCTTAAAACTTCCCAGTGGGGCCAGGCATGATGGCTCACATTTGTAATCTCAGCACTTTGGGAGGCCAAGGCAGGTGTATTGCTTGAGCCTAGGTGTTCAAGACCAGCCTGGGCAACATGTCAAAACCCTGTCTCTACAAAAAATACAAAAATTAGCCAGGCATGATGGCACATGCCTGTAGTCCCAGCTACTCAGGAAGCTAAGGTGGGAGGATTGCTTGAGCCCAGGAGGTGGAGGTTGCAGTCAGCCGAGATTGCACCATTGCACTCAGCCTTGGTGACAGAGCAAGACTCTGTCTCAAAAAAACAAAAACAAAAACAAACTTCCCAATGGCTTCTTACTGCTTTTAGAATAAAACCTATAGTGCTTAATACTGTCTATTACATTCTCCATGTTCCACCCCTGTGTATGTTTCTAACCTCCAAAATATTTTGGGGAATCTGCCACATGCCAGGCAGGTGTTGGAGATACAGCAATGAACAGAATGAAGTCCCTATACAATGAGCTTCCATCCTAAGGGGAACAGACAACAAACAAACAACTAATGCATCAAAGAGTGATAAATGTCAGGGAGAAAAATAGAAAGTGCTGGCCAGGCGCGGTGGCTCATGCCTGTAATCCCAGCGCTTTGGGAGGCCGAGGCAGGTGGATCACGAGGTCAGGAGATGGAAACCATCCTGGCCAACATGGTGAAACCCCATCTCTACTAAAAATACAAAAATTAGCTGGATGTTGTGGTGCGCACCTGTAGTTCCAGTTGCTCGGGAGGCTGAGGCAGGAGAATCGCTTGAACCTTGGAGGCAGAGGTTGCTACTTGGGAGGCTGAGGCAGGAGAATTGCTTGCACCTGGGAGTTGGAGGTTGCAGTGAGCCGAGATCATGCCACTGCACTCCAGCCCGGTGACAGAGCAAGACTCCATCTCAAAAAAAAAAAAAAAAAAAGAAAGAAAGAAAGAAAGAAAATCAAAGAAAGTGCTCAGGGTGGGTGATGGAGACATTGAGGAGGAGTAGACAGGTTGGTAAGAAGCCTCCATAATAACTTGATATTCAAGCAGAGACATAAAAAGCCATGTGGGCAAGCATGTATGAGGGGAGGCAACAGGGAGTTCTCCAGCTGACAGAAGAGCAGGTGCGAAGGCCCTGAGGTAGGGTGTGTGCTTCGCATGTATGAAGAAATCAAGGCTGCTACTGGAGCAGAGTGGATAGGAGAGGCGGAGTGCATGCCGGGTCTTGTGGGTCACCGTACGCACTTGCAGGTTATGCTCTGAATGAGATGGGAGCTACAAAAGAATTTGAGCAGCACAGTACTATCATCTAACTTACATTTTCAAAGGTTCCTTCTGGCTGCTTAGGGGTAGAAATCAGGTGCGAGACTCCTGCTCACTCCAGGTGGAGTTGAACCAGGATGGCCATCAAGCACAATGAAGCTGACTGGACTTGCTGAGAGAGTGGCTACAGAGTGAGAGAGAGGGTCAAGGATAGCTGCAAAGTTTGGCCCCTGAGCAGTGGAAGAATGGAGATGGGAAAGATAAGAGGAGGGGCAGGTTTTGTGGGGAAATCAGTTCAGCTTGGACATGTGAAATTTGATAATATTTCATCTCCTATCAACCACTGATTTCACACTGCTTATTCATCAGTTTCTAGAAATGTAAGCTAGCTTTACCTCCTGGCCTTTGCACGTGCTGTACCCTCAGCTAGATGCTCTTCCTGTCTACATGGGCAGTGGGGTGCAGCCGTCTGAGAGACAGACAGGGCTCTCACCCTTGGGCACCTTCTTTTTTCAGGTTTCAATATGACTGTCACTTCCCTCCGATGTGTTTAAAGTAGATCTCAATCGCATGCACTGTTTGCTTTTTTGTAGCATTTGTGACTACCCATGACCTTTGTGTTGTGTGTTTCTCTGCTAGTCTAGCTCCATGAGCATCGCTGGCACCTAGCTAGCGCCTGGTACATGGAGGATGCTCAGTTAACATTTATTAAATTGATTTAACAGAGACTAGCAACCATGGTTCTATACTCCAGGGGCTCACAGCCAGAATGAGAAGGATATGTCACTAAAGATTAGTCACAGGTGAGAAAGAGCAAGTGCAGACAGGACCAAAGGAACATCTAGCAGCCAAGGGACAGGGCAGGGGCAGAGATAGGATCTGCCAGGGAGGGCGTCAGCAAGGCCAGTCAAGGGAAGATGAGCTGGGCAGGAGGGAGAGGGCATGGCCAGTCAGACCTGGATTAAGTGGGCCAAGCCAGGCAGGGCCAGGCTGAGCTGGCCTTCTCTCCACACAGCTAGCAGACAGAGGGGGCACAGGCCACACCAGGACCAGGGCAGGGAGCACCAGAATAAAAATACCAGCAACGTCTGCCACAAAGCCATTTCGACAGCTCCTTCTCCAGGTGGTGGAGGGAGGCTCAGAGGCCGTAAATCAAAATTAACTGCAGCTGTCAGGCAGAGGGTGATTCCCCAGGATGTTCATCTAGACACCACGGGAAAGAAACCCCACTGGGCCACCCAGGCCAGCGCACCGCGTGTTCTCACCCCACCAACCACTGCTTTACCTCTGCAACTGCAGCCAAAGCTTCCCTCCAACAAATCATGACCTCAACAACCTTCACCTTGAACACAGGGCAGAGGTAAACCCTCCCACAAGTCCCAGGAAGGCCAAGGCCTAAAGGAAATATGGCTGCTGAAAAATAATGAAACCCCTATGCACCCTAGAGCTACTCCTGCGTGAACCTGGGAGGTGTCCCTGAGGCTGTGTGGGTGAGGCCAAGGAGGGTGACAATCGCACATCACCAAGGGAAGGAGGTAGTTCTTGTCAGTTCACAGCAAGGAGCAGGGGCCCATGGTGGGGCAGCAAAGCTAGGCTGGGAGCACCAACCAGGATAAAGCCCATCTGGCAAATTTCCCCAAATCGATTGGCACTGGCTGCTAAGAAGCTAAGGCTGTGTTAGCAGCAGCTGTCAGAGCACAGTGTGGTGGAACCTGTGGATTTCTCCGCTCTGGGGTATTTTTCTTGGCTTCTTGAGGCCACAGAAAGTATGATCTCTCCCCATCCTCCAACCATGACCCTGGTCTGTGCCAGGGTTAATCTGGCTGCCCTGAAGGTCAGGAACCCCCTACATCAGCACTGTGTCTGGTACAGAGGGGACGTGCTGCCTTGGAGGAACTCCTTGGCTCTCAGATTTCTGGGCACTCCAGAGGCAGTCCCAGGCCCTTCTGGGATGACTGGAGGCATATTAACAAGCGTGGGACGTTTGAAGGGGCCTGGCTCTGGGCCATTTCATCTGCTGGGTTTTCGGCCCTCTGACCCTCCTTGGAGAACCTTTCTCTGGGTCATCCTCTCTGACTGTGTTGCAACAGCCCCTGCTCCCTAAGTCTCTGGCCTGGGCTCCTCGTTCAGATGCTCCAGCCCACTCACAGTCTGGTCCTTCATCGCCCCCCAGTGGCTGTCCAGGCTCACTGCTCGCTGAGCTGACTTACATTTCCTGTTTCCTTTGAACATGGTAAACAGACACTGCTTTCCTACTATTCGCCTGGCGCCCTCACTAGACCTGCAAGGGACACAGTGCCTGTCCTAAAAAATGTATAATCTCCCCAGGAGATGAAGGCACACCCTCAATGGAACACTGAAATCAAATAAGATAATATATGCTTTCAGGGAGAGATAAAGTCGCAGCAGAGAAGGAAAGGCTCAAAAAGACTGAAGCCATAGCATGCCTTTAAGCATGGAGTACATTGTGGTATGTGGAGAGGTTGGGGAAGGACTCCAGGAAGGAGGGACGACATGGGTAAAGACTGGGTGAGGAAAGACCTGCAAGGAGTCAGAGAGGAAGGAAATGAAGCAGTATGCATGGCTGGAGCCAAGATCCCAGAAGAGAAGTCACTTCTCTTCCAATGAAGAGAGCAAGAGAGACCCCAGCCAACTCCTCCCAAGTTATGGAGCACCTTGAAAGGGGCTTTTTCCTTTAAATACCAACGCTCTCAAAAAAGATGAATCTGACACCCAAGCAGGGGGTTGAGTGGACACAATAGGCTCCAGAAGTAACAAGCATAGCGGAAGCACCTAGGGAGCCAGCGGGCCCAGCCCAGCCCTTTGAAGGATCCCGTCTATCTGTGGAGAAGAGGAGGCTCTGGCACTCACTAAGCCCCTGCTGTATGCCTGATCCATGCAGGTGTCAAATCACCTGCTATCTTATTTAAGTGCCACGCGGGCTCCTGTGGGAGGCCTGTTCCCTTTTTCACAAATGGAAAGGCCAGGGCTCAAAGAGGTTAAGCATAAGGTCACATAGGTAGGAAGAAGCCAAGCAGAACTTCAAGCCCATCTGTGATTCCTCACCCGTGTTCTTCCTAAAAAATCACAGTTTATGTTAGTGTGGGGGCATAATCTGTAGATGTGCTTTCATATGCTTTATTTAATGTAATCATCATATTAACCCCAGGAAGCTGGAGGTATTATTTCTATTTTGCAGGAGAGAAAATAAAATCTCCAAGAAATAATATGCCCCATGATTCATTATCTAGTAGGTGGCTAGGCTAAGATTTAAAATTCAAACACCAGTGTTTCTGGCAACCTAGACCCTTTCATGACTCCACAGTGATACTGTTATGTGTCACCTCCTTCCATTAAAATCTGGAGACTGAGAGTTTTCCTACAAAAACTGTCCTGCTGTCTCCCAGCCCAAGTTCAATCTCACCTAAGCCCCCCCTCCCCATGCCTTGTCACAGGAAGTCAGAGGCACACACACTCCAAGGACCCTGACCATCAGGAACAGTTCCTGCCCCTCATTAGCAGATGTGGTTGATCTGTTAGTTTTGTCACTGCTGCCCTTGGATATCTCCATGCTCAGGTTCTGGGCTGGGGCACAGCTAGGAACAAATATCCTTGAGATTGCATGAGTGCCCCTAAATCTAAAGCCATGGTCTGGGGAGCCAGAATGGGTGAAGGGTTGATACAGACATGTTTTATTAAAAGAATTTTCTGCCATTTCTCCTGAGAACCATTTTCCCTAGAGCTGAAAATGTGTGGGGGACAACCTCTCTCCAACTAGAGGGATTGCCTGGGTGGAAGAAACAGCTCCCAACAACAGGAATGATGTAGGAAGGCAAGACACACATCCCAAGGTGGGATGGCAATGATTCTCACTACCTGAGTGTAGATTATAGGATGACAAGTAACAGAAATGCAAGAGAAGCACAAAGGCAGATTCCACAAAGGATCAGAACAAGGGCTCATGTTTATTGAGATTTACATGCTAAGGACTGCACTGCTCCATTCCAAATGAGCACCATAACCACCCAGTGAGGCCAGAATTCTCATGCTTCCATTTGACGGATCAGAAAATGGAGGCTCAGGAAGCTTAGGTAACTTGCCCAAGGCTTTGTAATCCAGTGAGACTGATTCCCTCCCCTCTGCCCATAATCACTGTTTGATATAATACTCCCCTGAAGTATTCTATCAAAGGCCTCACCTTCAAGAATTTCTGATTTAAAAGGTCTGGGGTATGGCCTGCAAATTTGCATTTTTGACAAGTTACCAGATGACTTGGAAGCTTTGAAAATGATTGTTCTAGAAGTTGGATGGCTAATCAATAATTTACTCAAAATCAACCCAAGTTCAATGGCAACAAGGATGTGTATCATCTTGCATTTGGGGGTGAACTGGGCTGGTGATGCCGATGCACTTCTTAGCTGTAGCAGTAACCAGCTCTGAGCTAGATCTTCTCCCTCATGGCTGGCTCCTGTGGAGCAGGGCACAGAGGTGGGCACTGTACCGTTGAGCCTTGAAAGAACCCCAGGGGGCTGATCCATCACACAAGGACAGCACCAATGTGGGAGGCTCCAGGGACTCTGACAGCCTGCAAGTGCTGGAGCCTGAGCCACCAGCCATGAGCCCAGCTGGGCAGCCCAATCCTACTCTCTATTTTTTGTAAACCACAATCATCTGAAGTGTGCATCCCTGGAGGTTTGGTTTTAGCATTTCAGGATCAAGAAGCAGACACACTTGCCTTGTCTGCTGCTCCAAGGGCACACAGTCCCCTCCTACCCCTACTCCACACATAGCCCAACCATAGAAGATGGCAACTGGAGGAGAAAAGGGAGGAGGGAAAGACAGTAGCCAGGAGGTGGTGAATAGAGGAGCTCAGAAGACCCTACCCCCTCGTGTCCCAGGATGTGCTGCCCCTGTCAGCTGAGTCCTAGCCAAGGTCCAGTTGCAGGTGGTGGCAAGAGATTTAAATTCATAGTAAAAGCATGGTTCTCATGTTTGCCTGTGTGGCTGCATCTCTGCTCTGTTTCAGGTCAGGCTGACCCTAGACTCCTAACATGGACAGACAGTCCAAATGGAGATATACTGTATGTACGATTAGTTGTCCAGCTGGAAAATGCACTTTCTAATGATGCCACACTTTGGATCTTTAGATCTTTGATCATTAATAGAGCATTTAAAAAGAAGCAGGTAATTTGTAGAAGCTCTAAAAGCCTATGTTGAAAATTCATTGCTGGGCAGCAGTCAGATATTACAGTTCTAGGGCCACCAGCATCCTTTGACGATGAATGTCAAATATAAGCAGAACAATTATGAGCCCTTGGTGAGTCCCAGGGCAATATTCAAAAGAAAATCATAAATAATTTTTCAAAACATGTTTTAATATTTGATGAATATAAAAATTAAAAAAGTAAAACATGCCCTTATATGAAACCAGCTATGTAGTTTCGGAAGCAGAAGTGACAGTTCCATTTGTTTTATGTTGGTGTAAAATTCACAAAAATTTAAAAACAAGGTAAATACAAAGCACAAACAAACCAAAACAAAGAATGCAAAGGAAAATAACTGATTCTATAAATCCGGGGTTGCACCACTGAGAGGTGACAGCGTGCTGGCAGTCCTCACAGCCCTCGCTGGCTCTCCGCGCCTCCTCTGCCTGGGCTCCCACTTTGGCGGCACTTGAGGAGCCCTTCAGCCCACCGCTGCACTGTGGGAGCCCCTTTCTGGGCTGGCCAAGGCCAGAGCCGGCTCCCTCAGCTTGCAGGGAGGTGTGGAGGGAGAGACGCGAGCGGGAACCCGGACTGCGCCTGGCGCTTGCGGGCCAGCTGGAGTTCCGGGTAGGCGTGAGCTTGGTGGGACCCGCACTCAGAGCAGACGGCCCACCCTGCCAGCCCAGGGCGACGAGGGGCTTAGCACCCGGGCCAGCGGCTGTGGAGGGTGTACTGGGTCCCCCAGCAGTGCCAGCCCACCGGCGCTGCGCTTGATTTCTCGCCGGGCCTTAGCTGCCTTCCTGCGGGGCAGGGCTCGGGACCTGCAGCCCGCCATGCCTGAGCCTCCCACCCGCTCCGTGGGCTCGGAGCCTCCTCGATGAGCGCCACCCCCTGCTCCAGGGCGCCCAGTCCCATCGACCACCCAAGGGCTGAGGAGTGTGGGCACACATGCGGGACTGGCAGGCAGCTCCACCTGCAGCCCCGGTGCGGGATCCACTGGGTGAAGCCAGTTGGGCTCCTGAGTCTGGTGGGGACGTGGAGAACCTTCATGTCTAGCTCAGGGATTGTAAATACACCAATCGGCACTCTGTATCTAGCTCAAGGTTTGTAAACACACCAATCAGCACCCTATGTCTAGCTCAGGGTTTGTGAATGCAGCAATCAACACTCTGTATCTAGCTACTCTGGTGGGGACTTGGAGAACCTTTGTGTGGACACTCTGTATCTAGCTACTCTGGTGGGGACTTGACGAACCTTTGTGTGGACACTCTGTATCTAGCTAATCTAGTGGGGAGGTGGAGAACCTTTGTGTCTAGCTCAGGGATTGTAAACGCACCAATCAGCACCCTGTCAAAACAGACCACTCAGCTCTACCAATCAGCAGGATGTGGGGTTGGCGGGTGCAGATAACAGAATAAAAGCAGGCTGCCCGAGCCAGCAGTGGCAACCTGCTCCGTCCTCTTCTACACTGTGGAAGCTTTGTTCTTTTGCTCTTTGCAATAAATCTTGCTACTGCTCACTCTTTGGGTCCACACTGCTTTTATGAGCTGTAACACTCACCCCGAAGGTCTGCAGCTTCACTCCTGAAGCCAGCGAGACCAGGAGCCCACCGGGAGGAACGAACAACTCCAGACGCGCCGCCTTAGGAGCTGTAACACTCACCGCGAAGGTCTGCAGCTTCACTCCTGAGCCAGCGAGACCACGAACCCACTAGAAGGAAGAAACTCCGAACACATCCTAACATCAGAAGGAACAAACTCCAGACGCGCCACCTTAAGAGCTGTAACACTCACCGCGAGGGTCCGCGGCTTCATTCTTGAAGTCAGTGAGACCAAGAACCCACCAATTCCGGACACACCACCAACTGCTCTGATGCTTAGCATAGGGTTTGATTGCCCAGGTGAAGGGGAAACACTGGTGTGAACAAGAACAAAGACACAGTTTTGAACCCCGCATGAAGGGTTGGGGTGCAGAGGGGAGAGACATCACCTTACTCAGTAGTCTTTCCTGTCTGGCTTAACTAGTGTCCAAAAGGAAAGTCTGCATTCTAGATTCCCTAAACTTGCAAGAGATAGTGAAGAGACAAAAAGATACCACTAATTCATTGCCCTGGCCAGCCTTTTAGATCAGTGGTTCTCAATGTAGTCTGAACATCAGAGTTATCTGGGGAGCATTTAACATCTTAATGTCAGGTCACTCCTCAGACTAGTTAAATAAGAATTGGTAAGAAGCAGGCATCAAAGTTTTTAAAAAATATTTCAGTGGGTCAATAGTCAGGCTGAGAGACACTGCTCTAGAATACTCTTTGACTTAATGTTGAATTTCCTGGATTTTTTGGCAGATTTTGATAATCTGCTTTATGCCATCATCCACGTGGTCAGTTAAGATCTGGCCACAAATCCACCTCACTGCCCATTCCTGACACTCTGCATCCTTATATCCTTATCTTGCATTGATTACCTTACAATGGGCATGAACCAAAGTTGAGCAATTAATTGATACTTTAAAAAGCAACAGAATAAAATTATGAAAGTATATCCCAGTCCTCTCAGCACAAAATGTCTTCTAAGAACACAGTAACATCATATCCAATTTCATTAGCCACAAATGCCTTTGCAAAGTAAACTCAATTCACTAGCAAGCCAAAGCTTTCTTCTCCCATTGTCAATCAGTTCCTTGATTTTATCCTTTGCCTCACAAAACATTTTGTGGAAGATCTGCCATCTACCTCTTCAAATAACTTTTTTTTTCCTTCAGGTTATGTGATAATATGGTCATTCTGATTTTTGTCCTAAGAGAAACTTATACCAGGCAGACAGGTCTTAGATCATTTTTTCTCCCACTTTACCATCATGCTGTTGTTCAATTTTTTTTAAAAAACGTTCTTTTAGAAGTGCCTCTTCCAATCAAAGGAAGGCAATTTATTTCAAGATATATAAATAGCTGTGGATTTTTAAGATTCTTCTAGAACATTGTATTCCTGACTCTATAGCGTTTATTTTCCTCCCAATTTTCTTATTCCTACGCAGCCTGAAAAATATTCCCTGTGGAGAAAGCTATAACAAATGCTTCAAAAAAGGGGGACTGTGCCAATTTATATGTGAAGTTCACATATAAACTTCAACACTACCAATAACTACACATTCCTAGATGAGTATACATGTCACAATTCTGACAAAGCATCTGGAGAAGACTGTGTTATTAGAAGTTCTAACAGGGGTCATTATCATAAACCAGTAGATAGAAGAATCCAATCTCTACTTTCATCTCTGCTCAGACTCACTCATGCATCTTGGTGAACACTGCTTGGATTCAAAAACAAAGGGAAAGGATTGAGATTATTTGATGACTTTGGACTTTTGTTTATCAATACTTGAGATAATCAGATTATTTCTTATTTTTTAATCTCAATTTGTCTTATACTTATATTAATGTTTTTGTCTGTATTCTATCTTTTAAACCATGCGTATTTCATTATGACACAGCCATGGTTTACAAGTTATCAGTCACTTAATCTTCAGGAGTAGATAATGACTGTGTAAAAAATGTTTTTTTCCAGGATTTGAATCAAGGAATAATTTGGTAAGGTGCCTAAAAAAGAATCAACCTCCAGGAATCATGTTCAAATCTCTAGTTGTCCCCAAACCAAGTCCAGAGTATCTGATCCCATGAGAAGAGCCCTAGATTTTAGAAAGACTTGTGTTTAAGCCTGCTCTCTGCTCTTTGAATGGGTATACTACTTGTTTTAATGTACAGGGAAATTCATTGCAGTGGAATTGATTATGAAGAAAAGTTTAAAAGCAACAGAAATGGCCAACAATTTATACTTGGTTGAATTCAGCAAATTTTGATATTGAACATCAATATAATGGAAAATACGCAGTCATTCAAACTGTATTGTAGAGGGATACCTGGAGACATGTATTAGGATATAGATTCAGCTACTATTAAGAAGACTTAATTTATAATGAAGCAAAGAAAATGGGAGTTTCTTCCTTATTCACAGTTTGGAGATGGTCAGTCCAGGGCTTGCAGTAGCTCTGCTCCATGAAGTCACTCAGGGCCCCAGTCTCTTTATATTTTGTTCCTCTGCCTTCTATCTTGTTAACAGTCTATTTTGTCATATCAGCCTTCTGTCTCATTATCAGTCTGTTTTGTTGTCAATCTATGTATCTTGTTATCAGTCTTCTTCTATCCTATTATCTTGTAGAGCATGATCCAAGACAATCCACACTTTGTCTTCATTCCCTTTAGCTGAAAGTAGCAAGAGTGGGCAACGGAGGGCATATCCCTTTCCTTCAGTGCAGTACTCCCATCCCTTCCACTGGCTAGAACTTGGTTGCATGGCTACATCTAGATGGAAAGGAGGCCGCAAAGTAGGGTTTTTAAAAGAATTGTGGACAATCATAAAACATTTTGGTGGATTCTGTTACTAAAGAGCAAATGAGCACAAATAGCAGTCTCTGATTCAGCACAAAAACATTTTTACAACATACTTAGTAGAAAAAAACAGGAAACAAAACAGGATCAGTTTTACATGTCTGTGTGTACTCATACATAGAATTCCTTTTCTATATAAACAGTGGTTATCTTTGAAAGTTGGAATTGTGGATGACTCCAATTTCTTCTTCTTGCTTTTATTGTGGAAAAAAAGTCCCAATTTTTTACAAATTAACATTTTTCCCCCAGTAATAAGAAAAACCTCGCAACTTGTGCATTAAAAAGAAGTAATTTAGGAGAGAAAGCAGTGCCTCTTTTCTGCTTGCAGCCATCTCCCTTTCTTCTCGGTTGTTCCTCTGCTGAGCCTCTTTTGTTGGTGGATCTCTTGGTTATCATGCAAAGTAATAACATTGTCCAGTCTGAATGGGTGTATTACTTTTTAAAAGAGGAGTAAGAGAGCTCTGTTTGGAAATTTCATTTTCATTGTGGATAATGGAGTGGTGTGTTAGTTGTTGATGTTCAAATGTCTATTTTGTGTGTTAGTTGACCTGCCTCAGCTTTCCCATGATGACCAATCTCAGGGAAACTAATCGATTTGGAGAGAACACATAGAAGCAGGCACAAGATTCATCTGCCCCCTTTCAGCCAGACTGTTTCACCATGCCAATCTACTAGGAGCCCTGTGTTTCTGTGCTGAAATTCCTTTCCAGTATTTCTTGGAAAATTTACACCTTTCTGAACTCAATTTTGAGAAAAATCAGTCAAGAAATCAGGAAAATGAAAAACAAATAATATAAATCTCCTTTGAGGGTTAAAACTTAATTAGTAACACAAAGACACTCCTGGCTTGAAGTTCAAACAAGAACAGGAAAATTTAGCAAGAAAAATCAAAGGTTAAGGTGGACATTTCTAGGAACCAGACATTAGCCCAAAGACAGTCAGAATCTAATTAATGTTTCCTTTATAGCTATGGACATGTTTATGAGTGTGTGTCCTTGGCCCTCTCTGCTGCTAATAGTAAGCCATTCTTTCAAGTAAAATGAATATTAATAAGCTTATAAACATAGTATGCTTTATACAAATCTTATGAGTGGTGCTTCAAGAAATAGTAAGTTTTGCAAATAAATTACATCCTAAAATGGGCAATTTTGACATGCAATTCTGTGAAGTATCATTTATCTCCCTAGGAGATCTGAACACTACAGTATCTCAGTACCATCCAAAAATGTGCCAGCATTTTCCAGTGTTTAAATCTATAGGCTACGGTTCTTTGTAAAGTCTCTAAACCTTCTTTTTACTTCTTATTTATTGAAACAACTTATTCTGCTATCCATAATAATAATTAAGAAATATGACAAATGTTCAAAGTTTTTTTTTTAAAAAAGTATGATTTTGGAAATTCCTGAAAATCCCCAGGATTCCAATTTCCAGTTTCCAAATTCTAAAGACCCTCAGAAATTTGGAAACACTGCTGTCAATTACAACTCCTAAATTTCTTAGTTTGGTGCCCTTATGGCTGCCTCCAACCTGGGCTGTCATCTGCCTTGGACTGGATTGCTGAACCAGCCTCCGGACAGGATCCTCTCAGTCCACCCTCTATACCAGAGCCAGACAGACCTTATGGAAACACAAATCTATTGGTTTCATCCCTTCACATGAGACATTCTAGTGGCTGCCAATATGACAACAAGGTGCTCAACTTCATTAATAACCTGGGAAATTAAAATTAAAACCACAATTAAGGATCAGTACATACCGATCATATTGGCAAAAATGTTAAGTCCCAGATTCATGAGGGTAGGGACAATATCCATTTTTGCTCACCATTTTATTTGTAAGCTTAGCACAATGCCAGACAACTAGTAGATGCTTAATGTCCATTTGTAGATGAATGAATGGGCAAATGAATGAGATTGATACATGCAAGGGCTCCCATTTTATACTATTACACAGTGTCACCCCACACATGGAAAAATTGAGTCCCCTAGGCATTGTTCAACCTTATTTTTCTTCTCTTAGGCTGACATCCAAAGATCCCTTGATTTTTCAAATGCCTTCTCCCATCACAGTGGTGAAATACATTCTTATGAGCCCAAATTTTCCCATCTTAAACAAAGAGAGACTGTACAACAGGCTTGGTGTTTCCTTCGTTCTGAGAAATTATCAAACTATATTAAATTCTATAAAAATCTATCAAACATAGCCAACATTATCAACACTACTTCCACCTGTTTTGTGGGATTGCAGTGAGAAAACAAAGGAGATAATATACATAAAAGTGCTCCATAAAGCACAAAACGTCATGCAACATTAGAATTCAACATTAGTAAATCGGCATGCCTCCACTTTACAAGCAAACCCCATCTACCTACATTTATATCACGGAGCCTGGGCACAGCCTTAAGCCAACCTGGAGAGATCCTCTCTTTATCTGGGAACACTTTCTTTTCTGATTCTCTTGCCCTGCTTTGGGTGTGTTATAATTCAGTACCTGACTTCCACAATCAAGATTTTCATTCTATCTGGAGAAAAATGCATTTTAGAATCAAACACACCTGGTTTTGAATTTTGACTTTGTGGCTTATAGCTTCTTCAAACACTTAACTGGTTCCTTTCATTTCTGAGACTCATTTTATGCACCTGTTAAATGGGAATAATCATCTCTCCCTAATGATGGTGTTTTGGGAGATCAAATAAAGCCATATACTCAAAGTAGCTTCCTTATTATCTGATTCATAATGAATAGAAGCTCTATCAATTCCCTTCTATTTCCCTGAGTAATCTCAACAAATTGAAAATCTCATTTTCACTAATAGGAGAGAACAAAAAGCAAGTTCTCCATAGTAAGACAAAAAAATGGAATATGAGGCAGGGTAAGATAGCATTTAGTCCCTTAACAAAGCAAAGGGTTACAACTTGGTCACGTAGAAGCCTAACAGCCTCTCTCAATGACCACCAAATTTTCTGGGGTGTTGGAAGAATTGGAATACACAAGAAAAGAAGCTGACCTACTGAGCAAAGACCCTTGTCTGAAAATATGTTCTAGGAGAATGACGATTTCCCAGGTCTCAAAGTCATAGTCAGCCAGAAATTGTACTATGCTAGGTTTGACTGTACTACTTTAACACATTCTGGGAACAATGCCAACAACAATCTGGATACCAATTGAGGGCCCCAAATTACTTATGCCTTAAACCTAAACTTTCAGTCTAAGGGATTGTCATCTTAGACCAAGACTTGCAATAGGAATGGCCTTGTCATAGGTTTGCTGTGAGACTTTATGCGAGACCACCCATATAAACCGATCTACAAACTGAGTAGGCTGGGCTTGAAAGTCTCAGGGCCCTCCCCAAAGTTGCATCCTGTTGATTAATGATACAAGCCTCTGACTGGCAATTCATGCCTCAGGATCAGGGACTGTTTCGCTTGTTTTGAAATCAAAATCGTGTCGGTTGTATTTGAAGTCTGTTCCTGCACTCCCTGTTCTTTCAACAGAGAGAAAAAGAGCTACTCATTGTTCCAAACTCCCAGGACTTCCTCTGGTTTCTGATTTCTTGTTTCGTACTTGCACTGAGGTCCCCAGCCTCAGCTCTGTGGCCACCAGGGTGCTGGCTGACAGCACAATGCAGCACATCAGGTCATCGTGATATCAGCAAAGGATGTTTTTATTCTGTACCCTCTCCCCATCACCTTGACACAAACAAATATCTGGTGCACAATATGAAAGTTTGCTTATTTCCAGTCTGACTTGGTTGGTACATTAGCTGAATCAGAAGGGGCTTTGATCAAATACAAAAAGTCCTTAGCTATAACAATCTCACGGCAAGAATTTTGCAGGATAGTCACTATTTCCAATATTACAGGCCTCCTTTCGTATCCATGGGGTATTGGTTCTCGGAACCTCCATGAGCAGATACCAAAATCTGGGGATGCTACATATAACCTATGCACATTCTCCCATATCTTTTAAATCAGTCCTAGATTACTTATGATACCTAATACAATGTAACTAGAAATAGTTGTTATAGTGTATTGTTTTTATTTGTATTACTTTTATTGCTATATGTTTTTCTATTTTTTTTTCCAAATATTTTAGATCCTTCATTGGTAGAATCTGCAGATGCAGAACCATGGACATAGAGGACTGACTGTACATTCTATTTTCAAATCAAGAGTTCTAAATTTTAATTGTGAAAACACTCACTGCAATGAGGATTAAGAGCAGTAAGATGGTTGCAAAATTGACCTATGTCAGAGATGTAAGTGATGAAGAAAATCCATGCCTGGTGTTCACAGCAGAATCAACCTGAACAGCAAGAAAACGTGCAACTTAGCAAAAGCCTTTTCACCGTGATAAGCCCCGAAGCGTGCATTGTTTCATGTGTGTGGTTTTACTGCCCTCTAGTGTCTCAGAGTGTTAAGGATGTGTTGAACCTGGAGATGCCTTCTTACCACTAATTATAGAGTCACAGATTCCAAAATATTATCACTTAATGAAAAAAAAAGAGATAATCTAGTGAACATCAACAACTTTTGTATAGGTGTCTAATTGAAGATGAGAGAGTAAAAGACGCTCAGTCAGCCAAAATTAGAAACAGCACAGTAATGATTAATCACCTCATTCATTTCATTGCAAAATATTGGAGAAGACAATTTACATTATTTGTTCCCTAAGTTAGATCCTTTTCTGTGAGGTCCCTCAGGGCAGAAAATTGCACCTCTGACTTCAGAGCCAGGGTTCTTAATTCAAACTTTGTGCCTAAGCTCCTTTATATCCTCCAGGAGAAAGGAAAAACAAGGTCCCTCTTGCTTACAACTGTATTCCAAGTGCTTTGGATAGAGTTTGACACATGTTAGGTGTGAAGTCACTATTTGTTGAAAAAACCAATCAATGAATAAATAGCAGGGTAATTTGTTGAAATATTAATCATGGGTTTTTTTGTTATTGTATATTTATCTCATTGCTCTAGGTATGTACACAAGCTGTTGAAAGAGCAAAATTTAGTAGGGTGTAGTCACAAGGCAATTCTGTCCCAATGACTGCCCTTTCATACCTGCTTAGTGGGCTAGTTGCTTTTTTCCCCCACACACAAGTTTCTCGGAAACTTTGTGGGCATGCAACCATGCCCACAGCAAGAAGCATGTTTTGCAGTGCCCAGGGCACACACTCACATGTGTTCGTGAAACAAAAGTTTCTGGAAAGAGTGATCTTTGTTATGGACCACATGCCCTGATAGTTCCAATTCCATTCATTCTCTGTGTTTTTTAAAGCTGGTCATGACATACGAAATGGGTTTCATGACTCACTAAGAAACTATGAACTTCAGTTTGTAAAACCATATACTAAACTGATTTCTGCAGTCCCTCTGAATCTTTTCCTCTTGCTCCTCTGAGATTTCACACTTGCCACTCTTTCTGGTAGGATTCACTTTCTCTTCTCCACTCCTCCTTTGGCTACTTCAATTGTGTATTAGGGTTCTCTTGAGGGACAGAACTAATAGGATATACACATACGTATATGAAGTTTATCAAGTAGTATTAACTCACATGATCAGATGGTCCCACAATAGGCCGTCTGCAAGCTGAGGAGCAAGGAAGCCAGTCCGAGTCCCAAAGCTGAAGAACCTGGAGTCCAGTGTTCAAGGGGAGGAAGCATCTAGTATGGGAGAAAGATGTAGGCTGGAAGGCTAAGCCAGTCTAGCCTTTTCATGGTTTTCTGCCTGCTTAATATCCTGGCTGCACTGGCAGCTGATTAGAAGGTGCCCACCCAGACTAAGGGTAGGTCTGTCTTTTCCAGCCCACTGACTCAAATGTTAATCTTCTTTGGCAACACCCTCACAGACACACCTAGGATCAATATTTTGCATCTTTCAATCCAATCAAGTTGACATTCAGTATTATCCATCACAAGTTGTTTCCTACCTTTCCTGCACATTAGATTCACACAGGATGCCTTAAAAATGCACTAATGCCTGGTCTCCTTCCAACCCATCCCTCAACCCCTACTCTGTGATTTTGATTTAATTGGTCAGGGTGGAGCCCTGACTCCCAGGTGGTTCCTCATAGGCAGCCAGAATTGAGAAGCACTTGGCCTCACTCCTACTCACTCTTCAAAATTTATCTGCAACATCCCCTCCAGGAAACTTCCTCTCCCACCCCCGACACACACACACACACACACACACATATGCATGCACACGTACACACACACACAAACACACACACAAACACAAACACACGAGTCCACAAGCTCCTAGCTCTCTCTGGTCCAGTCTCTATAACATTCACCACGTTTTATTATATTTGCTGTTCTATCTCTCTCCCCTCTAGGTGGTGAATGGCTTGAAGGCAGGGATGTATCATATCTTATGCCTATAAACTTACCCTACTTAGCACACAAAATGTGCTCAGTAAATATCGATTGCATGACCTCTGAGGCAGTTCCTATCATTATCCTGTTTTACAGGTGTGAGTTCTAATCCCATTGTACACTCCAGCTATATGACACTGGCTAGTTTATTTAACCTTCCAGATATGTTTTCTTTTTAATCGCCAAAAGTTGCAAAAAGTACTTGAAAACCAATCTGTCTGAAGGTATCAGAGAGTTATAGAGGTAATGAAAACTTGAGAAAGCTAAGATTTCCAAGAGACCAGAAGCCCAGAGACGTAATCACAACATTTGCCAAGGCACTCTCCCTGAAACATTTGGAGACTGGAAAGTAGTGGCAAAGATGAAGAGATGAGCAGGGAGCCAGAGATGAGAAGCTGAGAACCTGAGCAGAGATCTTCATCAGTGTCATGAGATGGGGGGGAAAGTCTTATTTCAGAGCCTGGCAAGGAGGAGCGACCCTGACAAATACTCCAGAGTTTCAACCGAGATCCCTACTCTCAAGGCCTTACACTAGATTAGTCTAGCCTTCGCCAAGAATGAAGCTCAATCCATAATTGCCCTCGGGTGATGTGCATCTAGGCTATCAGGCTGTCAGAAGTAATAGTAAATCCTCTCTGGAGAAGAACATCATACAGATCCTCACGTGATATCCAAAGTTTTTGAACACAAGCCTCATACTCAATCAAGATTAACCAGACAAAACAGAATATGAGATATGACCCCAAAATTTAACCAAACAATAGAAATAGTTTCATGGGAGATCCAGATATTGGAGTTATGAGATAGGGATTTTAACAGAGTCATTATTAATGTATTCAAAGAGTTAAAAGACCAAATGAAGACTTAGAGTAAATAACTATAAAACATAAAAAAGAATACAACAGAAATTTTAAAAGTGAAAAATACCCCTCGAAATGTGATATAGTTACAGAGATAGTTAATAAACCGGAGTATAGGTCAAAACATATCTAGACTGAAGCACAGAGAAATAAAATAATGCAAAATACAGAAAAGAGCACAGAAAACATACATACTTTTTGAGTCTGAGAAGTTGAGATGAAAAGGATGGATCAAAAGTAGTATTTGAAGAGTCAATGTCTGAGAATTTTCCAAAATTCATGAAAGAAATTAAGCCACATACACCAGAAGCTCTATAAACCCAAGGTAAGCACAAGGAAAACCACACCTAAGCACATCATAATAAACTTATAAAAATCAATAAAAATCAATGGTATTACATTAACACTATGGAATATTATGCAGCTGTGGGAAAATATTTGCAAACTCTCCATTTGTCAAGGGATTGATAATCAGAATATATAAGGAATTCAAACAACTCAACAGAAAAACCCAAATAATCCAATTTTTAAAATGGGCAAAGAATCAAAATAGGCATTTATTAAAGGAAGACATACGAATGGCCAACAGGTGTATTAAAAAATATTCAACATTACTAATCGTCCAGAAAATGCAAATCAAAACCACAATGAGGTATTATCTCACCTCAGTTAAATTGGCTATTATCAAAAAGACACACACACACACAAAACCAGATGTCTGTGAAGATTCAGAGAAAGGGGAACTCACACACTGTGGGGATGTAAATTAATACAACCATTATGGAAAACAGTATGGAGGTTCCTCAGAAAACTAAAAGTAGAACTAATATATGATCCAACAATCCTACTGCTGGGTATATAGCCAAAAGAAAAGAAATTGGTATATTGAAGAGATCTATTTGCACTCCCATAGTGCTATTCACAATATCACAGCACCATTCACAATAGCCAAGATATGAAACCAACCTAAAGTATCCATCAACAGATGAATGCATAAAGAAAATGTGGTGTGTACACACAATGGAATACTATTCAACCACAAAAAGAATAAAATCCTGTCATTTATAGCAACATGACAAATGGCCAATACATATATTTAAAGATTATTAACCTCATTACTTATCAGGGAAACGTGAATTAAAATTACAATGTGGTTTTACTACATACCTACCAGAATGCTTGAAATAAAAATGACTGATTATATCAAATCTTAGCAAGAACAGGGACCACTGAACCCTCACATGCTGATGGTGGAAGTCTAGATTGGAATGACTCTTTAGAACAACTCTTTAACAGTATCTATAAATTTTTTTTTGTATATGCAGAAAAAAAGGGCAATATCTTCACCAAAAAACATGCAAGAATGTGCATACAGCCACATTATTCTTAAGAGCCAAAAAGCATAAATAACCCGCCAACAATGTCTACTAATAATACAATGGATAATATATGGCATTTTGGCATTTTCACACAATGGAATCCAGGCAACTATGAAAATTCATATCAACAATTGTATGCAACACAAGGATGAATCTCAAAAACAGAATATTGAGCAAAAGAAGCCAGGCCTAAAAAAATGCATACTATGTGATTCCAAGTCTGTAAAGCAGAAAAACAGGAAAACTTACTTATATATATATATATTTTTTTTTGAGATGGAATCTTGCTCTGTCACCCAGGCTAGAGTGCAGTGGCGTGATCTCGGCTCACTGCAACCTCCACCTCCCGGATTCAAGTGATTCTCCTGCCTCAGCCTCCCGAGTAGCTGGGATTACAGGTGCTGGCCACCACGCCAGGCTAATTTTTGTATTTTTAGTAGAGACAGAGTTTCACCATCTTGGCCAGGCTGGTGTTGAACTCCTGACCTCGTGATCCACCTGTCTCGGCCTCCCAAAGTGCTGGGATTACAGGCATGAACCACCGTGCTCAGCCAAACTTACCTATGTTACCTATGATCTTAGAAGGCAGAATAGTGGTTTTACGCTGGTAGAAGAAGAGGGTAGTGACAGAGGAACATGAGGGGGCTTCTGAGTTGCTGGTGATGTGCTGTCTCCTAATCTGTGTACCTGTTTCACAATTGAGTTCACTTTTTGACAAAATGTACATTTAAGATTTGCTCACCTTTTTGCATGTATGTTGTACTACAACAAAGCTTTTATTTAAACAATGAGGATGGAGATGATTGGGCATATACTCATGCAATCAGTTTCTGAAGGACAAAGTGCTAATCTGCATTAAAACTCATCAACATTTTCATATCGTTTGGCCCAGGAATTCTACTTCCAGTAACTTATCCTAACAAAATACTTAAGAATGTGTAAAAAAGTAAAAAGATTTAGCTACAAAAAAAGTGTTCAAGATAGCATTGTATACAATAGTGAAAACCTGGAAATTGCCTTGCTGTCAAACAAAAAATGGTTTGCTAAACTGTGAAATATTAGAAAACAGTATAATAAATATAAAATTTAAAAGTAAATGTATAGACTTGGAAAGCTATAAACAATTTATTAGGACAAAAAGTTCAAGTTATTGGCTGGGCACAGTGGCTCATGCCTGTAATCTCAGCACTTTAGGAGGCTGAGGTGGGCAGGTCACCTGAGGTCAGGAGTTCAAGACCAGCCTGGCCAACATGGTGAAACCCCCTCTCTACTAAAAATACAAAAATTAGCCAGTGTGGTGGTGCACGCCTGTAATCCCAGCTACTCGGGAAGTGAAGGAAGGAGAATCGCCTGAACCCAGGAGGCAGAGGCTGCAGTGAGCCAAGATCACACCACTGCACTCCAGCCTGGGTAACAGAGGGGGATTTAATTTTAAAAAAATCTTTTTTAAGTTATCAACAGCATTTCTTTTCAGATTCTAATTATATTAAATAAATTGTTGGATTATATTCAGCAAAATTCTTTTTTTCTGAGTGGAAAAAAATAAGTGATTTTAAGTTTATTATTATCTTAATTTATAACTTTTCTGTAGTAACAACACACTACCTAAGCATATTTGCTGACTCCTAGGCTGGTGGTCTTTTAAGAGCAGGGACCTGAGGGTCCTTATAAGTGGCACAGATATGGCGAAAGGGGAGCAGGGATAGGGTGCTACTGTATAGCATCTCCTCTGTTATTTCACATTTAGGTGGCTTGGACAATCTGGTAAGTTATGCAATTCTTCTTCTCTGGCCACTCTAATCTTGTGATTCAAGAGATCTATTGCATCTGGGGACAGGTTGCTGGTATATAGGTATGCAAAGACAGCTTTTCCAAGAAAAATGATTTTCTGGAACAGATTCCCATGAGAAGCAGCAATGAGTGGGAGTATTTGGGGTATCTCAGAGGTAACCAGGTGTAAATTCAATGATGCTTCTGGGGATCATGTCAAAATAGCCACTGACTATTTTTAATCACATGAATTCTGAATTTGTAGGTCACTAATGTGCAAAATATGATAACTACAGCTCTGTCAGAGCTTCTATTTGTTTTTCATTTTCAGAAATATCTACCTACCAAATGGAGTAATAGTGTGAAGTGGATTGTGTTTGTACAGGCGGGATGGGAACTTGGAAGATAGGACTCTGTTATGAAGTAATTTGGGAGCCCTTCCTCTGCTGTGGACAATTCTCTCACTAAATATATGCTTATCTGTTCATTTAATACAGCTTTATGCTGTTGATATCTAGTCATCAACTTAAATTTTGGAATTTGGACATAAAGCTGAATATCTTTTAAGAAATAACTTCTTTGGAGTTGGGGATATGTTGATTCGAGGACACAAAATTTCTGTTAGATAGGAGGAATAAGTTCAAGAGATATATTTTACAACATGGTAACTAGTTAATAACAACATACTGCATTCTTGAAAATTGCTAAGAGAGTAGGTTTTAAGTGTTCTCACCACAAAAGAATGATAAGTATGTGAGGTAATGCATATGTAAATTAGCTTGATTTAATCTTCCCACAATGTATGCATATTTCAAAACATCACTTTGTACATAATATATACAATTTTTTGTGAATTAAAAGTGAAGGAAAAAAGAAAAAAGTACTTCTGATTGAGCATATACCTTGATCAAGTACTGGGCTATCCTTTTACAATCCTTTGAGATCTGTTGTTACTGATAATCCCATTTACAGGCATCCAAAATTTCTAAATGGTTACATAATTTGCTCAAGTACACGTATGCTAATTACTAGGGTCAGATCAGAATCTCCATCTTTCTACACTAAACTAATTTTTCTTTTTCCATTGACCCACCTCTTCCTTTAGATAATCTTGTTAATTTAGACTGAACTACCTTTCCTTCAGAAAGTGAGGTTCTGTAGCTAGAGTGGATAGACTTGACTTTCATAGCCTGGTAGCCTCAAAGCACTGTTCTCTCTTGGAGTCCAGTAGGACAGGGCCCTGCCCTTCTACACCAGGCCGTACTTCCACTGCCTGACCCCTGCTTGCCTCTCAGCCCTCTCTGCAAAGTGCAAGGCTGGTGCTTCCAGGGCAATCTTGCTCTCCAAGTGACTGAAGTAGAAAAGCCCAAAGAAATCAAACTGAGCAGATCTTAGTACTCCTGGTTGTCACCCATTATATTGCTAAAATATTTTTTATGAAAAGGCAGGGAAAGTTCAGCTGCCTTGCAGCATGTCCCAAACTTCTCTCCTGGGGTGGTCGGTTCTGGAAATTTTCAGCTGTGACTTCAGTGTGATGTTCATTATCTTTCCTGGTGGCAGTTTGCAGAGAGGATGTTGAGGTTGTACACAGTAATCACAGTAATCACCTGACACATAGTAGGTGATCATTAAATGCTTATCACATACATTAATATGCCTTCATCATTCCTTTTTCAAGCACTTTTGAATCTTCCACCTTCACATCTATGGAGTGCCCTGCAAGCTTGTAAACATTATTTGGAATGATAAAGTAGAAATTGTATTATACATCCTCCAGGGGAGGAGCCTGAGGCACTTTGATGCTCAAGCAAAGAGCTATGCAGCAGAAACATGGTAGAGGCAAAGATAGGTCAGAAATTATCAAAAAGAATCCTACTCTGTTGGACTCCTTTCCTGTCTCTCTGGCTGTTTCATTCTCTTTCTCTTCTTTCTGATCTTAACATTTCAGAAGTTCCTCTTCTCTTAAACCAGTGCTGAAGTTAATGGCAGCACAGGATCAATAATATAAAAGCCCCTTCATCAACAGAGCAGAGGCAATATTCAAGCATTGTGAACTCCTCTCCCACCTAAACTCTGAGATTGTATCTTAGAAGCCCATGGGCTGAAAGAGAGTGGCTAGTGACATATTTTGTTGCTGTAGTTTGTTGGATCATCTATCTCCCCATGGGGTCACTTGGGGACTCCCAGAGAGACAGTGTGGAATCACAAAAACTTCAGATCCTGGAGTCACAGCCCAGCTCATGGGCCTTGGCTTTGCACTCATTCAATAAACACTGACCACCAGCCACCATGCTGAGACTGGGGACTATCACGGTAACAAAACAAGCATGGTCCCTGCCTTTATGGTACCACAGGGTCACCTCTGGAAGATGGGCACTTGATGAAGGAATAGAAGCATGGCTCATATTTATGAGTGCTTGCCATGTGCCAGACACTGTGTTTAACAGGTTGCAAGCATTGTTTGAAGATAAAACATTGGGTGGCAGAGCTAGAGATTCATACTACACCTATATCTGTCTCACTCTAAAGTCCAAACAGGAGAAAAGAGAATGTATAGAAAATACCAAGTCAAATGTATGGCACTTGGTACATGGCATGGTTGAGGGAAATGGGTCTGGATGTGGAGTCAAAATGTGAGGGGTTGAGCCCTGCATCTGCTGCCTTTGTCTGTGATGAGGAAGCACAGGGGTGAGGCCACATCAAGAAACAGCGAGCTCCATGTAGCAAGGCCAAGCCAGGCAGGTTCACTACTTTACCCTTAGCATCTGGCACAAAGAAGGAGCTGGAATTCAATTACATTGACTTGACTTAGAACATCCTGGCAAACCTGCTTTGTTACAAAAGCTAAGAAATAGTCTGAAGAGGACATACCTATAGGAGTCAAGTGGCTGATTAACTGATGATATCACTCTCACCACTAATAATAGCATACTCCCATGTATGGAGACACTACTCTGCATACTCTACTACTACCCAATACAGAAGCTATTATTTCTATTTTATAAAAAAGAAAACCATAGCTCAGAGAGTGTATTGCTCTTGGCTACACAGCCAGTAAGAGGGAGAGTCTAAATTTAAACCCAAGTCCCTAATGTACCTATCCCAGCAGACCCTGCTTGCAGAGACTCCTCCTCAGAAATCACCCTCAGTCCAGGCCATATCCTCATTTGGGTGGACTAAAAGCTGTCATTCGAAGATAAGCTTTGGTGAGATTCAAACATCTCCCGGATCTGAAGTCTGTGTTTAGTTTGGAAGCAGTTACAATTAAGATAACAGAAAAGTTCTAATCAAATCGAACATTATCTGGGCCAATCAGATCTTCTGCTAATAAGAGTTCCATTCAAATAATAATGCACACAAAATTGTCTTTCTTGAGTTAAGGAGGAAGACTAGCTTTTATGAAAATATCTAGCCCTAAGCTGTACCAACACTCATCCCAGAAAAGCAGGTGAGTGCATGAGGCTGGGCCTTGTCCTGGGCAGCTCCAATTTCTTCTGAAACCTTGAGTGCTCCTAGCAGACTAACCAGTGGTGTCTGCCCATTGCCCTAAGGCAGGGTTTCTCAACCTGGGTACTATTGACATTTGGGCTAGAAAGTTTCTTGTAGGGGCTGTCCTGTGCATTGCAAGATGGTTAACAACAGGCCGGGTGTGGTGGCTCACACCTATAATCTCAGCACTTTGAGAGGCCAAGGCAGGTGGATCACCTGAGGTCAGGAGTTCGAGACCAGCCTGGCCAACATGGCAAAACCCCGTCTATATTACTAATACAAAAATCAGCCGGGCATGGTGGCACATGCCTGTAATCCCAACTACTAGCAGGGCTGAGGCAGGAGGATCACTTGAACCTGGGAGGTGGAGGTTGCAGTGAGTGGAGATCACACCACTGCACTCCAGCCTGGGCAACAGAGTGAGACTCCGTCTCAAAAAAAAAAAAAAAAAAAAAGATGGTTAACAACATCTCTGACCTCTATCTACTAGATGCCAGCTGAAGCCCCTCCCCTAGTTGAGTCAACAAAAAATGTCTCCAGACATTGCCGTATACCTCCTTGAGGGGAAAAATTGCCACTGGTAGAGAACCACTATGATAAGAGAACATTTATTTGGGGATGGATTAATTAATTCAGTCACTTTGCCCTCCTTGGTATGCTGGGTCTCTTCTCCTGGCCGCTGCCAGCCTTATATACTACGGATGCTATAATTAAGGAATGGAACACACAGAATTAAAGAAAGGAGCAATGCCTATCCCTGGCTTGCCTTACTTCTTTGTCTTACTGCATGTGAAAATCACCATGTGTGCTCTGGTAGACAGTTGCAGTGCATGACTCAGTAATGTAAGTGAATGAAGAAATTAAACAAATGTTACTAGTGGGTGGGAAGAACCCTTGCCTCACATAGGCCAATAAAGGTAATTTTTGTGGTTCTGGTTATTGAAATATCTAATCTACCTGCAAACTATCTCAGCGGAGGGACTTCGCAGGTGTATTTTGGCTCAGCGTGCCATGGGAAGTAGTCCCTGACATCTCTCACACTGGGACTCCTCAGCCTGTCCTTGTGGGATGGTGTATCAGAGTCCACTCACAAGTCAGGTAGCTACCCTGCCACAATGAGAGCAAAGCAGTGGTGCTGTTAGCAGTGGGTTGTAAAGTCACAAGCAGAGGGTAGAGTCAGGGAGTACAGGTGCAGCTTTGTTACATGGATGCATTGTATGACACTGGGGTTTGGGCTTCTACTGAACCCATCACCTGAATAGTGAACACAGTACCCAATAGATAGCTTTTCTGCCCTTGCTCCTGTCCTCTCCTCCCCTGTCTCTCCCCATAGTTCCCAGTGTCAATTATTTCCGTGTTTATGCCCATATGTGCCCATTTTTTAGCTCCCACTTATAAGTTAAAACATGCAGTATTTGATTTTCTGTTTCTGAGTTATTTCACTTAGGATAATGGCTTCTAGCTGCATCCATTGTTTCTGCAAAGGACATGATTTCATTCTTTTTTATGGCTGCATAGTATTCCATGGTGTATATGTGCCACATTTTCTTTATCCATTCCACCATTGATAGTCACCTATGTTGATTCTATGACTGTGCTACTAAGAATAGTACCGTGATAAACATTTGAGTGCAGACGTCTTTTTTGGTAGAATGGTTTCTTTTCCTTTGGGCACATAACCAGTGGTGGGATTGCTGAGTTAAATGGCATTTCTATTTTTAGTTATTTGATAAATCTCCATACTGCTTTCCACAGGGGCTAAACTACAAACAGTGTATAAGCATTCCCTTTTCTCCACATCCTTGCTAATGTCTGTTTTTGTTTTTTTACTTTTTAATAATATCCATTCTGGCTGGTGTAAGATGGTACCTCACCATGTTTTAATTTGTATCTCTCTGATAATTTAGTGATGCTGAGCATTTTTTTCATGTGTTTTGGCCACATGTATGTCTTCAAGTGTCTGCTCATGTGTTTTGTCCACTTTTTAATGGGGTTATTTGTTTTTTTCTTCTTGATTTAAGTTTCTTATAGATTCTGTAAATTAGTCCTTTCTTGGATGCATAATTTGCAAATATTTTCTTCCATTCTGTAGATCGTCTGCTTACTCTGTTGATAGTTTCTTTTGCCGTGCAGAAGTCCTTTAGTTTAATTAGTCCCAATTGTCAATTTTTGTTTCTGTTGTGTTTGCTTGTGAGGCCTCAAAATAATGAGAGCCATCTATGACAAATACACAGCCAACGTCATACCAAATGGGCAAAAACTGGAAGCATTCTCCCAAAGAACAGGAACAAGACAAGGATGTCCACTCTCACCACTTCTATTCAACATAGCACTGGAAGTCCTAACCAGGGCAATCAGGCAAAGGAAACAAATAGACCTCCAAATACGAAATAATGAAGTCAAATAATCTGTTTGCTGATGATATGATACTTTACCTAGAAAACCCTAAAGATTCCTCCAAAAGACTCCTAGACCAGATAAATGACTTCAATAAAGTTTCAGGATATAAAATCAATGTACAAAATTAGTAGCATTTCTATACATCAGTAATGTTCAAGCTGAGAACCAAATCAAGAACTCAATTCCATTTACAAAAGCCACAAAAAAAAAAAAAAAAACCCTAGGAATACATCTACTAAGGAGGTGTATTCCTAGGAATACATCTACTAAGGAGGTGTATTCCTAGGAATACATCTACTAAGGAGGTGTATTCCTAGGAATACATCTACTAAGGAGGTGTATTCCTAGGAATACATCTACTAAGGAGGTGTATTCCTAGGAATACATCTACTAAGGAGGTGTATTCCTAGGAATACATCTACTAAGGTGAAAGATCTTTACAAGGAGAACTACAAAACACTCCCTAAAGAAGTCAGAGAAAAACAAACAAATAGGAAAAATATTCCATGCTCATGGATTACAAGAATCAATATCATTAAGATGTCTATATTGCCCAAAACAATATACAGATTCAATGCAATTCCTATCAAATTACCAAGGTCAACTTTCACAGAATTATAAAAAATGAATTCTAAAATTCATATGGAACCATGAGTAGCCAAAGAAATCCTCAGCAAAAAGGAAAAAAAGCCAGAAACATCACATTACCCAACTTCAAACTATACTACAAGGCCATGGTAACCCAAACTGCTGGTACAGAAATAGTCACTGAGATTAATGGAACAGAATAGAGAACCATAAATAAAGCTACACACCTACAACTAACTGATCTTTGACAAAGTCGACCAAAATAAGCATTGGAAAGGACTCCCTATTCAATGAATGGTGTTGAAAAAACCAGCTAGCCATACGCAGATGACTATTTAATCCATCTGCCATATGGATCTATAAGAAACTTAAATCAACAAGAAAAAAACAAATAACCCCATTAAACAGTGAACAAAACACATGAGCAGACACTTGAAGACATACATGTGGCCAAAACACATGAAAAAATGCTCAGCATCACTAAATTATCAGAGAAATACAAATTAAAACATGGTGAGGTACTATCTGCCATATGCAGCTGGATTAAAGACTTAAACTTAAAACCTCAAACTATAAATTCCTAGAAGAAAACCCAGGAAAAATTCTTCTGGACACTGGCTTAAGCAAATAATTTATTATTAGGACCTCAAATTCAATTTTAGGGTAACTTCATTTACTTGGTTTTTTTTTTCCTTTTAGACTTTTACTTTTTAAATGAACTGTAAAGGTAATATTTATTATAGAGATACTTAGTAATGACAAAGAAGTACAACAGCACGGAAAATATGGATAATTCTAATGCCAGAAACGGTGAGGCAAAGAATTTTGTCATTTTTGGTCATAATTTGGTCAAGGTTTTTTTTCTTCTGTGATTTTTTTCTTCATTTTGAAATGTATTACTCACAGTCCCAGCAAAAGTACAGGATATACTTAAGTTGAGTAACTTGAAGATAATTTAGTAAACTTACTATTTATAAGAGAGTGGATGGAATGTAAGGAAACCACAAGAGATAGTGCAGCACCTAGGGTTTGGTATTAGTGGGGATGACATTGCCACCTGGAGCTTGAGTGGGAGAAGACAATGGTCAGAACCCAAAACAGAGAGAACTGTGTAGGGACCACCTCCTGACAGCAAGAGGAGGTAGTGCAACATCACTGGGAGGAGAATACATGCCTCAGCCTCACTCTTCCCCTTCCCTACCAGTGGCTTCCTCTGGCCAAATACATCAGAAACCAGCAATCAAGGCTGCAGCCCATTTATGCAGCCTATACCCCTGGGCATAGGACAGAGTCAGGGAGTGTAGGGTCCAACCAGACGGGCAAACAGAAGATATCCAGCCCAAACTGCCCAAACACACTTTGCTTTCATTGTCTGATATTCAAACATTAAAGATAAAGCAACCTCTCCCCTACAAAGAGGTAAGCATTGTTTTAAGTTTAGTGTATGTCTTCCAGACATTTTCCTAGTTTGTTACCTGTATAATATATGCCCTCATAATAGGTACAATTTTGTTCTGCCTGTGTGGGCATGTGTTTTGTAAACAGTGTGATACAATATGTATTGTTAAAGAACTTGCTTTTTTACTCAACAATTTGTCTTGGACTCTTTTCACATCAGCATGTAGAGACCTGACATTATTTTAATCCCCTGTGTGGCATTCCACAGTGTGGTTGATAGGAGGGCTGTTCTCCAATGTCCTAGTTCTCTCTCTCTCTCTCTGGGCACATAGTAGGATGGGAGCATCCCACTCTACTAAACTCAGGTTGCCAGTATGATTGCCTTTGGTCAAGGAGATATAAACCCCTTTCCCATATGTCACTCCCAGGCAAAAGCTTTAAGAGCTGACACATGCTTCATCTTTCTCTTTTCACTTGCTGTTGAGACTAGTGGTGTTCTCGACCAGCACTGCCTAGTAAAAAATATAATCTAAGCTGTTATCTAATTTTAAATATTCCATAAGTCACATTTAAAAAAAGTTAAACACAGGCAAAATTAATTTTAATAATGTATTTCATTTACCCAGTATACCCAAACTATTATCATTTCAACATGCAATCATCACGAAAAACTATTAAATAAATATTTTACACTCTTATACTCAACCTTTAAAATCCGGTATATAACTTACACTTACAGTGTTTATCAATTCAGACTAGACATATTTCAAGGGCTCAATAGCTCCATGTGGCTAGTAGCTACCATGTGGGACAGTGATGGAGCTGAGCCCCAGCTGAAGTGTGTTGAGTTACTTTTACTCACACTACAGTGTGAGAAATTTTTTATTGGTTTTTTTAAGGCATCGTGATTTGGATGTTGTTTGCTCCCACAGAATCACCTGATCTGTCCAAACACACATATCGTAATTCATTTAATCATTTCAATATGGGTGGACAAGCAAGTTGTTTCCAATTTTTCACTGTTATAACAAGATGTTGGTGAATATCTTTGTGCACATTTTTGTGCTCAGATGGAACTTTTTATATCATAGGCATTTTTTTTTACTTTAACAAATTTATCTAAAAGGCTGTCCAGAGTGTTTCAAATTTTCACTTCTATTAGAAATATGTGAAAGTACCCATTTTCCCCATATCCTTACCATTACCTGATATCGTCTAATTTTTTATTTCAAATACTTTTTCTATTTGTTTTTATTTACATCTCTTATATTAGTTGATATAATATACAGCCCATTCTTCTAACATCGTATTTTTATATAATTAAAATTTTCTTGAAACTTTGTTTTTCAATGACAGCATCAACATGTGGCCTAGATATAGCAAGTCAATTTCACCATTTCCCCAGTTTCTGGGATATTCACATTGGGATTACTTCCAAACTTTATTATACATATCACCATAATGAACATCTTTTGTGCATACAGCATTTTATACATTTCAGTTAATTTTCCTACGATAAGTTCTAAAAGTGTAGTTACTGACTTGAAAGGCCCATACACATTTATAGTTCTTGGTATTTGCTAGCAGATTCTTTTTTCTTGCTAGAAAATTTGTATCAATTAGGGAAATTTCAGGTTTTTATATGACATAAATTGAACATTTGCCTTTACAGATGCTTTTAGATACATTCTTGCATCTAATGCTTACAAGGGTTCCATAAGGTGAGCAAAAGGAAAATGACCTGCCAGGGTCACAGCGTAGGTGAGAAGCAATGCTGACATTTGAACTCAGCTTCAGACAACAAATTCAGGTTTGTTTGTTTGTTTTGTTGAATACTTCAATTGCTTCCTTTACATTGACCATGGAAAAATAGGCTTCTTCTTGATCCCCATTTCAGCCACAACTTGTGGCCCCAAGTAACTCATTAGTTTGGGTCTTCAAGGAGAGAGAACTAATATTACCAATGGCTTATTTCTATAAAAATCCTCCTCCGTGCTTGAAAAGAGGAATGTCACTCTATAATTTCAAGATGCCAGGTGAGGGCACTGCTGGCTCATAATTTGTTTCAGAAACAAAACAGAAATGGTCTCAAGAGGAGGCTGACAATTTTTTATATGGTTTCCCTCAGAGAGACACCTTCCACTGAAGGAATATTAAACTGGTGTCTGGCATAGAGAACTGTTTTCCAATGGGACTCACTGGGGTTCTCTATTTGGCGGATTTATCCACACAGACCAACTTGTTTCAAAATGAAAAGGGAGCCATAATAAAAAAAGATGTTAAGCTGTTTTAGGTGGAAACCACTGCAGATATTTTCTAGTATAGTTCTCACTACTGCAGACAACAATAAAATGCAAATGGGGAAATAGAGCGAAATGCAAAATTTCCTTTTAGAGTTCAATAGAGTTGAGCCTATCAGAAAAGATTAGAAACAACTTCTCAACATTTTTACATTTTGTTCTTTGGATAATGTTGATATATTATAGTTTTAGCTGAAAGGAGAATGTTTGTGTTCTCTGAAGTCATCTATCCCTTGTTGTAATCTGAGCTTCCTTCTTGCCTGGACCATGGCCATAGTGTTCTGATCAGGGTTCCTTCCCCCATTGTCACATCTCCATATCCAATTCACCCTCACTCTGCATACTACATTCTGTATGAACTAGAAAGTTCATTTCTAAGATAAAAGTTGGATCCTTTCACATCCCTTCTCAAAGTTCACCAGTGGTTCACCACCCTCTAGAAGATAAAAGCCTTCACATACCTTATACTACCTTCAAAATGAAGCTTCTACCCACTTTCCAGCTTCATGTTATGCCATGCTTCCTGCATCCCCTTGTAATACTGTGCTCCAGCCACACTGAACTTCTTGCCTTCTGCTATGGTCTAAATGTGTCCCCACAAATTCACATGTTGGAAACTTAATCCCCAATGCAACAGTGTTGGGAGGTGGGACCTAATTGGTGGTGTTTAGGTATGAGGGCAGAGCCCTCATGAATAATTAATGCCACCATAAGAAGCTCTTAAAGAAGTAAATTCACTCTCTTTTCATCTTCTGCTATGTGAGAACGCAATGTTCCTCCCCTTCAGCAGACACGGCAAGAAGGTATTAGTTTGGTGCAAAAGTAATTGTGGTTTTTGTCATTTCTTCCAATGGCAAAAACTGCAATCACTTTTGCAGCAACCTAATACCATCTTGGAACCAGAGACTGAACCTGCCAATGGCATGATCTTGGACTTCCTAGTCTCTAGAATTGTAAGAAATATATTTCTGTCATTTATAAAATACCTAGTCTTAAATATTCTGCTATAGCAGCACAAAATGAACTAGGCTACCTTCCCCCAAATGTGCTCTGCTCTTTAATATCGCCAAAGTTTTATACCTACTCTTTTTTCTGCGTAAGAGTTTATTCATTATTTTGCTCAACCTACCAATCCCTCTCACTCTTTAAAACCCAGCTAGCAGGTCACCTTTCCAGGATATTTTTTCCCAAATCTCCAGATATAATCACTTGTACCAGTCAAGGTTCTCCAAATAAACAGAACCAATAGGACACACACACACACACACACAGATACAGATAATAGATATCAATATGTGAGAGGGGGCCAGATGCCATGGCTCACCCTGTAATTCCAGCACTTTAGGAGGCCGAGGTGGGTTGGATCACTTTAGCTCAGGAGTTTGAGACCAGCATGGGCAACATGGCAAAACCCCATATTTACAAAAACATGCAAAAATTAGCCAGGCATGGTGGCATGTGCCCATAGTCCCAGCTACTTGGGAGGCTGAGGTGGGAGGATCACTTGAACCTGATCCTGTGAGGGTTACAGTAAGACAAGATGGCGCCACTACACTCCAGCCTAGGCAACAGAGACAGATCATGTCTCAAAAATGTATATCTATCTATCTATCTATCTATCTATCTATCTATCTATCTATCTATCTCTATCTATCTATCTCTATCTATCTGTCTATCTATCCATCTATCTATCCATCTATGGGTATTTATTATGGGAATTGGCTCACATAATTTTGGAGGCTAAGAGGATAAGCAGTCCCACAATATGTGATCTGCAAGCTGGAAAATCAGGGAAGCCAGCAGCCTGGCTCAGTCAAAGTCTGAAGGCCGAAGAACTGGGGGAGCTGAATGTGCAACTCTCAGTTCAAGGCCAAAGGCCTTGGTTGGGGGGACGGATTTGTGCAAGTTGCAGAGTTCAAAGGTGAGAGAATCTTGAGTTCTGATATCCGAGGGCAGAAGATGAGTGTCCCAGCTCAAGCAGAGAGAACAAATTCAGTGTTCCTCTGCCTTTTTGTTCTATCTGGTCCCTTAATGGATTGGATGGTGCCTGCTCACACTTGGTGAGGGCAGATCTTTCTTACTTAGTCTGCTGATTTAAATGTCAGCCTCTTTCAGAAACACCCTCACAGACATACACAGAAATAATGCTTTACCAGCTATTTGAGTATCCCTTAATTCAGTCAAGTTGACACCTAAAATTAACCATCACATGACTCCTCTATTGGTACTCCCATGAGTGATCTTAGGACTACATTATGTTGCTATTTCTTATTTTGAGTGCCTATCAGTACCTCTGTACAGAGAGCTCCTAGAGGAAAGAGATCATATCTAATTCATCACCGAATTCCAAATCTAAGCTTACGCTTGGCACATAATAGACCCTCAATAAACTATTATTATTATTTACATTTTGGTAGATAAAGAGGTTTTTCATGTTAATAATCTGGCAGCATGCCATATATACCATTCTAAAAGTTTATGGAGGTTCTGAGACATCATTATTCATCACTTTACAATTCATACTTGCAAAGATGTTTGTGCTTACTTTTACTTCTGTCTTCTTCTGGATTATTTGGTTTGGGCAGAAGGGGAGAGGATATCTGAGGTTAGAATTTGGTCCAATGCCAGCACAGGTTTTTTTAAAAAGAGGTGGAATTTAAGTGAAGGGAGGAAGATTTCCCAATGGGTAAGAAGGGAAACCTGCTCTGAGTATTTAACAGAAGAAAGCAGAAAGATTAAAGTGGAGAAGGAAGCAAGAATCCTTGAAAACAGTTTTGCCACATTGTAGGGAAGAGAGATGGGAGAGAACAGGAGTGAATTAGGAAGGAGAGAGAGAAGTGAGTTTAGGCATTTATTCCTCTTCCTACAACTTCTTTTTCTGCCCTCAGTGGCAGATATTAGCAGTGGTGAAAGACAGTTGCAAAGTTCTACCAACTCCCCATGTTCGTTTAGATGGTAATAAACTCTAAATGATCATTACATCTCAAAATGTAGAAAGTCACTAAAGGGAATATTATACATTCAGAGATCTATAAAGCTTGTCACTACAGAGTGTATACTATTTTAATGAGTCTTAAACTCTTTACACAGGTCCTGTATCCACACAGAGTCATAACCAATAGCCTATAAAACCACATGCCTGCACGTGTGTGCACACACACAAATATGGCATCTCACACATCTACTATCCCACCTGGGGCATGACTGTATTTTCCTACTGATGGATTGAGCTCTTGGGTTGAGATGAACCATCTGTCTCCCAAATGGATTTCTAGTACTTCAATCACATCTCCAGTAATCATGTCCCCTAAACACATTAGTGGGAAATGATGTAAAAAATAATTAAGCATAACTATCCAGTGCATTAGAAATTGATGGTATCTATGTTGTGTAAATTAGAGACATGTAGAAGAAAATGATTATTTTCACAACTCATTGCTACAGAAAGATCTCCTTATTATTGCATAGAATTCATTCTACTAAAAGGAATGTTTGACTTCAAAGGAAAGAAGTGAAAACTTTAAATGAAAGAGAGAGCTACTTAGAAAAAATGAAGAAGACATGATGGTGAAAGATGATGATGAAGACAAGAAGAAAAAGGAAGCTATGCCAGCAAAACTAGCTTCTAATCTTAAATACAGCCTAGAGTAAATTAATTTAGCTCCTGTGACCCAAGAAAGTGAGGCAGACATTTGGTTCCTAGAATATTGCTTCTGGCTTAAGATTATATCTTGCTGTAGCCTTAGACACAAGTTTTCTTATATTTTCACTAATTCACCTATGAAAAACTCTTGTCCTAAAGTAAATGGGTAGAGCCTTTGTTCATCATCATCTATCTGGTTGAGAAACACATCCAAGAAAATGGAGCAATGGCTCTCAACTACATGGATGTCACTCTTTTTGGCAGAAAAAATATTGCTTCTTACTCCTTTAGTGCACTCTCAATAGACACTTTTTTTTTCAGTAAATTTTACCTTACCCAAAGACATAACCCTGAGAAAACAACTAAACAAGACATATAGGGGAGGGGGGGAGGGGGGCATGTACAATGAGTATGTCTGTGGGGATGAGGTAGGGGCTACATGCACACAGCACTCAGCATTTTTTTCCACACAGGTTGAGTGCCCAGTGGAAACAAGAAATTGGGCTAGGAACTGTGTGTACCATTTTGCTCTTTGGCTATAAAATATGAGAAAAGTGTTTACCAGAATTCAAAGGCCTCAATGATTAATAACACATAGCAACCTTTGACTCTGCATAAAGCACATTTATTCAAGCACACGAGAGAAAAAACATTATGGGATCCATTAGAATATTCTACAGGATTGGTGAAAGGCTATTTTATTGTGAAGATGCAGAGGAATAGCAATCTTTGAAGATAATTTACTACAGAGATCAGAAAAAGAGTTCAGAAAATTGTTTGTATATTTAAGAAGATGCTATGAGGTGTGACCTCTCTGGAACAGAAGCAGAATTCCACAAGGTTAAAATGCAGTTAAAATATTTAATGCGGTTTCAAAAGTTTCTAGGAAAACCTAAACTGAACAGATAACATAATAAGATGGAAGAAAAAATAAAATGTAGATTTTCTGTAAACCAAAAGTACAGAATTAAATCTATATTGGAGGCATTAAAGATCAGAAGTGGCAGAAAAATTCATTTTAGTGATACAAACAGCAAACTTTAAAGTATGTTTAATAATTAGAGGAATGGGATAAATATTAAAATGGGAGCAATGATATATATAGAGAAAACAGAGGCTAAACATTCCACCTAATAATTACATGAATTTCTAAGGAAAATCTGGAATCATTAATATTGAATCAATAATGGAGAACATAATTGAAGAACCTTCTGCATAGTTTAAGGAGATTTTAATAGGAAGATATTAGGGTGAGAAATCTTACTACATTCTCAGATAGAATCAAAGAAAATGACCCAAATTTATATGTAAATCTAAAATGGAATATTTTAATTATAAGTACAAATAAAATTCTATAAGCATCCTTTCAGATGATCCACAAATGACCTGCAAAGAAATATATATCTGTTTGATGATACACTTTTCCTCTGTGATACTAAGTTATAGAGAAAAAGAGAGAAATGGTTTTGAGGGGATAACAATAGAATACAATAATTCATATGTGAAAGCAACAGGAAAATACTCTCAGGTCCACATATGTTAAATAAATGTACCATCCACACATCTATCTTTAAAATAATACTTGAAGAAATAGCTTCAATTGGCAAAATGACTCATAAGTCAAGAACCAGGATAACTTGTATAAAAGCATGGCAATTTCTTCTTCAATTCAAAGTCTCTGCCTTTAGGAAATAATTTTACATGCTATGATTTGTTATACAAAGATATTAATTGAAGCATTATTTCTTTTAGCTAAATGTTATAAACAAGCAAACTGACCAATATCTTCGAAATATCCAAATGACAGATTATTCTTCAGTCATTGAAAGTAATATTGAGGAAAAAATTTAAGGATATGAAAAAACACAATAAAAAGTTAAATGAAGAAAATATGATAGAAGTTTGTTATGCACAATAATATTTATTATGTAAAAACACAAAAGAAAGTAGATCAGAAGAAAATATATTTGATGTCAACTATGGTGCCTCTAAATAGGAGGATTAGGATTGAGTTTTGTACTTTAATGCAGGTTCAAAAGTTTCTAGGAAAACCTTGAAGATAGGGATGGAGAAAGCAGAATCAAACTTTTAGAACCAGAAAGGACTTTAGAGATTGTCTAGTATTGTGGCTCCCAACCATGAAGCCATTTCTGGAAGTCTTTAAGCAATGTTTAATGTTTCAAATAATAACAAGAAGGTACATTTATTACACATTCACTGCAAGCTAGTCACTATGATAACTCCTTTACATATACTCCCTCCAAGTTTAAGAAGAGTCATTCAGGTATTCATCAAAAGCTCTAGAAACCATATTTCAGGTCTTCTAATAACTGGTCTAATAGCCTTTCTAACACCCCACAATTCTCATGACTCTAGGTCTAGAGTGTTCTCATAGTGTTAATTGTTGGGACATTTGGTTTTCACTGGAGTAGATCATACTTTATTCTCAGGAGGAGAATATTTGGAATATTTTTGCAGAAGCACTTACAATGCAAAGCTCTTGGAGCCTGACGGAATTGGCTTTCAAATGTGACTCAACAACTTAAAAGCTGGATGGTTTTAGGCAAGTCAATTAACCTTTCTGAATCTCTATATCCTCACAGAAGTGTTGTAAGAATTTAATTAGATGACACATATGGAGTGCCTGGCACATTGCCTAGCATGTAAGCCTCCATTGTAACTATTGATTATCACCACCCTTTCACAGAGTCTTCAATATCTGCACTGATGATCCCATTTGACACCCTGACCTTGTAATCTGAAATGGGGAACACTCTATGTCCCATTTTCAAACATAATGGAGCAGCTTTCAATTGCCCTATAACTTGTTCCGAGTGCCCTCTTCTATTACGCTGTCTAATTGAACACTAAGTACTGCAGTTCCTCTTGGCAAGGGTTCTAAGGAGCTTCCTGCTTACTTGCAAATCTGCCTCTGACGCAGCCTATTTTCTTTGCCTCTCACAATGCCAATGGTAGCCTCTGTGGAGACCTCAAGCAAGGCTGGCTAAGCCACAGGTAGCAGGCAGCAGGCAGCTTTCTCACATGAAGTAACTCAAGTGCCAGCCTGGCATGAATATGGGCATTTCTGCTTTACTTACTCCCTTGGTCTAAGTCATGCAAGAGACCCAGACCTACTGATGAAAGAAGTAAGTTACAAGACTGACATCTTCTTTCATCTGAATGGACAAGTTCCAGGAAAAAGGCAATGGAGGCAGGTTGGTTCAGAGACACATTTGGCTGCAAACTACCCCTCCAGTCCCCTCCTTTTCTCATCTTCTCACAGACTGGCACAGACTATCACAATCCCAACAAGCTTTCGCCCACTCTGCCCTCCCTTCTGGAACATTTTCCCATCCCCTTTGCAGTTCTTTACATTCTAACTACCCTGTAGACTTCAGTTTCAATCTCATTTTGCCCAAGAAGCATTGTCTTACTGCCCCAGCCTACTCCATTCCCTACCTCCCCTCAATGCCTGTGGCACTAGGTTATCTCCCTTACTCAACTGTGTTTCAGAATTAGGACTCTGGAGTCAGAAAAAATGATCCTGAACCTAGCCTCTTCCTCTCATTAATCTTGAGAAAGTGAATTAAGAAAGTAAAAGTTATCTTGTGAGAAAAGTAATCTTGAGAAAGTGACTAATCTTTTTAAAATAAGACTTCTCATTTGTAAATAGACAAGCTAATAATATATTTCTCATAGGAATGCTATGAAGATCAAATAATTCATAAAGAAGACTTAGAAAAGTTTCTTGTACATAGTTAACTGTTTAATGAACATTTTCTAAGTTACTTAATTTTTTTTACTCTAAGTCCTATAGGGCAAGATTAATCATCTCTCAATCCATCCATTCTTTCATCCATGCACCCATCCAAGCATTTAACACCTGGAATCCCATAGATATATTAAACCCAGTCTTTGCCCTCAAAGAGCTGGCAGTCTTGCCAGAGAGACAGAAATGCAAACAGGTTTATTATGACATGATATATTTGAAAGGCTTAGGGCCCGCCAATTGGAACTTGTCAATCTTCCCCAATAATGGGACAGCTAAGACAGACCACTCTCATTTGCCTGCAGTGTCCAACATCCTCATTGCTCTTGGCTCCTCAATGAAGCCTTTTGGTTCCAGAGAAAAAGCTGAACCCTATGGCTACACAGGGGTCTAGAGGGACTTGTGCTATGTCCTGATTTCAATACCACAGCAAGCTCCCTTTTGCTGTATAGGAAATGGAAAACAACTTTTTAGCACAAGCTGCTGAAGCTTCCAGGACTTTTGCCAGGATTTTAGTTCATCCAAATCAATTATTCTAAGATCAAGGTCAGTGGACCAGCACAGGATGTGATTCGGGAGTCAGACAGCAAAAGTTGCAGGTCATCTAATGCCTTGTCAACACCTTCCATCCAGCAAGTCAGTCTAAACTATCACCAACAATGAGAAAGTCTTGTCATTGGAAGATTTTCAGAGAAGTGGTTCCACAGGTGCCCTTTCCAATATGAGATTAATCATAAAATCTCTGAATCATCCTACAAAGCTGCAGGAGCACATGAATATAGAAATAGTGTCCGATCAGCTCAGGGGATTATAATAGCCTGTGAGCACAGCCTTAGTCAGGGCTGTGATTCCCATGTAAGCCAGCTGGCCTTTCTCTGATGCCAGCAGACTTAATGCTGATAGGATAACATGTGGTCTTCAAAAACCAGGGGAGAGTGTAGGCAGCTCTGCACAGTCCCCATGACCAAAAGCTATACCCTGAATTGTTGACGTGCCTTTGCATATAATGTTCTTTCCAATTGGCATCATTTGCCTACCTGGCAGATCTCAGCTGTTCCACACAGACATTGCTTGTGTCTTCTCTGTTCTGTGAAATTCTCCTAATAGGCAATCAGTTACCTGATGCTTCCAAGGGTTCTATTCAATAGATATTTATGTGGTTCTCTTTTTACTTAGATGTGTATATGTCACTATATTTCATTACTTTTATGCATGTCTGTATTTTCTGTTAGACTTGAACTACCCAAGGACAAGGGCATGTCTTCTCTATTCCAATACTCAGCACACAGTTGGTAGAAGAAGATAAGCATAGATAGGACCAGATAAATAAAAAAGTCAGAATTCCATCCACACTAGTGGAGAAGGCATAGCGTTGCCATTAGCAAAGAGCTAAAAAAAAATGGAATAGGTTCCAGTGGTCTCTTGGCTCAGGAAAACAGGAAGCTTCTGAGCTGGGATGGGAAAGATATCAACTCAGCCCCTTGTTGGCTGTTTTCCCAGAGTTTAGCAACTCTTTTATCTTTCAAACACTTGGCTTTGCTTTTTTTTCTAATTATTTGACTACCTTTTCTATTATCTATTTTCTTAAGGTTATTAACATCTTTTGTATCTGTGTGGTGCACCATCACATACCATTTTCATTACACAGATACAATAGATGTCAATAATCCTAAGAATATTAGCTAAAATGCAGTCAAATAATTAGGAAGTGAGAAGCTTTGAGTTCACATCACCTTTCAAAAATATAATTTGTTTCATATTTAATTATATATTTATTTAATTATATACTTATATGATCTAGTTAATTGTAACTTTATATAATTTAATTTGTAACGTCACTATGTTTAACACTCAGCTTGGTGAATTCCTAAAAATAGAACAGTGAGCACTGTGAGCAGGCATGAGTCAGCTCCAGCAGCCCATTGTCAGGATGACTAACCCAGATCATTTCCCCTAACCATCTTTCCAGGACTCTGCACTCCAACGGGGATGCTTTACAGGAGACGCCACCTGCTCAGTACTGGAGACTTGAGCTTCAAACTTGTCCAGACATAAGCAAAAGCAAAGCAGTCTAGCCAGCAGGAGAACTGCCACTCTGCCCATCAGAAGACTGGGGACTATCACCATCATTCTTCGCAGAATTGAAAAAACAATTCTAAAATTCATATAGAACCAAAAAAGAGCCTGCATAGCCAAAGCAAGACTAAGCAAAAAGAACAAATCTGGAGGCATCACACTACCTGATTTCAAACTATACTATAAGGCCATCATCACCAAAACAGCATGATAGTGGTGTAAAAATAGGCACATAGACCAATAGAACAGAATAGAGAACCCAGAAATAAACTCAAGCATTGATAGCCAACTGATCTTCAACAAAGCAAACAAAAACATAAAGTGTGGAAAGGACACTCTTTTCAACAAATAGTGCTGGGATAATTGGCAAATCACATGTAGGAGAATGAAACTGGACCCTCATCTCTCACCTTAAACAAAAATCAACTCAAGATGGATTAAAGACTTAAATCTAATACCTGAAACTATAAAAATTCTAGAAGATAACATTGGAAAAACCCTTCTAGACATTGGCTTAGGCAAGGGTTTCATGACCAAGAACCCAAAGCAAATGCAATAAAAACAAAGATAAATAGCTGGGACATAATTAAACTAAAGAGCTTTTGTATGGCAAAAGGAACAGTCAGTAGAGTAAACAGACAACCCAAAGACTGGGAAAAAATCTTCACAGTCTATACATCTGACAAAGGACTACTATCCAGAAGCCACAACGAACTCAAATCAGTAAGAAAAAAATAAATAACCCCATGAAAAAGCGGCCTACAGACATGAATAGACAATTCTTAAAAGAAGGTATACAAATGGCCAACAAACATGAAAACACGTTCAATATCACTAATGATCAGGGAATGCAAATCAAAACCACAATATGATACCACCTTACTCCTGAAAGAATGGGCCTAATCAAAAAAAAAAACAAAAACAAAAAAAAAAAACAGTACATGTTGGTGTGGATGCAGTGAACAGGGAACCCTTCTACACTGTTGGTGGGAGTGTAAACTAGTATAACCACTATGGAAAACAGTGGAGATTCCTTAAAGAACTAAAAGTAGAACTACCATTTGGTCCAGCAATCCCACCACTGGGTATCTACCCACAGGAAAAGAAGTCATTATTCAAAAAATATACTTGCACACGCATGTTTATAGCGGCACAATTCACAACAGCAAAATCATGGAACCAACGCAAATGCCTATCAATCAACAAGTGAATGAAGAAACTATGGTATATATTTACGATAGAATACCACATAGCCATAAAAAGGAATGAATTAACAGCATTTTCAGTGACCTGGATGAGACTGGAGACTATTATTCTAAGAGAAGTAACTCAGAAATGGAAAACCAAACTTCTCATGTTCTCACTGATATGTGGGAGCTAAGCTCTGAGGAAGCAAAGACACAAGAATGACACAACGGACTTTGGGGACTTGGGAGGAAGAGTAGGAGGGGAGTGAGGAATAAAAGACTACAAATATGGTGCAGTGCATACTGCTCGGGTGAAGGGTACACCAAAATCTCACAAATCCCCACTAAAGAACTTACTCATGTAACCAAATATCACCTGTACCCCAATAACTTATGGAAAAATTTAAAAAAATAAAATAAAAAGACTGGGGACTATGAAGGCTACAAAGCAGGCCCATGCTCTCACTATTTGTTACAGATTAAGTCCTCAGGGGTGTGGGGGACTCTGTCATGGAGATATGTGTTTATTAGGGAATGTTATTGGGAACAACTGTGAGGGAGTGAAGGCAGCAGGACTGAGCAGGGGGAGATGTTAAACTGAGATTTACCTGAAAAGAGGACCCCAGCTGATCCCAGGGGAGGTCCAAAGCTGAAAGGTTTTCCAGAATCATCACACACGGAGGCAAAGAGCCTGGGCCTTTGTGTGCCCACATCACTCAGTCACTGAGTGTGATGTAGCATCGATCCCTGAGGAGATGTAACACTGGACAAGGAAACCGCTTCTTCCCAGGGCAATGCCTAAGGAGAGACTCAGCAGTGAGCCACCTAGAAGTTGAGGCAGCTAGGAAATAAATGCCTTGGTGCTGCAAGGGGGTTGGGGGTGTCTGTCCTACACACACAACATCTCTTACACCTGAGAGAGTCCTGGATCAGCATCAGCTGGGAACTTGTTAGAAACGAGTACGTTTAAGCCTTACCCAGGCCTCCTCCATCAGAAACTCTGGAGATGGGACCCAGCAATCTGTTTTGACAGGCTGCCCAGGTGACTCTGATGTATGTTGAAGTTTGAGAATAACTGCCTCATACCAGCAATTCTCAGATTCTGTGGTCCCAGAACCACTTATCCTCTTCAAACTTACCTGGGATCTCTAAGAATTTTTGTTTATGTGGGTAATAGTTATATTTACCACATTAGAAATGAAAGTTTAGAAATTTAAAAAATATTTTATTAATTTATTTAAGATAAACTCATCTTTTTTATGAAAAATAACTAGATTTTCCAAATTAGGAAAAAAGTTAGTAAGAAAAATAGCATTGTTTCACAGTTTTGCAAACCTCTTCAATATCTAGCTTAATAGAAGAGAGCTGGATTCGCATAACTACTTTTATATTCAATCTGTTTTAACATATGTCATATATATAGCTCATGGAAAACTCCACTGTACACTTGCAAGAAAATGAAAAAGAAAAAGGCAAATAACAACTTAGCATTATTATAAAAATAGTTTGACCTCATGGACCCTGAAAGAGTCCCAGGGACCCCCACTTTGAGAACAGCTGGCCCTAGCATCAATAATGAAGCAAGAGGCCCAGGCTTTTAGGTCAGATATTGCTAGTTACTCATTTGTGGTTTGGGATTGTGTCTTGGAACTTGTGAATGTTACATTTGGGAGACTGATTATGTTTTATCCGGTCATATCCTGAAGAGTACTTCCTCCCTATCCCCAGAAGATAATGCAATTGATTAAACTCAGACTACAAGCTTTGTCTCTTTGGCAGCGGCCCTAAGCTTTCCTGGAGTCTCTTCTGGGAGCGCATGGTGCAGGGCTCATGCAGAATTGGCAGAGTTTATACGCAAAATCTGGGGCCCTCTTTCTCTGGTTCTCTCCATTCAGGGATTGCTCCCTCACTTTCGGGTACGTGTGGTGACCTTAAACTCAGACATCTAGTTTTTCGAATTGGAAAGAATATGGAGTTTCTAGCAGACTTTTAGCCACCCTACAGAATGCAGATTTCAGTTTTCTCTAGAGTCAAAAACCCCATGCAAACCGCAGTCTCACACCACACCATTCCTTTGTTCTGAGTGTCATCCCCGCTCCAGAATCTGCCTGATAGTGTTCACTCTCCAGTCTCCTGTGCCTGCAGATCGTCGGGTTTGGATGCTTTGTCCAGTTTAGTTATCTGCAGGAGGATCAGACGGTCATGAGCTACTCAGTCACAGAGCAAAGGAAGGGCCACAGGTCCTTAGGAAGCCCCATGCTTCCCTCCGGCTCACTCCTCCCGAGAAGGAAGAATGCTAACATGGATTCTGGGCCTCCGTGAGTAGAATCACTGTGAGTTAAAGGGTTGGCACACAGCGCAATTCTTTTTTTTTTTCTTTCAGCTTTTATTTTAGGTTCACGGGGCACACGTGCAGGTTTGTTACATGGGTAAATAGTGTGTCGCTGGAGTTTGGAGTACAAATGATCCCGTCACCCAGGGAGTGACCATAGTATCTGAGAGTCAGCTTTTCCACTTTCACCCCTTTCCCCGTCCCCGATTTAGTAGTCTCCAGTGTCTATTGTTCTCATCTTTGTGTCTGCATATTCCCAGTGCTTAGCTCCCACTTATAAATGAGAACATGTGGAATTTGGTTTTCTATTCCTGCATCGATTTTACATCTTCCCTTTTGGTGGCAGAGAGGGAAGCAGACCTATCCAGACAACATCTTTTTCTCTCTGGGTGTCCTCTATTTCTCCTGCTAGATGGGCTAGCCTTGGGACATCTGCCTCCCCTGAGGTCCAGGACAGCTCTGAGCTAAGTACTGGAACCCAAACCCTTTCTTATGTTACCACTTCTCTCTGGTTACATTCCTCCTGCAGCGGATGGGTTTGCATTGGATCAATCCTCGGTCTGAAGTTCGTTAGGCCTAACTAGCTTAAGAAAAACATGTTTACCAGTTTACTAGAGTTCTCTGCTTTGGGGCTGGAGGAAACACCACAGCTGATAACATATTGTTTTGTTATATTTTATTTTTTCCAGGCATTTTCCTATATTCCTTGCTCCCTCTGGGGCCTCAAAGAAAGGGAGGCCAGAAAGGGCAGGATTAAGGACTCCCAAGTGCTTAGCAAAAATAGTATCTAAGAGTACAGAGAATACACTATTAGTGCCAGCTGGGGACACCATTAAAACTTGTCAGGCACATGGCTTCTCTCAGGCCAGACCCCAGAATCACAGGATCTATTTGAATGACTGAGGCACAGACTCCAGAGTTTTTTCCCACACACTCTAGAGAAACCTAGATATGGGAGACCTACATATTAAAGAGAAAGCACCCAGAACCTGAAGCCCACCCCAGCCACATTCCTTCCAGGTTATCTGCCAGGTCATGGGCAGAGTTCTGGTCTAATGCCTGACATACTATGGTGTGGTCAACCCCTTCCACATCTGCCTCCCCTGCTAGACTAGAGACCCTTAGGCATCTGTGAGCTCATCTCTGTTTCCTTCTACCCTTGCAGGCTCTTGGTACACATTGTCTATTCCTGTTCTCAGGTTAACACATCCAGAAGCCAGATCAATTTGTTCTACTTTAAATCTTTGGCCATGTAACCCAAAGGGGTCTACAACATCATTCAGCATGAGTACTGCACACTTTTTTAACAAAGGCGTGGACTGGGCTTAAAGAAGAAACTAGGGATGGTGCAGTACTCCAGTACTACAAATGGATGTGATGTTAGTGGAACCCAGAGAAAGAGCTCTATGGAGAGTGCCACCTGATGGAAACTGTAGCCTGAGTTCAAGGCACACAGCCAACCCGGAGAACTCAGCAGAGAGGGAGGCAAGGACATAAGCACCAACATAACTCTCCTTCTGTCATCTGGTCTCCTGCAGGTGACTTCCATTGGCTGACCTCAAACAGAAGCCAGCAGGCAAGGGAGCCCATTGAAGCAACACACAGAGATCAAGTTCCTAGGCACAGAGCAGAGTGGAATGTAGGCAGGGAACAATCTACAGCAGCAGAGAGAAGCTGATCAAGGGAAAAATCACCTAGCCCTACTTCCATTCCTACTAACTCAGGGCAAAGGAACAGAGGGAAAGGAAAGTAGCCCTAATAGAATGAACTGATGTTTTTGGTTTACTCATACTTACCTGCTGTATGATCTTGAGCATACTATTGAATCTGTATGCATCTCAGTTTTCACCTCTGAAAATTGATGGCAATGATACATAGTTTATGGGGATTTTATGAGACCGTTGTGGTAGACATAAAGCAGTAGGATGTGGTCTGGCACCCAGGAGGCTTCAATAAATGGCAAATATCCCTGCCAGGCCAATCTTTCCTCATATACCCTTAATCATATCAGTAATCCCTCTCTCTTTTGCAGTTTCATTCTCTCCAAGGAATTCTTCCCTACTGTCAGCAAACATGTCTGGACATCTCTTTTCCTAATTCAACTTTAATTTAGTTCACAAAATTAAATGCAGCGATTGGCATTTTTAGAGCACTGGAAACTCCTGGAGGGCCAAGCCCCTGGTGTGGATGTAGCCGTGGACTGGCAGCAAGCCCTTCATGTTTGGTCAACCCAGGACTAGGACCAGCTACTAAGTCAGCCTTTACAGCTTAGCCTACAGAAACTCAGGTGAGTATATTAGCAAAGGCAGTGCCAAAACTGGGCAGCCAGTCCACCCAGGTTTGGTTGTGTTGAGTCTTCTGTCAGAGACTGGTCAAAATACAAATCTGGAGAAGACTGCCCATGTTTGGATTTCATTGCATGCTCAGGGTTTATTGGCCTTTTCCAGTTGTGTATTGAGTGTGAACAATCCTCAGGTCCTAGGATCCAGGAGATGCCCCTTATTGGCGATGTTATAAGAAAGTCACAACATTTAAGCAGAGGTCAGACTACCATCAGGATTGGCAGAAGGTGTATAACACAAACTACCAATACCCAGATGCCCTTTGTATCAGTTTGCTAGGGCTACTGTAAGAGGACCACACGCTGGGAGGCTTAAACACAAAAATTTATTATCTCATAGTTCTAGAGCTAGAAGTCTAAAATCAAGACTTCAGCAGGGTTGGTTATTCTTGCGGAGCTGTGAGGGAGAATCTGTTCCAGCCCAATCTCCTTGGCTTGTAGATAGCCATCTCTCCCTGTCTACAACAGGGATATGATGTCTCTTCACATCATCTTCCCTCTATGCATGTCTCTGTGTCCAGGTTTCCCTTTCTTATGATGACACCAATCATATTGGCTTAAAGCCTAGCCTAGTTGACCTCATTTAACTTGATTACCTTTGTAAAGACCCCATCTTCAAGTAAGGTCACATCCTCAGATGCCAGAGATTAGGACTTCAACATTTGAACTTTAGGGGGATAAAATTCAACCCATAGCACCTTCTTGATGGCTCTTATGTCAATAAAGTGTCATATAAGTAAATATATATAGAAGAGTCTCAAGTTGGCTATATTCCCATAATTATTTTTCTAATTACTTTTCTGCTAAAGCAAACTTTTTCCCATTCTCCCTTGTAATTTTTTGGATAGTACCTGGGTATGCCAAATGGATTAAAGAATTCACAGACAGTACTAGGCTATTGACCGGGCTGGCCTCTTCCCTTTGCACAAATCAGGGCAGGTCCCTGGATAGCCCTGAATGAACTAACTGGCAGAGAACTCAGAGTTTCACACTGAGCCTGTCTGTTTACTTGCATGTGCTTCTGCCTCTGTTACATCTTTGGATAATTCTGTCTGAGAGCCACTATTTGTCGTGTCAACACAGACCACGAAAATATGAAAACTGAGCTCTACTAATCCTGACTTTTGTGCATCTTGTCCTATACCTTATGTCCAGAATCCCAGGGTATGCCTGGCACCTACCCTCAGGGCAACATAAAAAAAGGCTTTTCTCTCCAGGGCTTGAAATGTTCAGATTGATTCCACTGGCTCCAGGTTGCTGAGTCTACAGATGTTTTGCTGCAGAAAGCTAATGTTTTCCAGGGCTCAGAGATAAAACCATATCAGAGGCAGGATAGAGACAATGGGCATTTGGCTTGCCACAACCAGCCTTTGAAGAGAACGACGTGCTAGACGTGCTAGGTGCTGGGCTAGGCACAGGGAAGTTGGGTGAATAAGTCACAGCTCTCAAGGGACTTGCAGCCACTGTGAAACATTTATGGACAATGAGGCATTAAGGCTGAGGGGAGTCTGGAAAAGAGTTGGCCTGGGCTCATATGGTCCTGCTGGATTGGACTGTTTGTGTCCCACCTGAAGGATGGATATCACATATTCTTCTTGAAACTCAGTAACCCCAACTCTGGGATCTATTGATGTTGGTTTCTTGTATGATTTTCAGCTTAGTCCCTTAGGGTCAGACTGGTGATGTCATTCCTCCTGGAGGAATTGAAAACATATGCTGTCCCTTATCCTGGGCAATAAATGATTTAGAAGGCAGGCTCTAGATCGGGGTAAGGCAAAAATGTCCTCCTCTTCCAGGGTCCATCTGGCCTGATTCTGAGACAAAGAGGTATCCTGGTATAAGAGTACCCTGCCACAAGGAAGCCACTCAGTAATGAATAAACGACGTAGTGGGATGAAGCTTGCCTGACTTTAATGCTATTCCTCTGTATTATACTGTATTATACTTCTTTGTCATAAGTCTTGAAACTTTCAGAGTTAGAGCCTGACACATGCCCTACTGCAGGTGGTGATGGGAAGGGTGGGTCTCTTTCTCAGGGGAAGTGGACAAGGCTAGAACAGTGTCCTCTATGACCACATGGTGGCATCAACTGGGGAACCCATAGATGGGGCCATGTCCTGACAGGAGAGCGGGTGAAGCTCATGTCCCTGTGATTCAAGTTACACAAATAAACAGCCAGTTGGAATTCAGCCTGATCAATCCTGTGTACTGGGTCAGCACAGGTGCAGAGTAGAACACAAAGGCAGCATAGCTGAAGGATCAGGAGTGTAGGTGTGTGCCTGGGTAGTTAGCGGCTCAGAATAGGGTTCTGGAACCCAATAGCTTTGATTTGAGGGCTGTCAACACCCTCAAATTGCTGACTGTATGATTGTGGGTAGATTCGTTTTGCTAAGCCTCAGTTTCCTCATTTATAAAATGGAGATGATTATAATACTTTGTAAGATTCTTGTAGGATTGTGATAATCTTTGTAAAGTCCTTAATCTGTGTAAATCACTCATTAATTAATTCATTCATAATTCAGCAGTGTGCATAGATCACCTGTATTGCACCAGGTCCTGTTCTAAGCACCAGGATACATCAGTGAGTAAAAGCAGACAAAAATCCTGCTTCCTACCCCATTACCGCATTCCACCACCACCACCAAATTTATATCCACCAGGTGTTTAGTGCAAGCCCTCAAAAAAGTTAACAAGGCTTGTTATCCCTCAGGTAGCATTTGGGAAAGGAATCAAAGGGTGAATGAGGAAATGATAATGCAGAAAGAAGGTGAGAGAAAGGCTTTCAAGTCAGGACCTTGCACAAGTAAACCTGCAGGCTGACATGAAAGCACACACAAATTGTGATTCAAGTGGCCATTTGGGAGGCTCTCCATGCCTCACTATGACCGGTCAAGCCAAGCCACCCTCTGGAGGTGCACAGCACCGGGGTAACTTTGTAGCTCAGAAGTTCTATGTTGGAGCCCAGGGAATGCTGCTATGGGTCTGACTTTGTGCTCACATGGCCCCTAGGGAAAACGCAGCTGCATCAGGGCTGAACTGGAGTGCATTCTACAACTGAGCGATTCTGCCTTACTTTTCTAATTCTGGTAGCACAATAGAAACCTTCCTGTTATTTTACAGAATCAAATAGGAAAAGCAATTAGAGAATGAGAAAATTATGCAGGATTTCAGCTTGAGAGAGCAAAGAAATTAGCAATTGCATTATTGAAATGGAAACGTGACCAGGAGATTTTGAGAGCAGTGATATCCATACTGAGACAGCCGGTCTGTAGAAGATTCTGGCATCACTGTAATTCAGCTAAACTAAAGACTCCCACTGCCTTGGAAAGTGTGTGGCATTCTATCCCTCTCATCTCAGAGCCTCCTGCCATCTGAGCGACTGGTGTGGATGTGGTATTTGCAGGGCTCATCTGCACAGAATCTCTATTTGTTTCTGGCTTAATAAGTTCTCCATGTGTCCTAAACCAATCACCACCTGTGGTCTGTGAGTGAGCCATTTGCAGCGTTTGCTGTGCAGGAACATTTAATGGGATCCTAACACCTGCCTGGACCTCCGATAGAAAAGACAAGTGACAAGAAGTCAGCACTGCATCATTGCATTCTGGGAGCCAAATGCTGGCACTGTATATTATAGAGAGAAATTCACAGGGCGAGTCCTGTGACCTGTCCAGAGTAATAATTATGGAAGGATAGCTAACATTAATTTACCATTAACCTAAATTTTTACTATGAATAAGGTACTGTCCTAAGCATTCTACACATAGCAAGTTAACTTGGTCTTCACAAAACCTCTGTAAGATAGGTGCAATTATTAATTCTATTTTGCAGATAAGGACACTGAGACCCAGAGAGCTTAACTAACTTGCCCAAAGTGACTCAGTTGATAAAGGGTGGAGCCAGAGTTTGAATCCAGGCAGTCTGACACTGGGATCCTTGTTCCTGCACTTCATCTAAAGTTTCTTATCGTGGTGGGATGAAGGATTAGGCATATGAGATTGCAGCCTGCTTCACACCAAAGTCTGTGCAGAATCAAACTCCCACCCAATTTTAGGGAGCTTCAATCTAAAGCCATGTCCCCATCTGTGAGGTCTGATTCCTTGCCCTAGTTTATGGGATTTATTACTCATTACCTGAAATACCATTTGGGTGGTCTGGAGATCACTCAAATTCAGCGTTCAACTATTTAGACTCGATTGACTTTTTAAATTTATTTTTTATTTCAATAGGCTTTTGGAGAACAAGCAGTGTTTGGTTACATGAATAAGTTCTTTAGTGGTTATTTCTGAGATTTTGGTGCACCCATCACCCAAGCAGTGTACACAGCACCCAATGTGTAGTCTTATCCCTTACATCCCTCCCACCCTTTCCCCAGCATCCCCAAAGTCCAATGTATCATTCTTATGCCTTTGTGTCCTTATAGCTTAGCTCCCACATATGAGCAAGAACATACAATGTTTGGTTTTCCATTCCTGAGTTACTTAACCTAAAATAATCGTCTCCAATTTCATCCAGATAGCTGCAAATGTTATTATTTCATTCCTTTTTATGGCTGAGTAGTATTCCATGGTACATGGAATATATATATATATATAATATAGAAAACATATATAATATCTAATATATAGATATTATATTTACATATATATAAATGTGAGACATCACATTTTCTTTATCCACTAGTTGATTGATGGGCATTTGGGCTGGTTTTATATTTTTGCAATTGTAAATTTTGCTGCTATAAACTTGCATGTATAAGTATATAAGTATCTTTTTCCTATAATGACTTCTTTTCTTCTGGGTAGATACCTAGTAGTGGGATTGCTGGATCAAATGGTAGATCTAATTTTAGTTCTTTAAGGAATCTCCACACTGTTTTCCATAGGGGTTGTACTAGTATACATTCCCACCAATGGTGTAAAAGTGTTCCCTTTTCATCGCATCCCTGCCAACATCTTTTATTTTTTGATTTTTTTAGGTGAAATAACATTATTATTATTATTATTATTATTATTATTATTATTATTATACTTTAAGTCTTAGGGTACATGTGCACAACGTGCAGGTTTGTTACATATGTATACATGTGCCATGTTGGTTTGCTGCACCCATTAACTCGTCATTTACATTAGGCGTATCTCCTAATGCTATCCCTCCCTACTCCCCTCACCCCGTGACAGGCCCTGGTGTGTGATGTTCCCTTTCCTGTGTCCAAGTGTTCTCATTGTTCAATTCCCTCCTATGAGTGAGAACATGTGGTGTTTGGTTTTTTGTCCTTGAGATAGTTTATTGAGAATGATGGTTTCCAGCTTCATCCATGTTCCTACAAAGGACATGAACTCATCCTTTTTTGTGGCTACATAGTATTCCATGGTGTATATGTGCCACATTTTCTTAATCCAGTCTATCATTGATGGACATTTGGGTTGGTTCCAAGTCTTTGCTATTGCAAATAGTGCCGCAATAAACATATGTGTGCATGTGTCTTTATAGCAGCATGATTTATAATCCTTTGGGTATATACCCTGTAATGCTATGGCTGGGTCAAATGGTATTTCTAGTTCTAGATCCCTGAGGAATCGCCACACTGACTTCCACAATGGTTGAACTAGTTTACGGTCCCACCAAAAGTGTAAAAGTGTTCCTATTTCTCCACATCCTCTCCAGCACCTGTTGTTTCCTGACTTTTTAATGATCGCCATTCTAACTGGTGTGAGATGGTATCTCATTGTGGTTTTGATTTGCATTTCTCTGATGGCCAGTGATGATGAGCATTTTTTCATGTGTCTGTTGGCTGCATAAATATATTCTTTTGGGAAGTGTCTGTTCATATCCTTTGCCCACTTTTTGATGGGGTTGTTTTTTTCTTCTAAATTTGTTTGGGTTCTTTGTTGATTCTCGATATTAGCCCTTTGTCAGATGAGTAGATTGCAAAAATTTTCTCCCTGTAGGTTGCCTGTTCACTCTGATGGTAGTTTCTCTTGCTGTGCAGAAGCTCTTTAGTTTAATTAGATCCCATTTGTCGATTTTGCCTTTTGTTGCCATTGCTTTTGGTGTTTTAGACATGAAGTCCTTGCCTATGCCTATGTCCTGAATGGTATTGCCTAGGTTTTCTTCTAGGGTTTTTATGGTTTTAGGTCTAACATTTAAGTCTTTAACCCATCTTGAATTAATTTTTGTATAAGGTGTAAGGAAGGGATCCAGTTTCAGCTTTCTACATATGGCTAGCCAGTTTTCCCAGCACCATTTATTAAATAGGGAATCCTTTCCCCATTTCTTGTTTTTGTCAAGTTTGTCAAAGATCAGATAGTTGTAGATGTGTGGTATTATTTCTGAGAGCTCTGTTCTGTTCCATTGGTCTCTATCTCTGTTTTGGTACCAGTACCACGCTGTTTTAGTTACTATAGCCTTGTAGCATAGTTTGAAGTCAGGTAGCATGATGCCTCCGGCTTTGTTCTTTTGGCTTAGGATTGTCTTGGCAATGCAGGCCCTTTTGTGGTTCCATATGAACTTTAAAGTAGTTTTTTCCAATTCTGTGAAGAAAGTCAATGGTAGCTTGATGTGGATGGCATTGAATCTATAAATTACCTTGGGCAGTATGGCCATTTTCATGATATTGATTCTTCGTATCCATGAGCATGGAATGTTTTTCCATTTGTTTGTTTCATCTTTTATTTCGTTGAGCAGTGGTTTGTAGTTCTCCTTGAAGAGGTCCTTCACATCCCTTGTAAGTTGGATTCCTAGGTATTTTATTCTCTTTGAAGCAATTGTGAATGGGAGTTCACTCATGCTTTGGCTCTTTGTTTGTCCATTATTAGTGTATAAGAATGCCTGTGATTTTTGCACACTGATTTTGTATCCTGAGACTTTGCTGAAGTTGCTTATCAGCTTAATGAGATCTTGGGCTGAGACAATGGGGTTTTCTAAATATACAATCATGTCATCTGCAAACAGGGACAATTTGACTTCCTCTTTTCTAATTGAATACCCTTTATTTCTTTCTCCTGCCTAATTGCCCTGGCCAGAACTTCCAACACTATGTTGAATAGGAGTGGTGAGAGAGGGCATCCCTGTCTCGTGCCAGTTTTCAAAGGGAATGCTTCCAGTTTTCGCCCATTCAGTATGATATTGGCTGTGGGTTTGTAATAAATAGCTCTTATTATTTTGAGATACATCCCATCAATACCTAATTTATTGAGAGTTTTTAGCATGAAGGGCTGTTGAATTTTGTCAAAGGTCTTTTCTGCATCTATTGAGATAATCATGTGGTTTTTGTCTTTGGTTCTGTTTATATGCTGGATTATGTTTATTGATTTGTGTATGTTGAACCAGCCTTGCATCCCAGGGATGAAGCCCACTTGATCATTGTGGATAAACTTTTTGATGTACTGCTGGATTCAGTTTGCCAGTATTTTATTGAGGATTTTTGCATCAATGTTCATCAAGGATATTGGTCTAAAATTCTCTTTTTTTTTTGTTGTGTCTCTGCCAGGCTTTGGTATCAGGATGATGCTGGCCTCATCAAATGAGTTAGGGAGGATTCCTTCTTTTTCTATTGATTGGAATAGTTTCAGAAGGAATGGTACCAGTTCCTCCTTGTACCTCTGGTAGAATTCGGCTGTGAATCCATCTAGTCCTGGCCTTTTTTTGGTAGGTAAGCTATTAATTATTGCCTCAATTTCAGAGCCTGTTACTGGTCTATTCAGGGATTCAACCTCTTCCTGGTTTAGGCTTGGGAGGGTGTATGTGGCCAGGAATTTATCTATTTCTTCTACATTTTCTGTTTTATTTGCGTAGAGGTGTTTATAGTATTCTCTGATGGTAGTTTGTATTTCTGTGGGATCAGTGGTGATATCACCTTTATCATTTTTTATTGTGTCTATTTGATTCTTCTCTCTTTTCTTCTTTATTAGTCTTGCTAGTGATCTATCAATTTTGTTGATCTTTTCAAAAACCAGCTCCTGGATTCATTGATTTTTTGAAGGGTTTTTGTGTCTCCATTTGCTTCAGTTCTGTTCTGATCTTAGTTATTTCTTGCCTTCTGCTAGCTTTTGAATGTGTTTGCTCTTGCTTCTCTAGTTCTTTTCATTGTGATGTTAGGGTGTCAATTTTAGATCTTTTCTGCTTTCTCTTGTGGGCATTTAGTGCTATAAATTTCCCTCTACACACTGCTTTAAATGTGTCCCAGAGATTCTCATATGTTGTGTCTTTGTTCTCATTGGTTTCAAAGAACATCTTTATTTCTGCCTTCATTTTGTTATGTACCCAGTAGTCATTCATGAGCAGGTTTTTCAGTTTCTATGTAGTTGAGCAGTTTTCAGTGAGTTTCTTAATCCTGAATTCTAGTTTGATTGCACTGTGATCTGAGAGATAGTTTGTAATAATTTGTGTTCTTTTACATTTGCTGAGGAGTGTTTTACTTTCAACTATGTGGTCAATTTTGGAATAAGTGCGATGTGGTGCTGAGAAGAATGTGTATTCTGTTTATTTGGGGTTGAGAGTTCTGTAGATGTCTATTAGGTCTGCTTGGTGCAGAGCTGAGTTCAATTCCTGGATATCCTTGTTAACTCTCTGTCTCGTTGATCTGTCTAATGTTGACAGTGGGGTGTTAAAGTCTCCCATTATTATTGTGTGGGAGGCTAAGTCTCTTTGTAGGTCACTCAGGACTTGCTTTATGAATCTGGGTGCTCCTGTAATGGGTGCATATATATTTAGGATAGTTAGCTCTTCTTGTTGAATTGATCCCTTTACCATTATGTAATGGCCTTCTTTGTCTCTTTTGATCCTTGTTCATTTAAAGTCTGTTTTATCAGAGACTAGGATTTCAACCCCTGCCTTTTTTTGTTTTCCATTTGCTTGGTAGGTCTTCTTCCATCCCTTTATTTTGAGCCTATGTGTGTCTCTGCATATGAGATGGGTCTCCTGAATACAGCACACTGATGGGTCTTGACTCTTTATCCAATTTGCCAGTCTGTGTCTTTTAATTGGAGCATTTAGCCCATTTACATTTAAGGTTACTATTGTTATGTGTGAATTTGATCCTGTCATTATGATGTTAGCTGGTTATTTTGCTTGTTAGTTGATGCAGTTTCTTCCTAGCCTTGATGGTCTTTACAATTTGGCATGTTTTTGCAGTGGCTGGTACTGGTTGTTCCTTTCCATGTTTAGTGCTTCTTTCAGGAGCTCTCTTAGGGCAGGCCTGGTGGTGACAAAATCTCTCAGCATTTGCTTGTCTGTAAAGTATTTTATTTCTCCTTCATTTATGAAGCTTAGTTTGGCTGGATATGAAATTCTCGGTTTTTCTTTCAGAATGTTGAATATTGGCCCCCACTCTCTTCTGGCTTGTAGAGTTTCTGCCGAGAGATCCGCTGTTAGTCTGATGGGCTTCCCTTTGTGGGTAACCTGACCTTTCTCTCTGGCTGCCCTTAACATTTTTTCCTTCATTTCAACTTTGGTGAATCTGACAATTATGTGTCTTGGAGTTGCTCTTCTCAAGGAGTATCTTTGTGGCATTCTCTGTATTTCCTGAATTTGAATGCTGGCCTGTCTTGCTAGGTTGGGGAAGTTCTCCTGGATAATATCCTGCAGAGTGTTTTCCAACTTGGTTCCATTCTCCCCATCACTTTCAGGTACACCAATCAGATGTAGATTTGGTCTTTTCACATAGTCCCATATTTCTTGGAGGCTTTGTTTGTTTCTTTTTACTCTTTTTTCTCTAAACTTCTCTTCTCACTTTATTTCATTCATTTGATCTTCAATCACTGATACCCTTTCTTTCAGTTGATCGAATCAGCTACTGAAGCTTGTGCATTTGTCACGTAGTTCTCGTGCCATGGTTTTCAGCTCCATCAGGTCATTTAAGGACTTCTCTGCATTGGTTATTCTAGTTAGCCATTTGTCTAATCTTTTTTCAAGGTTTTTAGCTTCTTTGCGATGGGTTCGAACTTCCTTCTTTAGCTCGGAGAAGTTTGATCGTCTGAAGCCTTCTTCTCTCAACTCATCAAAGTCATTCTCCGTTCAGCTTTGTTCCGTTGCTGGCGAGGAGCTGCATTCCTTTGGAGGGGGAGAGGCTCTGTGATTTTTAGAATTTTCAGCTTCTCTGCTCTGTTTTTTCCCCATCTTTGTGGTTTTATCTACCTTTGATCTTTGATGATGGTGACATTCAGATGGGGTTGTGGTTTGGATGTCCTTTCTGTTTGTTAGTTTTCCTTCTAACAGTCAGGACCCTCAGCTGCAGGTCTGTTGGAGTTTTCTGGAGGTCCACTCCAGACCCTGTTTGCCTGGGTATCAGCAGCAGAGGCTGCAGAACAGCGAATATTGCTGATCAGCAAATGTTGCTGCCTGATCGTTCCTCTGGAAGCTTCGTCTCAGAGGGGTACCCAGCTGTGTGAGGTGTCAGTCTGCCCCTACTGGAGGGTGCCTCCCAGTTAGGCTACTCGGGGGTCCGGGACCCACTTGAGGATGCAGTCTGTCCATTTTCAGATCTCAAACTCCATGCTGGGAGAACCACTACTCACTTCAAAGCTGTCAGACAGGGACATTTAAGTCTGCAGAGGTTTCTGCTGCCTTTTGTTTGGCTATGCCCTGCCCCCAGAGGTGGAGTCTACAGAGGCAGGCAGGCCTCCTTGAACTGCAGTGGGCTCAAGTGAACTGCAGTTTGAGCTTCCTGGACACTTTGTTTACCTACTCAAGCCTTAGCAATGGCAGGCGCCCCTCCGCCAGCCTTGCTGCTGCCTTGCAGATAGATCTCAGACTGCTGTGCTAGCAATGAGTGAGGCTCCGTGGGTGTGGGACCCTCTGAGCCAGGCACAGGATATAATTTCCTGACGTGCTGTTTGCTAAGACGGTTGGAAAAGCACAGTATTAGGGTGGGAGTGACTCGATTTTCCAGGTGCCATCTGTCACCACTTCCCTTGGCTAGGAAAGGGAATTCCCTGACCCCTTGTGCTTTCCAGGGTGAGGCGATACCTTGCCCTGCTTCGGCTCACACTTGGTGGGCTGCACCTACTCTCCTGCCCCCACTGTCTGACAAGCCCCAGTGAGATGAACCTGGTACCTCTGTTGGAAATGCAGAAATCACCCATCTTTTGCGTCACTCATGCTGGGAGCTGTAGACTGGAGCTGTTCCCATTCAGCCATCTTGGAACTGCCCCCCATATTTTTTGATTTTTTGATTGTGGCCATTCTTGCAGAAGTGAGGTGTTAATACATTGTGATTTTGATTTGCATTTCCCTGATAATTAATGATATTGATGATTTTTCCATATGCTTCTTAGCCATTTGTATATCTTCTTTTGAGAATTTTCTATTCATATTCTTAGCCCATTTTTTGATGGGATTGTTTATTTTTATCTTGCTGATTTGTTTGAGTTCTTTGTAGGTTCTGGATATTAGCCTTTTGTCAGATGTATACATTGTGAAGATTTTCTCCCACTCTGTGGGTTGTCTGTTTGGTGATTACTTCTTTTGCTGTGCAGAAGCTTTTTAGTTCAATTATGTTCTAGCTATTTATCTCTGTTTTTGCTGCATTTGCTTTTGAGTTCTTGGTCAGGAAGTCTTTGCCTAAGTCAATGTCTAGAAGGGTTTTCTGATATTATTTTCTACAATATTTATGGTTTCAGGTCTTAGATTTAAGTCTTTAATCCATCTTAAGTTGATTTTTGTGTAAGCTGAGAGATGAGAATCCAGTTTCATTCTTTTATATGTGGCTTGCCAATTATCCCAGCATCATTTGTTGAAAAGGATGTCCTTTCCCCACTTTAGGTTTTTGTTTGCTTTGTCAAAGATCAGTTGGCTGTAAGTATTTGGCTTTATTTCTGGGTTCTCTATTCTGTTCCATTGGTCTTTGTGCCCATTTTTATGCCAGTACCATGCTGTTTTGGTGACTATGGCCTTATAGTATAGTTTGAAGTCGGTTAATGTGATGCCTCCACATTTATTCTTTTTGCTTAGTCTTGCTTTTGTTGTGTGGGCTCTTTCTTGGTTCTATATGAAGAACTGTTCTTTATTCTGTGAAGAATGATGGTGGTATTTAATGAATTTGTATATTGCTTTTGGCAGTATGGTCATTTTCATGAGATTGATTCTACCCATTCATGAGCATTAGATGTGTTTCCATTTGTTCGTGTCATCTTTGATATCTTTCAGCAGTATTTTACCGTTTTCCTTGTAGAGGTCTTTTACTTCCTTTTTGGGTATATTCATAAGTATTTTATTTTATTTTTTTGCAGCTATTGTAAAGGGGTTGAGTTCTTGATTTGATTCTCAGCATGGTCACTGTTGATGTATAGCAGAACTACTTATTTGTGTATATTAATTTTGTATCTGGAAACTTTGCTGAGTTAATTTACCAGTTCTAGGAGTTTTTTGGATGAGTCTTTAGGGTTTTCTAGGTATATGGTCATATTTTCAGCAAAAAGCAACAGTTTGACTTCCTCTTTACCCATTTGGATGCCCTTGATTTCTTTCTCTTGTTTGATTGCTCTCGCTAGAACTTCTGGTACTGTGTTGAATAGAAATGGTGAAAATGGGCGTCCTTGTCTTGTTCCAGTTCTCAGGAGGAATGCTTTCAACTTTTCCCCGTTCAGTATAATGTTGGCTGTGGGTTTGTCATAGATGGCTTTTATTACCTTAAGGTATGTCCCTTCTATGCCGATTTTGCTGAGGGTTTTGATCATAAAGGGATGCTGGATTTTGTCAAATGCTTTTCTGTATCTATTGAGATGATCATATGATTTTTGTTTTTAATTCTGTTTATGTGGTGTATCACATTTATTGACTTGCAGATATTAAACCTTCATTGCATCCCTGGTATGAAACCTACTTGATCATGGTGGATTATCTTTTTGATATGCTGTTGGATTCAGTTAGCTAGTATTTTGTTGAGGATTTTTGCTTCTAAGTTCATCAGGGGTATTGGTCTGCAGTAATATCTCCTGTTTTTTTTTAATTGAATTTATTTAGATCTTCTCTCTTCTTTTCTTGGTTACTCTCGCTAATGGTCTATCAATTTTATTTATCTTTTCAAAGAACCAGCTTTCTGTTTCATTTATCTTTTGTATTTTCTTGTTTCAATTTCATTTAATTCTGCTCTGATCTTCGTTATTTCTTTTCCTCTGCTGGGTTTGGGTTTGGATTGGTCTTGTTTCTTCAGTTCCAAGAGGTGTGACCTTCAATTGTCTATTTGTGCTCTTTCACACTTTTTGATGTAGGCATTTAATGTTATGAACTTTGCTCTTAGCACCACTTTTGCTGTATCTCAGAGGTTTTGATAGGTTGTGTCACTATTATAGTTCAGTTCAAAGAATTTTAAAATTCCATCTTGATTTCATTGTTGACCTGAAGATCATTCAGGAGCAGGTTATTTAATTTCCATGGTTTTGAGGGTTCCTTTGGGAGTTAATTTCCAATTTTATTCCACTGTGTTCTAAGAGAGTACTTGATATAATTTCGATTTTCTTAAATTTACTGAGACTTGTTTTGTGCCTCATTATATGGTCTATCTTGGAGAACGTTCCATGTACTAATGAATAGAATGTATATTCTGCAATTGTTGGGTAGAATGTTCTGTAAAAATCTGTTAAGTCCATTTGTTCTAGGGTATAGTTTTTTGTTTGTTTGTTTTTGTTTTTGTTTTTTGAGACGGAGTTTCACTGTGTCACCCAGGCTGGAGTGCAGTGGTGCAATCTTGGCTCACTGCAACCTCTGACTCCCAGGTTCAAGCAATTCTCTGCCTCAGCCTCCTGAGTGGCTGGGACTACAGGTGCTCCACCACCATGCCTGGCTAATTTTTTGTATTTTTAGTAGAGACAGGGTTTCACTATCTTGGCCAGGCTGGTCTTCGACTCCTGACCTCGTGATCCACCTGCCTTGGCCTCCCAAAGTGCTGGGATTACAGGTGCAAGCCACCACACCTGGCCTAGGGTATAGTTGAAGTCCATTGTTTCTTTGTTGACTCTCTGTCTTGAAGACCTGTCTAGTGCTGAAAATGGAGTATTAAAGTCCTCCACTGTTATTGTGTTGCTGTCTATTTCATTTCTTAGTTAGGTCTAGTAGTAATTGTTTTATAAATTTGGGAACTCCAGTGTTAGGTGCATATATATTTAGGATTGTGATATTTTCCTGTTGTAATAGTCCTTTTATCATCATATAATATCCCTCTTTGTCTTTTTTAACTGCTATTGATTTCAAGTTTGTTTTTCTGATGTAAGCATAGCTACTCCTGCTCACTTTTGGTGTCCATTTGCATGGAATATCTTTTTCCACCCCTTTACCTTAAGTTTATGTGAGTCCTTATGTGTTAAGTGAGTCTGCTGAAGACAGCAGAAACTTGGTTGATAAGTTCTTATCCATTCTTCCATTATCTTCCATTATTTGCATTCAATATTAGTATTGAGATGTGAGGCACTATTCTATTGTGCTATTTGTTGCCTGAATACCTTGTTTATTTTTCATTGTTCTATTGCTATATAGGTCCTGTGAGATTCATGCTTTAAGGAGGTTCAATTTTAATGTATTTCAAGGATTTGTTTCAACATTTAGAGATCCTTTTAGCAGTTCTTGTGGTGCTGTCTTGGTAGTGGCGAATTCTCTTAGCATTTGTTTGTCTGGAAAAGACTGTATCCTTCCTTTGTTTATAAAACTTAGTTTTGCTGTATACAAAATTCTTGGCTGATAATTGTTTTGTTTGAAGAGGCTAAAAATAGGACCCCAATCCCTTCTAGCTTGTAGGGTTTCTGATGAGAAATCTGCTATTACTCTGATAGATTTTCCTTTATAGGTTACCTGGTGCTTTTGCCTCACAGCTCCTAAGATTATTTCCTTCATCTTGACTTTAGATAACCTTATGACTATTTGCCTAGAGAATGATCTTTTTGACATGAATTTCCCAGGTGTTCTTTGAGCTTCTTGTATTTGGAAATCTAGATCTCTAGCAAGGCTGGGGAAGTTTTCCTCAATTATTTCCTCAAGTATGTTTTCCAAGCTTTTAGATTTTTCTTCTTCCTCTGGAACACCAGTTACCCTTAGGTTTGGATGCTTAACATAGTCCTAAACTTCTTGGATCCTTTGTTCATTTTTAAAAATTCTTTTTTCTTTGTCTTTGATGGATTAGGTTAATCTGAAAGCCTTGTCTTTGAGCTCTGAAGTTCTTTCTTCTGCTAGTTTGATTCTATTGCTGAGACTTTCCAGTGCAAATTGCATTTTTCTAAATGTGTTCTTGATTTCCAGAAGTTGTGATTGTTTTTTATTTATGCTATTTATTTCACTGGAGAATTTTCCTTTCATACCTTATATCACGTTTTTAATTTCTTTAAGATGGGGTTCACATTTCTCTGGTGCCTCCTTGATTAGCTTAATAATCAACGTTCTGAATTCTTTTTCTGGCAATTCAGAGGTGTCATTTTGGTTTGGATCCATTGCTGGTGAGCTGGTGTAATCTTCTAGGGGTGTTAAAGAACCTTGTTTTGTCATATTACCAGAATTATTTTTCTGGTTCCTTCTCATTTTGGTAGACTATGTCAGAGGGAAAATCTGGGACTCAAGGGCTGTTGTTCATATTCGTTTTCCCATGGGTTGCTCCCTTAATGTGGAATTCTCCCCTTTCCCCTAGGGATGAGATTTCTCAAGAGCTGAACTGCAGTGATTGTTTTTGCTCTTCTGGGTCTAGCCACTTAGTGGATCTACTGGGCTCTGGGCTGGTACTGGGGAGTGTCTGCAAAGAGTCCTGTGATATGATTTGTCTTCAGGTCTTTCAGCTATGGATACCAGCACCTGCTGCAGTGGAGGTAGCAGGGGAGTAAAGTCGACCCTGTGAGGGTCCTTGGTTGTAATTTTTGTTGAGTGCACTGGTTTTGTGTTGATTGGCCTCCAGCCAGAAGGTGGTGCTTTCAAGAGTGCATCAGCTGTGGTACTATAGGAAGGAAGTAAACTTGCCCTAGGGTTACCTGGTTATGTATTTAGGTTTCTCAGGCAGTGGGCAGGGCTATAGAGCTCCCAAGAGATTATGTCCTTTGTCTTTGGCAACCAGGGCAGGTAGAGAAATACCACCAGGTCGGGGCAGGGATAGGCATATCTGAGCTCAGCCTCTCTTTGGGGGCTTGCTGCAGATGCTGTGGGGGACGGAGGTGTGGTTCCCAGGCCAATGGAGTTACGTTTCCAGGGGGATTACGGCTGCCTCTGCTGAGTCACACAAGTCACCAGTGAAGTGGGGAAAGCTGGCAGTCACAGGCTTCAACCCACTTTCATGCATCCTGCAGTCCTAAAGGCATGTCTCATTCCCATTATGCACCACCACCAACAGCACTGAGTCTATTTCCAGGCAGCCAGTGACCAGAGCTGAGAACTTGCTCCACACCCCGAGGCTTCCTGCTGAGAAAACAAGCAGACTCACAGTTTTTGGCATTTGGGGAGCCTGCAGTGGCAATACAGTTCCCTCAAAGGGTCTGTGGATTCTCCTGAAATTATCTTTTATCTCATTAGATTCAGTCATTCCAATCACTTGAAGAATCTGAGTGGGGATATAGTCCAAAAGGCCAAGAGTTATATCCCTCTGACTCTGATGACTTTGTCTTCTCTGTTGTTCACTAGGTGAGCAGTTATGGCTTGCATTGTGGAAGTTGTTCAAGTAGGCAGCACTGTCCTATTACAGAAAAATTATAAATCCCTATTTCTTAGTTATAATATTCTTTATGTTGTTCTGATGGTTAAAGATTTACATATATACCTACAGTTTTTTTACAGCATTAAGTTAATATGGACAAGGGGAGAGTATTATGTGTGCATCCCAAAGCTGAACATTGTATAAGATCTGGAAAGGGAATAAATAATGGAAACAAAATCAGATAGGCAACTGTATTAGTCCATTTTCATGCTGCTGATAAAGACATACCCGAGACTGGGTAACTTATATAGAAAAAGAGGTTTAATGGACTCACACTTCCACATGGCTGGGGACGCCTCACAATCATGGTGGAAGAGCAAAGGACGTCTTACATGGTGGTAGACAAGAGAGAATGAGACCAAGTCAAAGGGGTTTTCCCTTATAAAAACTATCAGATCTCATGAGAAACTGCCCCCATGATTCAATTATCTTCTACCAGGACCCCCCTACAGTACATGAGAATTATGGGAGCTAAAATTCAAGATGAGATTTGGGTGGGGACACAGCTAAACCATATCAGCAACTTAGAAGGAGCCAGAGGGCAGATCATGGGAGAGGACAAGTTCTTACAAATCCCTCTGTACCACTTATTCAAAACTAAATGTTCAAAGGAACTAGACTCAGAGCAAGTTAGCAAATGGGGATAGGAGTACAAGATTTTTATTACCAATTAAGTGTCCATATTTGTGACCCTCATTTGTGACCCTGTGAAGCAGCAGAGATCCTCACAAAGTATTGGGCATGGAAACATGAAACTGCAAGACTCCAGCAGCTCTTTTTTTCTTGAACGAGTCCCAGAGGCTGTGCAGAAGATGTCATGGTGCCAAGGCTCAGCCTAATAGGGTAGCTCCCTCTAGTCTCCACCAGAGGGGAAGTGATTATTTCTATCAGACTCTAAGATGTTACCCTTTCTTTGCAGTAGAGAGCAGAAGGATGCTGAGCCCTCAGGCATGATATAAGCACTGGAGAGTGCAGACCCAACACATTCCCTTTGGTAAGCCAGGGCTACCCCCTTCTGGTTATAAATTTTATAAGGCAGAGAAACTTAAAAAAGAAAGAAAGAAAGAACCATTGACAGAGAAGTGACTAATGTACTTGATCTAACAAAAATCTGTGATAAAAGTAATCAAAACAGTGTGTTTATTGGTGGAGAAATTAATAAATAGATCATTAGAATAAAACAGAGGATATAGAAATGGTTCCAAGTAGATACAGAAATTTAGCTTAGGAAACAGATTGAATTTCACATGGAAAGAAAAAGAATGGCCTATTTTCCCTTCAAATGGATAACTAGTAGTCCCAATGTCGTTGATTTAATAAAGCTAGGTGTGCCCCAACTCTCTGTTCCCAGCACTAAAATGTAACTGAGATGGGCTAAAGAATGCTATATTCAATACAATGATAATATTAGATGAAAATAAACAAGAATATCTTGATGGCTTTGGAGTGAGTTAAGTCTTCCTACGTAGAATACAAAATGTCAGAAGTTTGAAAAAGCTGTTCACAGATGTGTAAAATAAATTTAAACTCTGTATACAAAAGGCATAAGAGAAGTTAAAAAAATAAGCAACATTTTTAAAAATTGCTGAGTATTTGAAATTTTTCTTAATGAAATTTGGGGAAAAATAAGCAACATACTAAGAAAAAATGTTTATCACAAAAATTATAGGCAGGATTAATATTCAGAATATATAAAAGCTATAAATGCCAGAAAAATTGAGAAAGATTAGAGATAGGCAATTAACATGAAAAGAAGTGCCAACAGACTATAAACATATGAAAAGTTGTTCAACTTGACTAGTAATCAGGGAAATGAAAATTAAATCAACAATTAGCTCACATTTTTTATTCATTAGATTGGAAATAATTAAACATATTGATCATATTCAGTGTTGTTGTTAAGGAAACAGACACTCTCATATACTCTGGTGTATTCATTGCAAAGTCATTTTGAGGGTAACTTGGAAGTATTATCAGTGCTTTAAATATGTACATTCCTTAATCCAGAAAATCTGTATCTCAGAATTTATTCTCAAGGAAGATGTATTTTCTTCAAGATTCATGGAAAAGCAGTGGGAAAAATGTCCATCACTAGAAGAATAGTTCAAAAAAACTGTTGATACACATAACCACTGCCTTCAGAAAGAATATCATAGATCTTTATGTACTGACACAAAAACATTTGCATGGCATTTTTCTTTTATTTAACTTTTATTTTAGGTTTAAGGGTACATGTGCAAGATTGTTAGGCATTTTTCCTTTTCAGTGAGAAAGGCCAGTCAGAAAACAATTCATAGAACATGATTTTCATTATAAGTAGAAAAAGAAAAAATGTTTGTTTTACATAGAAAACATGACTGGAAGGATGACCATCAATCACAATGTCTCACCTCTCTCTCACTCAGCAATTCTGGCTTTCTAATCTTTTTGAACATTCCAGGCTCTCTCTCAACTCACAGAACCTTTTTCTTTTTATAAACACCTTTCCTTTGACTCTTCAGGAGGCTGCCTCCTTCTCATCCATGAAGTGTCATTATTCGTATAGTGATCATTAGCCATCCACCTCCACCGCATAGTAACAATTTTCCTGTTTCTCTTCCTAAATGGACCACAATTTTGCTTGTCAAGTGGCTTTGATAGGACTAATCCCATGTTCAGTTCCCAGAATGGGTCATAACTAGCTTAAGCCAATCAATGTATTCCATCTTCCTGGCTATAACTATTGATTTAGGAATGGGCCAGATCAGTTCAAGTAGAACAATGAAATTTAATTCTATGGTTTGTAGGGTTGATGAGGTAATGGCTAGGAATGAGAAAAGTTGCAGTACTAGCTGTTGCTGGAGGATATCTCATGTCAGGGAGAATGGAGCCCACCTGAGAACAGTACCAATGCTGAGGTAGCTAAGCCAATAATTGGAGCAAGCATCCAGTTCTTTGATAATGTCATTTGAATGGCTGAGTCAAACTGTGCCTCTGGATGTTTGGTTAGAGTTCCTAGGCTTTCTGTGACTTGCAAAAGCATCACCACCACCCATATCTGAAGGAACCCTCTCTATCTCATCTTTTTTCCCTTTCATAAGTGGTCTTTGTACCACTCTAGAAGGTAAGCACTGTAAGGACAGGTATGCATCTGTCATAATTACTGTTATAACTCTATAATTAAAACTCAGTATTTTTGAATGATTAGATAAATGAATGAGTAAAAGTGAAGGATGCTATGGGATGACTTTCATGTTTTGCTGTGTATACTTATGTATCACTTGAATCTTTTACCTAAATGATATACTATGTATTATTTTTAAAATGTTTAGTAAAAGGTTAAAAAAAGGCTTGAAGAAATATACTTCCAAATGTTTATATTATGTAATTATATTAATAGAAAGTATCTGTGATAGTGAGATTATGGTTAGATTCCCTTCTTCTTCATATTTTTCTGAATTTTCTAAAATTTCTACAATAAACATACATTGCCTTACAATAATTTTAAAAGGAACATTTTTAAAACACTCTGAGGTCAGTAACAATGATCCTAAGTTGAGAATTAGACATCCCATTGTGGGCAAACAAGAACAATGTTGGTCAAAGAGAGACAAATTCAGAGTCTACAGGAATTAATCCCTCAGCTACCCAGGGGAAGGGTATTAATGAGTCCCTTAATGAGGAGGAACATAGTAGAGCTATAAAGGGTCATTATAATTGGTTGGTATTGTCTATGCAGCAAACTTTCTGTAGTCTTCAGCACAGAATGTGGCAGAGTGCTGTTTTCAATCTCTGTTCTCCTTTTTTAGCAACAAAACCCCACATTTTAAACTGCACACATGGTCCTCTAGGGTAAAGACTGGATTTCCCAGCTTCCTTTGCAGTCATGTGGCATGTCACTAAGTTTCAGCCAATGGGATGAGAGCAGAAGTGTAAAGCAAGGTGTTCCTAAAGGGATGGGGCTTCAGCCCATCCTTCTCTTCTTCCTTCCAGCTGCCTGGAGTGTGTGGCCAGGATGGCTGGAGCTCAAGCATTTGGGGCCATGACCAGGCGTCCACGTGCTAAGGATGACAAGGCAAGATGATTAGGAGTCTGGCTGTCTGATGCCATGAAGTGCCATGCCGGCTCTGGACTGCTCACCCCACCCCACCCCACCCCACTCTGTACTTTTATATGAGGAATAATCTTCCATCTTGTTCAAGCTGCCAGTATTGTTTCCCCACCCCGCTTTTTTTAAACCGTAATGCAGGTGAACCTAATCTAATTGATCCACAGTGTGGTCATTCTCAATAAATTGTTATTCTGTGTCGCTCTCAAGCAACCCTATTATAGTTTTCAGACAATCCCAAGTTGATTAAACCCACTGCACACTATGCTATTTAGATGACTGAACTGAGTAGACACCCCTGAATAAATTGAAAAAAATTCTTATGTCCAAAGTAGACAAAATCAAGGAAGTACCTTCCTTCATTTCTCCCTAACCACACACACACTTGCATACCACTTAGAGAATTAGGTCCTAATTAGTTTATAAGCTCCTTTCCCTATGGTGTGTTTTCTTAATACCTTGTGCTTCCACTTCTCTCATCTTTATCATAATTATTCATTCAAACTCTTTTCTCTACTAGCTTCTGGAAGGCAGTGACTATGCATTACATACCAGTGCACCCCTGAGGCCGAACACTGCGCTAGGCCCACAGAGGGCACCCAACAAATATTTGTTGGATAAATAAATAACTCCTTTCTCAAAGGCAACACCGAAAGAAATTAACACATTATTAGTTAATAAATTAAAATACAAATAAATTAGCATTTTTCTATATCAAATGGCTAATTGGAGAATAAGAAGTTTACATGTGACAAAGTGTGGGACTGTTTCACATACGTCACTTCCCCAAAGGTATTAAATGTATCATTCTATTTTCTCTAAGTTGCAATAAGAAGAGATCAGCACTTGTTCGTATTCTTCATGGACATGAGCACAGACTTCAGCAGGTGCTCTTTCTATACCACTGATAATGGGAAATCTCAATAGAGAAAAGAAAGAGAAGGGAGTGAGAGAAGCTTTCTTTTTCAGTTTGTCCTGGCACTTCAATTTTATTTTATTTTTTTAAGGAAAAAAAAATCTAGTGAAGATAACTTAGAAGTTGGGTTCCTCAAAAATAGATAAATAATGGAGGAAATGCAGCTCTCCTGTAAACACAGATAATGACCAGAGAAACCCAGTATCTCAGGGGTGGAATGGATCTGAGAGGTTATCCATTCCAGTGAAATTATTTTTGTTATAACATCTAAGTCTGCAGAAGATATGTTATCACTATGGGTGAGTTTTCAGGGAGGGATAAGGCTGCACGTGGGTGTTGGGAGGAAGAATACCATGTGTTGAGGACAGATGGAGCTTGTGGGGAAAACTGGGTAAAATGAACTCTCTTGTCTTTGTCTTCATCTTCAAGCCTGCCTCTGGTCGTGTTTGGCTCTATTTTGAGCAGACACTGCTTCCATGGGCTCTGTGTAAGCTCTGCAAGAGGAGCAATGTGACATCACCACACAAATGTATAATATCATGATCACTGCCTGAGTTGGAATTCTCTGTCTGCTTCACCAGGTCCATGGAAATCTGTTAATTGCCTGGTTCTCCATTACCAGTAAGTAGAAGGCAAATCATAAAAGTTTATTGAATTGATAACATTTTGTGCCTTTTTCTTAACATGGAAATAAGGAGGTGGTTCTTTGTTTGAAAATGATGTATGGCTTCAGGAGATGGCAAAAAAGACAAGAAGTTTGTACGTCTCTTTGGTCTCTGAATTGTTCCTAGAGATTGGGTGTGTGGGTTTTACCTGATTTGATAAATAAGATCGGAGACCTAGAAGTGCAAGAGAAAGTCCTAGGCTCATTATTACTCCACTCTTAGATTATTCTAGACCAGAGTTTTTCACTCTGTGTCTCTTGAAAGGGGTTGGGGAGACCAGAAGGTTGGAAAACAAACAAGTAGGTCCAAGTGTTTCTGTGGGACACGGTGTATTTTTCTCGATGAGCATAACTGAGTTTTGTGGTGACTGTTCTGCCCATAGCCCTGTTCTCTGGGAATTCTCTCTATTCACTCGCAGCCTGTGCAACCCTGGGAGGGTGGTACCGCAGCAACCAGCTTGCAATTCAAGTCACTGCTCCACCAGGAAGGAACTGAATTCTCTCTCCTGAGAATTTCAATGCCACAGAGGCCAAATCAGTCTTTTTAGGGCTCTGGAATTGAAAGTCCACATGGAAAGTCAGGGTTAGGCCCAGTGCCCCAAAAACCAAAGCCACACAGCAACCAAAGTGAGAGGAGGAGGCAGGGTCGGCAGAGGTGGCCAGATGGTGGGGAGAGTGGAGCTCATATCAGAGAGGAGCTGGGGAGCTCCATGTGGGAGATGAGGACAAGGACGAAAGGTCCAGACATTCAGAGACAGGGACTCCATGGCTGTATATAGTGCTTCACCAATGGATGTCTTTGAGATTTGTGTCCTTTCAATAAGTGCCCTTAAATGGGCACTGATGTAGGTGGATATATATCTCTTACTGAAAATCTCTAAGACACTTGTTTGATGAAAGTAATCCATCTTTTCATGAGTACTCTGGATTTGTGCATGTGTGCTATGAACCTCAGTGTTCTGCTACTAAGTCTATTCAGGCTTCTGTATATTCTCCACCAGAAAAGGCATGTGCCCATTACCAGGTGCCTCTACTTAAGAAACAATTTTGAACTTAAAAACTAGTTCTTTTTTTGAGATGGGGTCTCACTCTGTCACCCAAGCTGGAGGGCAGTGCGATCATAGCTCACTATAACCTTGAATTCCTGTGCTTAAGCAATACTCCCACCTCAGCCTCCTGAGTAGCTGGAACTATAGACACATGCCACCACACCTGGCTAATTTTTGAATTATTGTTATTATTATTTGTAGAGACAGAGTCTTGCTAGGTTGCCCAGGCTGCTTTTGAACTCCTGACCTCAAGTGATTCTCCCACCTCATCCTCCCAAAGTGCTGGAATTACAGGTGTGAGCCACCATGCCCAGCCAAGGACTAGTTCTTTAAAAACTGAGTTTCCTAAGTTTACGTTAAATATGGCTTACAAATACACAAATTTTTAGGAATGTTATATCTAAAACAAGGTCACTGAACACTAATCTCATTCTCTTCTGTGTTTCTCTGGCCAGCTGCATCATTGCTTCTGCCTTTCAGTGTATCTACATGATAAGGGACTTGGATAGTCAGGTACATTCTTCTCCTTTATATATGAAGAAACTGAGGCCCAAGGAAGTCAAGCAACCTACTTACCCAAGGTCGAAAAGTGATCCTGGACAAAGCTATGGATGAACTCAGTGGTCCTGAGCGCTAAGTCCCACGGCACTCCCCTTTCATTGAGCGATCTTCTTGTCTTGTCAATATTTAATTTATCCCCTAGCTACAATAGGCCCCTCTTGGCCAGCTGAGTATAAACTTAGGCATACTTTATTTCTTTTCCAGTGAAGTTTTTCCATATGGTCCTTTATATAATTGGTCCTCAGCTAGGAAAGAAAATGTATGCTGGTGTCAGGGGGTAAGCCCTCCAACAGTTCCAAAGTTAGCTTTCTGCCTGCTGCATTTTTCAGCTGCAGAGCTGAGTAAATCTAGGACAAATGCTCTCACGAATCACTGATGGGGTCTGTGAAGAAGAATGTTTCCAGTCCCTCTGAGGCCTGGCTTAAAAAATGCAAGTAGTTTTAGGAAAAGAGAAAGGTGGCTACTTTTCAAACCAATACTTTGTCCACCCTCTGAGTCTCTGACCTGCATGCACAACATTGGCTCAAACAAACATGATCCACTCAGCTTCACCTGGCTTGTCATCTCAAATCCCAAACCAACAGCACCTCATATTCAAGAAGCAAGGCTGTGTAGAAGCAGTAGGCAAGACTACAAAAGGCCTAGAATAAACAAGCCCAGGAGAAGCCAGCGAGTTGAGGGGAGGCAATGCTGCCATGGCCTGGAGCACTGGAGCTACTGAGAAGTTTAAGAGTGTTAGAGAATCTACCTGCCCAGTCAGGTCCCTGCCCATTGCACAGACAGCCTTGTTAGGCATTCCCCACCGTGAATGTATGCAGAAGAAGGAACTGAAGGCACTGAAGGAAACTTGTAAATCCTTGGGACAATAGAAGCAAAGCATCAGAGACAGAAGCCAACCAGCCGTAGGAGGAACACAGGACTAGCCCTTAAGCCTGTGCTTTGAACCTGTGCTGGGCCCTTATAAGGGAAGCAAGTGCTGCCTGTGGGGGTCATCCCAAACTGCTTCCAGCTCTGTTGCACACTGCTTTGTACAAATAGTAAAAGGCAACATGGATGTGGCATTTATCCTGGCACTGTGCTGGCCACTCTTTGCATTCATTAGGCGTTCACTGAATCTTCTCCAAAAGCCTGTTAGGTGGGTTTTCAGTATCCTTACTTTCCAAGTGAAGAAGCAGAACTCTGCAAAGTCAAACGACTTTCCAAATTTACACATTTATAAAGGAAAAAGGCCTAGATTTAAACCAAGGTTTTTCTAACCTTAGAATCCAAAGTCTTATCTCTAATTATCTCTTGCAATGTGTTTGTTCTACAAGAAATTGCCAACCTTCTTGGTAATCATGCTTAGATGCTGCCAAAGTTATTCAGACGACCCAGGCTTTTTAATTCCTCCCTTCTCCTTCTCCCCCTCCCTCTTTTTCTCTTTCCCTTTTCTCTTTCTTGCTTTTATTCTTTTTTTTCCTTTGTACTTCTTGAGAAACTCTCCCTAACCCCTAACAATATTGTTGAAACCAGTATTTGGCTCCCTGTGTCAAAGGCTTCCTATTTAGCGGCAAAGGTCACATTCTTTCCACTTTCCTATAAATGTAAGATCCTTGAAAGAAATTTCTGATAAAAAAAGTGTTGGCCCCTTTTCTTATCGGAAATTTCTTTCAAGGGTCTCACATTTACAGGGAAGTATAAATGGTTGATAAGCCTCATAGAAGAGGGTGCCAAGCCTTAGCAATAATAAAATATCCTCAAAGGTGAAGAATCACAGAAGAAATCAGGCACAATGGAGATTAAGTCACCAAGGAAAGGAATCAGTCACCATGAAGAATTGAGCTCACCATCAGGGCCAAGAAGAGGGAGGCTTTTCCATTGGGAATGGAGTTCAAGAGGAGAGATGGCTGGTAGACTGAGCAGGTTAACCTCCTTAGTTGACCTTCAGACCATCAGTGGGCAATGCTCTTCCTTCTCCCAAGGCTGCCTCCCTGCCGTCTAGCTCAGGAAATGGCCAGGTGGTCTTCTCTCCTTCCCCTTTGCCTTCCTTCTTAACTGGATCCAGGTTCCTGTCACATGTCCCATCCAGCCTGCCTCTTGAGGAAGCCTGGTTCCTCTTGTCCTCTAATATGGCTAATTTATCTAGGCCCTGGGTAAATAGTCTTATGGACAACCTATCTTCCCCCTACCCCACAATATTTGCCACCACAATAAAGTACATGGGGAAATCACATCTAGAAAAGAACATGCCCAGAGGTAGTCTCAGAATTGCAATTTCTCTTGGCTGGGCTGAACAAGGCAGCTAAGGGAACTGCTGTTCTAAGCCATAGAGTTATGAAGATATCCAGTATCTCTGAGGACCATCTCATGCTATTCCTGTATTTCATTAGCTCAGCACCAATTGACTTGACTAGAACAGACAAAGGCTCATTAAAATATCATGCTGAATGAGATGTAATTTTCAGAATAATGTTAATATCAAAAAGTGATTGGGAAACAGCTTTGCCCACCCCTGCAAGTGAGGAGATATTTTGCAAGGTAAGCACTTTTCTCAACAACGGGGTTTGGAAGCTGAGAAAAGGGAAAATAATATGGATGAAGAGGCTGTTGCTGTGAGGATAGAAGTTCCATGTCAACTAAACCCAGCTCTATCTAGTCAACCCAATATCTGAACATTTGGCTTCTCAAAACATAATTCTACTTTAACCCTAATCCACTAATTACGTCTTCTCTAAATTGACCATTCAACAATTCTTCCATACAAATTAACCACCAGTCCACTTTTAAGAGAAACTGCCAAATTAAATTTAGAATCAGCCAGTGCTGCTTTTCCCATAGAGATCAGTCAGTTGTGAAGCATCATGGCAATGATAACGTAGGCAGATGTAGTTAGTTTTGTATGGTATAAAGAACATGGCCTTGAGTTAGTCCTAACTTACAGTCTTAGCTCAGTCACTGTGGTGGGTTGAATAGTGTACCCCCAAAATTAATGTCCACTCAAAACCTCAAACTGTGAACTTATTTGGAATTAGGATTTAGTTTGGAGATAGTAATTAGTTGAGATGAGGTCATAGTAATTAGGGTGGGTTATACCAATGACTGATATTCTTACAAGAAGAGGAGAGGCTCACAGAGACACACACAGGGTAGAAGACCATGTGAAGACAAAGGCAGAGATGAGAAAGATGCAGCCATAAGCCGTGAGAAGTTAGGAAGAGGCGAGAAAGGAGTCTTCCCCAGAGGCTTCAGAGGGATTATGGCCCCACCAACACCTGTTTTGGACTTCCAGCCCCCAGAACTGTGAAAGAATAAGTTTCTGTGGTTTTAATCCACCAAGCTGGTGGTCGTAATTTGTTATAGCAGCCCTAGAAGAATAAGACAGTCAGTAATCAGCTGAGTAAACTTGAACGAGTTATTTATCCTCTCTGAGGGTCAGTTTCTTTGTCTAGACCAGAATTTAGGCCTACAACTTTGGATAAATTATATAGGCATTCTATTTGCTTATCTTAAAATGGACAGTAATATTACCTAGCTTTTTAAATAGAGAGAATTGGAATTAACATGGGTTGAGCTCCTAATACATCATGAGCATTAATAGGCATCTCATTAAATATTTGCAATAAATTTCTCTACACTGACTTGATCTGAAAAGAAGTTGAGATGGCTTAACAAATTCTTACCTTAAAGCATGATACACTTGGACAGAACTTGATGCTAGACTTTCCAACATCCAATGCAAAAAGGGAAACATGACATTTTATGTGACTCACATATCCACAGGGTAAATTATCACTATGTTATCCTGGCAATCCTAGGGAAGATACTAATGGGCCAAACTCTGCTCTCCCATGAACCCATTTTCCTGTCAATGTTTCCAGATTTGATTTAACCTCATATGTTATTAAATTTCTCTGTGAACAAGGCTTACCATAGCAAAAATAAGGGAAGACCTAATTTCTGTCCAGAAAGAACTTCTTGTCCAGTAGTGAGGTAGGATTTGGAGGGAAGTTATATAAGCCTACAGGAAACTGATGTAAAGCAGAATAGAATCATGTCCTAAGTCCTTTGACGCTTGAAAGGATGGATAAAAGACGGCAATAGGATTCTGAAATAACACAAACCCAAGTTCTATCTCACAGCCAGTTTTCTCACAAAGCAATGGACACCCCAAACATTATCTCACCTCCTACCCACAGCCTAGTGCCCAAACGGGGCAGTTTAGAGGGTTGGGGCTTCTTTTTTTCTGAAAAACTTACCTAAGGATTGGCATTTCCAAGAAAAGCAAAGTCTAGGAATTGATGCAAGAAATGGTATGTTAAGTTCTAGGAATGTAATGGTGAATAAAAACAGACAAGATCCCTGCCCTGATAGAAATTACACCAATCATAACCAAATTTGAAGGTAAAAATGTTCTCTGCTGTGAGAATGGATAATAAAGATGAGTATTCTAGTTAGAGCAGTCAGGGAGTTGTCCTGTTGAAGTGGTGTTAGAGCTGAGATTCAAAGCATGAGTAAAATGTATCTAGGAGAAAAGATGGTGACGCAGCTTTCCAGACAGGATGAACAGCATCTGCAAAGGCACTGAAATGAGCAGAGCTTGACTAGTAGAAAGGACTTAACAACGGCCAAATTCAGTGCTCTGGGAAGAGCACAGAAAATCATGGAGGGAAGAAAAAAAGCTGTTGTGTTAGATGGCAACGAAATCATGCAAAGACCTTGTAAGCCATGTTAAGCTGTGTCTGTATCTCAAGAGAAATGTGAAGCCATTTGAGAGTTTAGAAGTTTGTTCTGCAGTGTGGGTCATGGATCAGCAGCATGGGCATCACCAGGGAACATGTTAGAAAAGCCTAACCCCAGGGACAAGCCCATGCCAACCAAAACAGAATCTGTTCCCCAGGTGATTTGTATGCATATTTATGTTTGAGAAGCACTGGAAACTAGAGCATTTTTTGATGGTAGAGGAACCACCAAATGCAGAATTCAACGCAAAACATTTATGGTTTTTCTTGAAATCCTACTATCTGTAACAAAACGGATAAACCTGGAGGACATTTGCTAAGTGAAATAAGCCTGTCACTAAAGGGCAAATATGGCATGATTTCATTCGTATGAGGTGTCTAAAAGAGTCAAATTCATAGAATCAAAACGTATGATAGTGGTTGCCAGTCCCTAGAAGGAGAGAGAAAGAGAGTTGCTAATAAGCAGTCAAAAAGTTTCAGTCAAGCAAGATGAATAAACACGAGAGATATAATGTGTAACATTGCACCTATAGTCCATAATAATGTAGTGTACATTTTAAAATTTGTTAAGAGGATAGTTAAGTATTAACTCATGTTAAGTGTTCTTACCACAATAAAAAAATATGAAGTTGTACATTATTCTGTATCTTTCATATACCTCAATATATTTTTTCTTTTTTATATACTTTAAGTTCTCGGATACATATGCAGAACATGCAGGTTTGTTACATAAGTATACATGTGCCATGGTTGTTTGCTGCAGGTATCAACCCTTCATCTACATTAGGTATTTCTCCTAATGTTATCCCTCTACTTGCCCCCTACCCCCTGACAGGCCCTAGTATGTGATGGTCCCCTCCCTGTGCCCATATGTTCTCATTGTTCAACTCCCACTTATGAGCAAGAACATGCAGTGTTTGGTTTTCTGTTCCTGTGTTAGTTTGCTGAGAATGATGGTTTCCAGCTTCATTCATGTCCCTGCAAAGGACGTGAACTCATTATGGCTGCATAGTATTCCATGGTGTATATGTGCCACATTTTCTTTGTCCAGTCTATCATTGATGGGCATTGGGTTGGTTCCAAGTCTTTGCTATTGTGAATAGTGCTGCAATAAACATACATATGCATGTGTCTTTATAGTAGAATGATTTATAATCCTTTGGGTATATACCCAGTAATGGGATTGCTGGGTCAAATGGTATTTCTAGTTCTAGATCCTTAGGGAATCTCCACACTGTCTTCTACAACAGTTGAACTAATTTACACTCCCACCAACAGTGTAAAAGCATTCCTATTCTCCACATCCTCTTCAGCATCTGTTATTCCCCGACTTTTTTTTTTTTTTTTTTTTTTTTGAGACAGAGCCTCACGCTATTGCCAGGCTGTAGTGCAGTGGCACGATCTTGGCTCACTGCAACCTCTGCTTCCCAGGTTCAAGCAATTCTCTGGCCTCAGCCTCCTGAGTAGCTGGGACTACAGGCACGTGCCACCACACCCAGCTAATTTTTGTATTTTTTGTAAACACGGGGTTTCACCATGTTGGCCAGGATCGTCTCAATCTCTTAACCTCATGATCTGCCCGCCTTGGCCTCCCAAAGTGCTGGGATTACAGGCATGAGCCACTGCGCCTGGCCTTTCCTGACTTTCTAATGATTGCCATTCTAACTGGTGTGAGATAGTATCTCATTGTGGTTTTGGTTTGCATTTCTCTAGTGACCAGTGATGATTAGCATTTTTTCATGTTTTTTGGTTGCATAAATGTCTTCTTTTGAGAAATGTCTGTTCATATCCTTCACCCACTTTTTGTTGGGGTCATTTGTTTTTTTCTTTTAAATTTGTTTAAGTTCCTTGTAGATTCTGGATATTAGCCATTTGTCAAATGGATGGATTGCAAAAATTTTCTCCCATTCTGTAGGTTGCCTGTTCACTCTGATGGTAGTTTCTTTTGCTGAGCAGAAGCTCTTTAGTTGAATTAGATCCAATTTTTGAATTTTGGCTTTTATTGCAATTGCTTTTGGTGTTTTAGTCATGAAGTCTTTGTCCATGCCTATGTCCTGAATGGCACTGCCTAGGTTTTCTTCTAGGGTTTTTATGGTTTTAGGTCTTATGTTTAAATCTTTAACCCATCCTGAGTTAATTTTTATATAAGGTGTAAAGAAGGGGTCCAGTTTCTGTTTTCTGCATATGGCTAGCCAGTTTTCCCAACACCATTTATTAAATAGGGAATCCTTTCCCCATTGCTTGTTGTTGTCAGGTTTGTCAAAGATCCGATGGCTGTAGATGTGTGGTGTTATTTCCGAGGCCTCTATTCTTTTCCACTGGTCTATATATCTGTTTTGGTACCAGTACCATGCTGTTTTTGTTACTGTATCCTTGAAGTATAATTTGAAGTCAGGCAGCGTGATGCCTCCAGCTTTGTCCTTTTTGCGTAGGATTCTCTTGGCTATATGGACCCTTTTTTGGTTCCGTATGAAATTTGAAGTAGTTTTTTTCTAATTCTGTGAAGAATGTCAATGGCAGCTTGATGGGAATAGCATTGAATCTATAAATTATTTTGGGCAGTATGGCCATTTTCACGTTATTGATTCTTCCTATCCATGAGCATGGAATGTTTTTCCATTTGTTTGTGTCCTCTCTTATTTCCTTGAGCAGTGGTTTGTAGTTCTCCTTGAAGAGGTCCCTCATATCCCTTGTAAGTTGTATTCCGAAGTATTTTATTGTCTTTGTAGCAACTGTGAATGGGAATTCACTCATGATTTGGCTTTCTGTTTGTCTGTTATTGGTGTATAGGAATGCTTGTGATTTTTGCACATTGATTTTGTATCCTGAGACTTTGCTGAAGTTGCTTATCAGCTTAAGGAGTTTTTGGGCTGAGACGATAGGATTTTCTAAATATACAATCATGTCATCTGTAAACAGATAATTTGACTTCCTCTCTTCCTATTTAAATACCCTTTATTTCTTTCTCTTGCCTGATTGCTCGGCCAGAACTTCCAATACTATGTTGAATAGGAGTGGTGAGAAAGGGCATCCTTGTCTTGTGCCAGTTTTCAAAGGGAATGCTTCCAGTTTTTGACCATTCAGTATGATATTGCCTGTGGGTTTGTCATAAATAGCTCTTATTATTTTGAGATATGTTCCATCAATACCTAGTTAATTGAGTGTTTTTAGCATGAAGGTTTGTTGAATTTTGTTGAAGGCCTTTTCTGCATTTATTGAGATAATCATGTGGTTTTTGTCATTGTTCCTTTTTATGTGATGGTTTACTTTTATTGATTCACATATGTTGAACCAGCCTTGCATCTCAGGGATGAAGCCAACTTGATAGTGGTGGATAAGCTTTCTTATGTGCTGCTGGATTCAGTTTGCCAGCATTTTATTGAGGATTTTCGCATCAGTGTTCATCAGGGATATTGGCCTGAAATTTTCTTTTTTTGTTGTGTCTCTGCCAGGCTTTGGTATCAGGATGATGCTGGCCTCATAAAATGAGTTAGGGAGGATTTCCTCTTTTTCTATTGTTTGGAATAGTTTTAGAAAGAATGGTACCAGCTCCTCTTTTTACCTCTGGCAGAATTCAGCTGTGAATCTGTCTGGTCCTGGGGTTTTTTTGGTTGGTAGCCTATTAACTACTACCCCAGTTTCAGAACTTGTTATCGGTGTATTCAGGGATTCGACTTCTCTCTGGTTTAGTTTTGGGAGAGTGTATGTGTCCAGGAATTATCCATTTCTTCTAGATTTTCTAGTTTATTTGTGTAGAGGTGTTTATAGTATTCTCTGATGGTAGTTTGTATTTCTGTGGGATCAGTGGTGCTATCCCCTTTATCATTCTTTATTGAATCTATTTGATTCTTCTCTCTTTTCTTCTTTATTAGTTTGGCTAGTGGTCTATCTGTTCTGTTAATTTTTTCGAAAAACCAGTTCCTGGATTCATTGATTTTTTGAAGGGTTTTTCATGTCTCTATCTCCTTCAGTTCAGCTCTAATTCTAGTTATTACTTGTCTTCTGCTAGCTT